>NC_079191.1:107675734-108328299 GCF_029499605.1 Hyla sarda | reverse complement strand
TCTAATATGAAGGTCCTTCAAATCCACTTCAAAACTGAACTGGTCCCTGAAAAATTCCAATTTTGAAAATGTTGTGAAAAATTTGAAAATTGATGCTAAACTTTAAAGCCCTCTTCCAAAAGTAAAAACATGTCACCTTTATGATTCAAATATAAAGTAGACATATTGTATATGTGAATCAATATATAATTTATTTGGGATGTCCATTTTCCTTCTAAGCAAAGAGTTTAAAAGTAAAAAAAAATGCATAATTTTCAAATTTTGGAATTTTTTTTACCAAGAAATGATGTAAGTATTGACGAAAATTTGCCACTAACATAAAGTAGAATATGTCAGAAAAAAACACTCTTGGAATCAGAATGAAAAGTAAAAGCGTCCCATAGTTATTAATACTTAAAGTGACAGTGGTCAGATGTGCAAAAAATGCTCAGGACCTTAAGGTGAAAATGGGCTGAGTCCTTAAGGAGTTTAATTTGAGCTTAATATGAGCCACTAAAAGCAACAATCCCACTACAAAAGGTAAACAACAAAACAAAAAAACAATCAACGGTGAGTTATCCAATTCCACCTTGGACAAAGATTGCCAGTCAGACACAAAAATAGGACTAAATAATTGATTCCCGAAAAAACTTGGGGACAGACATTGAGGGTATGAGAGATCAGGGGATCAATGGTATAAGGGCAGGAAGGTTGGATTACAACTCAGGGGTGTAATACCCTAGTAAACTTTAAGGGAACATGTGTAGTGGGACTACCCCTACTCCCTCAGGGAAAGTGACAGCACACACCCTAAAAAGAGTTATATCAATCAATGCCCTTATTGCAGAAAATCTATTATTCCTAGATATTGACAGTCCACACCCCTTCCCTTCCCTCCCCCCCACCCCCACACACACACTCATGGAAGAAGTACTCTCTGCAATCAACCTTTCCCATGCATACGAGAGAGCTATTGCATATCCGAAAAGGACTACAGCCTTTTTCTTTAAATGTTGGTCAGACTGGCCAACCTCCCACTATTACAGTTCCTGACCTTCCTTTGTAAATCCGCTATTCTCCAATGCTTGGATATCTGCTTCCATTTTTGTCTGCCAAGATGAGCCTCAGGACACTTTCTTTCAGCATACGTGTTGTGATGACATTAATTTATGGTCATTGCCTATTGCTTCCACATAGGTATGTTATATATTTGTGATGTGCATGTTTTTTGTTTGTTTCTCTAAATGCCTCTGTAATTGAAATTTGCTTGTGCAATTTTATAATGTTTGTTTATGATGGCCATTGACTGTCCTGTTTGGCTTACATTTTCTTATTATGTTCTTGTAAACTTCATAAAAAGATTTAAAACTAACTGATGACAGGTAGTATCCTATCTATAAGCAACTTAAAGGTGTTGTCTAAGGTTCTCTCCCAAAAATTTCCAGGAAATACCATTGATGACCTATTAACAAGATCTGCTATTAACAAGGCTGCTTACAGTTGAGTGGCAGGGTGCTAAATAAAGCACAGGACTCCTGTGGATGGGCTATCAATAGTATTTCTCTGGAAAACCCATTAGGTGTAAATTTCATATAAAAAAAAAAACTTTTGACAAGAACATGCCAAAAGTTTTGATTGGTCAGGGGCTAAGTGTTCAGACCCAGACCAATCAATACAACGAGAGGGGAGAGAGAAGCACTGCCGCATTATACCTTTCCTCCTTTGTGTCTATGTGACAAAGACAGTCCATAGACTTTCAATATGAGACCGTCTTGGAGAGCAAGGAGAGAAAGTGCTTAGTTCGTTCCACTGTTTGATAGGGTCTAAACACTCAGACCTCGACTGATCACAAATTATCCTGCAGAAATAAGGCTTGCACAAACATTTGTAATTGTTTTTGCCAGCTTTCCAGTGTCAAGCTCTGATAAAATCCCCCATAATTGTACTCACCTTTAACCCCTTAATGACCCAGCTAATTTTTTTTTCTGGCAAACATTTTTTTCTTCCTTACCTTCCAATACCCATAACTTTTTTTTATCTTTCGACTGAAAAATAAAAAAAATGTATTATAAAGCCAGAAAAAAATTATGTGCAGGGCAAAATTGAAAAAAAAATATGGAATTGAGCAATTTTGTAGGGAAATAATTTTTTCGGAGTTCAAAATACAGTAAATCTTACATTCCATCTTTATTCTATGGATCAGTATGATTCCAATGATACCAAACTTGAATAATTTTTGTTTTGTTTTATAGTTAAAAATTACCATGTTCTCACCCCTATAAAAATTTTATTTTTCCACCTACAGATGTGTGTTAAGGTTTTTTTGTGTGCCATGAGCTGCAGATTTTAATGGTACCACTTTTGTGTACTTCTGATCACTTTTTTGGGGATGTAAAGTAACCCAAATTTTTTTTTATGCCGTTCACTGTTCAGGATCAGAAACATAATAATGCAATAGTTGTTCGGACAATTACACACGCGGCGATACCAAATATGTGTATTTTTATTTTGTACAGTGTTGTATTTAATAAATGGGAAAAGGGGGGTGATTTAAATTTTTATTAGGGGAGGGATTTTTTTACATTTTTAAAAACATTTTTTTACTTTTTTATACACACTTTTCGCCTCCCTAGGGGCATATCATAAGCCATTATCAGATGGCTTACATAGATCAATGTAATGCTGTTGCATTTCATTGCACCATGAAATCTGTGCTCCCCAAGCAATCTCAGAGCCAGGGAAGACCTGAGGACAAGGTAAGACCTCGGGCTTCCCTAGCAACCCATAGCCCTCCCGCGATTACATCTCGGGGAGGGAGCTATGGGATCACGAGACACCAGGGAATAACAGCATTTGACGTTTAAATGCCATGATCTGTCTAGAAAACGGTATTTCAACAGTTAAATGACGGACATCGGCGCAATCTCCGATGTCTGTCATTACCAGCAGACGTCAGCAGCTGATAGCAGTGGACATCTCCCGGTCATGAGCAGATCCGACCCGTGGGCCGCCTTCATGTCTGCCCACCCGACCCATGACATACATGCATGCCATGGGTTGAGAAAGGAATAAAATACTTCACCACTCCCGCATTGATACTCTGGTTCTCCCCAATTCTTATCTTGTTTTTAAATGTGAACAATTATGTCCCATGTCGGCCAATGACCAGAGCAGCCAATCTGGTGCCATACTGGGAAAAACGAAGTAGAAGTTTGTTGCATTTTTTGTAACCTTTTATTTTTGCAGGTCCACACTAATGCCTTACCTTTTTAAAGATCTGATTATAAGAAATGTATCCTATTTTGTTTATTCTAACAGAAAATCTATCTATATACACCATAAGAAAAGAGTTTGTTTTTAAACATAGGCACTTATCTTTAAAAAAAAAAATTCTTATATTAATTTTCTTTCTAGCGAAATGATGTGTATGAAATATCTTTTCTTTTTACCTATCACAGCAGATTGCCCACCCAGCAAATTATAGCTTCCTTAAGAAGCAGAAATGAAATCAAACCAATTATTTCCTTAAGCCTTTTGTTAGTAATTTAGAGTTGCTGGACTGTAAAGAATTTCATGACAGCCTTGGCAGACCTATAAATGCAAAAGCGTTCACTTTTAAATGTAAAAGACCTTAATAAGTCTTAATGTGACAAAATGAGGACAATAAAGGCACAGTGCAAAAATATATGATATTTATACACAAAATAGTATTAGGTTTCGGACATATCTCAATTTTGTCCATAAAGTATCTACTAAATCAACCTAAACATGAAATAATGACAAACCCCCTCACCACAAATCTCTCGTATGTGCTTTGTGTTGTCAGCATTGAAGCCTTTCTAGCATTGTGAAAAAGAAAATTTTTCAAAGTTAGCTGTTCTATTTTGTCAAAACACGGTGGTCCGTTTTTCTTCTTCAACTGAAACATAAAGGAATATATATATATATATACTCCTAAAATATAAGAGGATATGGATTTTCTTATTTCACATAGAAAAGAACATTACAATATAAAGAAACAATCAGGATACAATATAGTTGTGTGTTAATTTCCTGTGTAAAATAATAAAATGATCTCTTTAAGATCTGAAAATGTCCCATTATTAATAAAGTGTAATTACTAAAAATATATGTACAATAGGTATTGGGGTTAAGAACAATGAACTACAAAACATGTACTTTCTATGTGATAGATGTGCAGGATCCATCACTGAGCTTACAACTTTAGTTTAACCCCTTAAGGACCCCAGCAGGCATCCCGTGCAAATGTCCAGGGGGGTCATCAGACCCCCCCCATGTCGGCAATCGCGACAAATCGCAAGTGAATTCAAACTTGCGATTTGCGCGATTCCGGGTCATTATGGGTCTATGGTGACCCGGTGACCCAGAATATAAGGGAGATCTCGGGTGTATAAGGTGTATCGTAGGTGATCCCCCTGAAGGGATAGGAGTGAGGTGGCAGGGGTGCCACCCCTCCTATCCCTGCTATTGGTCGCCAGAAGCGATGACCAATAGCAGATTGGGGGCAGGGGGGGGGGTTAACTTTCGTTTTCCCCGTCCTGCGCACCCACAATAGGCGGGGCAGAACGGGGAAACCGAAGAGGACTGACGGCAGAAGATCCAATTACCCATCCGGAGGCAGCAGGTGACGGAGATCGGCGGGCGATCATGTCGTGCGGCTGGATCTTACGGAAGCCGGTGAGTTGCCTAGCAACATCTGGAGGGTACAGTTTGAGACCACTATACAGTGGTCTCTAACTGTAGCCCTCCAAATGTTGCAAAACTACAACTCCCAGCAAGCTGGAATATGTTGTTTTGCAACAGCTGGAGGACTACAGTTTGAGGACACTATACAGTTGTCTCTAAACTGTATCCCTCCAGATCTTGCAAAACTATACTCCTAGCATACCCAAACAGCTGTTTGCTGTCTGAGCATGCTGGGATTTGTAGTTTTGCAACATCTGGAGGGCCACAGTTTGGAGATCACTGTGCAGTGTTCTCTAAAACTGTAGCCCTCCAGATGTTGCAAAACTGCAAATCCCAGCATGCCTAAACAGCTGTCTCGGCATGCAGGGAGTTGTAGTTGCGTACCTCCAGCTGTTGCATAGCTACATCTCCCAGCATGCCCTTCGGTGAACAGTACATGCTGGGAGTTGTAGTTTTGATAGTTTTGCAACAGCTGGAGGCACACTGGTTGGAAAATACTGAGTTAGGTAACAGAACCTAATTGAATGTTTTCCAACCAGTGTGCCTCCAGTTGTTGCAAAAGTACAACTCCCAGCATGCACAGTCTTTCAGTACATGCAGGGAGTTGTAGTTTTGAAACAGCTGGAGGTTTGCCCCCCCATGTGAACGTACAGGGTACATTCACATGGGCAGGTTTACAGTAAGTTTCCTGCTTCAAGTTTTGGCTGCAGCAAATTTTTTGCCGCAGTGCAAACTCCTAGCGGGAAACCCACAGTAACACGGCAGTGCGAATGTACCTTAAAAACACTACACTACACTAACACATAATAAAGGGTAAAACACTACATATAAACCTCCTTACACTGTCCCCTGCCCCCCCCCCCCAATAAAAATGAAAAACGTATTGTATGGCAGTGTTTCCAAAACGGAGCCTCCAGCTGTTGCAAAACAACAACTCCTAGCATTTCCGGACAGCCACTGACTGTCCAGGCATGCTGGGAATTTAGCAACAGCTGGAGGCACCCTGTTTGGGAATCACTGGCGTAGAATACCCCTATGTCCACCCCTATGCAATCCCTAATTTAGTCCTCAAATGCGCATGGAGCTCTCTCACTATGGAGGCCTGTCGTATTTCAAGGAAACAGTTTAGGGCCACATATGGGGTATTTCCGTACTCGGGAGATATTGCTCTACAAATTTTGGGGGGCTTTTTCTCCTTTTACCCCTTATGAAAAGGAAAAGTTGGGGCTACAGCAGCTTGTTAGTGTAAAAAAAAAAATTTACATTAACATGCTGGTGTTGCCCCATACTTTTTATTTTCACAAGCGTTAAAAGGAAAAAAAGACCACCAAAATTTGTAACTCTCCTGAGTACGAAAATACCCCATATGTGGGCGTAAAATGCTCTGCGGGTACACAACAAGGCTGAGGAATGAGAGTTCACTATGTAGATTTGAGGCCTAAATTGGTGATTTGCACAGGGGTGGCTGATTTTACAGCGGTTCTGACATAAACACAAAATAATAAATACCCACATGTGACCCCATTTTTAAAACTACACACCTCACGGAAGGTAACAAGTGGTATAGTGAGCCTTAACACTCCACAGGTGTTTAATGAAAATTCTTCAAAGTTGGATGGACAAATGAAAAAAAAATAAAAAATTATCTAAAATGCTGATGTTACCCTAAATTTTTCATTTTCACAAGGGAAAATAGTAAAAAAGCCCCCCAAATTTGTAACGCTATTTCTTCTGAGTAAGAACATACCCCATATGTGGATGTAAAGTGCTCTGCGGGTGAACTACAATGCTCAGAAGAGAAGGAGCGCCATTGGCATTTTGAAGAGAAATTTTGTCTGGAATTGAAGGCCACGTGTGCTTACAAAGCCCCCATAGTGCCAGAACAATGGACCCCCCCACATGTGACCCCATTTTGGAAACTACACCCCTCACATAATGTAATAAGGGGTACAGTGAGCATTTCCGCCCCACAGGTGTCTGACAGATTTTTGGAACAGGGGTTCGTGAAAATGAAAAATGTAATTCAAACGTCTGTCAAACGTCAAACATCAGTGGGGTGTAAATACTCACTGAACCCCTTATTAAATTCTGTGAGGGGTGTAGTTTACAAAATAGGGTCACATGGGGGGGGGGTCCACTGTTCTGGCAGCACGGGGGGACTTTCTAAAAGCACATGGCCCCTGACTTCCATTCCAAACATTTTTTTTCCCAAAACCTCAATGGCACTCCTTCTCTTCTGAGCATTGTAGTGCGCCAGCAGAGCACTTGACGTCCACACATGGGGTATTTCCATAGTCAGAAGAGATGAGGTTACAAATTTTGGGGGGCATTTTGTCCTATTATCCCTTATAAAAATGTTACATTTGAGGGAAAACTAGTATTTTAGTGAAAAAAGAAAAATCATTTACACATCCAACTTTAACGAAAAGTCATCAAACACCTGTGGGGTAATAAGGCTCACTGGACCCCTTGTTATGTGCCTTGAGGAGTGTAGTTTCCAAAATAGTATGCCGGGTCTTGGATTTTTTGATTCCTGGCACCATAGTGGCTTCCTAAATGGGACATGCTCACCAAAAACCATTTCAGCAAAATTTGCTTTTCAAAAGCCAAATGTGACTCCTCTTCTGAGCATTGTAGTTTGCCCGCAAAGCATTTTACGTCCTAACATGGGGTATTTCCATACTCAGAAGAGATGGAGTTACAAATTTTGGGGAGCATTTTGTCCTATTATCCCTTGTTAAAATGTTAAATTTGAGGGAAAACTAGCATTTTAGTGAAAAAAAAAATCATTTACACATCCAACTTTAACAAAAAGTCGTCAAACACCTGTGGGGTGTTAAGGCTCACTGGACCCCTTGTTATGTGCCTTGAGGGGTTTAGTTTCCAAAATAGTATGCCATGTGTTTTTTTTTTTTGCTGTTCTGACACCATAGGGGCTTCCCTATGTCACGAAAACAATCTCAGAATCAGAATAATCGGTAAAAGCATCTCAGAGTTATTAATGCATAAAGTGACGAGGTCAGAATTGCGAAAAAGGGCTCAGTCCTTAAGGGGTTAAAGTGACAGTGGTCAGATGTGCAAAAAATGGCCAGGTCCTACAGTGAAAATTGGCTGGGTCCTTAAGGGTTAAATTGTCTATACTCAATTATTAGGGGGACAGACAGGGCGATCTGTCACAAAGACCGGGATCGCCGAACAGTGTGTTGTCTGCCTGGCGCACGAGTTAGGCACATCGCGGATCGGGTTGACAGGTTGCTGGGCGGGGCTGGAGAGGACCCAGCAGTCATGGTACATATTGGCGCCAATGACAAAGTAAGAGGTAGGTGGAGTGTCCTTAAAAATGATTTCAGGGACTTAGGCCGCAAGCTTAAGGCAAGGACCTCCAAGGTAGTATTTTCTGAAATACTACCAGTACCACAAGCTGCACCAGAGAGGCAGCAGGAGATCAGAGAGGTAAACAAGTGGCTCAGAAGCTGGTGTAGGAAGGAAGGGTTTGGATTCATGGAGAACTGGGCTGACTTCGCTGTCGGTTACCGGCTCTACCGTAGGGACGGGCTACACCTCAATGGGAAGGGTGCA
Organism: Hyla sarda; assembly: GCF_029499605.1. Lineage (NCBI taxonomy): Eukaryota > Metazoa > Chordata > Amphibia > Anura > Hylidae > Hyla > Hyla sarda. Next base: position 108,320,034 of record NC_079191.1, on the reverse strand, counting down.
GCTGTGCTTGGGGAGAAGATGGCTAGAAGGGTGGAGGAGTGTTTAAACTAGGGACTTGGGGGGAGGGAACCTACAGCAAAGAGGGGGAAGATAGTGTAGACATAGAGGTGGGAATTATAAATGTACCTGGGGGTAACCCCAATAACATAAAGGATGGAAATGTAAATTGTATGTTCACAAATGCCAGAAGCCTAGCAAATAAAATTGGGGAGCTTGAGGCCTTGATACTGGAGGAACATATTGATATAGTTGGGGTCACTGAGACATGGCTGGACTCCTCGCATGACTGGGCTGTTAATCTGCAGGGGTTTACATTGTTTCGCAAAGATAGAATGAACAGAAAAGGTGGTGGAGTCTGTCTGTATGTAAGAAGTGGTATGAAAGTCAGTGTGAACGATGCCATAGTGTGTGATGATTCTGAGGATGTGGAATCACTGTGGGTAGAATTACAAAAGGAGGGAAATACTGAAAAAATAATACTTGGTGTAATCTACAGACCCCCTAATATCACTGAAGAGATAGAAGGTCGGCTGCATAAACAAATAGAGAGGGCCGCCCGGGCAGGTATTGTGGTAATAATGGGAGATTTTAACTATACAGATATAGATTGGGGTCCGGGGTTTGCTAAAACTACAAAGGGGAGAAAATTCCTAAATTTATTGCAGGATCGTTTTATGGGCCAGTTTGTGGAGGACCCAACAAGAAGTGATGCCTTGTTGGATCTGATCATTTCCAACAACGCAGAGCTGGTTGGTAATGTAACTGTGCGGGAAAACCTTGGTAATAGCGACCACAATATAGTTACTTTTGACTTAAAATGTGGAAAACAAAGACAGACGGGGAAGGCAAAAACATATAACTTTAAAAAGGCAAATTTCCCTGGGCTGAGATCTGCACTACAGGACATCGACTGGGGGGAGGTGTTCTCAAATACTGATCCAGAAGGTACCGTATATACTCGAGTATAAGCCGAGTTTTTCAGCACGATTTTTCGTGCTGAAAACACCCCCCTCGGCTTATACTCGAGTGAACTCTCCACCCGCAGTGGTCTTCAAACTGCGGACTTCCAGAGGTTTCAAAACTACAACTCCCAGCAAGCCCGGGCAACCATCGGCTGTCCGGGCTTGCTGGGAGTTGTAGTTTTGAAACCTCTGGAGGTCTGCAGGTTGAAGACCACTGCGGCCTTCGACATCATCCAGCCCCCTCTCACCCCCTTTAGTTCTGTACAGTACACGCCTCCGCTCGGCGCTGGTCCGGTGCTGCAGGACTGTCCGGTGGGGAGGTCGTCCGGTGGGATAGTGGTTCCGGGCTGCTATCTTCACCGGGGAGGCCTCTTCTAAGCGCTTCGGGCGCGGCCCCAGAATAGTCACGTTGCCTTGACGACGACGCAGAGGTACGTTCATTACCAACGTACCTCTGCGTCATCGTCAAGGCAACGCCTCTATTCTGGGCCCGAAGCACTTAGAAGAGGCCTCCCCGGTGAAGATAGCAGCCCGGAACCACTATCCCACCGGACAACCTCCCCACCGGACAGTTCTGCAGCACCAGACCAGCGCCGAGCGGAGGCGAGTACTGTACAGAACTAAAGGGGGTGAGACGGGGCTGGATGATGTCGAAGGCCGCAGTGGTCTTCAACCTGCGGACCTCCAGAGGTTTCAAAACTACAACTCCCAGCAAGCCCGGACAGCCGATGGCTGCCCGGGCTTGCTGGGAGTTGTAGTTTTGAAACCTCTGGAGGTCCGCAGGTTGAAGACCACTGAGGGCGGATAGTTCACAAGAGGATGATGAAGGGGGGGGGTGTGGGATGATGACAAGGGGATGATGAAGGGGGGTGGGGATGATGACAAGGGGATGATGACAAGGGCATGATGAAGGGGGGGTGTGGGATGATGACAAGGGGATGATGAAGGGGGGGAGGGGATGATGACAAGGGGATGATGAAGGGGGGGGTGTGGGATGATGACAAGGGGATGATGACAGGTGATGATGATGAGGGTCTGGATGATGACAGGGTGATAATGATGAGGATGTTAATGACGGGGGTCTGGATGATGACGGGGGGGGGATGATGTATTTCCCGCCCTAGGCTTATACTCGAGTCAATAACTTTTCCTGGGATTTTGGGGTGAAATTAGGGGCCTCGGCTTATACTCGGGTCGGCTTATACTCGAGTATATACGATAAATGGGACATCTTTAAATCAACTCTAAATAACTATACAGCTAAATATATACCAAAGGGGAACAAATATAAACGATTAATACAAAATCCTACATGGCTGACAAATGATGTTAAAAGAGCAATAAACAACAAAAAAATAGCCTTCAAAAAATACAAATCTGATGGGTCAGCTATAACATTTAAACAGTACAAGGAGCTTAATAAAATCTGTAAAAATTTAATAAAAACAGCAAAAATTCTAAATGAGAGACAGGTGGCCAAAGAAAGCAAAACTAATCCTAAATATTTTTTTAGATATATAAATGCAAAAAAAAAAACAAGGACAGAGCATGTAGGACCCCTTAATAATGATAATGGGGAGGTTGTCACGGGCGATCAAGTGAAAGCGGAGCTACTGAATGGGTTCTTTAGTTCTGTATACACTATGGAAAAAGGAGCTGACATTGGACAGGTCAGTGCTGATAACACATCATGTAATGTACTGAACTGGCTTAATTTAGAGATGGTACAAGGTAAGTTAAGTAATATAAATGTAAGCAAATCTCCATAGCCAGATGGATTGCACCCAAGAGTTCTTAGAGAAGTAAGTTCAGTAATATCTGTACCCCTGTTCATGATATTTAGAGATTCTCTGGTGTCTGGTATTGTGCCAAGGGAATGGCGCAAGGCAAATGTGATACCAATCTTCAAGAAGGGCACTAGGTCTTCCTCAGGAAACTGTAGACCGGTAAGTTAAATGTGCATTGTGGGTAAATTGTTTGAAGGACTTATAAGGGATTACATACAGGAATACATAGGGGATAATTGTATTATAAGTGATAGCCAGCATGGGTTTACTAAGGATAGAAGTTGTCAAACCAATCTAATTTGCTTTTATGAAGAGGTGAGTAGAAGCCTTGACAGAGGAATGGCTGTGGATATAGTGTTTCTGGATTTTGCTAAAGCATTTGATACTGTCCCTCATAGACGTCTGACAGGTAAGTTAAGGTCTTTGGGTTTGGAAATTTTAGTTTGTAACTGGATTGAACACTGGCTCATGGATCGTACCCAGAGAGTGGTGGTCAATGATTCGTACTCTGATTGGTCCCCGGTAATTAGTGGTGTACCCCAAGGTTCAGTACTGGGACCGCTGTTGTTTAATTTATTTATCAATGATATAGAGGATGGCATTAACAGCTCTGTTTCTATCTTTGCAGATGACACCAAGCTTTGTAGCATGGTACAGTCTATAGAGGATGTGCATAAGTTACAAGATGACTTGGATAGACTAAGTGTCTGGGCATCCACTTGGCAAATGAGGTTCAATGTGGATAAATGTAAAGTTATGCATCTGGGTACTAAGAACATGCATGCATCATATGTCTTAGGGGGGATTAAACTGGCAGAGTCACTGGTAGAGAAGGATCTGGGTGTACTTGTAGATCACAGACTACAGAATAGCATGCAATGTCAGGCTGCTTCTTCCAAAGCCGGCAGGATATTGTCATGTATAAAAAGAGGCATGGACTCAAGGGACAGGGACATAATACTCCCCCTTTATAAAGCATTGGTACGGCCTCATCTGGAATATGCTGTTCAGTTTTGGTCGCCTGTTCATAAAAGGGACACTGTGGAGCTGGAAAGGGTGCAGAGACACGTGACTAAACTAATATGGGGCATGGAACATCTTAGTTACAAAGAGCGATTAAAGGATTTACAATTGTTTAGTCTTGAGAAGAGATGTTTAAGGGGGGATATGATAAACGTATATAAGTATATTAATGGCCCATATAAAAAATATGGAGAAAAACTGTTCCAGGTTAAACCCCCCCAAAGGTCGAGGGGGCACTCCCTCTGTCTGGAGAAGAAAAAGTTTAGTCTCAAGGTGCGACACGCCTTCTTTACCATGAGAACTGTGAACTTATGGAACAGTCTACCTCAGGAACTGGTCACAGCAGGAAAAATTAACAGCTTTAAAACAGGATTAGATACATTCCTGGAACAAAATAACATTAATGCTTGTGAAAAAATATAAAATCCCATCTCCAATGTCGCGCCGCGCCCCTACCCTTCAATTCCCTGGTTGAACTTGATGGACATATGTCTTTTTTCGACCGTACTAACTATGTAACTATGTAACTAGGACATATGTTGGCAGGTAGTGCTTGTGATGTGTATGGGGGACACCCTGAATTTCTGCAATAAAGGGCAGCAAAGATCAGGAACATTGGATTCCAATAAGCCTAATTATTTTTTAACTTCTAAATAAGTGTTACTAGACCTGTTTGACACTAGATTAATCCCCTCATCCTTAGGGTAGTATGACCAACAAATATTAAATGTTAACACGACCACAAGGCAATAATCAAGGCACCAACCTAATTCTGCACTATGACTTGGATGTATGGACATGTAGTCCGTACAGTCCCTGGAAGACGTTCCCGATTACCTCTTCGGTGCAATCACGCAAATAGAAGACAGTAGATGTATAAAATCAAGAAAGAACTGTGGAGCACTCAACGGTTCTTTTGACTCAGGGGCTTCTTTATGCTTCAACGCTGACGAAGCGCTCCGGCACGTAAATGGTCTGTCGCTGTCTTGTATACCCCGCGTCCTTACCATCTCTCTCCCCTGCATTTAACCCGTGTTTACGAAGCTACAATAAAGAAGCCCCTGACTGAAAAGACCCGGTGAGTGCTCCGCCGTTCTTTCTTGATATTATTAAATGTTAATTGTCAAGTATACAGTCATAATCAAATAAAAAGGGAAAACAAATCTAAGATCAAAATTATTTTTATTGACCATAACTAGAGATGAGTGAATCAAATCAGACTGATCCGAATTCGTTACGAATTTGCTGAAAAATTTGTTTGTAACAAAGCCGAATATCACTGCAATTCTATAAAACAAATCACCTCGTTAAACTCCATTTAGTGCGGTCTAGGCCAGGGGATGTAAAATGGTGGCTTCCAGTGTGAGGACATGGGGCGAGGAACTCTGGGAAGGCAGGAAGGTGGGTAGGTGGGATCACCCTGAATCACATGCAGCATGCAGCCTATCAGTATCCAGTCAGCCCTGTGATGTCACAGCCCTATATATTTGGCAGCCATTGCTGAACACAGGCATTTCTGGGACTTTTTCTAAGAGAGCAGACACTGTGTGTTCCAATACAGAACATATTTTTACATTGAATCCATTCACCTGAACCCCACATCACTGTAGGCAGGCAGATAGACAAGGACAGTCAAGGGAGAGAGAGTACACTTCATGTTGCAACTGTACTGGGGTGTATTACTCTAAAGCTAATAGGGGCCAGTTAGTGTGAGCACTAAAAGAACTAGTCACCTGCTTTTAACGCCTAATTCAGGTGTAACCATACTGGGGCATATTTTCCTATCATAAGTGTAATATGTATGCACTCAGCACTTTAAAAAAATTTCGTGCTAAACTCATAGGGGCCAGTTTTTGTTAAAGGCCAGAAATACCTACACACCTGCTTTTAACGCCTAATTCAGGTACAACCGTATTGGGGTGTATTTTCCTATCATAAGTGCAATATGTATGCGCTCAGCTTTTGTATGTTTTTTCCTGTTAAACTCATAGGGGCCAGTTATTGTTAAAGGCCAGAAATACCTATAAACCTGCTTTTAACGCCTAATTCAGGTGTAACCGTACTGGGGCGTATTTTCATATCATAAGTGTAATATATACGCACTCAGCTATTGTCCCAGCAACGCCTGTGATCTACATGTCATACTGAATAACATAATGATTTCACTAACTCAGCACACTCCCTATGTGTGTTACGGCAAGGCAAAGTGTTCTATAACCTATAGAAGGCCACAAATAAATTTGTATCGAACCAAATTTTTTCAAAAAATTCGGCTAATTGGCAGAATCTAATTTTTTTTTAAATGTGCTCATTTCTAAACTTAACTACTGAGAAAATAACATACATTTAAAATAAATCTATTAAAATAGTACATCGTATAACAGAGAGAACCCATGTGACTATAGAAACAAAATATGGTGGTTTACTAAACCAAAGGGGAGTATAGCAATAGCATAGCACCTCAGCAAGTTATGCCAAGCCCAAAGTTACTGCAACAAGACATAATAGCAAGATATAAATAGCAACTGCTACAAAATATAATAGGATGAAAACAATCACCTATGGTAAAGAAAAACAAAAAAAAGCAAACACATCAAAAACAATATGCTACGAGTATTACCAAGTGTTGTAAAGTGATGAAGTGGACCACCACCACCTAATGTTTAGTGCGGACAGCAGGTGGTGGACTGGTGGTAGTTGTAGTAGCCTGCAGACAACATCCAGTGAGCCAGAAAATATTGCACTGTGTCATCTCTGCAAACAAAAAGTAATCCGTGGTCAGGGTACAACTATCACTAGTCCACCCACCACTATCTGTTGTCCGCAGGCTACTACAACTACCACCAGTCCACCACCTGCTGTCCGCTGGCTACAAAACCTACCATAATTCAACCACTACCTGTTGTCCACTGACTACGACAACAACAACGAGTCCACCAAAGCCTGTTGTCTGCTGGATACAACTACCATCTGTCTCCCATTACCCGTGCTACTGCTCCCAGCCAGGCCTACACATATACAACCCATGGTCCCAAAAAAAAGACAATTTGTAAACTTTTTTATACAAAAGCTATTTAATCTTTAAGGTTTTGGGATACCAATCCTGTTGCAACTTACAAAAAGGGTAATTTTTGGAATGCTTGGAAAAAGATATTTCTTTTTCCGATACCTCTGGGTGCATTTTATCACTGACAAGGATACTTTACAAAAAGGAATACTTTATGCAGCTTTATATTAATGTTGAAATACATGTAACATCTACTAGTGCAGTGTTATTAAGTGAGCTGTCGGTTACTGTGGGTTACCGCATGTCACCTTAACTTAGCCATAAAACCAGTCTAAAACTACTTGAATACATTTCGGAGTGACCATAGCAGTATTTTACATTGCTTAAGAGCTATTAGGCAGTGCTATACACATGTTTTGAGGGTTATTGCATTTTCAGTTTGCAACAAAACTTGTTGGGTGATGACTGTGCTTTACTCCAGCCTAGCGATTCCCGCTTAGATAATTCACCTGTTAGATATGTGGCTGTAACAATTGTGTTTCAGCACAAAGTGTCTCTACTCAGCCCCATCATTGATATACATTTGCATAAGACCAAAACTGCCTAGAATTTACAGGATTTAGCCAAAGGAAAAAAAATGGCAAATTACAGCAAAAATTGTTAAGAGATCATATTGAAACCATTGTGTGGTAGATGGGTGAACTAAGTCAGACTGTTCCGTGTATGATTTCAAACAATCATGGAATCCTTAACTAAGGACATGCACAGACCTGTATGTCCCATAGATGTAACTAAATCTGATAGTTTTCATGAATATGTTCTGTTCATTTGCAGTCAGTTTTGGTAAAATTACGCAGATGTTTCCTTTGATAAACATGATCACACAAAGATGCACTTTTCTTCTGCATATTAGTGAAGGGCTTTCAAATTTGCCTTTTGATAACAGTTCCCCATCGTGCCGTATTGTATATTTTACATAGCAATTTTGAATCAAGATGAAATTGAGCTATTTAGGTTAGTAAAAAATGTCATTACCCATAGTTCATTCCCAGATGAAAGTCTTTACCTGCATCTGTTATCATGAAGTTTCAACTCTTGACATTTCTTTTTCAGAGCTTGCCCACTTCTGTTGTTCCAGCCATCTGCTCAGCATTATTACTTGGCTACTAAATTAAGTAAGCTCTTAAAAAAGTTGATCCCCTCAACCCCCTGTAGATTTTCTGGAGTGCAGACATTTTTGTGAGAAGGGGCATCACTCATGTGAAGAGACATTGTGTCAGCAGAGACTAAAGCCACCAGTGGCTTCTGTATTCAAGCTGTGACTGAGCAACTCTTAAATTACTTAATATATCATCCATAGTTGTATCTACAACAACAACAACAACATTGCCATCTTTAAACTGTAGACTAAGTGCTTTATTGACATAAATAAATAACATAAAAACATATTCTCTTGAAAAAATTATATTATTACTTAAATAACGATTCAGACTATTTTTTTTCCATCTTCACAGTCCCAAACACAGAGTACAGGTTCTGGTGTTCATTACATGCAAAGTATGAATGGCCTTTTTTCTGGAAACTCTAGTATTTATAAGGGTGTCCAATAGGATGCAACAATAAGCATTGAAAAAAGAATTATCCACTGCACATATGTGACATAGGTACAAAACTCTAGTACAGAGTATATTAGAAGAAACATGTATGGGATTTTAAGGGAATGTTGTTCAACATAGAAAGCATAAGCCTATTACCAGTCACTCATTTTCACTTAGACACATTGGGGATGATGTACTATTGCAAATGCATCAGTACAGTGACCCCTCGACCTACAATGGTCCCGACATACGATAATTTCAACATGCGATGGCCTCTCAGAGGCCATCTCATGTTGAAGGCAGCCTCAACATACGATGCTTCCGGCTAAACGGCTATCCGGCAGCGCTGACTGCTTCAGCTGCCGCCGGATAGCCGTTTACGGTGCCACGTGAGCTCCGGTGATGGTCACTCACATGTCCTCGGGGGTCCGGCGTGTCCTCTTCGGGATCCTCTGCATCGTCGGCACTCTCCATCGACGTCATCACGTTGCTGTGCACGCCGTCCCATCATCCAAAAGGAGTGACGTGCGTAGCGATGTGATGGCGGCGATGGAGAGCGCGGATGCCGGGGAAGCAGAGGCTATAACGATGGACGGCTACATCCCGGGCAGCGGTGACGGTCCGGAGCGGCGGGGACAGGTGAGTACAACTTCGTCTAACAGTGGTCTACAACCTGCGGACCTCCAGATGTTGCAAAGCTACAACACCCAGCATGCCCGGACAGCCAACAGCCAACTGTCCTATACTTTACATTTCACGGATCCCTCAACATGCGATGGTTTCAACAAACGATGGTCCGTTTGGAACGGATTACCATCATATGTTTAGGTACCACTGTACAATAGCATGATTTGCCAAAAAAAACCTCTCTTCAATGTGCCACATTTATTATGACACTTTTAAAGGGATACTCCACTGGCCAGCATTCGCAATATTTAAGTCCAAAAATTTAAGTGTGCACGCTGCAGGGGTCGGCCATGCCCCCTCATGACATCATGCCATCTCAATGTAAGTCTATAGGAGGGGGCGTGACCTGACATCACGAGGGGACATGGACAAGCCCCACAGCACGCACGCAGCATTCAGAACATTTAGCTGGCCAATGGAGTACCCCTTAAACACTTTACCCCAGGGTTCAAAAGAAGGAGAGATCTACAGTATCAATCAAGGCTGGGGGGCTGGGCAGAAGCCACAGAGGACTGTCCTTATAACTCATGGTCCATACAGCATAAAAGTGATGACACTTTTACTTTATTCATCTGAAAGCCATGGCACCATCATGGCTTTATCTACATAAGGAGTTGATAAAGACATTGGCTCCTACAATAATAGAAAACTTCCAATAACTCACAAAACTTTGCTGTATCAAAGCCAAATACTACAGTTTTATATTGTTCCAGTACTATCAAATAAGTTCTCACTTATATGGTCACTAACCCTTCTAAAAACTTTGCATTAACCAATGAAACAAGTGCATAGATTAGACATGCATATCCTCAAACAGAAGACACTCTGTTCTATTAGATAAATCAGAATCATAGTTAGAGAATCAGAAAAGCTAGCATTGCCATGCTGTTTGCACAACATCCTTTTATCCTAAATATGAGTTACACAAGCTGTACAGAACTGCTGTCTTTGCTTTCCCAATCACCTCCACTGGCTGCATACTGTAGGCATGGGGAGGACTTTGATTTCAAGATAGGTTTGGGTCCTAGAGGTGAGACTTACATCTATTGGAAATTTATGGCACAACCCATTAACATGCCATAATTGTCTAAGTAGGAGTCCTTCTTTAAGTGACTGTGGGGATAACATGACCCCCAACTTCATTGCTTCTCCATTCCAGAGCTAAAGTGGACCACTGCCTAGTATAATGAAAAATGATCATAACAAATGCAAATGTAAAATAGAATAGAAGTCAGGATTTTACTAAGGGTGATTCTTTCACATTTCCTTTGCACCAATTTCAATGAATCTTCCCCACGGAGTCCTTGTCTCTTTCTTGCTTTTCATTTTAGAGGATTCTCTGTCCACAATAGCTGCTGCATTTTGCATTCACTCATTTATAGCAACTTTGACAGGTTCAGGACAATGGTGTCACAGTGCAGAAATCTCTCAGGTCTGCAGATACTGGGGAGATTTGTCAAAAACTGTGCAAAGAAAAAGCAGTGCAGTTGCCCATAGCAACCAATCAGATGGCTTATTTTGTTTTTTAAGAGGCCTTTTTAAAAATAAGCAATCTGATTGGTGGCTATGGGCAACTGCAACACTCTTCCTCTACAAAGGTATTGACCCCCCCCCCCGTTTAGCAATTTTGCTGAATATTTCAGAAAATGGGAATGTGAACGGTAGGGTGACCCAATATGGCATATCCTGAACTACCTGCGTGCCACCATTTTATGATGTTTTATTGGCATGGATTACAGCATTGTGACCTTGCCATGCTTTTTTTATCCAGAAAATTAATTAAAAACGAATATAAAAAAATAATAAATGAAGCTCTGTTGATATTTGGGAGAAAAAAAATGGATTAATATATTGACAACTGTGGTACACAGTGGAAGCACCATGTTGATATACACAACATATACTAGCTCTCAGTGTGTGCCTTATTTCAGCCATCAAAATTAGCAAATGTTTTTTAATGTTCTTGACAGTTTTTCAGTAAACCTCAGGACACAGCGAGGGTAAACTTCAGGAAAGACTTGAACTTCGGGGTAGAATTACATACATTTCTAATGTTTTCAAATGTTAATGCCTGAAGGTATAGCATATTAGTTAACATTAGACATATGTTAATAAATAAAGGTTAGCACTTCAAAAACCCAAGAAGAAAAACATACATGGCTAGTTACATCATGTCATTCCAAGAGCCTCTCCAGCAGATTACTGATATGTCCATCAAACATATTATGATGTATTATCGCTGTCATGCAATTTAAAGAATTATCGTCTCGGCATTCCCGTAGATATATGCACAGTCCTGCAGACACTGAAATCCAGCTTCTCAGTCAGATATAGAGCTGACTGTATTTGTACAATCCTTACTCCAGCAATAAAGATATTTTCCATCCTGGAAAGGTAATAAATGTAATCAGCAGAATTCAGACTGCAAGTGCAGCAGTGAAGAATACACATAAGGCTTTAGGTCGGTACTGGTTATATTATTTATGAAGCTTACTAGGATGTAATTATACTGTAATTTGTACTTTGCTTTGTATTCATTTATAAATTGCTTCCTGTTACACAATGGCACTGTGTTGTTGAAAATGTGAGATGATTTTCTGTTTTACAGTAAATAATCCGAAATTGCTCATTTCTATTTCGATGTCAAGAGTATATGTTTCACATTGGTTAGCATAAAACATACACCTACTACATTTCATATTACCATACAAGGTGTCCATCAGAATGTATAGTGGTTATCCGTATCTGGATATGAGTCAAAAGCAGCAAGGTTTACTAGCAAATGGCGGTCCAGATGACATTTTTTCGCTAAAATACACATCAGGGCTGGTACCGTTTAAGTGCATGTAAGGGTATGCAACTAGTGTTGAGCGGCATAGGCCATATTCGAATTCGCGAATATTCGCGAATATATGGACGAATATTCGTCATATATTCGCGAATATTCGCATATCGTAATATTCCCGTTTTATTTTCGCATATGCGAAAATTAGCGTATGCGAAAATAACATATGTGAAAATTTGCATATACAAAATTAGCATAAGAAAAAAATTCGCATATACGAAAATTAGCATATGATAATTTTCGCATATACGAACATTCGCATATGCTAATTTTCGTATATGCGAAAATTCGCACACCAGTCTCGCACAGTAGTATTAGAGCCTTCTTTACACCACACAAGCTGGAAGCAGAGAGGGATGATCACTGTGATGTGTACTGTGGAAAAAAAAAAAAAAAAAAGAATATTCGTAATTACGAATATATAGCGCTATATTCGCGAATATTCGCGAATTCGTGAATATGCGATATTCGCGAATAAAATTCGCATTGCGAATATTCGCGAGCAACACTATATGCAACATGTTTTATCTGCTTTCACTGTCAGCGCTTTGGGGGAGATTTATTAAATGCAGCATTTTCATAGACTCAGTCCATTTTCACTGTGCAGGATTTACTAGAGGCCCAAGTTTATTTTTTTTAAAAGTAAACAAAAATCGGTTGTATGGGTGGAGGGAGGGGGGGGGGTATCATAAATCATAGATATGCCACTTTTCAAAAGAAGATAAAGTAAAACAAACTCATTCACATGGCTTTTTTAATTTTAATCAAATTCAGGTTGCAGGTTAAAATAACTTTACATTGTTTTCCATTTTGAATATTGCACTCTAAGGGCTGCTGATAAGTATTAAGCCTTAACAAGGTAAAAATTATGCTAGAAAGCTGTGGCTGCCACACTATTCTACATATTACCAAAGGAAGTCAATGCACTTGCAACATCTGTCCTGCAGCTTCTTAAAAGGGAACTCCAGTACAGAAAATCTACATATTACCCCAGGAAGTCAATGCACTTGCAACATCTGTCCTGCAGCTTCTTAAAGGGGAACTCCGATACAGAAAATGTATCCCCTATCCATACGCCTTTAGCAAAGCCATGGCACAAGCGGTGGCAGACACACCTCTCCATGTATCTCTATGGGAGAGCTGGAGATACACGAATGCTATATCTCCAGCTCTCCCATAGAGACACACAGAGGGGATTCTCAGCCACCGCTTTGTGCTGTGGTTGGCAGTAATCCACACACAGAGCTGATGGACACTCAGTGCATGACGAGAGCCGGGGTTCAGAGCAGGAGATCGAGAAGGGGATCCAGCCATCAGACCCCCCACCATCAGACACTTATCCTCTATCCTGTGGATTGGGAATAAGATATTCTCTTTTAAGTTCCTGTAACTACATTTCTTCCGAACTGTTGGTGTAACCACTCACTTGCAAAATTAATTGATGCCGGAACATTCTCACATTGTTGTCTCTTTAGATGTTTTTTGAGATTGGGGTGCAGATTGGGGACCCAGATTAGGAGAATAGGTTGGATGGGGCATCACATGAAAGCCTAAAGAGGTCAGATTTGCCATTGTTTTACCTGCAGGCATTGTCCTCATTTATTCAGTTGTCAAAAGTTTGGGATCCACTTAATCATGTCTAACATCAAAGATATGTAGAAAATAGGGACGCCACTCACCGGGATGATGTGCCAAATATTCTTTTATTTCTTAGGTGTGCACAGACGCTCTTCCTAAGACTCAGCTAGTCTGGGTGCCATGTCTAAGTTGTTGTGAATAAGGGCACCAACTCTCTCACTTAATATTTCCAGATATGTAGCAATACATTTGGCTGATATTTGGTGGTCCGCTACGATTATGTTATGAATGGCTTTAACTTTTGCAGGCACAGAGAGGAGAAACAGGCCTTCCAAAGGCTTTCTCAATTTCAACACCAAAATAACCAGTTTTAAAATTGAAAACCCAACATTTGCCTGTTACATATGAAGGACCACTGTCACTCCAAGTTTGTGACATTTCATCATGGATCTGCATTGCACCCTTCCCTTGGAGAAACAGGAATTTAATTATGGTCCTATGATGTTCCAAATTGAACTTTTCTGGAGGTGCTGCCTTGTTCACTTTGGACCAGAAAAATAAAGATAAGTTACACTCATAGGTTGGTGATTTTTGCACCCTTGAACATAGGCAAATTGTCCAGTACACCCTGCAAGTTACAGCTTCCTCACTCATTTGTTCTGGGTAAGCATGGGCAGCATGTCTGTATATATTGTACAGTAACTGTGGATTGCCCTGCATGTACTATGTTACTATGAGGGTCATTTATCAAAAGTGAACTTTAGAGTAAAAAAAGTTGCCGGGAAAGTGGCGTCCGTGTGCCAGATTTATTAAATGGCACACGGACATTGATAAATGCCCGCTGAACTGCTCTGGTTATATTTCGCAGAGCAGTGGCGGGCCGTGCGACAATTGTATTAAAAGTGGCACGGACCTTAATACAATTGTCGCATGGAGTGATACTGGGCAGGTTTGAAATGCCCCGTGATATCTTGTCTGTGCAGCTTTTTTGCGACTTTTCGCAGAACCGATCCCATTCATTTTAATAGGACCGTTCACAATAATCCAGTATCTCAGTTTAGATGCCGGATTATTGGACTCACCGGACAGGCAGACAGGCACAGAGAGGGGAACACATCTTGCTGCGTTCCCCCCCGTCTGGTGAACAAAAACACTGGATGCCAGATGATGCAGAACTGATGCCAAATGATACCACTTCTGGCATCAGTTGGTGCATCAGTTGTGGCAATTCTGATCCAGATTCACCAGATATATGTAAACCTAGCCTAAGTCAGATCACTTTGTGGTCATAAAAATGTAATAGTTTAAATGAAATGTCACAGGAAAAGTCGCACGGGATCAGCCCGGCAAATTTAGGTGAAAAAAGACGTCTAAATTGTTTGATAAATTTCCCTCTATGTTACTATTACTTTGCGCTGTATACCTGGTTTTACCGATGTTGGACCTATTATTATATTACATTCACTCAATAACCTTCAACTTTGAAACATTGCCTTTTCCATTTATGATGTAAAGTTCAGAAAAGATTGCAAACTATTTTCACTTTGGATCTTACACCTAACATATTTTTGTGGGTGTTTACAGTAAGGAGTCTAACTAGAAAGGGGGTCATATGACAAAGATTCTTTTGCCAAGGCAATGGTCTACAGATACAAAGGGCAGAAAGCTGAATCTTAACCTCGGGTGATGCCTTTCTACAGATCTGTTGAAAATTCATAAACACTCAAAGACAAGATCCCTGAGACCACTATACAGTAGGTAAGAATTTGCTACCCAAAGGTTTCACCATGCCTTATGTTCTATGAGGTAACTGGACCCACAGAGACAGCTTGTACTGTAAGGGTCATACTGGAATTATCAACTTCAAAAATTCCTCCCCATATGTGCCAGGTAGGTGCTTACTGGTCAGAATGTCGCTTACAGACACACTTCTCCCCACACACACTTTCATGTCATTCACACATTAGTGTTTTATTCCCATACAGGACAATGACTACCACAAAGCTCTGTGGTGACAATGCTGCTCTAGTTTTACATGTCTCTGTTTTTTATCTTCTTTGCTAGTAAAACACAAAGAATAGAAAGGCGGCGATGTGATAAATGACACATTAGCTGCTTGTTAGAGACAAGTTTAACATGAGTGTGAAAATGACACCTTGTGTAATTGAATCTCATCATCACACTTGCAGTTTGCACATGTGCACTAAGGCCAATGACACGGTTGTTTAAAAGCTGGCACCCATTTAAATCAGCCCCACCTAGACCAACAATCGCTTTACACCGACTTCAGAGGGGAGGCGCGCCTTTGATTGTTACACTTTAACAGATTTCTAATGTCTTTTATGTCACTTTGCCTTGCAAATGGATTCAATTGCTGTTGTCTATACAAGCCTCATCTGCATTGGGATATCCATATAGCGTAACTGAGAAGGTAAGTGAAAGACATTGTGTGGATATTGTGGAGCTGGAAAAGGTGCAGAGACGTGTGACTGAACTAATATGGGCATGGAACTTCTTTGCTATGAGGAAAGATTAAAAGAATTACATTTGTTTAGTCTTGAGAAGAGACATTTAAGGGGGGATATGATCAACGTATATAAGTATATAAATGGCCCATACAAAAAATATGGGGTAAAAGTGTTCCAGGTTAAACTCCCTCTCAAAGAACAAGGGGGTACTCCCTTCATCTGGAAAAGAAAAGATTTGGACTCAAGGGGCGACACTGCTTCTTTACCATAAGAACTGTGAATTCATGGAACAGTCTACCTCAGGAACTGGTCACAGCAGAAACAGTTGAAAACTTTAAAACAGGGTTAGATACATTCCTAGAGCAAAATAACATTAATGCTTATGCAGAAATGTAATCACATCCCTTCCCCTTCATCCCACCATACTCCTTCCTTTCAATTCCTTGGTTGAACTTGACGTATGTCTTTTTCCAACCATACTAACTATGTAACTTTACCTCCTTTTTTATTTTAAAACAAGCCTAAAACATGCTCAAGCACTGTTGATAGCCCCCCCCCCCTGCATGCTCCAAAGCTCACGCGCTCGGACTGGCCGGCAGCATCCCTGACCCAGATTGGAGACACACAAAGAGAAATGTCCATCGCGGAAAGTGCAGTTGATCAGTAATACTTTATTATCGGATCAAAGGAAATACAATGGACACAACGCCTAAGGCATTGTGTCCTTTGTATTTCCTATGATGATCTGATAATAA
The DNA here is from genome assembly GCF_029499605.1 of Hyla sarda. NCBI lineage: Eukaryota > Metazoa > Chordata > Amphibia > Anura > Hylidae > Hyla > Hyla sarda. The sequence goes on along the minus strand of NC_079191.1, from coordinate 108,303,324 downwards.
AGAGTTCCTGATCAACTGCACTTCCTGTGCTGGACATTTCTCTTTGGAAGCCTAAAACATATGACATTTTCTTATTGAATGTAAGCTATGCCCCTTATTTCCAACCCAAAAGTTAAATATGCATGCTTAGGGCATAAGGTGCTTTGTGGTTGAGCTGCACACTACATAGTAGTACACCAAGTACTGATGGATATGTTAAATAGAACTACAGGTATTCCATGTGCCTTTGTGGAACAGTCTACCTCAGGAACTGGTCACAGCAGGAACAGTTGAAAGCTTCAAAGCAGGGTTTGATACATTCCTAGAACAATGTGACATTAATGCTTATGCAGGAATATAAAATCACATCCCATCCCCTTCATCCAACCATACCCCTTCCCATTGATTCCTTGGTTGAACTTGATGGACGTATGTCTTTTTTCAACCATACTATGTAACTATGTTTGTGCAGATCTAGAGATATGTAAGTATTTTTGTGGGGGCAGGGGGATGGTTTCCTTCTTTATTTTGAAACAGGCATTTGTTTTAAAAGAGACAAAATAAGTAAATAGGGCCAGATGCAATTTCGAGCACAGTGGTAGGATATAAGAGAAAAAGCTCTGTATGACTATGATACAGTGGGCATTGCCACTGTGCCCACACAATCGGAAGCAGTACAAGAGCTGACAGAGACCTATTAAGTCGCAGCTGAAATATCATTGATCAAATCACAGAGATTCCCCTGGACACTAGTGGTCTACAAACTGCGGACCTCCAGCTGTTGCAAAACTACATCTCCCTGCATGCCCAGACAGCAGTTGGTTGTCTGGGCATGCTGGGAGCGGTGTTTGGAGTCTTCTTTCTCAAGCAATGGCTTTTTTATGACCACCCTTTCACAAATGCCCACTTTGTGGAGTGTAGGGTTTATGGGGGTCCTATGCACAGATACTTGCCGCTCCTTCAGTGTCATCATTGGTAGCTTTGTATCATTTGGCAGGTGACCTTTTCTTATCAGTTTTGTAGTTGTGCCACATTCTTTTTATATTGTCATTATGGATGTAATGGATTATTATGGATTATGGATGTAGCCCTGTGGGATGTTCAAAGTTTGGGATATACATTTTTTTTTTTTTTACAACCCAACCGTTATCCTTACAGCTTTATCTGTGACATGTTTGGAGAACTACTTAGGCTTCATGTTTCTTACTTAGTGATAGTACAGGCCTTTTGGAACAGGTGTATTTATACTGACATTATGTTGTGTTGTGAGAAGACCTTATTTTGTTGTGAGTTCTCTACTGAATTTGCTGGACAAGACATTATTTAGGGGTTTTATAGCAAAGGAGGAAAATGTATGTGCACTCTGTTTGTTTGTTTATTTATTTAGTTAGTTGTTTATTTATATTTATTATAACCTGTTGCAAAACTCTAAACATTCAGGCAGTCCCCAAATAACTTGAAGATCATACAGTTGCAAGACCAGACTCTCTTCATTTTTAGAAAGAACTGTGTACATTTACATTTTAAAAAAGATTGACAAAGTGTAAACAGAGCCATTAAGTCAGATGTGTAATCTTATCTTATTTATCCCAAGAAAAACCCCTAAGGCTCATTTTTGTCCAAAAAAAAAAAAAAAAAACCAGAACTGTTGCATGGTGTTTTTGTGCAACAAAAATGCAGCAGCCGGATGTCGGCATGGAGACAATATGAAATTATGAAATGTGTTTTTAGAATTTGCATTTTTTCCTATATTTAGGTTAACTGGTCATTTTCAAAAAGGGCAGCATGCTGAGACTATGGCTTTTTTGTATGGGTTCATATAAGAAGTAGTACGGCACTGCGGTATTGGTGGAAATTAACATGTTGGATATGCGTCGGTGTAGCTAGGTGCTGCTGGTGGTGCTCTGACACAATGAGATATTCATATAATGTTCCAAGAGAAGAGAAAGAAATCGGCAACTCACCATTCAGCTGGTATATTCTTCTTTTATTGAAGCATACTCACATAAATATAACAAAGGGAGAGGGTGGTGGGGGGATAGTGATATGCGACCGAGCTCCTGTTTCGCACACTAAGTGTGCTTCCTCTGGCCATTATGGCCGGAGGAAGCACACTTAGTGTGCGAAACAGGAGCTCGGTCGCATATCACTATCCCCCCACCACCCTCTCCCTTTGTTATATTTATGTGAGTATGCTTCAATAAAAAAAGAATATACCAGCTGAATGGTGAGTTGCCGATTTCTTTCTCTTCTCTTGGACTTTTTTGTATGGGCATGAGTATTCAGACTCTTTGTAATGACACTTGAAATTTAGTTTCCATTTCTCTTGATCATCTCTTGATGTTTCTGCATCATGATCAGAGTCACCTGTGGTAAATTCAGGTGATTGGACATGATTTGGAAAGACACAGCCCTATCTGTATAGGCCATGAAGGGGAACACTGCCTATAGAGTTAAAAGACAGATCTGGAGAAGGGTATAAAAAATGTTGCACTGATTTCAAGAGGACATTGGCCTCCAGAATTCTTAAATGGAAGTAGTTTGGAAAACCATGACTCTTCCTAGATCTGTCCACATTACAAAAGTAAGAAATCGGGGGGAAAGGGCCTTGGTGAGAGAGGTAACAAAGAACCCAAAAGTCACTCCGGCTGGGCTTCAAAGACCCTGTGTGCAGATTGGAGAGACTTCCTGAAGTTCAACCATAACTGCAGCATTCTACCAATGGACATTTATGGCAGAGTGACCAGAAAGAAACCTCTTCTAAAGGACTCGCAGACTGTGCAAAATAAGATTCTCTGGTTTCATGAAACCAAGATTGTCTGTCTGTTTACTTTACCTCAAATGAAAGCTCAGAGTCTGGAAAAAACCATGCACTTCTTATTACCAGCCCAATATAATCCGTACAATGAAGCATGAAGATGGTAGCATCATGAAGTGGGTGTTTTTTCCAGTATCTGTGAAAGGGAGACTGATCAGGGTTGAAGGAAAGCTGACTGGACCAAAATACAGAGACATTCCTAATGAAACCCTGATATAGAGTGCTCTGGACCTCACACTAGGCCGCAGGATTATCATTCAACAAGACAATGACCCTAAGAATACAGCCAAGAAAATACATGAGTGTCTTAGGGACAGCTCTGGAAATGTCTCTGGAGAGACCTGAAAATGGCATTGCCATTGAGAGCTTGAGAAGATCAGCTAGAAAAGAATTGCAGGAAATCCCAAACCTTGTGGCATCATATCCAGAAAGACTGTCGGCTGTAATCAGTGCTATAGATCCTTTAACTAGGTACTGAGTAAAGGGTCTGAATACTTCAAATCAATGCAATATTTTAAGTGTTCCTTTTATGTAAATAAGCAAAGCCTTCTAACATTACATATTCAATTTGAGATAATGAGGTATTCGGCATTAGTGTGCAAACTATAAAAAAGTGAAATTATCTGAAAAGTTTCCAAATGCACTGTTTATCCTATTTATTGCACCATATGTTTCCATTGTTAGTACCTCATGTGTTGCCATCCTTTAAAAGCTAATGATCCAGTGATTACTTCCATTACAAACATACAAAGAGTTAAATTAAAAAAGAACAATATCACTGTTTTCTATAGATCTACATTTTTGTCCCAGTTCCTCATCTTAGACATGGATCAGAAAGGAACAAATAAAAACAAGGCACTCTAAGTGCAGTCTTTTTTATGTATTACAATGCAATTGTAATGGAAAAGCGCATCAACGCAACCTCTGGTGTGTTCACAGAAATGCAGGATCAGCCTGACATCTTATCTGCAGCCAGAGTGGCTAAGCGGTGTTGAAGACTAGAACGAGATGGACTCACGGTAGTTTCACTGGAGGATCCCCGGGAGCCTCAAAATAAAAAAATAGATGTCCTCGGATGGCGCTCCTGCTGTAGTGGGAGATAAGGTTAAATGGTATTTAAGTCTCAATTTTAACCCCTTAATGACAATGGACGTAAATGTACGCCATGGTGACCTGGCACTTAGCACACCATGACGTACATTTGGGTGCCACCATGATCGCGAGCACTGCTATCAGCAGCCAGGGACCTGCCGGTAATGGCGGACATCAGTGATCGCGCGGCTGTCCGCCATTAACCCCTCAGATGCCGTGATCAATACAGATTACAGCATCTGCAGCAGTGCGGTACTTTGAATGGATGATCGGATCACTCGCAGCGCTGCCGCGGTGATCCGATCATCCAGCATGGCGGTCAGAGGTCCCCTCACCTGGCTCTGGCCATCTCCCGGGGTCTTCTGCTCTGGTCTGAGATCGAGCAGACCAGAGCAGAAGATGACCGATAATACTGTGCAGTGCTGTGTCCTTTACATAGCACTGAACAATATTAGAAGATCAACTGATTGCTATAAATAGTCCCCTATGGGGACATAAAAAGTGTACAAAAAAAAGTAAAAACATTTTAAATAAAAAAGTAAACAAACTGAAAAATCCCCTCCCCAATAAAAAAGTTAAACGACAGTTTTTCCCATTTTACCCCGCAAAAAGCGTAAAAAAAATTATTAATACACATATTTGGTATCACCGCATGCATAAAAATCTGAACTATTAAAATACATTGTTAATTATCCCGTACGATGAACGGCGTAAACGTAAAAAAATTAAAAAGTCAAAAATTGCTGCTTTTTTGTCATATTTTATTCCAAAGAAAATATATAAAAAATTAATAAAAAGTAAAATCTAAGCAAATGTGGTACTGATAAAAACTAAAGATTATGGCGCAAAAAAATTAGCCCTCATATCAACCCATATACGGAAAAATTAGAAAGTTATAGATGGTCAAAATAGGGCAATTTCAAACATACTAATTTTGTTATAATGGTTTAAGATTTCTTTTAAGCAGTACAATTATAGAAAAGCATATAACATGGGTATCATTTTAATCGTATTGACCCACAGAATAAAGAAAACATGTCATTTTGACCAGAAAGTGTACAGCGGTTTTCTTTTCAATTTTCCCACATAAATAATATTTGTTTGCTTGTGCCATACATTTTATGGTAAAATAAGTGATGTAATTACAAAGTACAATTGGTGACGCAAAAAACAAGCCCCATATGGGTCTGTGGATGGAAATAGAGTTATGATTTTTAGAAGGCGAGGAGGAAAAACGAAAATGCAAAAATAAAATTGTTCTGGTCCGTAAGGCCAAAATGGGCCTGGTCCTTAAGGGGTTCATCTATTTACTATGGACCTGACAAAGAGGGCGATATGCCTTTAAAACGCATAGTCCATTAATAAACTATTATTTTCCCTACCACTGTCCGCTTTTGTTCCATCTCAGGTTAACCCCTTTACTCCCACTACAGCACAAGCACCATCTGAGAAACTACCGTGAGTCCATCTCATTCTAGTCATCTTAGAGCGGGCATTTTTTAGATTCCGGGATAATTCCTACACTTGGAATCCAATGATGAAGTTGGGTAATCTGCAGCTAAGCTAACTCTATGTTCTTGTTGTAAAGGTCGTGCGTTATTGTAGGTCGTCTACGCATACTGTAGATGTACCGAATCACAGGCTTGGATATGTCTTCCTATGTTTACATTATGTGATTTGTAATCTACCATTATTTTGCCTATATCCTCCACGGACGACGGATACATGATTGTTTTCAAACATGAAATCATTTGAAAGGTTTGCTCAGTTTTATGACTCCAATGTAATTAGACAGCAAGTGACTGTACGCCATATGCATTTATTGCTCTTCATAGCATGTGTTACTTTGATGTGCTAGGTTAGAAACCTAACTCTTTTCTTGTGCAGCCTTCCTCCTGGGTCTTTATACTGCTTAGCAGCTGAGTCCAGACTTTGAAACACAGCCTAATTTGGAGGCAGATGCTGCAGCTGCTACTGTCATTTCGGCTGAATTTTTCACTTTGATGTCGCCTTGAAATCCTGCAAGCTGCATTAGAAGCAACCTGTGCTATTGGATAGCTCCAAGCTCATCATTTGAGACATTTAATGATAGGTCCCATTCTGTGTAGTATAATCATGAAATGAGCTATAATCATGTGATTTACATCTTTTAATACAAATAAAGTCAATAAAAATGAAATGCTTTGACTTCTATTGTTTCTGATATTGACAGAGTAATTAGAAGCTCAGACAAGACAGATAAATAATGCAAAGTATATTTTCAATTAAGACTATTGCATGTTTTTATAGCTGTATTTCACGCACAGCTTTTCAAAGTGCCAAGTCTTTCAGGGATTCCCCACAGTACGTCTGTATGAGTTTTACTACAGATGACATTTTTTATTTCTGTCTTGTTTCTATCACTATCTTCTCATCTCATTTTATATCTGCCCCCTTCTACTTGTGCCATGTCAAACTGTCACCAATTTTAGTTCTTATCCCTATTAAATGTTATACCTCTCATGCTAAATGTCCCTAATGCTAAAGATACTTCTAAGACACAAGATCTGCTGCAGCTCCAAACTGCTACAGCTTTGCTCCAGTCTTGTCTTTTCATGTTGACAAATATTTTGTGAATCTGAGAATAAAATATACCTTTGAAACACAAAGCTAAAATAGTTTTTAAGAGAGCACTGTTGTCAGACAGAAAAGAACTTCACAAATTTCTCTGTAGTATTCAGCAGCTGGTAAGTACAGTGACCCCCCGACTTATGATGGCCCCGACATATGATCATTTCAACATATGATGGCCTCTCAGAGCCCATCGTATGTTGAAGGCAGCCTCGACATATGATGCTGCTGTGTGTCGGGGCCATCGTACAAACAGCTATCTGACAGCGCTGACAACTTCAGCAACTGACAGATAAATGTATAATGTGCCCTGTGCGCCCCTTTCTGCCTTCTGTTACTCACATGCTGTCCTGCTGACTCACACAGGCTTCCACTGTGAGCTCCGTGTAAGCCCCGCCCCCCAGTGCAGCCATAGCCAATAGCCTGCAGCATCTTGCTGAGCTGCTGGCTGCCCTCCCCTTCCTTTCCTATAGAGCTGTAGTCGGCGGGATGGTAATGGAGGACATTCTGTCCCCCCTGAAGGTTTTTAAAGAACTGTACAGTACTGTATGCGATGTCACACATCACATACAGTACATATACACACTATACACCCCATACATCAATGTTTCCCTATCTGTGTGCCTCCAGCTGTTGCAAAACTATAACTCCCAGCATGCCCAGACAGTCGATGGCTGTACATGCATGCTGGGAGTTGTAGTTGTGCATCAGCTGGAGGCACCCTGGTTTGTTAAACACTCCCCATACACTCCATATACAATGGTCATCCCAGAACCAGTTAGCAGTTTCCCATAGAGATATGTATTCAACATACAATGGTTCCGAGCCCCCAGAACCAATTACTATTTTTACATAAACATATGTACTCGACATATGATGGTTTCAACATATGATGGTTCTCCTGGAACCAATTAATATCATATGTTGAGGGACCACTGTACTAGAAGGGTTAAGATTTTTTAATAGAAGTGATTTACAAATCTGTTTAACTTTCTTGCACCTTTTCATACATATGGGGATAGTACTAAATATTCACCATGGAGTTAACAGGAAGAAGAAGATGCATCACTTTAGGTTAAAGTGGTACTATGGTGGCAAACTTTATTTTTTCAATCAACTGGTGCCAGAAAGTTAACCAGATTTGTAATTTACTTCTATAAAAAAAAAATAAAAATCTTAATCCTTCCAGTACTTATTAGCTGCTGAATACTACAGAAGAAATTATTTTCTTTTTGGATTAGAGCTCTCTGCTGAATCACGAGCACAGTGCTCTCTGCTGACATCTCTGTCCATTTTAGGAACTGTCCAGAGTAGGAGAAAATCCCCATAACAAACAGATGCTGCTCTGGACAGTTCCTAAAATGGACAGAGATGTCAGCACTGTGCTCGTGATTCAGCAGAGAGCACTGTGTTCCAAAAAGAAAAGAATTTCCTCTGTAGTATTCAGCAGCTAATAAGTACTGGAAGGATAAAGATTTAATTTACAAATCTGTTTAACTTTCTGGCACCAGTTTTCCACCGGAGTACCCCTTTAACTTTAGGTTCCTTACTCAATATTGAAACACGTATACTCATATCTAAAAATGTACCTCTATGACACTGAGAAGTTGATGTTATTCTGTCTGAATAACATCAACTTCTCAGTGTCATAGAGGTACATTTTTAGACCCTTAGCCAAACACACACACCTTTTAAATCCTTATACTGGTATAAGCCAGGGGTACTCCACTCCTAGACATCTTATCCCCTATCCAAAGGATAGGGGATAAGATGTCAGATCGCCGGGGTCCCGCTGCTGGAGGTCCTCAGGCTGAGTCCATCTCAACCACCGGGACTGAAGATCGTGATGTCACGACTCCGCCCCGTGTGACGTCACACCCTGCCCCTCAATGCAAGGCTATGGGAGGGGGCGTGACAGCTGTCACACCCCCTCCCATAGACTTGCATTGAGGGGCGGGGTGTGATGTCACACGGGGCAGAGTCGTGACGTCACGATCCTCCGTCCCGGTGGTCGAGGTGGACTCGGCCTGAGGACCTCCAGCAGTTCTGGAAGTCACTACAGGTGGGTGCTGCATGGTAGATCCAGGGGGTCCCCAGCAGCGGGACCCCGGCAATCTCACATCTTATCCCCTATTCTTTGGATAGGGGATAAGATGTCTAGGGAATACCCCTTTAAAATATTGGACGGTTCTAGTGAAACCTCCCAAAACCAATCCAGGGGGTATTGTCCATCAGTAATCAACCCCTGAGGAAGTCACCTTTTGGAGCGACGGAACGCGTGGGACTTCTTGTGGCCCCGTCCTTTTATTGACCTTCTACATCTGGTCTAGTCCTCCATTTCTTGAAACGCTCCTTTCATGCTTGTGATTTGCAAGTATTATAGGTTATGTCAGTACTCTGAATTACTGTTCATTGTTGTATACACAGACATTTTGCTGCATAGCCTATATATTTATGATGTATAAAGGTCTTATATGTATGGTGTGACGCATTAATCAATTAATAGGATGGGTGCCTGCTTCATGGCCCCTCCCTAGGTGAGTGTTTGGGCTTATGTTTCCAGCCCTTTATTTTAAATGCTTTTATTTCTTTTTTCTTCCTTCCCCCTCTTCTGCATAGTTATATGTGTATATTTAATAAAATGTGCATACTTATTTAATATTTGTGTGTTGGTGTGCTGATGTATATTCAGTGTTTTCCCTTTTCTTCTTTATTGCTATATTGCATCAGTAATCTTTAACTACAATTGTTATTTAAACAAGCAACGCTGTGATGGTACTTCGGATACTACGGTGTGGCACCTTTTATAAATGCAATTTGAAACTACTGTGTGGGCAAAATTGGAACTATTACAATGTCATCACTACAAGTACTATGAAAAGTCAATATGTTAGGATTACTTTAAATACCACAAATAAGAGGTTATTACTACACGATTCCATTTGCTATGTGGTCATTATTATAATCAAAAGTGCTTCACATCTACAGGCATGATTTCTGTGTAACAAATTGAACGTGTTTTAACAAATTTAGCTATTGAAAAGTTACAAATAAACTTTTCTAACAGATATTGCAACTTCTTTAGCAATAAGGGGAATACTAAAGAGCATAATAGGCTTTATTTGACTGGTTAGTGGAAACAAATGGTTACATTTATCTCAAAATCTCTAATATAAATTTCTCAAGAAAAGGAAATGCCCTGGTTACTTTGCTCTTTTTATATCTCCCTCTCCTACAATTTTGGTTAGTATTTCATTTATGTTATAGAGCCTATTGTACTAAGTGCACCAGTGATGTAACCACCTGGGTTTGTAAGAGATTGTAAATGGATACTTGAAGGACTTTTAGGATAATAAGAAAGCATGAGGCCATGTCACTCTCGGTACATCATGATGCTTCGAAAACAGGGCAGCATAACTTCTCAATCCTTGTTCTGGAAGGGATTTTTCCTGTTCAGCCATGGCTCCATGCTATAGCTACTAGCCAAATAAGGGATCAATATGCACTTCTCTTGTTTTTATTATGTAATTTTACTGCATTTTGTTGTGTTTCTAACAAACCCTGGCATAAGTTTAATTCTTGCATTCAGCTCGTGTTTTGTTCCTTGGATTTGTCACTTGGAATCTACAGGGTGATTGAAGGATTCCACAGAATTAAAGGCCTGTAGATAAAGTAACATCAGTGGTAAAGGACCAGTGATTAAAAATTGAAGCAAAACTGGCTTAGTAGCCCACGATGGCAATATCAAAGCAAGAAAAAAAAAGCTTTCTGTGTGTTGGAATTTGCAAGGACAGGTCTGTTGTGACAGTACAGCAAAACTTTCAGAATAAATTTAGTGAGTGTGCTCTGCACATGTTGGGTGAAGCAGTTCAAAACCACTGGGTGCTTATATCATGGGAATGTTCTGGCATCCCAAAGACTTCAGAGAACACAATAAAAAGGATGTAAGCCTACTGGTGTAGCCTTAAAGGGGTACTCCGGCCCTAAGACATCTTATCCACTATCCAAAGGATAGGGGATAAGATGTCTGATCACGGGGTCCCATTGCTGGGGACCCCACAATCTCTCATGCAGCACCCCCTATTATCAGCCTCATGGAGCGAAGATGGCTCTGTGTCTAATGAATCCCGATCACGGGGGGCCCCGCCCGCTTGTGACATCACACCCCACCCCCTCAATGCAAGCCTATGGGAGGGAGAATGTCCATATCCAGCATAGCTACAGGATGTGGACACTGACTTAACTATTAGTCAGGATAGAACCACATTTTTTGAGACTATGGGGTGATGTATCAAGTCCTATAGTAAGCTTTTGTGGTAAAATGAAAGCAGAGCTCAGATTGGTTACTATGGACAACAAAGAGAATCTTACTATAAGACAGATTAATGATTCTCCCCCACAATGCAATGCAATGTTACATTACCTACATTTTTATTTGTAGTACTAATAGTATTGTAGTACTGCAGTTTACTAACTTGCTATTAACTATGAGAAGTATACAACAGGATGCAATCAATAGTTAAACTATATAGATTTGTTTATGTAATTACCTTGAGTTTTCCATATTGATGGCTTTACCACAGATTATAGTCACTACTAGTAACATAGAACGGAAATGTCAAAGTTGTGAAATTCGATTTAATCAATTTACATTAACTTTAACGAACAGTCTGAAACCTGCAGATTAATATGAAAGCCAATACTTGGGCTTTCTATGCATGGTTTGCACAAACAGTGTTGTACTAAGGTGTCTTGGAGCCACAATGTGAAACATTTTGGTGACTCTGGCTTTTCAAAACTACTAACCCATTTTAAATCACTCTGTTATCTTTGTACATACGGGTCATGTCATCCATAGAAACTAATAATCTATTTATTAAATAAAGTACTAAACAATGGCAGCAATTGACAGCTTTAAATAGGGTTGTCTGTTTCCCGTTCCTAAATCGGAGCCCATTCTACCTCCAAGTCAGAGATTAAATTGTAGAACTCAGGTCGACTACTTTAGCCCTGCATTCCAAATGCTTTGGGGGCTAGTCTTTAATTTAATGCATTTTCATTTGTGGCCAGGTGTAAGACTATAACTTGACTTAATTTGGCAGCATGGTACAAATTCTAATACTAATACATTTAATCATCTTTCAAAATTGTCTTCAGCCATTTTTTTTAAACTCTGGCCCTACAAGGTCATATGTAGGTTTTAACTCACAATAAAAGCAGACTTGTTGCATAAAAATTTTGACATGGAAAAATAAAGATGTTAGAATATATTTGCCCTTTTACCTAGGTGGGAAGGTGATTGCTTACCATGCCACATAAGCGGAATTTAAGCATGAATAACCAAGCCATTACATCATTGACATTACCTTTAAATGCATTGAGATTCCATGCTGGTCTCTAATAATTGGTCAGCCATCAAGAGAATTGCTTGTCAATGAATTACTAGGCTATGATTGTTCATACTTTGGCAGAATGATGTTCACTGACAATTTGACCTTATGAGATCCTCCAGTGTTTCGGTCAATACTATAAGATTTTTAAGATCTGTTTATTAAACTGAATAAGAAACAATAAACCAGTACAGTAAATACACAGTCGCAGAATATCTCACAAAGTGTTGGATCACAATTTTGCTTGGTTTGTATATGGCTAATCTTAAAAGAGTAAGTGATAGTATGTAAGGACAATTTGTCTGGTTACTTTCTTGTCGCTTTTTCACAACACAGAATAAAAGAGAAAACACACTAATGCATAGGTTGGTCTATGAAATGAAATTTAGCCTCCATCTGTTTGTGGGTTCACAATTTGGCCAGTCTTATACCAAGAGATATTTAAATGTGTACTTGTAAGACAAATTCATTTTTTTTGAGTTTCTACTTACTTACAAGAGCCCTGCCCTTGAACATGAGTACATAGGGCCAATTTAAAAGAATTATGCTGCTGCCAATTCCTAGTTTCGCCTTTGCATCGAGCTAGGTCAGGTTCATGTCAACCGCACTGATTTTGCAATACAGCAAAGAGCTGTAACTGTATACTAAATAAAAGTTACTTTTTATGACACTATGATACATAAAAATGCTTATCTGTATTTAACAAAACAGATACCAAACATTACATAAAACATACCCTTCTTAACCCCATTGAAATAATTAGACATTCTGATTCCCAAAAAGTGGTTCAAAAGGAGCCTCCGCAGGTGATTCTGATTTGTGTAATAAAAGAATATACAACTATAGACCTATGAACTGTCTCTTTTCCTCCATAAACCAATATACTAAAACATAGCTTTTATTAAAGGATACAATAAAATGAACATAAACAATTGTGATGACAGGTATACAGTGACGGCCTCAGTAGAGCCCACTGTATATGCCTAGGCTGACCCTGCTGGTCAACAGACCCCCTACCTATTAATGCAGGGAGGCCTTCCTATAGAGCCAGCCTGCATCCGGATCCTCCTATCTCACCCTAAGGCTTAGGGATGCGATGGAGGTAAGTATGAGGAAGCGTATATGGCAGATATCTATAGACCTCCAGATATAACTGCGTGAGTCATGTGTATACCATACAATTAGTATACACATAACAACCAATATATATATGTATATATATATATATATATATATATATATATATCATAAACATCTAATTGATATGCACAAATATATGTATTATCCAACAGGTTTCTTTGTTTCATCAGGGAAATTCAAGTTAGAGACACACTCTATATCAGTGCTTATCTCTCTTCTCCCACGTTAGTGTTATGCTATATACATATATATATATATATATATATATATATATATATATATATATATATATATTTATTTAGCATGGAGGTATAGGGTGTATATCAAATTTCTTATATATATGTTCATCACTTGAGGCAGACAGTCCGTCCGGGTGTAGATATTTTCTTAATTGTGATGAGCTTCTACTCAGGTGATAAATGCTTGGTGTTACATATAGTAGGTGCCTATAATGATTATAACAGTCCCCATATGTATATATGCCCTGGTGGGTGAGGTGCCGGTCCTGAGAACTGAGGAGGAAGGTAAGGACCTCCGGGATTGCAGCGATGTGGCAGCCAAAGGGTTAGGTCACTATAGCTCCTGCAGGTATTGATGTCCAGGACGCGCCGGCGTTATTTGTATACTAATTGTATGGTATACACCTGACTCACGCGGTGATATCTGGAGGTCTATAGATATCTGGCATATATGCTTCCTCATACCTACCTCCATCGCATCCCTAAGCCTTAGGGTGAGATAGGAGGATCCGGATGCAGGCTGGCTCTCTATAGGAAGGCCTCGCTGCATTAATAGGTAGGGGGTCTGTTGACCAGCAGGGTCAGCCTAGGCATATACAGTGGGCTCTACTGAGGCCATCACTGTATACCTGTCATCACAATTGTTAATGTTCATTTTATTGTATCCTTTAATTAAAGCTATGTTTTAGTATATCTGTGTACTTCCTATTATACTATAAAAATGTGTTACACAAGATACCCACATACATCAATACTCTCCTATACCACTAAACAATTTCCTCCATAAACCAAGAAACCTTGTAATGTATAGCACCTATAAGTAAAAAGGATGAACCTTTGAATTTTTAGATAGTAGGTTGGGTCTCAAGCTCAACAGATGGTAAAGCGCTCCTCTTCTTAAAGGAGTTTTTGGATATCTTGTATTATTAGCCTGTGTTTATTGACTGTCCAAGGAAAAACAGCGTAAGACAAGGCTATAAAATGTATTTTAGGCTGCTATAAGAAAGAAATGAACAGAAAATAATGGTTTGCTTTCCTTTGGCAGATGATTGTCACATAGATATAAGAATGTGTTTGTGCATTGTGTACATCAATCAATGATAAGGAAGAGCTGCACGCATTTTTGTGTCTTCTTTTCTGTCAGTTTGCTAACAGATTAATAGTGAATACAAATGATCATCAAAATCAAACAGTACATAGAATTACCCAAGAATTGGCACACAGATTCTGTATTACATGTTGTTTTCCTGTTAACTGAAAGCCCTATTAGCCAAACCAGCTATTATGTGAGAAAAGCTATTCTGTGTGTTGGACTTCTTCCCAGTTGTACACAAAATTAATACTTTTGGGGTAAAACTTAAAAGGAATCTTTTATCCCTTTGTACCATTCCGAAATCCATTTTTGAAAATACTTTTTTAATGTAAGAAATACACTTTTTCTGAAGCATGTAATATAAAATCGACTTTTCATCTTACAACTAGGTCGCCTTTTATGGTTTATGATTCAGCTAAAGCAATAAACTCTATACACAATGTATATTATTTACCAGGGTGAAATGTATCATATATAAATAAAACGTATTTTCTTTTAGATTGTAAACCCATTCAGGTAGGGCCCTCTCTCCCTTTGTATCACTCCATGTCATGTTCATGGTTTGTAACAGAGGGTGCTATAAAATAATAACTATAATAAAACTAATAGTAATAATAATACTAATGAGGTTTATGGTGCCTTCATAGCTAGAAGTAAGGCTGCATTTGCCTTAATGCACCCCTATGCCTGTGCCTAGGGTAGCACTTCAATAAACAAAAACAAAATATATATATATATATTAATATGTTTGTATAACTTCTGCCACCATGCTGTGGCCGGGAGAAAAAAATAATTCAATTTCCATTTGGATAAAACCACATGAGTCAGAACAGCTGTATATTTTATGGGTAGATTTGCTGCCTCAGCCGCTTATTATGTTGTGGATCTGCAATAGATTTCACCACATTTTTGCTGTGTATTTGTGGCAGAACTGTCTCAAAAAAATTCTGATGCCTGTGGAATCAACACGATGGGATGTATTCACTCTAAGTGCCTAGAGTAGCACAGGCTGTAAATATGGCACTGGCAGGCAACATTGTGCAACATGGTTTTAAAAGCTTAGCCCCTTAAGGACCAAGCCGATTTTGACCTTAAAGGAGAACAACGGGATTGAAAAATGTATCCCCTATCCTAAGGACAGGGGATAAGTTTCAGATCGCGGGGGATCCGACCGCTGGGGCCCCCCGCGATCTCCCGTACGGGGCCCCGGCTCTCTGGTTAGAGATGGTGTGTTGACCACCGCACGAAGCAGTGGCCGACATGCCCCCTTCATACACTGCTATGGGTGAGCCGGAAATTGCCAAAGGCAGCCCTTTGGCTCTCCCATAGCAGTAAATGGAGGGAGCGTGTCAGCCGCCGCCTCGTGCGGGAGATCGTGGGGGTACCCAGCAGTCGGACTCCCTGCGATCTGAAACTTATCTCCTATCCTTAGCATAGGAGATACATTTTTCAATCCCGTAGTTCTCCTTTAAGGACCAGGCCAATTTTACTTTTGCATTTTCGTTTTTTCCTCCTCGTCTAAAAATCATAACTCTTATATTTTCATCCACAGACTAGTATGAGGGCTTTTTTTGTGTGCGACCAGTTGTCCTGTGTAATGACATCACTCATTTTACCATAAAATGTATGGCGCAACCCAAAAAAAAATACTATTTGTGGGGGAAATTAAAAAGAAAACCACAATTTTGCTCATTTTGGAAGATTTCTTTTTCATTGTACAATTTAATAATTTTTTAGCAAATTTTTTAATAAAATGTGACAAAAAAGCAGCAATTTTGTGTTTGTTTTTTTACGTTTATGCTGTTCACCGTATCAATAACATTATGTTTTTATAGTTTGGACATTTACGCATGCGGCGATACCAAAGATGTGTATTATCTTTTTTTTTTTTTACACTTTATGGGGGTATAATGGGAAAAATAGGACATTTTACATTTTTATTGGGGGGAGGGGATTTTTCAATTTTTTAAAACTTTTTAAAACTTTTTTTAATTTAATTTTTACACTTTAATTGTCCCCATAGGTGGCAATTTATAGCAATCCTTTGATTGCTAATACTGTTCAGTGCTATGCATAGGACATAGCACTGATCAGTCTTATCGGCTATCTTCTGCTCTGGTCTGCTCAATCTCAGACCAGAGCAGAAGACCCATGGAAGGCGGTGGAGGCAGGTGAGGGGACCACTGTGTGCCGTTCTGGATGATCAGATCGCTGTGGCAGCTCTGCGGGCGATCCGATCATCCATATTTCTGACCGTACTCCCGCAAATGCCGTGATCTGTACTGATCACAGCGTCTGAGGGGTTAATGGCTGATATCGCGCAATCGGAATCAGCAGCTTGGACCAGCCGTGCATGATCCGAGCATTGCTCCGATGCACGCAGTCATGTACAGGACATAAGTATACGTCCTGGTGCACTAAGTATCGCATCACCAGGACGTACATTTACATCCTTGTCGTTAAGGGGTTAAGGACCATGGGTTTTTCCGTTTTTGCCATTTCATTTTTTCATCACCTTCTAAAAATCAAAATGCTTTCAATTTTGCACGTGCAGACATATATGAGGGCTTTTTTTTTTTGCGCCACCAATTGTACTTTGTAATGACATTAATCATTTCACCACAAAATGTATGGCGAACCCAGAAAAAAAATATTTGTGGGGCAAAAATGGAAAAAAATGCCATTTCTTAACTTTTGGGGGCTTCCGATTCTACGCAGTGCACTCTTTTCGGTAAAAAATATATATTTATTCTGTAGGGCCATACAGTTACAATGATACCAAATTATTACCC
This sequence comes from Hyla sarda, assembly GCF_029499605.1. Classification (NCBI taxonomy): domain Eukaryota; kingdom Metazoa; phylum Chordata; class Amphibia; order Anura; family Hylidae; genus Hyla; species Hyla sarda. The sequence goes on along the minus strand of NC_079191.1, from coordinate 108,286,171 downwards.
AATTTATATAGGTTTTTCTTTAATTTACTACTTAAAAAGTTATAATTATAATTTTTTGCACCATGATCTGAAGCTTTTATCGGAACCATAATTGTTTGATATGAAGTTTTGATCACTTTTTTATACAAAGTGACCAAAAATACGCATGGGATGCCGCGATTTAACTGCAGCGGTCCCGAACAGCTCTGCTGAGCTAACTGGCATTGATTTCTCACATTTTAGACGTCAAAATCAACTTTGATTGTGCTGTCTAAAGGGTTAATACCGGACATCAGCCCGATCGGCAATGTCCGATATTAGCCGCTGGTCCTGGTTGCGGATAGCAACCGGGACCCAGCACATAAGAAGTGCGCTCAGCTTCTGAGCACGCTTCACATTACGGGAGCAGGCCACAGACGTAAATATATGTCCGTGGTGGTTAAGGGGTTATAGTCATTTGCATTTTTGTGCTGAAGAAAAATAGGCTTAAATGAAAACATGGTATCCTGTAAATAAAAAATAGCTTGTGTCATTTATAACGGGCACTCTGGTTGTTTTCTGCATTGAAAATACAGTGATCGGTAACACAAGTGCTCAGAGAATTTTGGTTGACAGCAGTTGCATATAAATAATACAAAGACAACATGGTATCAATAGTTTACTTCTCTGAATTAACGGAAATCATGTTGTGCTGTAGTATATTATACCATCTCATATATATCTATATAATCAGATGCTGGAGAAAAATGGTCACATATTCAATTTCTTAAAAACAATTGGTGAAAAGGTCAACATGGCCCTATAACACATTAATGTAGACTAAAAGAACAATAGCTCTTTATTTAAAGAACATGTAAAGAACTAACCCCCCTTTCTGACTCCTCTAATTTATAAGGCATACTCAACATTTCTCTCCGTTCATCCCTTTGATAAATGTCCAGTTCCCAACCCTGGACTGACTTACTATCCTACTTATGTTATATCCCGCAGCTCTTCTCTTGATTCAGTTCCTCACCACTATTCTTCACCCATGTGAGTTTTTAAGAATTATAAATTGCACCCCAATCACTAGCTCCCAGGGATACCCTAGGTGACCACCTACTGTAACAAGGTTTTGTTTTGGTCCTGTTTGTATGGACCAGTTATTTTGCATCCACAGCTGTGTATTGGGTAATACTGTACTAAAGAGACATACAGAGGTATTATATATTTCATCACATGCATAAACTTCACTTCAAGTGCTAAATGGTATAATGAAGTGCCGAATGGAGGCACCGTGCAGGTTGCATGGATCTCCTATAACTCTCTACTGTAGAATCGTAGGAACTTTGAGTGCCTCCACTCAGGTTCTAGGCACACATATTGGCAATATATACATTCTGTAAATTCTTACATGATTGGTTACGGAAGTGTTTACTATCCATTGCTGTTTCCAATGTTCTAGATGAAATCTAGCAATATAGTATTGAATGATTCTCATTGATTCTTTCTCTTCTATTAACATCAAGGTGATGATAGTGATATCTTAATCCTAATGGTTGCTCAAATCCAGTCATTTTTACACTTCCTTTGGATCATCTCCCACTATTCATTCATCATTTCAATTATCACTTAACCCTCACATGAAGCTAAAGATAGAATATCAGTCCCTCTTTCACTATCCTCATTCACTATTCAATCACACCACTCTTTAAATCTTAATAGTAACAAGTGTGTTCTCTAGATCATTCTGATTATATACTGCAGATGAAGACTTACCTTTGACCAACCCTTTTAATTTAACCCCTTAAGGACCAAGCCCATTTTGACCTTAATGACCAGGCCAATTTTATTTTTGCATTTTCGTTTTTTCCTCCTCGTCTTCTAAAAATCATAACTCTTTTGTATTTTCATCCACAGACTAGTATGAGGGCTTGTTTTTTGCGTGACCAGTTTTCCTGTGTAATGAAATCACTAATTTTACCATAAAATGTATGGCGCAACCAAAAAAATACTATTTGTGTGGGGAAATTAAAAAGAAAACTGCAATTTTGAAAATTTTGGAAGGTTTCATTTTCACGCCATACAATTTATGGTAAAAATGACATATGTTCTCTTTTCTGTGGGTCAATACGATTAAAATGATACCCATGATTATATACTTTTTGATTATTGTTGTGCTTAAAAAAAATCACAATCTTTCTATTTTGACTTTTTCATTTTTCCGTATAAGCGGCTATATGAGGTCTCATTTTTTGCGCCATGATCTGTACTTTTTATTGATACCACATTTGTGGTTATAAAACTTTTATTCATTTTTTTATTATTATTTTTTTTTATAAAATGCGACCAAAAATTTGACTTTTTTTATTTTTTACGTTCATGCTGTTTACCGTATGGGATCAATACCATTATATTTTAATAGTTCGGACATTTACACACATGGCAATACCAAATATGTGTATTAAATTATTTTTTTTTACACTTTATGGGGGTAAAATGGGAAAAAGGGAAATTTTTATTGGGGGGAGGGGATTTTTCAAATTTATTTTTTTACTTTTTTAACTTTCATCTTTACACTTTAATAGTCCCCATTGCTAATACTGTTCAGTGCTATGCATAGGACATAGCACTGCTCAGTATTATCGGTTATATATATTTTTTAAATCAACTGGTGCCAGAAACTTAAACAGATTTGTAAATGACTTCTATTTAAAAATCTTAATCCTTCCAGTACTTATCAGCTGCTGTATGCTCCACAGGAACTTTTTTCTTTTTGAATTTGCTTTCTGTCTGACCACAGTTCTCTCTCCTGACACCTCTGTCTATTTTAGGAACTGTCCAGAGCAGGATAGGTTTGCTATGGGGATTTGCTCCTACTCTGGACAGTTCCTAAAATGGACTGAGGTGTCAGCAGAGAGCACTATGGTCAGACAGAAAGGAAATTCAAAAAGAAAAGAACTTCCTCTGTAGTTAACTGCAGCTGACAAGTACTGGAAGGATTGCATTTTTAAATATCTGTTTAACTTTCTGGCACCAATTGATAATAAAAAAAAAGATCTGTTTAACTTTCTGGCACCAATTGATAATTAAAAAAAAAAATAAAAATAAAATAAATAATGCATTTCCAGTAGAGTACCCCTTTAAGATAATGGGGGAGATTTATCAAAACCTGTCCAGAGGAAAAGTTGCCCAGTTGCCCATAGCAACCAATCAGATCAATTCTTTCATTTTACAGATGACTTGTTAAAAATGAAAGAAGCGATCTGATTGGTTGCTATGGGCAACTCAGCAACTTTTTCTCTGGACAGATTTTGATAAATCTCCCCAAATTTACCTATTACATATTTCTATTTCTGTATAAACTACATAAAACACAAAACACTTCTTTGTGCGGGATCATCGGGAGAAGGTCTGAGACTTGAAAAGTGGATTCACTCACATGGTGGGGTTGTGCAGAATCCAGACACAACACTTAAAATAGCGTGGATGTAGTTAGCTGCTGCGGCTTCCCAAAGCCGAGAGGCTCGGCTTAATGGATCAATGCCACACGGGTAGAAGGAGACAGGGAGCTGGAGTCGCGCTGCTAGATGGTCAGAGTGCACATGGCAATAAGACTTGGTTGAAATATAGGTATGTATTCATTTATTTAATGCAACGCATTTCTGGGAAGAACCCTTTCATCAGCTCCTGTACATGTATATGGAATAGGCAAAAAAAAAGGTATATAAATATATAAAGATTAAAAGTATAGAAGTAAAAAATATATAGAAGTAAAAATATAATGATAGATGTCTAGGGTAGGGTAGATTGTGGAGTGGGGGGAGTTGAGGCACTGGTAACAGTCTGGCTCTTGACTCCTCATACACCCAGAGCCTAGTCTCCAGCTTGATAAATCCAAAAATCTTTAGTTCGGCATTTAGACCTCTAGGAGCTAGGGTTTCCATTTCATATATACATTTTTATTATATCCGGGACATTTTAGAGATGAAATTGCCCCCTCTCCAGTCTGGTTGAACTGACTGGATGGCTGCAAATTGTGTTCCCCTGATTTGGCAGTTGTGCGCTTCTTTGTAATAAGCAGAGAGTGTATGTTTCTAGTAACCTCTTTTTATATTATAAAAATGTTCTGCTAATCTTTTATTAAGTGTGCGTTATGTGTTGTTTATTGCAGGGGCATTTAATGATGTAAATGATATTTTCGCTGTTGCATGTTAGAAGTCATTTTATCGAGTGTGTTTTGTGTTTAGTAGTGGATATTTTTATGTCTGTTTTTTTGGGGTACTCTGTAACTTTTCAGTTATTGCATTGGTTGCATCTAAAAAAAACTGGTGATCCTGAGAGGGTGGGTTGTACTGTTTTGTGAAGTAATGGTCTGGTCTGTTTTATGGTAGGTGCAATCTTTAGTCCTAGGTTTGGCACTTTCGTAAATATGACTGGGGCTTGTGGAGGTAATGATGGGCCAATAGTCTTGTCTAACTGTAATAGGTGCCAATGTTTATTAATCATTTTTTTTGATCTGTTGGTGTGATGTGTTGAATGGTATTATTAATTTGGCTTGATGTGTATTGTCTTCTTGTTTGGTAGAAGTGTTGTTGAAAAAATTTGCTCTATTTTGCATTCTAGCTTTTTGTAGTGAATCTTGTAGGAGTGTATTGGGATAATGTTTTTGTTGGAATTGTTTAGTTAAGGTCTGTGCTTCCTCTTCAAATTTATGGATCTCTGTGCAGTTGCGTCTAATATGTCGATATTGTCCTTATGGTATGTATATAAGTCATTGAGGCAGATGGCAACTGTCAAATCTAATGTAACTATTTTTGGATGTCGACTTGGTTATTTTAAATTGTAATTTGAATTTGTGTGTGAACTGATGTTGGGGGTGATTTTGAGGTTGAAAGTGTTATTGTTTAATTGTTCAATGAATTTATGTAATTGTTGGGGGGGTACCTTTCCATACTATCAGAATATTATCTATATAGCATCTCCAGAGGACCAGGCTTGCATCGAGTTCCAAGGTGAGTGTGAGCTCTTCCCAGTTGGCCATAAAGAGGTTAGCTAAACTCAAACCTGGTCCCCATCAACTGTAAATAAAACTGCCCGTGGGAAAAAAAAAGTTGTGTGAAAGAATGTATTGAATGCCCTCTAGTATGAATTGAACCTGATTTTGAGGTATGTCACTGTTTTGGAGAAAATAGTTTATTGCAGTACTGCCTTGTTAGTGATCTATGCAGGAATGAAGGGATAGATTGTATACCAGAAATGATGGGCCTGTCTGGAGGTTGGATGGGATTTTTATGAATTTTAGGGATACAATAAAAAATGTGCATATGTTTCTCAGTGTGAATGATGTATTCATATTCTTGTTTAGTGAGTATAATTTGTTGAAATGCTCTTTCACATATTGATTGTAAACTAGTGTGAAAAAGTTCTGTGGGATTGTGAGGTCGAGTTTTGTATGCATTTGTGTCAGATAATTGATTATTGCATTCTGCATTATATATTTCTGTATCCATTACAACAATGCTCCCACCCTTGTCTGCAGGGCGTATGGTGATGTTATTGTCTTTTTGTAGGTCCTTCATAGTTTGTATTTCTTTTTTGGTAAGATTTTATTATTAGTTTTCAGTTTTTTTTTATGTTGTTTTCTATATTGAGTTTGAATGTTGTCATGGCATCACTCATTTCTTGTTTGGGGTATGTTTTTGATTTTTGTTTTAAATCAGTATGTGTGTACTGTTCAGTTGAAAGGGTATATTCTATATGTTTTTTTTATAGTACTTCTTGAGACATAGTTTATGCATATATTTTTCTAACCCTATATAGACTTTGAATTTGTCTAGTGGATCACTTGGGGCAAATTTAAGACCCTGATTGAGTAGAGAGATATGTTGAAGGGATAGTGTTTTGCCACTCAGGTTGATTATAGATGTATACAACAAAACCGTGTGTGCAGCTCACAACTAAAGATCGAAGGGTTCAGTGGGTAAAAGCTGATCCCCACCGGCCAGAAAGGAGAACAAATAATATCAATATTAACCACACCTCAAAGATCTCACCATATCATATGGTGCATAATGATTGAAGACAGAATGGTTTGAAAAAATACAGAATTTTATTACAATATGAGTATGATAAAAAAAAATATTAAACATGCATAAAAAACACAAGTCACACAAGTTTATCTACTAAAGACGGGGTCATATAGATATTCTAAGTACCCTGAAATGTGTCTAGATTAATATACATACAGCACAAACGGCATCTATCCCGAGGATCCACTATCTGAGCCATCCAGGATTTATTCATTCTCAGAGCCTTCAACAGCTGCTGACTTCACCTGCTGCAAGTGAGACCGCAAATTTTCCTTCCTCTATCTGTGGGAGCTCCAGCCAGACTATGCTTGCGACCAGTGCGCTCCTGTCAGAGCCCTAGCCCGACGATCCTCGTGCTCCTCCCAGAGCCCTAATGCAACATCCGCCATCGGAGTTTGTTTCAGTGCATTACCGGCTAAACGGGACCACACTGGTGAGTGTATTATGCCTGTTCTAATCACATCAATAGCGAGTCTGCACAAGCGCTCTCATATATAAGAACTTTATCCTATTTGGATCCAAAATAGCCACGGTCTGATACCATCTATAGTGGACTTCCGTTCGGGACAATTCTGTGATTAACCATCTCAGTGCCGGTACCAACTAGTGATCACTACCATAAATTGTCTACCACTAGGGCCCAGTGGTAGAATATCTATTTGGTGCTTTTTTTTTAAATTATTTTACCTTGTTTTTTATGCATCTTTATTTATTTTATTTTATTTATACTCATATTGTAATAAAATTCTGTATTTTTTCAAACCATTCTGTCTTCAATCATTATGCACCATATGATATGGTGAGATCTTTGAGGTGTGGCTAATATTGATAATATTGATTATAGATGTGTATGTGTCTAATGTGTCTTATCTATTTTTGATTTTGGTCTTACCTCGGGTTCTGTTTCTTTTTCGTATGTTCTTTTGCGTGTTGGTGTGGCTTTGAGAGATATCTCTCGTAGCGGTGGGTGTACTTGGACTATTGTGGTTGGGTGATTTGGAGGGATGTTGTGGATCTGTTGCTCAGTACACAGAAGAACTGTCTGTCAAATTACTGATCCCAGAAGCTATCACACTATAAATCAAAGAAAGTTAAGCAAAGCATTGTGCAGTGGGCTGACCTGTCTTAACATAAATCTGAATTAAAAGCTTTGAGAATGAATGGGGAGTTGACATATTAGAACAAGTTACATGCATTTTCTGGGTTTAATAAAACATTTGGCAGTTGTAGCCATTTAAAATAAAATCGCATGAAAAGCATTGAGTGTGAACATAGAATAGGCATTTTAAACCAAGCTATGTGTATTTTATTGGTTTAATCAAACATATAGAATTTGTATTCAAGTTTCAGATCAATCTGCAATTAAAGTGTTGAGAGTATAAAGTTGACTATTAGTTTTTCAAACGCGTGACTAGTTGGTGAGTTATAAATTACCACAAAAACATAAAAACTACCTTCAAATCTTTAGCAATAAAGTGTTTACTAAAGGAATGGTTGACCAAAGGCTCGGTAGAGAGAAGATCCCCCTTGCCATGCCCCCTGCCAGTAAACATGTTAGTGGCATTGTCCAGGTCCAATACAGGTAGCAGCAGCAAGCAAAAGTCACCCCGCCCCCCATTGCTAAGCAGAAGGAGAGCATTAGCCACGGGGAGGTGTTGCATCACAGTCAGCCTTTGGACTGTGTTGCAGAGGTGGTGGAGGTGGAGCATAGCACTAGTGGGACTGGTTGCAATTTCCATAAAGGGAAAATATTTGGAAAACTCCAGACCCCAATAAGAAGGATCATTTTTTTTGGCTTTCATATAAAAACTATTTTTGGACACCAGTCCTGATGCAATTCCAACATAGGAGAATTGTTTTAATGCTTGGGAAATGCAACACCGTCTTCTTCACTTTCAATATTTACAAATGCTATTTCTACCAAAAGGAGCGACATCTCAAGGCCTGGCTACAACTATCACTAGTCCACCACTGCCTGCTGTCCACTGGCTACAGCTAACATTAGTTCATCGCTGCCTGTTGTCCATTGGCTACAGCTCCTACTAGTCTACCAATGTCTACTGTCCGCTGGCTACAGCTACTACTACTAAGTCCACCAATGCCTGCTGACATTGACAGGCATATTTTGTCCATAAAGGAAAGAGATGAGTTTGGAAAGACACATTCTTAGACCCTTGTTATAAAGCCAAAATGGAGTAATTTTTTTTTGCTGCTAGTGCAGTGTATTTTTAAACAAGATGTTAGTTACCATGGGTTAACGCATGCCACCATACCTTTTACATTATATTAGCCTTAAAACCATATTAAAACTAACTGGATACAATCCTAGGTGACCCTAGCTGTAGAGCTCTATGAAAGTGTTCAAAGAAACAGCAAAAAGCAATTGCAGTGATTCAGCTCACCCCAGATGCGGCACGGACCAGGCGTGGACAACACCCAAACATGTAGCAGAGTAAGAAATGGAGGTCCAGCGCAGAGACTCAAGGAATGTTGTGATTTATTCACATGCCAAATGGAACATCACAAAGAAGCAAGGTACAGGTGACACGTTTTCGGCCTTACGCAGAGGCCTTAGTCATACCACATGCCACCTCTATGAAAGTGTTATATACGTGTTTTGAGGCTTATTAAATTGCCTGATTCTTGAAACAGTTTAAATGTAACAATGGATTAAGTGGATAATTCCATTAATGTTTAATAAATAAGACTAACATATAATGACAGGCATTTAGAAAGTTTTAGTTTACCTTAGCATTTGTTTATAAATCAGGGTATTGGACGGTGTCACAACAGGTACACTGAATAACACTTGTGTTCTCAATCTTAGGACCCCTTAACCCCTTAAGGACTCAGGGTTTTTCCGTTTTTGCACTTTCATTTTCTCCTCCTCCTTCCTCATAACCCTTTCAATTTTCCACCTAAAAATCCATATTATGGCTTATTTTTTGCGTCGCCAATTCTACTTTGCAGTGACATCAGTCATTTTACCCAAAAATGCCCGGCAAAAAGGAAAAAAAAATCATTGTGCAACAAAATCGAAGAAAAAACACCATTTTGTAACTTTTGGGGGCTTCCGTTTCTACGCAGTGAATATTTCGGTAAAAATTACACCTTATCATTATTCTGTATGTCCATACGGTTAAAATGATACCCTACTTATATAGGTTTGATTTTGTCGCACTTCTGGAAAAAATCATAACTACATGCAGGAAAATTTATATGTTTAAAAATGTCATCTTCTGACCCCTATAACTTTTTTATTTTTCCACGTACAGGGCGGTATGAGGACTCATTTTTTGTTTTGATCAGACTTTTTGATCACTTTTTATTTATTTTTTAATGGTATAAAAAGTGACCAAAAATGCGCTCTTTTGGACTTTGGAATTTTTTTGCGCGTACGCCATTGACCGTGCGGTTTAATTAATGATATATTTTTATAGTTCGGACATTTACGAATGCGGCGATCCAACATATGTTTATTTCTTTTATTTTTTTACACTGTTTTATTTTTTTATGGGAAAAGGGGGGTGATTCAAACTTTTATTAGGGGAGGGGTTAAATGACCTTTATTAACACTTTTTTTTTGCAGTGTTATAGGTCCCATAGGGACCTATAACACTGCACACACTGATCTTCTACACAGATCACAGGCATGTATTAACACGCCTGTGATCAGTGTTATCGGCGCTTAACTGCTCCTGCCTGGATCTCAGGCACGGAGCAGTCATTCGCCGATCGGACACCGAGGAGGCAGGTAAGGGCCCTCCCGGTGTCCTGCAAGCTGTTCGGGATGCCGCGATTTCACCGCGGCGGTCCCGAATAGCCCGACTGAGCAGCTGGGTCACTTTCACTTTCACTTAAGAAGCGGCGTTCAGCTTTGACCGCCGCTTCTAAAGGGTTAATACCGCACATCGCCACGATCGGCGATGTGTGGTATTAGCCGCAGGTCCCGGCCGTTGATGAGCGCCGGGACCGACGCGATATGATGCGGGATCGTGGCGCGATCCCGCTTCATATTGTGGGAGCCGGCGCAGGATGTAAATATACGTCCTGCGTCGTTAAGGGGTTAAAGGGCTATTCCGGTGAAAAAAAATTTTTTTTAAATCAACTGGTGCCAGAAAGTTACTTCTATTTAAAAATCTTAACCCTTATTAGTAATTATCAGCTGCTGTATGCTCTCGAGGAAGTTATTTTCTTTTAAAATTTCCATTCTGTCTTACCACAGTGCTCTCTGCTGATACCTCTGTCTGTCTCAGGAACTGTCCAGAGCAGGAACAAATCCCCATAGCAAACCTATCCTGCTCTTGACAGTTCCTGAGACAGAGAGAGGTGTCAGCAGAGAGCACTGTGGTCAGACAGAAAAGAAGTGTAAAAAGAAAAGAACTTCCTGTGGAGCATACAGCAGCTAAGGGTTAAGGTTTTTAAATAGAAGTCATTTACAAATCTGTTTAATTCTCTGGCACCAGTTGATAAAAAAAAAAAAAATCACCGGAGTACCCCTTTAACCTGTTAAGGACACAGGACGTTCTCTAACGTCCCCACTACCTGGGCTTTAATGCCCAAGGACGTTAGAGAACGTCCTGTTGTATTTCCGGTCTCTGCCGCTCGCCGGGCAGAGATCGGAACTGGATGCCTGCTGAAATCCTTCAGCAGGCATCCAGGGCAAACGCCGAGGGGGGCCATGTAGGCCCCCCATGTCGGCGATCGCCGCAAATCGCAAGGGAAATCGCCCTTGCGATCTGCGGCGATACCGGGCTGATCGGGTCTCTGGGACCCGACCGCCCGGTAATTTCGCATGATCCCGGCTGTCACAGACCAATCGCATGAGGGGGGCGGTTACTTCCTCCCGTCCTGCCCGGCCCCTGGAAGTCCGGAGAGGACGGGAGGAAGACCGGAGGACGCGGCGGGGGACGGGGGAGTGCTGGGGACCAGCCCCGGTACTTACCTCGTCCCTGAAGACCCGGATCCAGACGGCGGCAGCGGCGACAGGTGAGTTGATCTTCAGCCGCGGTCGGGCGCTTTACAGCAATGCACGTCGCCGTAAAGCGACATGCATTGCTGTAATGGGACCCTGTATACTACAACTCCCAGCATGCCCAGACAGCCCTTGGCGTCTGGGCATGCTGGGAGTTGCAGTTTTGCAACATCTGGAGGTCCACAGTTTGGAGACCACTGTGCCCTTCCAGATGTTGCAAAACTACACATCCTCAGCATGCCCTTACTGTCCAGGCATGCTGGGAGTTGTAGTTCTGTAACATCTGGCCCTTCAGATGTTGCAGAACTACAACTCCCAGCATGCCTGGACAGTTTTGGCATACTGGGAGTTGTAGTTTTGCAACATCTGGAATGGCACAGATTGGGAACCACTGTATTAGTGGTCTGCAAACTAGTCCTCCAGATGTTGCAAAAAAATGAAAAACGTCCGGTATGCCACTGTTTCCAAAATGGAGCCTCCAGCTGTTGCAAAACAACAACTCCCAGTATTGCCGGACAGCCGTTGACTGTCCAAGCATGCTGGGAGGTTTGCAACAGCTGGAGGCACCCTGTTTGGGAATCACTGGCGTAGAATACCCCTATGTCCACCCCTATGCAAATCCCTAATTTAGGCCTCAAATGCGCATGGCGCTCTCACTTTGGAGCCCTGTCGTATTTCAAGGCAACAGTTTAGGGTCACATATGGGGTATCGCCGTACTCGGGAGAAATTGTGTTACAAATTTTGGGGGGCTTTTTCTCCTTTAACCCCTTATGAAAAGGTGAAGTTGGGGTCTACAACAGCATGTTAGTGTAAAAAAATAAATTTTTTACACTAACACGCTGGTGTTGCCCTATACTTTTCATTTTGACAAGAGGTAAAAGGGAAAAACGCCCCCCAAAATTTGTAATGCAATTTCTCCCGAGTACGGAGATACCCCATAAGTGGGCGCAAAGTGCTCTGGGGGCGCACAACAAGGCCCAGAAGGGAGAGTGCACCATTTACATTTGAGGTGATATGCACAGGGGTGGCTGATTGTTACAGCGGTTTTGTCAAACGCAAAAAAAAAACCACATGTGACCCCATTTCGGAAACTACACCCCTCACGGAATGTAATGAGGGGTGCAGTGAGAATTTACACCCCACAGGTGTCTGACGGATCTTTGGAACAGTGGGCTGTGCAAATAAAAAAAATTTGTACAGCCCACTGTTCCAAAGTTCTGACAGACACCAGTGGGGGGTAAATGCTCACTGTACCCCTTGTTACGTTCCTCAAGGGGTCTAGTTTCCAAAATGGTATGCCATGTTGGGGTTATTTTGCTGTCCTGGCACCATAGGGGCTTCCTAAATGCGACATGCCCCCCGAGCAAAATTTGCTGTCCAAAAGCCAAATATGACTCCTTCTCTTCTGAGCATTGTAGTTTGCCCGTAGTGCACTTCAGGTCCACTTATGGGGTACCTTCATACTCAGAAGAGATGGGGTTACAAATTTTGGGGGGTATTTTCTGCTATTAACCCTTGCAAAAATGTGAAATTTGGGGGGAAACACACATTTTAGTGAAAAAATATATATATTTTTTTACATATGCAAAAGTCGTGAAACACCTGTGGGGTATTAAGGTTCACTTTACCCCTTGTGACGTTCCCCAAGGGGTCTAGTTTCCAAAATGGTATGCCATGTGGGGATTTTTTGCTGTTCTGGTACCATAGGGGCTTCCTAAATGCAACATGTCCCTCAAAAACCATTTCAGAAAAACATACTCTCCAAAATCCCCTTGTCGCTCCTTCGCTTCTGAGCCCTCTACTGCGCCCGCCGAACACTTTTCATGGACATATGAGGTATGTCCTTTCTCGAGAGAAATTGGGCTACAAATATAAGTATAAATTTTCTCCTTTTACCCCTTGTAAAAATTCAAAAATTGGGTCTACAAGAACATGCGAGTGTAAAAAATGAAGATGGTGAATTTTCTCCTTCACTTTGCTGCTATTCCTGTGAAACACCTAAAGGGTTAAAACGCTGACTGAATGTCATTTTGAATACTTTGGGGGGTGCAGTTTTTATAATGGGTCATTTGTGGGGTATTTCTTATATGAAGACCCTGCAAATCCACTTCAAACCTGAACTGGTCCCTGAAAAATAGTGAGTTTGAAAATTTTGTGAAAAATTGGAAAATTGCTGCTTAACTTTGAAGCCCTCTGGTGTCTTCCAAAAGTAAAAACACGTCAATTTTATGATGCAAACATAAAGTAGACATATTGTATTTGTGAATAATTTTTTTTTTAATTTGGAATATCCATTTTCCTTACAAGCAGAGAGCTTCAAAGTTAGAAAAATGCCAAATTTTCAATTTTTTCAGCAAATTTTGGAATTTTTCACTAAGAAACGATGCAAGTATCAACAAAATTTTACCAATAACATAAAGTAGAATATGTCATGAAAAAAACAATCTTGGAATCAGAATGATAGGTAAAAGCGTCTTAGAGTTATTAATGCTTAAAGTGACAGTGGTCAGATCTTCAAAAAACGCTCCGGTCCTAAGGTGTAAAATGGCCTGGTCCTTAAGGGGTTAAGCATTAAGATTTCTGACGTAACTTTTTTAGGCTTTGTTAAGAGAGCAATGCTAAGTCAATGTATTACCTCTTTCTACATGCTACACATTTATTTATTGAAATACATTGTTGATTTCCTTTCTTGCTTTAAAGTATGTACTTCTTCATTTCAGTTTGTAAAATTTGCTAAAGATAAACAGAAGGGCACAATAAAAAGGGAATAAGCATCTTATCGCTATTTATATTTACTTTGTGCTTTTATTTTGTTTTCCACTATAATTTCATGAGAAACGTGTGACCTCATCCATGTTGATTTTCTCTAATTTATACTGTAAATTATTAAGCATATATTGTAAAAAAAAATCCTCCATCTCAGTTTCATTCAATGTCATGTACTGTAAATTTGTTGCCTTCCCCTAGTTCTGTATGTGCATGTTTTCGACTTTTGTTAGAAAAGGTCAATTTTTGAGTAATTTGTTAATGGCATAATTAAGCCTAATTACAAACTAATTCATGTAAAGTGCACCATTATGAAAATTATCTTGTTTAATACAGAGTAGAAATTGGGAATACATTTTTTCAAGTGTGGTAATTTGCTATAACGTGCAGGCACAAAAAGAATCATGTTATTTGATAGTATGACCTTTAATGGTCAATGACAAAAATGATACCGCACTTGTAGTTACTCATACAGTGTTCTACTAATATCTTCTAATCTTTACCAAGATATCTTGGGTTGTAATTAGATTATTTATTATATGCCATATGTAACACTGATGCTTAAAGGCCAACAGTATATCTCCAAGTGTTAATAGAGCGACAAAGGAAAATTGCACTGTCTATATGCTGTGGTGTTTTCCTTTAGAGAAGAAGGATTGGTGGAGTTTAACCCTATTTTTTCTTACAACTGCCATTGATATGATGTCTGTTGTGATATGCAATTATTATTAGTGTTGCTCGTGAATATTCGCAATGCAAATTTTATTTGCGAATATCGCATATTCACAAATTCGCGAATATTCGCCAATATAGCACTATATATTTGCAATTACGAATATTCGTTAATTTTTTTAAATTTTTTTTTACAGTTCACAACACAGTGATCATCCCTCTCTGCTTCCAGCTTGTGTGATGTAAAGAAGGCTCTAATACTACTGTGTGAGACTGCCGGGCGAATTTTTGTATATGCGAAAATCTGCATATGCGAATTTTCGCATATGTAAATTTTTTATATGCTAATTTTTGCATATGCAAAATTTCATCATATATTCGCTAAATTTGCACATTCGTAATATTTGCGATTTATTTTTGCATACGCGAAAATTCGCGTATGCGAGTATGGGAATTATTATCCTAATATGTAATGCTCCTGGGATAGAGACGGAGAGGCTAGCATTGGAAGCTCTGCAAAAAACTGTTGGTAGTAGGTGGTGCATACGCACCACCATTTTGGCGGAAAAGTGGTTCGAACTTACAAAAACCGGTGGGTTTTGGTCACTTGAGTTGATATGTTACTAAGAAGCTACTTGGCAAAGTAGTCTTTGAGCACCCCTACTGCAACACAATTGGAAGTAACTTTCTATTTGTATTAAACTTGGGAGTCTACCCTAAGCAAGAGTGTGTAAGTGAACATGTTTACGCGATCTGTGTCCCCCTTTTTATTCTTTTTCTATATACTGATACTTTTTACAATGTGCTGAAACATTCCTCTGAGATTTCGGCCCATATGGACATGGTGGCATCACGCAGTTGCTGCAAATTTTTTGTCTGCACATCCAACATTTGAATCTCCTATTCCACCAAATCCCAATGGTGCTCTATTGGATTGAGACCTGGTGATTGTTGAGGCCTTTGGAGTACAGTGAACTTATTGGCCCTGATTTACTATTGGAAACCTGACATGTTTTGTCGGGTTGAGTGCCAGAAATTCTGTCTGCGCCAGAATTTGTGTCAGAATTGAAAAAAACCTGACCAACTCTCCATTTTACTAAGAAATCCTGAAAAAGGAGCATGGCCACAGGGGAAGTGGGCATGGTTGCTGAAAAGGGGGCATGTCACCGGAATTTTCACAAACAAACAACACATTTACTAAGGTTTCCACAGAAATTGTAGTGGATTTGAGCTGAGGAAAACCCCACAGATCAGAGCATGTGTAAAAACAGCAAACTGTAGGGAAAAGTGCAAAATGTAGGGAAACAATAGTAAATACAGTGGAAAAATTGTATGGAATTAAAACCCACAAAGAAAACTATACTCTACTCTTAGTAAATCAGGGCAATTGTCATGTTCAAGAAACCAGTTTGAGATGATGTGAGCTTTGCGACATTGTGCATTATCGTGCCAGAAGTAGCCATCAGAAGATAAATACACTGTGGTCATAAAGTAATGGACATGGTCAGTAACAACACTCAGGTAGGCTGTCATGTTTAACTGTCATGTTTAAACAATTCTCAATTGGGACTAAGGAACCCAAAGTGTGCCAAAAAATGTCCCGAACACCTTTACACAACCACCACCAGCCTGAACCGTTGATACAAGACAGGGTGGATTCATGCTTTTATGTTGTTTACTCCAAATTCTGACCCAGCCATATAAATGTGCATCTGAATCTGAGATGGTTGTGTGTGGAAATCCCAGTAGATCAACAGTTTCTGAACTGCTGAGACCAACCTGCCTGGCACCAACAACCCGGCCACATTCAAAGACGCCTAAATCCGATTTCTTCCCAATTCTAATGCCCGGTTTAACCCCTTAAGGACCGGGGTTTTTTCCGTTTTTGCATTTTCGTTTTTTGCTCCTTGCCTTTAAAAAATCATAACTCTTTCAATTTTGCACCTAAAAATCCATATTATGGCTTATTTTTTGCGCCACCAATTCTAATTTGTAATGACGTCAGTCATTGTGCCCAAAAATCTACGGTGAAACTGAAAAAAAAATAATTGTGCGACAAAATTGAAAAAAAACAAAACGCTGTTTTGTAACTTTTGGAGGCTTCCGTTTCTACGTAGTAAATTTTTCGGTAAAAATGACACCTGCTATTTATTCTGTAGGTCCATATGGTTAAAATGATACCCTACTTATTATATAGGTTTGATTTTGTCGTACTTCTGGAAAAAAATCATAACTTCATGCAGGAAAATTAATACGTTTAAAATTGTCATTTCTGACCCCTATAACTTTTTTATTTTTCCATGTATGGGGCGGTATGAGGGCTCATTTTTTGCGCCGTGATCTGAAGTTTACAACGGTACCATTTTTGCATTGATAGGACTTATTGATCGTTTTTTATTCATTTTTTCATGATATAAAAAGTGACCAAAAATGCACTATTTTGGACTTTGACCGTGCGGTTTAATTAACGATATATTTTTATAATTTGGACATTTCCGCATGCGGCGATACCATATATGTTTATTTTTATTTACACTGTGTTTTTATTTTTATGGGAAAAGGGGGGTGATTCAAACTTTTAATAGGGAAGGGGTTAAATGATATTTATTCACTTTTTTTTTCACTTTTTTTTTGCAGTGTTATAGCTCCCATTGGGACCTATAACACTGCACACACTGATCTTTATCATTGATCACTGGGTTCTCATAAGAAACCAGTGATCGGTGATTCTGCCGCTTGACTGCTCATGCCTGGATCTCAGGCACTAGTGTTGAGCGGCATAGGCCATATTCGAATTCGCGAATATTCGCGAATATATGGACGAATATTCGTCATATATTCGCGAATATTCGCACATTCGTTATATTTCCGTTTTATTTTCGCATATGCGGAAATTCGCATATGCGAAAATTAACACATGCGAATATTTTCATATTCAAAATTAACAAGCGCGAAAATGCGCATATGCGAAAATACGCATATGCTAATTTTCGTATATGCGCATTTTCGCACGACAGTCTCACACAGTAGTATTACAGCCTTCTTTACACCAAACAAGCTGGAAGCAGAGAGGGGTGATCACTGTGATGTGTACTGTGAAAAAAAAACAAAAAAAAAAACGAATATTCGTAATTACGAATATATAGCGCTATATTCGCGAAATTCGCGAATTCGCGAATATGCGATATTCGCGAATAATATTCGAATTGCGAATATTCGTGAGCAACACTATCAGGCACTGAGCAATCATTCGGCGATCGGACAGCGAGGAGGCAGGTAGGGGCCCTCCCGCTGTCCTGTAAGCTGTTCGGGATGCCACGATTTCGCCGCGGCTATCCCGAACAGCCCACTGAGCTAACCGGCATGCTTTCAGTTTCACTTTAGACGCGGCGTTCTACTTTGAACGCCGCGTCCAAAGGGTTAATAGCGCGCGGCACAGCGATCAATGCCGTGCGCTATTAGCCACGGGTCCCGGCTGTTAGAGGCTGGGCCCGACCCGCTATGACGCAGGGCCACGCCGTGGCCCCGCGTTATAGATCGGGAGTGGACACATGACGTTCCAGTACGTCATGTGTCCTTAAGGGGTTAAACTCCAGCATGTTGTCTTGACCCCTTTTGCATGCCTAAATGCATTAAGTTGCTGCCATGTGATTAGCTCCTTTTTTTAACCAGCAGGTATACCTAATAAAGGGGCCAGTGAGTATAAGATTAGCAAAAAGAGCTTTCCACCATTGTTGTCAATAGGCTGTGTCTGATCTTGCAGCTCAGATCAATCTCTAGAAGCTCTGCATTAGCAGTTTCCTTTTTAGTTCACAAATCTTTAATAATTTAGGTCTTTATTTTTGTAATCATTGTTCATTATAGTTTTTTATTGCGTCTCATTTGCATGAAGCTTTGTCCTCGTTTGGGGAGAATCAATTCACTAATCTATCTACCCTTTGTATTTCTGAAACATAACGGTACATCTCAAACAAGTGGCTGTATGATCACATCAACGGGTATTTCTGAAGACTTGACACATTTTACTTTCATGTATCTACTCCATTGTGACTAGACATTGTACTTTGGCATTTTCAACATGAATTGCTACTGCTTCTTTGATCTAGCATTTAATATGCATATTATCTTCACACTTTACTTTCAAATCTGCATGTTACCTGCTTTGTGAAGTGCAAAGAACTTCTCTAAAATAACAACGGTCAATTTGAAAAGATCTCAAATAATCTCTGCTTTATTCCATATAGTGAAGACATCTTTATTAATACATATAAAAAACTTATGGCCATAACCTACAGTATATTTTCTCTTATTCTTTCTCTGACAGAATGGGATACTTTGAAAGTAAGGATGAAAATAGCCTTATATCTTTAGCCACGGACGCACAGATATATGTGATCATATTGGATAAAGCACTGTAATGATGATCTGAATCCAAACTGTCTAGTAGTGTTGAGTGGCATAGGCCGTATTCGAATTTGCGATATTTCGCGAACATATGGACAAATATTCGTCATATATTTGCAAAGTTTGCATATTTGATATATTCGCAGCCTTTTTTTTTACTATGCACCATAAAATTTGCATGCGCATGCGCAATATCACGTGATCTTCAGAAAACATGAGCTTTCTCATTGGCCCACAAGCTAAAAGGAGGGAGGGATCAATATGACACAGTAACTAGTATTGAAGCCTTGTTTACACCACAAGCTGGAAGCAGGGAGGGATGATCACTGTGATGTGTACTGTGAAAAAAAAATGTGAATATTCGCAATTGCGAATATATAGCGCAATATTCGCAAATTCACGAATATGCGATATTTGCAATAAATATTCGCATTGCGAATATTCGCACCCAACACTACTGTCTAGTTTTCCCATAGTAACCAAGAGCGTGTTAAGATATGAAAGCTGAGCTGTGATTGGTTGCTATTGGCAGAACCTGTTTAGGTTTCAGGCCTTTGTATCTGTATGAACCTATTCACACTACAGAACTTCAAAGCGGAATTCCACTCAGGCATTCTGACTGACAGCCTCATAATGTTTGCAATGGGTATTCACTGTACCATGCAGATGAAAGAATTTACGAAACTAAATTATTCATGATAGAAAATCCGGATTCCAGGCCCCACCGAAATATTGAACAACTAGACTCCAGAATTGTCATGGAAAAATTTAGTTGCAAAAACAAAATGTTCTTTGCGTGCATATTGCATTGCTCTTAACCCCTTAAGGACGGCGGGCGCCCCCGTTTTAAAGTCCTTAAGGACTGAGGCCGTATGGATACGCCCGTGGGAATTCCGGTCCCCGTCGCTCGCCGGGCGGGGACCGGACCGGGGTGACTGGTGATATCCAGCAGCAGGCACCCCATGCAAACCCCTGGGGGGTCCCGATTGCCCCCCATGTCGGTGATCGCCGCAAATCGTCGGTCAATTCAGACCTACGATTTGCGGCTTTTCCGGGTCAATTGGGTCTCTGGTGACCCGGTGACCGGGAAAAAAATGGTGAATGGAGCTGTCCGAGACAGCCCCATTCATCCTTACCCAGCAGGAGTGAGGTGGCCAGAACGACCGATCAATCACGACCCTGCTGGGCGGCGATCGGCATGGCGAAGATGGCGGGGATCGGCGCCGGCGGGGGTCCCCTCAGTGGCGGCGACAGGAGCAGCAGGATCGGCGGCAGCAACGGTAGCCGTCTCAGGGGAAGGACACAGCAGGAGGTGAGGCCTGTTCACTTCCTGCTGTTGCTTAGCAACAAATCGCAGCATGCACAGCCAAAGGGCATGCTGGGAGTTGTAGTTTTTCAACAGCTGGAGTTCCAAATACAACTCCCAGCATGCCCTTTGGTAGTCTGTGCATGCTGGGGGTTGTAGTTTGGCAACAGCTGGAGGCACTTTTTTCCTATGAAAAAGTGTGCAGCCAGCTGTTGCAAAACTACAACTCCCAGCATGCAGAGACTACCAAAGGGCATGCTGGGAGTTGTAGCAGTGTGCCTCCAGCTGTTGCAAAACTACAACTCCCAGCATGCCTTCGACTGTCAATGCATGCTGATTGTTGCAGTTTTGCAACAGCTGGACACACATTGGTTGTGAAACTGAGTTTGTTAGCTAACTCAGTGTTTTGCAACCAGTGTGCCTCCAGCTGTTGCAAAAATACAACTCCAAGCATGCACTGAGAGACTGTACATGCTGAGAGTAAAAAACTCGGTGTTTTGCAACCAATGTGCCTCCATCTGTTGCATAACTGCAACTCCCAGCATGTATGGTCTGTCAGTGCATGCTGGGAGTTGTAGTTTTTCAACAGCTGGAGGTTTGTACATTCACACGGTCGGGTTTACGGCGAGTTCTGCTGCAAGTTTGAGATGCGGCAAATTTTCCGCTGCAGCTCAAACTCCCAGTGAGAAACTCATTGTAAACCTGCGCCCGTGTGAATGTATCCTTAAAACACTACACTAACACATAATAAAGGGTAAAACACTACATATACACATACCCCTAGCCCCCCCCCACTCCAATAAATAAAAAACAAGGAAAAAAAGACCCCCAAAATTTGTAACACAATTTCTTCTGAGGACAGAACTACCCCATATGTGGGCGTTAAGTGCTCTGCGAGCGCACAACATGGCTCAGAAGTGAGAGCGTGCCATGTACATTTGAGGTCTAAATTGGTGATTTGCACAGGGTGGCTGATTTTACAGCGGTTCTGACATAAACGCAAAACAATAAATACCCAGATGTGACCCCATTTTGGAAACTACACCCCTCACGGAATGTAACAAGGGGTATAGTGAGCCCTAACACCCCACAGGTGTTAAAGTTGGATGTGAAAATGAAAAAAAAATGTTTTTTCATTTTCACAAGGGAGAATAGGAAAAAAGCCCCTCAAAATGTGTAGCCCCATTTCTTCTGAGAAAGAACATACCCCATATGTGAATGTAAAGTGCTCTGCGGGCTAACTACAATGCTCAGAAGAGAAGGAATGCCATTGGGCTTCTGGAGAGAGAATGTGTCCGAAAATGTGGGTTTACAAAGCCCCCATAGTACCAGAACAGTGGACCCCCCCCACATGTGACCCCATTTTGGAAACTACACCCCTGCCGTATTGTAATAAGGGGTGCAGTGAGCATTTACACCTCACAGGTGTCTGACATATTTTTGAAACAGTGGTCCGTGAAAATGAAAAATTTAATTTTTCATTTGCACAGCCCACTGTTCCATAGATCTGTCAAACGCAAGTGGGGTGTAAATGTTCACTGCACCCCTTATTAAAATTTTTTTTAAAAAGAATAATAATCTCCTACTATTTTTGGCTTTGGCGTCATTTGGCGATCGAACAGCATGGAGGAAGAGAGAGACCCTCCTGCTGTCTATACAGCTGTTTGGGATGCCATGATTTCATCGTGGCAATCCCGAACAGCCCCCTGGGCTAACCGTCAGTGCTTTAATTTCACTTTAGACGCGGCATTCAACTTTGAACGCCGCGTCTAAAGGGTTAATAGTACTGTCCATGGGTTTTTAAGCCCCAAGTGCATTATCTTGCACTAAATTCCCGTTGCCGTCATGGATGACAGAGTATAGAATATGTAATACAGTCCTAACGTCAGTATCTGAGGAAAGAGATTTAGGGATCATTTAATCAGAAGACTTAACCCCTTAATGATGCAGGGTATTTTCCGTTTTTGCATTTTCATTTTTTCCTCATCACCTTCTAAAAATCATAACGCTTTCAATTTTGCACCTAAAAATCCATATTCTGGCTTATTTTTGGAGCCACCAATTCTACTTTGCTGTGACCTTAGTCGTTTTACCCAAAAATCCACAGCGAAATGGAAAAAAAAATAATTGTGCAACAAAACTGAAGAAAAAATGCCATTTTGTAAATTTTGGGGGCTTCCGTTTCTACGCAGTGCATTTTCCGTTAAAAATTCCCCCTTCTCTTTATTCTGTAGGTCCATACGGTTAAAATGATACCCTACTTATATAGGTTTGATTTTGTCGGACTTCTGGAAAAAATCATTACTATATGCAGGAAAATGTATACGTTTAAAAATGTCCTCTTTTGACCCCTATAACTTTTTTATTTTTACGCATATTGGGAAGTATGAGGTCTCATTTTTTGCGCTGTGATCTGACATTTTTATTGGTATCATTGTTGTATTGATCGGACTTTTTAATCGCTTTTTATTCACTTTTTTATGGTATGAAAAGTGATCAAAAATATGCTATTTTGGACTTTGGAATGTTTTTACATTTACCCCATAGACCGTGCGGTTTAATTAACAATATATTTTTGTAGTTCGGACATTTACGCTTGCGGTGATACCACATATGTATATTTTAATTTTTATTTACACTGTTTTATTTTTTTATTAGTAAAAGGGGGATGATTCTGACTTTTATTATGGAAGGGGTTAAATGATCTTTATTAACACTTTATTTTCCCTTTTTTTGCAGTGTTATAGCTCCCATAAGGGGCTATAACATTGCACACACTGATCTTCTACACAGATCACTGCCTGGCAACAGCCGGGCATTGATCAGTGTTATCGACTGCTCCTGCCTGGATCTCGGGCATGGAGCAGTCATTCGGCGATCGGACAGCGAGGAGGCAGATAGGGACCCTCCAGCTGTTCAGCAAGCTGTTCGGGACACTGCGATTTCATCGCGGCGGTCCCGAACAGCTCCACTGAGTTAACTGGCAAAGTTTACTTTCACTTTAGACACGGCGAACAACTAGTTTGCATTAGGAAACTAGATGGACAGAGATTTAAAAGTAATATCAGGAAGTAATACTTTACTGAGAGAGTAGTGGATGCATGGAATAGCCTTCCTGCAGAAGTGGTCGCTGCAAATACAGTGAAGGAGTTTAAGCATGGATAGCCATAAGGCTATCCTTCATATAAGATAGAGCCAGGGACTATTCATAGTATTCATAATACTGGGCAGACTAGATGGGCCAAATGGTTCTTATCTGCCAACAGGTTCTATGCTTCTATGTTTCTATCCAATTTGATACCATAAACTGGTGCCTTTAGGAGGCTTCACACACAGCTTAATCTTTTTTTTTTTTTTTTAATCAAAAAAACTGTAGTAAATCCAGCAAAATGGTAAAATATAAATTCTGTGGTAGGTGTGTGGAAGGCTGTGATGTCGTTTGTGTTCTTCTTGAAATATCAGATGGGCACTGGCCTCAATCAAAGCTAATCTTCAGGGTCCAAGTTTCTTGCTTTTGGCAATCAACTTATGTTAGGGTGGGTTCACACTACGTTTTGTCCCATACGGGAGCGCATACGGCAGGAGGGAGCTAAAAGCTCGCGCTCCCGTATGTAACCGTATGCGCTCCCGTATGCCATTCACTTCAATGAGCCGACCGGAGTGAAACGTTCGGTCCGGTCGGCTCATTTTTGCGCCGTATGCGCTTTTACAACCGGACCTAAAACCGTGGTTGACCACGGTTTTAGGTCCGGTTGTAAAAGCGCATACGGCGCAAAAATGAGCCGACCGGACCGAACGTTTCACTCCGGTCGGCTCATTGAAGTGAATGGCATACGGGAGCGCATACGGTCACATACGGGAGCGCGAGGTTTTAGCTCCCTCCTGCCGTATGCGCTCCTGTATGGGACAAAACGTAGTGTGGACCCAGCCTAACTGGGAATCCTTAGGGCCAGTCAGATGGGTAACCGTGATGTGGTCTTGCTGTGTCCTGAATATTTAGACCTTTTAGCCCCTGTGAAAGTGTATAATTATTCCCATCTCACAAGTTCTTAAACTGCTACTGAATAATTTCTTAGTTAGATTTGTGTCTGAAAAATCAGGTGACAACTAACTGAGCTTGTCACTCAGATTTCCTATTCACCTGAAAAGGCTGGACTCACTCCTGCTGAAGTCGTTTCCACCTGTTTTCTCTTTGTCAAGTGGAAATAAACGGATCTTATTGATTCCAAGAAATCAGGTTGGGTCCATTCCATTTGTTATTAATTTTTTTTATGAACAAAAAATGCAGCATGAGCTATTTTCTCTCTCTCTCTCTCTATATAGATATACAGTGGTCCCTCAACATACGATGGTAATCCGTTCCAAAAGGACCATCGTTTGTTGAAACCATCGCATGTTGAGGAATCCGTGCAATTTAAAGTATAGGACAGTGGTCTACAACCTGCGGACCTCCAGATGTGCATGCTGGGAGTTGTAGTTTTGCAACATCTGGAGGTCCACAGGTTGAAGACCACTGTTAGAGGAAGTTGTACTCACCCTTCCCCGCCGCTCCGGACCGTCACCGCTCGTCACCGCTGCCAGGATGTCGCCGTCCATCGCTGTCGCTGCGTCCCCGAGGTGTCCCCGTCGCTCCGGAAAGGCCTCTGCTTCCCCGGCATCCTCACTCTCCGTTGCCGCCATCACGTTGCTACGCACGCCGCTCCTATTGGATGACGGGACGGCGTGCGCAGAGATGTGATGACGTCGATGGAGAGTGCCGGCGATGCAGGGGATCCTGAAGAGGATGCGCCAGAGCCCCGAGGACAGGTAAGTGATCGTCAGCAGACCACACTGGCCACTGTAAACGGCTATCCGGCGGCAGCTGAAGCAGTCAGCGCTGCCGGACAGCCGTTTGTGGAATGGCCCCGACATACAAAAGCATCGTATGTTGATGCTGCCTTCAACATGCGATGACCTCTGAGAGGCCATTGTATGTTGAAAGTATGCGTCGTAGATCGAGGGGTCACTGTATATTATATATATATATATATATATATATATATATATATATATATATATATATATATATATGTGTGTGTAACTCAATGTGTGTGTGTGTGTGTTTGTGTATGTATGTATGTATGTGTGTATGTCCCAGCAAACGGCTAAAGATATTAACATGAAACTTGGTACAGGGTTTTTGTTTAAAGTCCAATGCAAATCTATGGGAAATATATGTTCCAGCATAACTTCCGTATGGCTGGAGATATTTCGTTAATACTTGGTCACATGTTACTTATATGTCAAATAAAAATATATAATAGTTAAATGAAATCTAACCTACCCCAATATGTGAAGGATGGGGTTTTTGTTTCAAATCCCCATGCAAGTATATATGACTTCTGGTGCCTTACTCCACAAGCTCAGCTCTGCATCTACTGGTGAATGCATCAGTCACTGACCTGCCACACCCTCTCCGCATTATATGCCCCATCTTGCAAAGACATGCCCACCCTTTAAGCCTCACCCCTTTCATTTTCAGCTTGCAATATTTTACCACAACTCAGCCCCACCTGAGGATGGGATATGAGGATTAGAAATGAGGATTAGATATGGGGATGCAATATGAGGATGGGATATGAGGATTAGATATGGGGATGGGTTATGAGGGTGAGAAATGAGGATGGGATATGAGATTAGGATATGAGGTCAGGATATGAGGGTAGGATATGAGGATTAGAAATGAGGATTAGATGTGGGGACCAGATATGAGGTCAGGTTATGAGGACGGGATATGAGATCGGGATATAGGGATGTGATATGAGGGCGGGATATGAGGTTGAGATATGAGGACAAAATATGAGGACAGGATATGAGGTCGGAATATGAGGAGGGGATTTGGGGTAGGGATATGAGGAAGGGATATGGGGTCAGGATTTAAAGACAGGATATGAGGACAAAAGCTTCCTCCTTTGCTGCTTTTCCTCCCCAAAAAGGATAAGGTAGGAAAAACCGGGCAGCGCTGGGCACTCAGCTAGTTTGTTATAAAAACGGATGACAAAAGGAAATTAAACGTCAAAAAAGTCAACAATGCATATGGCCATTAATACATTATTATTAGTTAGATTGGTCTTTGTATAATGGTTCGGTAAAGATTAGATAAAGATTAGATTTTGTCAGTTTCTATAACAGATTATTTATACAAAGAAATGCATTTGTTTTCCACTATTTTTATTATACAGAATATAGCTGAGCACCTGAACTAGACTCTATAGACAAATATAGACAAATAAGCACAGACTAGCCCTCAAAGCAATCTAACTATATTTTTGAAAAAATTTGAATTATTACAAAAAAAGATTATTTGTCCGTGACCCCAAACCTGGTAGGGATGTAAGCACAAACCAAATGTATCCTTCAGACCTAGTTCATAAATGTGCGGTGCATAGAGCCTTACTTCCACTTCACAGACTTTTGTGAAGTACAATTTACATTTTCTGCCCTACTAAAAGAAAGGTAAGCTCATCAGTACATATTAATAAAGGAGCTCTGCCTTACTATATAAAATTCAATCATTCTGATGATTTGGATAATGGTTGATTTACACCTGCTGAGGAATAGTTCACATTATGCTGCCAGTCCTAGATAGTATCCATGTGAACTAATCATAGAACCTTCACCAAAATGACTCAATTTTATATAGTAATGTAAGCTTTTCTAGTTTAATCGTGTGCATATCAATAATAAGTAGGTGAGTTTGAGGTGTTTTTAAAAAGAAATTAGGCATTGAAATATAACTGATAATTTTATGGAAAAGAGTTCTTTATATATATAGCTAAGTAATGATAGACGTCATATTTATCCCCTGTTATTTTAACAGGACTGTTATTTTAAAGATGCAGATAACTGTTGTTATGAGTAAAAAAAAAAGTAACAAAGAATATATATATATATATATATATATATATATATATATATATATATATATATATTTATTACTACCCCTTATCCCCTTACACCCTTCCCTTCAATTCCCTGGTTGAACTTGATGGACGTATGTCTTTTTTCAACCATACTAACTATGTAAATATGTAACTATACCTTGTGTTGCAGAATGAAAAAATTATGGCTTTATTTATTAGGGTCTGGAGCCTAAGGAATCCCTGGTTTTCATCCTTATCCCCTGCAAGGAGGGCATTGCTATAGGATGATCGCAAGGTGGGGGTCACAACAATAATCAGAGTCTGACTCAACACAGGTGTGAGCACACAGGCCTGGTATGAGAAGTGGGAACGGGAAGTGTGGTCACAGGACTGGAAAGGGGCAAAATGGAGCTGGATGTAGTAAAGGAACAAGATGCAGTCTAGAAACACACTTCAACTGGAACAAGGAACAGACCAGAAATAACAACCAAAACTAAGTGATACCAGGAACAGGATCTAAAAACAGTCGAGGATCAGAACCAGAAAAATACCAGGAACAGCATCCAGTGATAACAGCGGATGCTATAACACCATTCAGCGATAACAGCAGATGCTATAACTGCATCAAGTGATAATAGTGGATGCTATGTGCGACATGAACCATGGAAGACAACTAATGACTACAGAAATGGTGTGACAACATTACTGCAACCACTTTTAGCACAACATGTCATCACTCTTGTCTAGTATCAATAACTGATAGTTACAGAACTATTGTCAATAGTGACCACGGATCTGAAAGGAATATGATAATGTTATTTTCTACGATATCCTTGTTGTTTTGTCAATGAAATAATTTTGCTGAATTTTTAAATACTGGTTACTCTACAAAATGTAATTGATTGTTTGTCGTCTGATAATAATAATAATAATAATATATATATATATAAACAAACAACAAAAACGTGGTTTCAAATGGCTGGAAGTGCTCAACCCCAAATGCGGTTGTGCATTTATACTGGGGGAGCAGATCCTGCCCTTGTAGTCCGTTGCTAGGGGCGATCCCCAGCATAAAAATGCATACAATGGAGGATGCCTGCAGCGGACTACAAGTGCCACAATAGAATCCTACACCAGATAAACGGTGTGGATATGTAACAATTAGAATACAATACAAGAATATGGATGCACTACTGTGGTAGATGTAAACAATACATTGGCTATCCCTCAACACTGATGTTAAAATTGAGACATTCGCCAGTGTATCCTTATATGAAGGACACACCAGAGCCCGCACACCAACGCCAAGGTTTCTCATTTTGGTGCGAGACCTAACGCTAGTCCTACCTGTGCTTGATAAACAGAACAGGGGCCAGTGGGCAATTACGGCAGCATTCGGCTGGCTCACAACTTCCTTCCAGATACCCTCCAGTGTTACTACGCACACATGCAATGGGAGGAGGGAGGCAAGCTGCAAGCCCCACCTGAGTTGGCTATTATGGGTGCCTGGCCTCACAGGTGCTTCCCCAATGCTGCCTGGTAGATATTCAAGGCGCATTAATGTTGGAGTTTACACACCTCCAAATTTCAAATTTAAACAAACAACAAAAACGTGGTTTCAAATGGCTGGAAGTGCTCAACCCCAAATGCGGTTGTGCATTTATACTGGGGGAGCAGATCCTGCCCTTGTAGTCCGTTGCTAGGGGCGATCCCCAGCATAAAAATGCATACAATGGAGGATGCCTGCAGCGGACTACAAGTGCCACAATAGAATCCTACACCAGATAAACGGTGTGGATATGTAACAATTAGAATACAATACAAGAATATGGATGCACTACTGTGGTAGATGTAAACAATACATTGGCTATCCCTCAACACTGATGTTAAAATTGAGACATTCGCCAGTGTATCCTTATATGAAGGACACACCAGAGCCCGCACACCAACGCCAAGGTTTCTCATTTTGGTGCGAGACCTAACGCTAGTCCTACCTGTGCTTGATAAACAGAACAGGGGCCAGTGGGCAATTACGGCAGCATTCGGCTGGCTCACAACTTCCTTCCAGATACCCTCCAGTGTTACTACGCACACATGCAATGGGAGGAGGGAGGCAAGCTGCAAGCCCCACCTGAGTTGGCTATTATGGGTGCCTGGCCTCACAGGTGCTTCCCCAATGCTGCCTGGTAGATATTCAAGGCGCATTAATGTTGGACTTTACACACCTCCAAATTTAAAATTTAAACAAACAACAAAAACGTGGTTTCAAATGGCTGGAAGTGCTCAACCCCAAATGCGGTTGTGCATTTATACTGGGGGAGCAGATCCTGCCCTTGTAGTCCATTGCTAGGGGCGATCCCCAGCATAAAAATGCATACAATGGAGGATGCCTGCAGCGGACTACAAGTGCCACAATAGAATCCTACACCAGATAAACGGTGTGGATATGTAACAATTAGAATACAATACAAGAATATGGATGCACTACTGTGGTAGATGTAAACAATACATTGGCTATCCCTCAACACTGATGTTAAAATTGAGACATTCGCCAGTGTATCCTTATATGAAGGACACACCAGAGCCCGCACACCAACGCCAAGGTTTCTCATTTTGGTGCGAGACCTAACGCTAGTCCTACCTGTGCTTGATAAACAGAACAGGGGCCAGTGGGCAATTACGGCAGCATTCGGCTGGCTCACAACTTCCTTCCAGATACCCTCCAGTGTTACTACGCACACATGCAATGGGAGGAGGGAGGCAAGCTGCAAGCCCCACCTGAGTTGGCTATTATGGGTGCCTGGCCTCACAGGTGCTTCCCCAATGCTGCCTGGTAGATATTCAAGGCGCATTAATGTTGGAGTTTACACACCTCCAAATTTAAAATTTAAACAAACAACAAAAACGTGGTTTCAAATGGCTGGAAGTGCTCAACCCCAAATGCGGTTGTGCATTTATACTGGGGGAGCAGATCCTGCCCTTGTAGTCCGTTGCTAGGGGCGATCCCCAGCATAAAAATGCATACAATGGAGGATGCCTGCAGCGGACTACAAGTGCCACAATAGAATCCTACACCAGATAAACGGTGTGGATATGTAACAATTAGAATACAATACAAGAATATGGATGCACTACTGTGGTAGATGTAAACAATACATTGGCTATCCCTCAACACTGATGTTAAAATTGAGACATTCGCCAGTGTATCCTTATATGAAGGACACACCAGAGCCCGCACACCAACGCCAAGGTTTCTCATTTTGGTGCGAGACCTAACGCTAGTCCTACCTGTGCTTGATAAACAGAACAGGGGCCAGTGGGCAATTACGGCAGCATTCGGCTGGCTCACAACTTCCTTCCAGATACCCTCCAGTGTTACTACGCATACATGCAATGGGAGGAGGGAGGCAAGCTGCAAGCCCCACCTGAGTTGGCTATTATGGGTGCCTGGCCTCACAGGTGCTTCCCCAATGCTGCCTGGTAGATATTCAAGGCGCATTAATGTTGGAGTTTACACACCTCCAAATTTAAAATTTAAACAAACAACAAAAACGTGGTTTCAAATGGCTGGAAGTGCTCAACCCCAAATGCGGTTGTGCATTTATACTGGGGGAGCAGATCCTGCCCTTGTAGTCCGTTGCTAGGGGCGATCCCCAGCATAAAAATGCATACAATGGAGGATGCCTGCAGCGGACTACAAGTGCCACAATAGAATCCTACACCAGATAAACGGTGTGGATATGTAACAATTAGAATACAATACAAGAATATGGATGCACTACTGTGGTAGATGTAAACAATACATTGGCTATCCCTCAACACTGATGTTAAAATTGAGACATTCGCCAGTGTATCCTTATATGAAGGACACACCAGAGCCCGCACACCAACGCCAAGGTTTCTCATTTTGGTGCGAGACCTAACGCTAGTCCTACCTGTGCTTGATAAACAGAACAGGGGCCAGTGGGCAATTACGGCAGCATTCGGCTGGCTCACAACTTCCTTCCAGATACCCTCCAGTGTTACTACGCACACATGCAATGGGAGGAGGGAGGCAAGCTGCAAGCCCCACCTGAGTTGGCTATTATGGGTGCCTGGCCTCACAGGTGCTTCCCCAATGCTGCCTGGTAGATATTCAAGGCGCATTAATGTTGGACTTTACACACCTCCAAATTTAAAATTTAAACAAACAACAAAAACGTGGTTTCAAATGGCTGGAAGTGCTCAACCCCAAATGCGGTTGTGCATTTATACTGGGGGAGCAGATCCTGCCCTTGTAGTCCGTTGCTAGGGGCGATCCCCAGCATAAAAATGCATACAATGGAGGATGCCTGCAGCGGACTACAAGTGCCACAATAGAATCCTACACCAGATAAACGGTGTGGATATGTAACAATTAGAATACAATACAAGAATATGGATGCACTACTGTGGTAGATGTAAACAATACATTGGCTATCCCTCAACACTGATGTTAAAATTGAGACATTCGCCAGTGTATCCTTATATGAAGGACACACCAGAGCCCGCACACCAACGCCAAGGTTTCTCATTTTGGTGCGAGACCTAACGCTAGTCCTACCTGTGCTTGATAAACAGAACAGGGGCCAGTGGGCAATTACGGCAGCATTCGGCTGGCTCACAACTTCCTTCCAGATACCCTCCAGTGTTACTACGCACACATGCAATGGGAGGAGGGAGGCAAGCTGCAAGCCCCACCTGAGTTGGCTATTATGGGTGCCTGGCCTCACAGGTGCTTCCCCAATGCTGCCTGGTAGATATTCAAGGCGCATTAATGTTGGAGTTTACACACCTCCAAATTTCAAATTTAAACAAACAACAAAAACGTGGTTTCAAATGGCTGGAAGTGCTCAACCCCAAATGCGGTTGTGCATTTATACTGGGGGAGCAGATCCTGCCCTTGTAGTCCGTTGCTAGGGGCGATCCCCAGCATAAAAATGCATACAATGGAGGATGCCTGCAGCGGACTACAAGTGCCACAATAGAATCCTACACCAGATAAACGGTGTGGATATGTAACAATACCAGGCAGCATTGGGGAAGCACCTGTGAGGCCAGGCACCCATAATAGCCAACTCAGGTGGGGCTTGCAGCTTGCCTCCCTCCTCCCATTGCATGTGTGCGTAGTAACACTGGAGGGTATCTGGAAGGAAGTTGTGAGCCAGCCGAATGCTGCCGTAATTGCCCACTGGCCCCTGTTCTGTTTATCAAGCACAGGTAGGACTAGCGTTAGGTCTCGCACCAAAATGAGAAACCTTGGCGTTGGTGTGCGGGCTCTGGTGTGTCCTTCATATAAGGATACACTGGCGAATGTCTCAATTTTAACATCAGTGTTGAGGGATAGCCAATGTATTGTTTACATCTACCACAGTAGTGCATCCATATTCTTGTATTGTATATATATATATATATATGTATTATATATAAATAATTTAGTAAAAGGAGACCTACTGTGAACAAATATTGTAATTAATTTTTAAATACTGGTGACAAGAAATTTGTGCGATATGGTTCTGATTCCGACCTTGCAATGGATTTGCTGTAAATTAATCTGCCAATCTGAGCATGTAAGATCCATCCATGCTAAGCCCTGATGTGAATTGAAAATAAAATAACCACGCTTGACAGATATAATAGTTTAAGTGATTTCAAATTAACAACATCCCACTGACCGCAAGTGAAGAATGGGTTCATTCTCCTGCAATGAAATATGCTCCAGGGACTCATTATACAGAGTGGAGTAGTGAAACCGGAGTAAAATAATTGATGTTGAGCAAGAAAAATGACAGCGATTTAATGATTTAAAAACTCTTCCCTAAAGATTTCATAAGAAGTTAAATTATTTTCTGCTTTTCAATCAAGATGTTCTGAAGATTACAATGAAGAAAATACTCGGTTGTCAAGAGAAAAAAACCTGATCGTGTCATAGGAGAAGTGACTGGGATAAGTGTAACTAGTTTAAATACAGTACATAGTGACAGGAGGCTGGATTTGAAGTTTTTATCTCCATAAGGATGACAACAGTACAGTACAGAAATGGAACTTTTAATTGAATGATTGTTAATAGAGTTATAAGATATCACAGTCTATACATGTAATATTGTAGGAATGTATGATGCAAATAAGAGAATGTTCTAAACTGGTGTTTCCCAACCAGGGTGCCTCCAGCTGTTGCAAAACTACAACTCCCGGTCAAAGCTTGCTGGAAGTGTTAGTACTGCAACAGCTGGAGGCACCTTGGTTGGGAAACACTGTTCTAAGTCATAGCTGCCATGCAGATGGTTTCTGACCATTTGGCAGTCAAAGTTTGAAAGTGGATGTGTTCCATTAGGAATATACACTTGATTGATTATTTATTTATTTATTTAATGTTTAGGCGACTTTAGTTTATTGACAATATATCATGATTTTAATAGAAGGAAAGGTATCCAACTCCCTCAAAAATTTGGAAAATTAAAAGTCCAAGGTTTATTAATCCAATTTAAAAATGCTAAAGAAAAACACCCAGTGAGAGAAAAAGCCCCTACGCCGATGCGTTTCGGACCATTTGGTCCTAAGTCATGGCAAAGGAGGAAAGTATTTGCAGACCTTATATACTCTATATCCTACAACCCATGATTTCCAGGAACTCCCTATTCACCACCTGGAAGTTGGCATCTGTCATCATTTCCTGGGAGGGATTACAGCAACTAGGTAAATTAACCCATTCTTGTCAAAAAATAAAGTGATTTGAATTGCCATATAATACTGTACAAAAGACTATATATAATCCATACAAATTTCAACCAAAGAAGAAAAAAAAAATAAGATTTCAAATAATAAAGTAATCAAAAAGCAATCAAAAAATAAATAAATAGAAAAATCCAAAAATCAGTAAAAATAGGACAAATCATTGCGGGAATCTAAACCTTGCGGGTAACGTGAATCAAACCTCTCTCTGAAAGACTGCATAAGGCCAATCCCCTCCCCTTTGGGGACAAGGGACATGTTCTATTCC
Source organism: Hyla sarda (assembly GCF_029499605.1). Taxonomy (NCBI): domain Eukaryota; kingdom Metazoa; phylum Chordata; class Amphibia; order Anura; family Hylidae; genus Hyla; species Hyla sarda. Next base: position 108,252,077 of record NC_079191.1, on the reverse strand, counting down.
TGTGACCTGAAAAAAGAACCACTATTTTCACCTTGTTGTACATGAAAATGCTCATAAAACGACTTTTTTAATTTTCTTGAGGTGCAACCTATATACTGTACATTACACCTTGTACACACTGCTGAATAAACCACATGTGTGGTTTCGCAAATTTATAAAAGATTTTATATTATAAATTTTTCCATTCGCAGGTGAATTTTTTTTTTAGCATATGTCATTTAATTGCAGAGGTTGCATCTCACACGTAAACATTTATAATTTCCTACTGTTCTGAACATTTATAATTTCCTACTGTACTACCCAAAATACACAAAAACATTTTTCCACCTCCATTGCGACCAATCGTTACAGGCATAGGGGCCGCGCCGGAAAGACTGGGCTCCTGGATTGATGCTTTGCTTCAACCCCTAGCTGTTCGAACAATGGGTTATATTAAAGACACAAAATCCCTGCTGAGTGCTATGGTGGATACGGAATGGAGGGATAATTATGCTTGGATATCCTGTGATGTGGTATCATTGTATTCCTGTATACCACATGCAGAAGCCCTTCTAGCAGTGGAATACCACATCAGGAAATATAGCCTATATTATGAATCCTTATGCCAATATATTTTGGAAGTGTTGCGTTTTTTGCTTAACCCCTTAAGGACCCAGCCAATTTTCACTGTAGGGCACGGCCATTTTTTGCACATCTGACCACTGTCACTTTCAACATTAATAATTCTGGGATGCTTTTACCTTTCATTCTGATTCCGAGATTGTTTTTTCGTGACATATTCTACTTTATGTTAGTGGTAAAATTTTGTCGATACTTGCATAATTTCTTGGTGAAAAATTCCAAAATTTGATGAAAAAATTGAAAATTTAGCATTTTTTTTTAACTTTGAAGCTCTCTGTTTATAAGGAAAATGAATATTCCAAATAAATTATATATTGATTCACATATACAATATGTCTACTTTATGTTTCCATCATAAAATTGACATGTTTTTACTTTTGGAAGACATCAGAGGGCTTCAAAGTATAGCAATTTTTCACAAAATTTTGAAAATCGAAATTTTTCAGGGACCAGTTCTGTTTTGAAGTGGATTTGAAGGGCCTTCTTATTAGAAATACCCCACAAATGACCCCATTATAAAAACAGCACCACTCAAAGTATTCAAAATGACATTCAAAAGGTTTGTTAACCCTTTAGGTGTTTCACAGGAATAGCAGCAAATTGAAGGAGAAAATTCAAAATCTTCATTTTTTACACCCGCATGTTCTTGTAGACCCAGTTATTGAATTTTTACAAGGGTAAAAGGAGATAAATTTTCCTAAAATGTGTAACCCAATTTCTTTCGAGTAAGAAAATACCTCATATGTGTATGTCAAGTGTTGGGCGGGCGCAGTAGAGGGCTCAAAAGGGAAGGAGCGACAGTGGGATTTTGGAGAGTGAGTTTTTCTGAAATGGTTTTTGGGGGGCATGTCACATTTCGGAAGCCCCTATGGTGCTAGAACAGCAAAAAAAAAAAAAAAAAAAAACACATGGCATACTGTTTTCCCTCAAATTTTACATTTTTACAAGAAGTAATAGGAAAAAATGCCCCACAAAATTTGAAACCCCATCTCTTCTAAGTATGGAAATACCCCATGTGTAGACGTCAAGTGCTCTGCTGGCGCACTACAATGCTCAGAAGAGAAGGAGCGCCATTGAGCTTTTGGGGAAAAAAATTTTGGAATGGAAGTCAGGGACCATGTGCGTTTACAAAGCCCCCAGTGGTGCCAGAACAGTGGACCCCCCCACATATGACCCTATTTTGGAAACTACACCACTCAAAGAAGTGAATAAGGGGGCAGTGAGTATTTACACCCCACTGGCATTTGACAGATCTTTGGAACAGTGGGCTGTGCAAATGAAAAATTACATTTTTGCCAGACCCCTGTGGGGCGTAAATGCTCACTGTACCCCTTATTACATTACGTGAGGGGTGTAGTTTCCAAAATGCGGGTCACATGTGGGTATTTATTTTTTTGCGTTTATGTAAAATCGGCCACCCCCTGTGCAAATCACCAATTTAGGCCTCAAATGTACATGGTGCGCTCTCACTCCTGAGCCTTGTTGTGCGCCCACGGAGTATTTTACGCCCACATATGGGGTTTTTCTATACTCAGGAGAATGTGTGTTACAAATTTTGGGGGTCTTTTTTTCCTTTTACCGCTTGTGAAAATAAAAAGTATGAGGCAACACCAGCATGTTAGTGTAAATTTTTTAATTTTTTTACACTAACAAGCTGGTGTAGACCACAACTTTTCCTTTTCATACAGTGTAAAAGCAGAAAAAGCCCCCCAAAATTTGTAGTGCAATTTCTTCCAAGTACGGAGATACTCCATATGTGGCCCTAAACTGTTTCCTTGAAATACGAAAGGGCTCCGAAGTGAGAGAGCTCCATGCGCATTTGAGGACTAAATTAGGGATTGCATAGGGGTGGACATAGGGGTATTCTACGCCAGTGATTCAGAAACAGAGTACCTCCAGCTGAGGTAAAACTCCCAGCATGCCTGGACAATCAGTGGCTTTCCGGAAATGCTGGGAGTTGAAATTTTGCAACAGCAGGAGGCTCCGTTTTGGAAACACTGCCATACAATACATTTTTCATTTTTATTGGGGGGGGGGGGGGACCGTGTAAGGGGGTGTATATGTAGTGTTTTACCCTTTATTATGTGTTAGTGTAGTGTAGTGTAGTGTTTTTAGGGTACATTCGCACTGGCATGTTACGGTGAGTTTCCCACTAGGAGTATGCGCTGCGGTCAAAAATTTGCCGAAGCCCAAACTTGAAGCAGAAAACTTAATGTAAACCTGTCCATGTGAATGTACCCTGTACATTCACATGGGGGAGCAAACCTCCAGCTGTTTCAAAACTACAACTCCCAGCATGTACTGACAGACCGTGCATGCTGGGAGTTGTACTTTTGCAACAGCTGGAGACACACTGGTTAAAAAACCTTCAGTTAGGTTCTGTTACCTAACTCAGTATTTTCCAACCAGTCTGCCTCCAGCTGTTGCAAAACTACAACTCCCAGCATGTACTGATCGCGGAAGGGCATGCTGGGAGATGTAGTTAGCTGGAGGTACGCAACTACAACTCCCAGCATGCTGAGACAGCTGTTTGGACATGCTGGGATTTTCAGTTTTGCAACATCTGGAGGGCTACAGTTTTAGAGAACACTGCAAGATGATCTCCAAACTGTGGTCCTCCAGCTGTTGCAAAACTACAAATTCCAGCATGCCCTGACAGCAAACAGTTGTTTGGGCATGCTAGGAGTTGTAGTTTTGAAAGATCTGGAGGGCTACAGTTTAGGGACCACTATATAGTGGCCTCAAACTGTAGCCCTCCAGCTGTTGCAAAACTACAACTCCCAGCATGCCCAAACAGCTGTCTGGGCATGCTGTGAGTTGTAGTTTTGCAACATCTTGAGGGCTACAGCTATAGACCACTGTATAATGGTCTCAAACTGTACCCTCCAGATGTTGCTAGGCAACTCACTGGCTTCCGTCGGATCCAGCCGCACGTCATCGCTGCCCGCCGATCTCCGTCGCCCGCAGCCTCCGTCGCCCACCCGGATCGGTAAGTGGATCTTCGGCGCCGCTCCCCGTCGTTTCCCCATCCTGCCCCATCTATTGTGGGTGGGCAGGACGGGGAAAACAAAGTTTAACCCCCTGCCCCCGATCTGCTATTGGTGGTCGCGTCTAGACCACCAATAGCAGGGATAGGAGGGGTGGCACCCCTGCCACCTCACTCCTATGCCTTTAGGGGGATCGTGGGTGTCTTAGACAACCGCGATCCCCCTTATATTCCGGGACACCGGGTCAAAAAAGACCCGTAATGACCCGGAATCGCGCAAAGATTTGCCGCGATCGCCGACATGGGGGGGTCTGATGACCCCCCTGGGCGTTTGCACGGGATGCCTGCTGAATGATTTAAGCAGGCATACCGGTCCGATCCCCGCCCGGTGCACGGCGAGGGCCGGAATTTTCTGCATGACGTACGCGTACGTCATGGGTCCTTAACCCCTTAAGGACTGAGCCCTTTTTCACCTTAAGGACTCGGGCATTTTTTGCAATTCTGACCACTGTCACTTTAAACATTAATAACTCTGGAATGCTTTTAGTTATCATTCTGATTCCGAGATTGTTTTTTCGTGACATATTCTACTTTAACATAGTTGTAAAATGTTGTGGTAACTTGCATCCTTTCTTGGTGAAAAATCCCAAAATTTGATGAAAAATTTGAAAATTTTGCATTTTTCTAATTTTGAAGCTCTCTGTTTGTAAGGAAAATGGATATTCCAAATATTTTTTTTTTAATTCCCATATACAATATGTCTACTTTATGTTTGCATCATAAAATTGATGTGTTTTTACTTTTGGAAGACACCAGAGGGCTTCAAAGTTCAGCAGCAATTTTCAAATTTTTCACAAAATTTGGAAACTCGCTTTTTTTCGTGGACCAGTTCAGGTTTGAAGTGGATTTGAAGGGTCTACATATTAGAAATACCCCATAAATTACCCCATTATAAAAACTGCACCCCCCAAAGTATTCAAAATGACATTCAGTCAGGGTTTTAACTCTTTAGGTGTTTCACAGGAATAGCAGCAAAGTGAAGGAGAAAATTCACAATCTTCATTTTTTACACTCGCATGTTTTTGTAGACCCAATTTTTGAATTTTTGCAATGGGTAAAAAGGAGAAAATTTTTACTTGTATTTGAAACCCAATTTTTCTCGAGTAAGCACATACCTCATATGTCTATGTTAATTGTTCAGCGGGCGCAGTAGAGGGCTCAGAAGGGAAGGAGCGACAAATGGTTTTTGGGGGGCATGTCACCTTTAGGAAGCCCCTATGGTGCCAGAACAGCAAAAAACCCCACATGGCATACCATTTTGGAAACTAGACCCCTCGGGGAACATAACAAGGGGTAAAGTAAACCTTAATACCCCACAGGTGTACTTTTGCATATGCAAAAAAAAAAATTTCCCTAAAATGCTTGGTTTCCCAAAAGTTTTACATTTTTAAAAAGGGTAGTAGCAAAAAATACCCCCCAAAATTGGAAACCCAATTTCTCCCGATTCAGAAAACACCCCATATGGGGGGTGAAAAGTGCTCTGCTGGCGCACTACAGGTCTCAGAAGAGAAGGAGTCACATTTGGCTTTTTTGAAGGAAATTTTGCTCTGGGGGCATGCCGCATTTAGGAAGCCCCTATGGTGCCAGGACAGCAAAAAAAAAAACACATGGCATACGTTTTTGGAAACTAGACCCCTTGGGGAACGTAACAAGGGGTAAAGTGAACCTCAATACCCCACAGGGGTTTCCCAACTTTTGCACATGTAAAAAAATAATAATAATAAAAATTACCTAAAATGCTTGGTTTCCCAAAAAATTTACATTTTTACAAAGGGTTAAAGCAGAAAATACCCCCCAAAATTTGAAGCCCAATTTCTTACGATTCAGAAAACACCCCATATGGGGGTGAAAAGTGCTCTGCTGGCGCACTACAGGTCTCAGAAGAGAAGGAGTCACATTTGGCTTTTTGAAAGCAAATTTTGCTCTTGGTGCATGCCGCATTTAGGAAGCCCCTATGGTGCCAGAACAGCAAAAAAAAAAAAAAACACATGGCATACTATTTTGGAAACTAGACCCCTTGGGGAACGTAACAAGGGGTTAAGTTAACCTTAATACCCCACAGGTGTTTCACGACTTTTGCATATGTAAAAAAAACATTTTTTTTACCTAAAATGCCTCTTTTCCCAAAAATTTTACATTTTTAAAAAGTGTAAAAGCAGAAAATACCCCCCAAAATTTGTAATACAATTACTCCCGAGTATGGCGATACCCCATATGTGACCCTAAACTGTTGCCTTGAAATACGACAGGGCTCCAAAGTGAGAGCGCCATGCGCATTTGAGGCCTGAATTAGGGACTTGCATAGGGGTGGACATGGGGGTATTCTACGCCAGTGATTCCCAAACAGGGGGCCTCCAGCTTTTGTAAAACTCCCAGCATGCCTGGACAGTCAGTGGCTATCTGGTAATACTGGGAGTAGTTGTTTTGCAACAGCTGGAGGCTCCGTTTTGGAAACCGTGGCGTACCAGACATTTTTTATTTTTATTGGGGAGGGGAGGGGGGCTGTGTAGGGGTATGTGTATATGTGTTTTTTACTTTTTATTTTATTTTGTGTTAGTGTAGTGTTGTGTTTTTAGGGTACAGTCGCACGGGCGGGGGTTCACAGTAGTTTCTCGCTGGCAGTTTGAACTGCGTCAGAAAATTTTCTGCCGCAGCTCAAACTTGCAGCCGGATACTTACTGTAAACCTCCGCCCATGTGAGTGTACCCTGTACATTCACATTGGGGGGGGGGGGGGGGGGGGAATCCAGCTGTTGCAAAACTACAACTCCCAGCATGTACGGTCTATCAGTGCATGCTGGGAGTTATAGTTTTGCAACAGCTGGTGGCACACTGGTTGTGAAACATCGAGTTTGGTATCAAACTCAGTGTTTTGCAACCAGTGTGCCTTCAGCTGTTGCAAAAGCTACAACCCCCAGCATGTTCGGACAGCAGAAGGGCATGCTGGGACTTGTAGTTATGCAACAGCTGGAGGCATACTACTTTGGCTGGGGATGCTGGGGATTGTAGTTATGCAACAGCTGGAGACACACTGGTTTGCTACTTAACTCAATGTGCCTTCAGCTGTTGCAAAACTACAACTCTCAGCAGTCACCGACAGCCAACGGGCATGCTGGGAGTTGTAGTTATGCAACCAGCAGATGCACCACTACAACTCCCAGCATGCACTTTAGCTGTTTGTGCAAGCTGGGAGTTGTAGTTACACAACAGCTGAAGGTACACTTTTCCATAGAAAAAATGTGCCTCCTGCTGTTGCATAACTACAGCTCACAGCATGCCCTTTTTGCATGCTGGGAGCTGTTGCTAAGCAACAGCAGGAGGCTGTCACTCACCTCCAACAATCCACTCCTCGCAGGTCAGTCCCTCGTCGTCGCCGCCGCTCCTGGGGCCCCGATCCCAACATTGACGCCGGGGAATGGGGTCCCCAGCACCCGGGGTTCACGTCCCGCACCCGCTCACGTCCTCCGGAAGAGGGGCAGAGCGGGTTGCGGGAGTGACACCCGCAGCAGGCGCCCTGATTGACCGGCCGACGAATCAGAGCGATCGTGAGGTGGCACCAGTGCCACCTCACCCCTGCTGGCTATGGCTGTTCGGGGCCGTCAATGAAGTTCACCCTGGAATGGGGTGGAGAGCGCATCAATTTCTTGAATGTTACATTACATGGAGATCACAATGAAGGTTGCATTCATTCTAAATTGTATAGAAAGCCAACATCAGGCAATAGCATCCTGTTTGCCACAAGCTGCCACCCTAAGCATGCTATACGTATTCTCCCAATAGGAGAATTTGTTAGGGTTTAGAGGGCTTTGTCCAACAATGCTGCATACAAGGAATCATGTCATGATATAATAAAGAGGTTGCGACAGAGGGGCTATAGTATTAATAGCCTAAATAGAGCAAAAAGTATAGTGGATAATAAAAATTGGAATCTTTACCTCGATTCGGATACCAATCGTACACGTAAAAGGGTTAAAACTAATCATAGTAAGCGAGGACTTAATCACCCTGTGACATCTTCTACACCTTATAGTACTCACTTCACTCAGATCAAAAGTATTATACAGAAACACCTACCCGTATTGTATGATCATGATGCGATCTGTAGAATCTTAGACAATGGTGTTAGAATTGTAGCCAAAAAAGGCAAATCCCTACCAGGGAGGTTGTCGAACAGTGATTTAAAAAATATTCAGAATGGCTAAGAAAAGTAGGAAATTATAAATGTTCATGTTTGAGATGCAACCTCTGCAATTAAATATATGACACATACTAAAGTTTTTTTCACCTGCGAATGGAAAAATGTTTGGTATAAAATCTTTTATAAATTGTGAAACCCCACATGTGGTTTATTCAGCAGTGTACAAGGTGTAATGTACAGCATATAGGTTGCACCTCAAGAAAATGTAAAAGCGGTTTTATGAGCATTTTCATGTACAACAAGGTAAAAATAGTGGTTCTCGTGCACTTTCTGGTCTAAGCAGGCGTATATTGGAGGTGCATGCAAGGGACCCGCAATTTTTTCAGGTCACAGATATAGAATTAGTTCCTTGCCCCCAAAGGGGAGGAGATTGGCCTCATGCAGTCTTTAAGAGAGAGGCATTCTGGATATTAAGGTTTGATTCACGTTACCTGCAAGGTTTAAATTCCCACAATGATTTGTCCTATTTTTACTGATATTTAGATTTTTCTATTTATTTATTTTTTTGATTGCTTTTTGATTACTTTATTACAGTGGTCCCTCAAGTTACAATATTTATTGGTTCCAGGACGACCATGTTGAAACGATAACTCTATAGAAACCTGGTAATTGGTTTTGAAGCCACCAAAAAATAGGAAAAAGTGAGGATTAAAGATAAATAAGTAGATATCTAATACAGATAAAGAAAGTCCTTACATATAAAAGTAAGAAAGATCTGCTGGGAGCTGTAAATCACTGTCTATGTAGAGGACAGGAGCTTCTTCAGGGTCCTGCACGGTACACACAATGGTCCTCATTTACTAAGAGTGGAGTGTAGGTTTCTTTGTGGGTTTTAATTCCCTACAATTTATTTTCCACAGTATTTACTAAGGTTTCCCTACATTTTCCACTTTCCCTGCACTTTGCTTTTTTTACTCATGCTCTGATCTGTCTGGGTTTCCTCAGCTCAAATCCACCACATTTTATGTGGTAAATATGTTGGGTTTTTGTGAAAATGTCAGGAACACGCCACCTTTTGGAGACCATGTGACCACGCCCCCTTTCCCCCGAAGCCCCACCCCTTTTTTGGGTTGGAAAAGTATGTCTGGGTTTTTATAATTCTGGCCTAAATTCTGGTGCAGATTCTGGCGCAGACAGAATTTGTGGCGCAGATTCTGGCACAGACAGAATTTCTGGCGCAATGCAACAGAAACTGGCGCACGACCCGACAAAACATGTCGGGTTTGCAATAGTAAATGAGGGTCAATGTCTTAAAAAAGTAACATGGAGCTGCCCTCACCTGGTGTCCAAAGGAGCAGCAAACCGTGTCATTGGTTAAGAGTAGTACAGAACATGTAATACCTCCCTGTATTGTAGGGGGTGCTACCAGAAGAATTCAGTGCATGCACTTCAGTAATACAGGGGGTTTACCAGTGAATCCCTATTCTGATTGGTCGGTTTTTCCAGCCATTGACATGTTTCGCAGATCTGGACTGTCTGTAGCATTGTACGTTGAGTCTGGTTTCAAGTTACAATTATCCAGAAAAGACCATTGTATGTTGAAACTATTGTATGTTGAGGCCATTGTAAGTTGAGGGATCACTGTATTTGAAATCGTTTTTCTTTTTCTTCATTGGTTGAAATTTTTATGGATTATATATAGTTTTTTGTACAGTATTATATCAATTCAAATCACTTTATTTTTTGACAAGAATGGGTTAATTTACCTAGTTGCTGTAATCCCTCCCAGGAATTGATGACAGACGCTAACTTCCAGGTGGTGAATAGTGAGTTCCTGGAAAACATGTGTTGTTGGATATAGAGTATATAAGGTCTGCAAATACTTTCCTCCTTTGCCATGACTAAAGACCAAATGGTCCGAAATGTATCGGCGTAGGGGCGTTTATGCTCACTGGGTGTTTTTCTTTAGCGTTTTTAAAATGGATTAATAAACCTTGGACTTTTAATTTTCCTAATTTTTTTGGGAGCATGATACCTTTCCTTCTATTAACCTGTTAAGGACATAGGACGTTCTCTAACGTCCCCACTACCTGGGCTTTAATGCCCAAGGTCGTTAGAGAACGTCCTGTTGTATTTCCGGTCTCTGCCGCTCGCTGGGCAGAGATCGGAACTGGATGCCTGCTGAAATCCTTCAGCAGGCATCCAGGGCAAACGCCGAGGGGGGCCATGTAGGTCCCCCATGTCGGCGATCACCGCAAATCGCAAGGGAAATCGCCCTTGCGATCTGCGGCGATACCGGGCTGATCGGGTCTCTGGGACCCGACCGCCCGGTAATTTTGCATGATCCCGGCTGTCACAGACAGCCAGGACCATGCTGAAGACTAGGAGGGAGGTGGCAAGCCTGCCACCTCCTCCGATCCCCTGCGATCCGTCGGTTAACTAACCGACCGATCGCAAGGGGGGGGGGGGGGGGCGGTAACTTCCTCCCGTCCCGCCCGGCCCCTTGAAGTCCGGAGAGGACGAGAGGAAGACCGGAGGACGCAGCGGGGGGCGGGGGAGTGCTGGGGACCGGCCCCGGTACTTACCTCGTCCCTGAAGACCCGGATCCTGGCGATGAAGATGGCAGCGGCGGCGACAGGTGAGTAGATCTTCAGCCGCGGTCAGGCCCTTTACAGCAATGCACGTCGCCGTAAAGCGACATGCATTGCTGTAATGGGACCCTGTAAACTACAACTCCCAGCATGCCCAGACAGCCCTTGGCGTCTGGGCATGCTGGGAGTTGCAGTTTTGCAACATCTGAAAGTCCACAGTTTGGAGACCACTGTGCCCTTCCAGATGTTGCAAAACTACACATCCTCAGCATGCCCTTACTGTCCAGGCATGCTGGGAGTTGTAGTTCTGTAACATCTGGCCCTTCAGATGTTGCAGAACTACAACTCCCAGCATGCCTGGACAGTTTTGGCATACTGGGAGTTGTAGTTTTGCAACATCTGGAAGGGCACAGATTGGGAACCACTGTATTAGTGGTCTGCAAACTGTAGTTCTCCAGATGTTGCAAAACTACAACTCCCAGCATGCTGGGAGTTGTAGTTCTGCAACATCTGGCTCTAAAGATGTTGCCGAACTACTACTCCCAGCATGCCTGAGAATGTTTGGGAGTTGTGGTTTTGCAGCAACTGGAGGCACACTGGTTGGGAAACATTGTTTCCTAACTCAGTGTTTCCCAACCGTGTGCCTCCAGCTGTTGCAAAACTATAACTACCAGCATGCACTGATAAACTGTGCATGCTGGGAGTTGTAGTTTTGTAACAGCTGGAGTTCCCCCCCGCCCTGTGAATGTACAGGGTACATTCACATGGGCAGGGGGCTTACAGTGAGTATCAGGCTGCAAGTTTGCGATGCAGCAAATTTTGCGCGGCAGCTCAAACTTGCAGCGGGGAACTCGCTGTAATCCTCCGCCCGTGTGACTGTACCCTAAAAACACTACACTACACTAACACAAAATAAAATAAAAAGTAAAAAACACTACATATACACATACCCCTACACAGCCCCCCTCCCAATAAAAATGAAAAACGTCCGGTACGCCACTGTTTCCAAAATGGAGCCTCCAGCTGTTGCAAAACAACAACTCCCAGTATTGCCGGACAGCCGTTGACTTCCAAGCATGCTGGGAGTTTTGCAACAGCTGGAGGCACCCTGTTTGGGAATCACTGGCGTAGAATACCCCTATGTCCACCCCTATGCAAATCCCTAATTCAGGCCTCAAATGCGCATGGCGCTCTCACTTTGGAGCCCTGTCATATTTCAAGGCAACAGTTTAGGGTAACATATGGGGTATCGCCGTACTCGGGAGAAATTGTGGTACAAATTTTGGGGGGCTTTTTCTCCTTTAACCCCTTATGAAAAGGTGAAGTTGGGGTCTACAACAGCATGTTAGTGTAAAAAAATAAATTTTTTACACTAACACGCTGGTGTTGCCCTATACTGTTCATTTTGACAAGAGGTAAAAGGGAAAAACGCCCCTCAAAATTTGTAATGCAATTTCTCCCGACTACGGAGATACCCCATAAGTGGGCGCAAAGTGCTCTGGGGGCGCACAACAAGGCCCAGAAGGGAGAGTGCACCATGTACATTTGAGGTGATTTGCACAGGGGTGGCTGATTGTTACAGCGGTTTTGACAAACGCAAAAAAAAAAAAAAAAACACACATGTAACCCCATTTCGGAAACTGCACCCCTCACGGAATGTAATGAGGGGTGCAGTGAGAATTTACACCCCACTGGTGTCTGACAGATCTTTGGAACAGTGGGCTGTGCAAATTTAAAATTTTGTACAGCCCATTGTTCCAAAGTTCTGACAGACACCAGTGGGGGGTAAATGCTCACTGTAACCCTTGTTACGTTCCTCAAGGGGTCTAGTTTCCAAAATGGTATGCCATGTTGGGGTTATTTTGCTGTCCTGGCACCATAGGGGCTTCCTAAATGCAACATGCAAAATTTGCTTCCTAAATGCAACATGCAAAATTTGCTCTCCAAAAGCCAAATATGACTCCTTCTCTTCTGAGCATTGTAGTTCGCCCGTAGTGCACTTCAGGTCCACTTTTGGCATACCTTCATACTCAGAAGAGATGGGGTTACAAATTTTGGGGGGTATTTTCTGCTATTAACCTTTGCAAAAATGTGAAATTTGGGGGGAAACACACATTTTAGTGAAAAAAAAAAAAAATTTTTTTTACATATGCAAAAGTCGTGAAACACCTGTGGGGTATTAAGGTTCACTTTACCCCTTGTTACATTCCCCAAGGGGTCTAGTTTCCAAAATGGTATGCCATGTGTGAATTTTTTGCTGTTCTGGTACCATAGGGGCTTCCTAAATGCAACATGCCCCCCAAAAACCATTTCAGAAAAACGTACTCTCCAAAATCCCCTTGTCGCTCCTTCGCTTCTGAGCCCTCTACTGCGCCCGCCGAACACTTTTCATGGACATATGAGGTATGTCCTTACTCGAGAGAAATTGGACTACAAATATAAGTATAAATTTTCTCCTTTTACCCCTTGTAAAAATTAAAAAATTGGGTCTACAAGAACATGCGAGTGTAAAAAATGAAGATGGTGAATTTTCTCCTTCACTTTGCTGCTATTCCTGTGAAACACCTAAAGGGTTAAAATGCTGACTGAATGTCATTTTGAATACTTTGGGGGGTGCAGTTTTTATAATGGGGTCATTTGTGGGGTATTTCTAATATGAAGACCCATTAAATCCACTTCAAACCTGAACTGGTCCCTGAAAAATTGTGAGTTTGAAAATTTTGTGAAAAATTGGAAAATTGCTGCTGAACTTTGAAGCCCTCTGGTGTCTTCCAAAAGTAAAAACACGTCAATTTTATGAGGCAAACATAAAGTAGACATATTGTATTTGTGAATATTTTTTTTTTTATTTGGAATATCCATTTTCCTTACAAGCAGAGAGCTTCAAAGTTAGAAAAAATTTTAATTTTTTCAGCAAATTTGGGAATTTTTCACTAAGAAACGATGCAAGTATCAAAATTTTTTTACCAATAACATAAAGTAGAATATGTCACGAAAAAACAATCTCGGAATCAAAATGATAGGTAAAAGCATTCCAGAGTTATTAATGTTTAAAGTGACAGTGGTCAGATGTTCAAAAAACGCTCCGGTCCTAAGGTGTAAAATGGCCTGGTCCTTAACCTCCTGAGAGGTATTCCCGAGCGTGACTTGGGGTTAATTTTCCCTGCCAGGATCGGTAACCCCGAGTCACGCTCGGGGTAGAATTGCAGAGTTCCCGGCCGGGCTGCACGATATATCGCAAAAGCAATGCGATATAGCGATGCGGCCCCCGGGAAAACTTGCGATTATCTGCTCTGGTCGGCTCCCGTTGCGGGGGGCGGCCAGAGCAGGTAAAGAAAAATACTAAAAGTCAGTGTTTCCCTACCAGGGTGCCTCCAGCTGTTGCAAAACTACAACTCTCAGCATGCCCGAACAGCCAAAGGCTGTCCGGGCATGCTGGGAGTAGTAGTTTCACAACAGCTGGAGGCACCCTGTTAGAAAAACACTGAGCTAAATGTAAAAGGAAAAAGTAGTAAAATAAAAAAACCTTTTGCTCACCTAATCCCGGTCTCTGAAGATGTCGTTCCCCTCCGTGCGCTCTGGTCCCTGCTCTATTCATCTTACAGGACCTTTCACTTTTCAGCCAATCACAGGCCGCAGTGGTGTAAAGCCAGTGATTGGCTGAAGGGGAAAGGACTTGTTCTGCAGCAAATACACTAGGTTTGAAATCCGCCCAGCAAACCTAGTGTATTTGCTGCAGGACAAGGGGGGGGGGGGAGAATGTGACGGGGGGGGGGGGGGGGAGAGGAAGAATGTGACAAAGGGGGAATGTGACAGAGGGGGGGATGGGACAAGGGGGGGGGAATGTGACATGAAGGGGGGGGAATGTGACAGGGGGGAATGTGACAAGGGGGGGGAATGTGACAAGAGGGGGGAATGTGACAGGGGAGGGGGAATGTGACATGAAGGGGGGGGGATGTGACGGGGAGGGGAATGTAACATGAAGGGGGAGAATGTGACAAGGGGGGGATGTGACAGGGGGAGGAGAATGTAACATGAAGGGGGAGAATGTGACAAGGGGGGGAATGTGACAAGGGGGGGATGTGACAAGGGGGGGAATGTGACAAGGGGAATGTGACAAGGGGGGAAGAATGTGACAAAGAGTGGGGGAGAATATGACAAGGGAGATGGGGAATGTGACAAGGGAGGGGGAATGTGATGGGGGAGATGTGAAATGGGCGGGGGGGAGATGTGAAATTCAGTGCAAAAAATTGTACCGCTTTTGGTACAAATTTCCAGAAAGAATCATACCACCAGGGAGGTTAAGGGGTTAAAGTCTACTATACACGGAGGAAACGGCTCGGCTTTATCCTGGCTTCCAAGTGTAACAACGAGTGCCTTGAGACTGAACCATGATAAACGGTGAGCAATAGGGAACAAAATTGGGAACATTTAAACAGAGTTGGAAAAGGAATCACAAAGAACCTACATGGGAGTTGTAGCTTTGAGCTGGAGACACCTTGGTTGGAAAACACTGTTCTAAGCCATAGATTCTAAGCAGATGGCTTCGGAAATTTGGCAGTCAAAGTTGAAAAGTGGATCTGTCCCATTAGTTGCCATTATGAATATACACTTGATTTTCTCTATATTTATTTACTAACTATATTATTTTATTAAATGTTTAGGCAGCATTAATTTATTGCCAATATGTTATGGTGCTCATTAAAAAACAAACAAACAAAGAAAAAAAAATAGTCAGGGTACATTTAACCCCTTAGTTTTCACCTTAAGGACCAGGCCAAATTTTTTTATTTGCCCTTTAGTTTTTTCCTCCTCTCCTTCTAAAAATCATACCACTTTCAATTTTGCACCTACAGACCAATATAAAGGCTTGTTTTTTGCTCCACCAATTGTACTTTGTAATGACATCAATCATTTAATAATAAAATCTTCCGCAAAACAAAAAATACATATATTTGTGGGGTGAAGTTGAAAAAAAACCTGCCATTTTGTAACTTTTGGGGGCTTTCCGTTTCTACACCTTATCTTTATTCTGTAGGTCCATAAAGTTACAAAGATATCAAGTTTATGTAGGCTTTATTTTATTTTACTACTTTAAAAAACTAAAAAACGACATGCACCAAAATTTGTATGTTTAAAATTGTCATTTTCTGACCCCTATAACTTTTCTATTTTTTCCACATATGGGGCTATATGAGGGCACATTTTTTGTGCTGTGGTGTGTAGTTTTTATCGGTACTAATTTTGTTTTGATTGGACTTTTTGATCGCTTTTTATTTGTTTTTTTATGGTATATGAAGTGACTGAAAATGCACAATTTTGGACTTTGGTATTTTTATACATGTACGCCATCGACCATGCGGTTTAGCTAGTCTTATATTTTAATAGTTCAGACATTTACACATGCAGCGGTACCACATATGATTATGTTTTTGTTACATTATTTTATTTTAAAAATGGAAAAGGGAGTGATTTTAACTTTTAATAGGGAAAGGGTTAATTCACTTTTATTAACTTTTTTTTTTTACTTTTTTTTTCCAGTGGGCTACAACATGCAATCTTCTGATTGCTTACACTGATCAATGATTTGCCATAGCATAGCATTGATCAGTGTGCTCTGCGCTCTGCTGCTCTAGCCTGCTAAACAGGCTTGGAGCAGCAGATCGTCGAACGGACGGTTTTAAGGCAATTTTGTTGCGATAGTCCCGATCAGTGCCTCAATTAACTTTGATCTTGGCGTCTAAAGGGTTAATGCTGGGCATCGGCCAGATCGGCTGTGCTGGGCACTAGCCGTGGGTCCTGGCTGCCCGTATCAACCCGGGACCCACCTTTCTGTCATTCCTTTCTGTTACCAACTATGTTTAAATGGTCACTGTCAGATTCACATTTTCTATGTTGTACCTCTTGGCAAAACATTAATCTACTTAATATACTTCATAAGAAAATGTTCTTTCCTTTTTATAGAAATCATGGCTAGTAAAATCATGACTTTGTCCAAGCTGAAGCACAGGCATGGACAAAGTCCAGTAAGTGAGGGTGGGCTAGCACTCCTCTGCTCTTCCCTAATAGTACTCCTTTGTGCTCTTTCCTGTCTGATAGTATTCATCTGTGCTCTCTCCTGTCTGATAGTACTCCTCTGTGCTCTCTCCTGTCTGATAGGACTCCTCTGTGCTCTCTCCTGTCTGATAGCACTCCTCTGTGCTCTCTCCTGTCTGATAGGACTCCTCTGTGCTCTCTCCTGTCTGATAGTACTCCTTTGTGCTCTCTCCTGTCTGATAGCACTCCTCTGTGCTCTCTCCTGTCAGATAGGACTTCTCTGTGCTCTCTCCTATCTGATAGGACTCCTCTATGCTCTCCTGTCTGATAGCACTCCTCTTTGCTCTCTCCTGCGTGATAGTACTCCTCTGTGCTCTCTCCTGTCTGATAGCACTCCTCTTTGCTCTCCCCTTTCTGATAGCATTCCTCTGTGCTCTCTCCTGTATGATAGTACTCCTCTGTGCTCTCTCTTTTCTGATAGTACTCCTCTGTGCTCTCTCCTGTCTGCTAGCACTCTTCTGTGCTCTCTCCTGTCTGATAGAACTCCTCTGTGCTCTCTCCTGTCTCATAGAACTCCTTTGTGCTCTCTCTCCTGTCTGATAGTACTTCTCTGTGCTCTCTCCTGTCTAATATTGCTTCTCTGTGCTCTCTCCTGTCTCATAGGACTCCTCTGTGTTCTCTCCTGTCTGATAGTACTCCTCTGTGCTCTCTCCTGTGTGATAGTACTCCTCTGTGCTCTCTCCTGTCTGATAGCACTCCTCTGTGCTCTCTCCTGTCTGATATTACTCCTCTGTGCTCTCTCCTGTCTGCTAGCACTCTTCTGTGCTCTCTCCTGTCTGATAGAACTCCTCTGTGCTCTCTCCTGTCTCATAGAACTCCTTTGTGCTCTCTCTCCTGTCTGATAGCACTCCTGTGTGCTGTCTCCTGTCTGATAGTACTCCTCTGTGCTCTCTCTCTCTCCTGTCTGACAGTTCTCCTCTGTGCTCTCTTCCATCTGATAGTGCTCCCCTGTGTTCTCTCATGTCTGATAGGACTCCTCTGTGCTCTCTCCTGTCTGATAGGGCTCATCTGTGCTCTATCCTGTCTGATAGCACTCCTCTGTGCTCTCTCTCCTGTCTGATAGTACTCCTCTGTGCTCTCTCCTGTCTAATATTACTCCTCTGTTCTCTCTCCTGTCTAATATTACTCCTCTGTGCTCTCTCCCGTCTGATAGTACTCCTCTGTGTTCTCTCATGTCTGATACTACTCCTCTGTTCTCTATCCTGTCTGATAGTACTACACTGTGCTCTCTCTTGTTTGATAGCACTCCTCTGTGTTCTATCCTGTCTGATAGGACTCCTCTGTGCTCTCTCCTGTCTGATAGTACTCCTTTGTGCTCTCTCCTGTCTGATAGCACTCCTCTGTGCTCTCTCTTGTCAGATAAGACTCCTCTGTGCTCTCTCCTGTCTGATAGGACTCCTCTATGCTCTCCTGTCTGATAGCAATCCTCTTTGCTCTCTCCTGCGTGATAATACTCCTCTGTGCTCTCTCCTGTCTGATAGCACTCCTCTGTGCTCTCCCCTGTCTGATAGTACTCCTCTGTGCTCTCTCCTGTCTGATAGTACTCCTCTGTGCTCTCTCTTTTCTGATAGTACTCCTCTGTGCTCTCTCCTGTCTGCTAGTACTCCTCTGTGCGCTCTCCTGTCTGATAGAACTCTTCTGTGCTCTCTCCTGTCTCATGGAACTCCTCTGTGCTCTCTCTCCTGTCTGATAGTACTTCTCTGTGCTCTCTCCTGTCTAATATTGCTTCTCTGTGCTCTCTCTTGTCTCATAGAACTCCTCTGTGTTCTCTTCTGTCTGATAGTACTCCTCTGTGCTCTCTCCTGTGTGATAGTACTCCTCTGTGCTCTCTCCTGTCTGATAGTACTCCTCGGTGCTCTCTCCTGTCTGATAGCACTCCTCTGTGCTCTCTCCTGTCTGATAGTACTCATCTGTGCTTTCTCCTGTCTGATAGTACTCCTCTGTTGTCTCTCCTGTCTGATAGTACTCCTCTGTGCTCTCTCCTGTCTGATAGCACTCCTCTGTGCTGTCTCCTGTCTGATAGTACTCCTATGTGCTCTCTCTCTCTCTCCTGTCTGACAGTACTCCTCTGTGCTCTCTTCTGTCTGATAGTACTCCCCTGTGTTCTCTCATGTCTGATAGGACTCCTCTGTGCTCTTTCCTGTCTGATAGGGCTCATCTGTGCTCTCTCCTGTCTGATAGCACTCCTCTGTGCTCTCTCTCCTGCCTGATAGTACTCCTCTGTGCTCTCTCCTGTCTAATATCACTCCTCTGTGCTCTCTCCTGTCTAATATTACTCCTCTGTGCTCTCACCTGTCTGATAGTACTCCTCTGTGCTCTCTCTCCTGTCTAATAGTACTCCTCTGTGCTCTCTTCTGTCTGATAGCACTCCTCTGTGCTCTCTCTCCTGTCTGATAGTACTCCTCTGTGCTCTCTCCTGTCTAATATTACTCCTCTGTGCTCTCTCCTGTCTAATATTACTCCTCTGTGCTCTCTCCTGTCTGATAGTACTCCTCTGTGCTCTCTCTCCTGTCTGATAGTACTCCTCTGTACTCTCTCCTGTCTAATATTACTCCTCTGTGCTCTCTCCTGTCTGACAGTACTCCTCTGTGCTCTCTCCTGTGTGATACCACTCCTCTGTGCTCTCTCCTGTCTAATATTACTCCTCTGTGCTCTCTCCTGTCTAATATTACTCCTCTGTGCTCTCTCCTGTCTGATAGTACTCCTCTGTGCTCTCTCTCCTGTCTGATAGTACTCCTCTGTGCTCTCTCCTGTCTAATATTACTCCTCTGTGCTCTCTCCTGTCTAATATTACTCCTCTGTGCTCTCACCTGTCTGATAGTACTCCTCTGTGCTCTCTGTCCTGTCTAATAGTACTCCTCTGTGCTCTCTTCTGTCTGATAGTACTCCTCTGTGCTCTCTCTCGTCTGATAGTACTACTCTGTGCTCTCTCACGTCTGATACTACTCCTCTGTGCTCTATCCTGTCTGATAGTACTACCCTGTGCTCTCTCTTGTCTGATAGCACTCCTCTGTGTTCTATCCTGTCTGATAGTACTCCCCTATGCTCTCTCCTGTCTGATAGCACTCATCTCTGCTTGCTCCTGTGCGGTACCACATATGATTATATTTATTTATTTATTATTTATTATATTACATTATTTTATTTTAAAAATGGGAAAAGGGAGTGATTTAAACTTTTAACAGGGAAAGGGTTAATTCACTTTTATTAACTTTTTTTAGACTTTTTTTCAGTGGGCTACAACATGCAATCTTTTGATTGCTTACACTGCTCAATGCTTTGCCATAGCATAGCATTGATCAGTGTGCTCTGCGCTCTGCTGCTCTAGCCTGCTAAACAGGCTTGGAGCAGCAGATCGTCGAACGGATGAAGGCAGGTTTTAAGGAAATTTTGTTGCGATAGTCCCGATCAGCTCCGCTGAGCTGCCAGGATAGTTTCACTTTCATTATAGATGCCTCAATTAACTTTGATCTTGGCGTCTAAAGGGTTACTGCTGGGCATCGGCCCGATCGGCTGTGCTAGGCACTAGCCGTGGGTCCTGGCTGCCCGTATCAACCTGGGACCCACCTTCTCTGTCATTCCTTTCTTTTACCAACTATGTTTAAATGGGCACTGTCAGATTCACATTTTCTATGTTGTACCTCTTGGCAAAACATTAATCTTCCTAATATACTTCATAAGAAAATGTTCTTTCCTTTTTATAGAAATCATGGCTAGTAAAATCATGACTTTGTCCAAGCTGAAGCACAGGCATGGACAAAGTCCAGTAAGTGAGGGTGGGCTAGCACTCCTCTGCTCTTCCCTAATAGTACTCCTTTGTGCTCTTTCCTGTCTGATAGTATTCATCTGTGCTCTCCCCTGTCTGATAGTACTCCTCTGTGCTATCTCCTGTCTGATAGCACTCCTCTGTGCTCTCTCCTGTCTGAAAGTACTCCTCTGTGCTCTCCCCTGTCTGATAGCACTCCTCTGTGCTCTCTCCTGTCTGATAGCACTTCTCTGTGCTCTCTCCTGTCTTATAGGACTCCTCTGTTTTCTCTCCTGTCTGATAGTACTCCTTTGTGCTCTCTCCTGTCTGATAGCACTACTCTGTGCTCTCCCCTGCCTGATAGTACTCCTCTGTGCTCTCTCCTGTCAGATAGGACTCCTCTGTGCTCTCTCTTTTCTGATAGTACTCCTCTGTGCTCTCTCCTGTTTGATAATACTCCTCTGTGCTCTCTCCTGTCTGCTAGCACTTCTCTGTGCTCTCTCCTGTCTGATAGTACTCCTCTGTGCTCTCTCCTGTCTGCTAGTACTCCTCTGTGCTCTCTCCTGTCTGATAGTACTCCTCTGTGCTCTTCCTGTCTCATAGAACTCCTCTGTGCTCTCTCTCCTGTCTGATAGTACTTCTCTGTGCTCTCTCCTGTCTAATATTGCTTCTCCGTGCTCTCTCCTGTCTCATAGGACTCCTCTGTGTTCTCTCCTGTCTGATAGGACTCCTCTGTGCTCTCTCCTGTGTGATAGTACTCCTCTGTGCTCTTTCCTGTCTGATAGTACTCCTCTGTGCTCTCTCCTGTCTGATAGGACTCCTCTATGCTCTCCTGTCTGATAGCACTCCTCTTTGCTCTCTCCTGCGTGATAGTACTCCTCTGTGCACTCTCCTGTCTGATAGCACTCCTCTGTGCTCTCCCCTGTCTGATAGTACTCCTCTGTGCTCTCTCCTGTCTGATAGTACTCCTCTGTGCTCTCTCTTTTCTGATAGTACTCCTCTGTGCTCTCTCCTGTCTGATAGCATTCCTCTGTGCTCTCTCCTGTCTGATAGTACTCCTCTGTGCTCTCTCCTGTCTGCTAGCACTCCTCTGTGCTCTCTCCTGTCTAATATTACTCCTCTGTGCTCTCTCCTGTCTGATAGTACTCCTCTGTGCTCTCTTCTGTCTAATAGTACTCCTCTGTGCTCTCTCCTGTCTGATAGTACTCCTCTGTGCTCTCTCCTGTCTGATAGCACTCCTCTGTGTTCTCTCCTGTCTGATAGTACTCATCTGTGCTCTCGCCTGTCTGATAGTACTCCTCTGTGCTCTCTCTTCTGTCTAATAGTACTCCTCTGTGCTCTCTCCTGTCTAATATTACTCCTCTGTGCTCTCTCCTGTCTGACAGTACTCCTCTGTGCTCTCTCCTGTGTGATAGCACTCCTTTGTGCTCTATCCTGTCTGATAGTACTCATCTGTGTTCTCGCCTGTCTGATAGTACTCCTCTGTGCTCTCTTCTGTCTGATAGTACTCCTCTGTGTTCTCTCCTGTCTGATAGTACTCCTCTGTGTTCTCTCATGTCTGATACTACTCCTCTGTGCTCTCTCCTGTCTGATAGTACTACCCTGTGCTCTCTCCTGTCTGATAGCACTCCTCTGTGTTTTATCCTGTCTGATAGTACTCCTCTATGCTCTCTCCTGTCTGATAGCACTCATCTCTGCTTTCTTCTTTCCTATCAGACAGGGAAGAGCAGAGGAATGCTAGCCCACCCTCACTTACTAGACTTTGTCCATGCCTGTGCTTCAGCTTGGACATGATTTTCTGAGACATTATTTTTATAAAGAGGAAATAACATTTTCTTATGATATATATATATATACATATATTAGAAAGGTTAACAATTTGCCAAGATCTACAACACATCAAAATTTTTTGAATTTGACAGTGCTCATGTAAACATAGTTGGAAAAGGAATGACAGAGAACCTCAATTGCAAATATATATATATATATATATATATATATATATATATATATATACACACACAGTTACTAAAAGGTATTATCACTCGGAGGTGTACAGTTCCATATGCTAGCCGTGGTCTCCCAGTAATTGCACAAATTCTTAAAGGGGTACTCTGGTGGAAAACTTTTTTTTTTTAAATCAACTGGTGCCAGAAAGTTAAACAGATTCATAAACTTCTTCTATCAAAATATCTTAATCCTTCCAGTATTTATTATTTGCTGAATACCACAGAGGAAATTATTTTCTTTTTGGAATACAGTGCTCTCTGCTGACATCATGACCACAGTGCTCTCTGCTGACATCTTTGTCACTTTTACGAACTGTCCAGAGCAGCATATGTTTGGTATGGGGATTTTCTCCTACTCTGGACAGTTCTTAAAATGGACAGAGTTGTAAGCAGAGGACACTGTGGTCATGATGTCAGGACAGAGCTCTGTGTTGCAAAAAGAAAAGAATTTCCACTGTATTATTCATCAGCTAATAAGTAATGGATGAAGTAAGATTTTTTTTAATATATGTCATTTACAAATCTGTTTAACTTTCTGGCACCATTTGATAAAAAAAAAAGTTTTCCACCGGAGTACCCCTTTAAGAAGGAATACTAGGGGACCTATATATAGATATATATCTGTTAAGGACCAAGGGCGTACAGGTACACCTTTGCTCCCTGGTACTTAAGGACCAAGGGCGTACCTGCAGGCACCCCATGCAAATGCCCAGGGGGGTAATAAGACGCCCCCATGTCGGCGGTAAATTCACACTGGCGATTTGCGGCGATTCCAGGTAATATGGGCCTATGGTGACCCGGAAAATTAGTGGGATCGGGGTTGTCCAAGACACACACGATCCCCATGAATGGATAAGAGTGAGATGGCAGGGGTGTCACCCCTCCTATCCCTGCTATTGGTCGTCTAGAAGCAACGATCAATAGCAGATCTGGGGCGGGGGGGGGGGGAGGGTTAACTTTCGGTTTTTCCATTATGCCCACCCACAATAGGCTAGGCAGAACGGGAAAACCAAGAAGTCCACTTACCTATCAGCGGCTGCAGCAGGCGGCGATCGGCGGCAGAAGAGGACGGCGATGCTGCTCCCTGGATCCTACGGAAGCCGGTGAGTTGCCTAGCGACATCTGGAGGGCTACAGTTTGAGACCACTATACAGTGGTCTCTAAACTGTAGCCCTCCAGATGTTGCTAAACTACAACTCCCAGCATGCCCAGACAGCTGTTTGCTGTCTGGGCATGCTGGGATTTGTAGTTTTGCAACATCTGGAGGGCCTGAGTTTGGAGATAACTGTGCAGTGGTCTCTAAACTGTAGCCCTCCAGATGTTGCAAAACTGCAAATACTGGCTTGCCCAAAGAGCAAACATCTGTCTCGGCATGCTGGGAGTTGTAGTTGTGTACCTCCAGCTGTTGCATAACTACATCTCCCAGCATGCCCTTCGGCGATCAGTACATACTTGGAGTTGGAGTTTTGCAACAGCTGGAGGCACACTGGTTGGAAAATACAGAGTTAGGTAACAGAACCTAGTTGAAGGTTTTCCGAACAAGTTTGTCCCCACCTGTTGCAAAAGTACAACTCCCAGAATGCACGGTCTGTCAGTACATGCTGGGAGTTGTAGTTCTGAAACAGCTGGAGGTTTGCTCCCCCCCCCCCCCCATGTGAATGTACAGGGTATATTTACATGGGAGAGTTTACAGTAAGTTTCCTGCTTCAAGTATGAGCTGCAGCAGATTTTTTGCTGCAGCGCAATCTCCAAGCGGGAAACTCACTGTAAACCTCTGCTAATGTGAATGTACCATAAAAACACTACACTACACTAACACATAATAAAGTGAAAAACGTATCGTAAGGCAGTGTTTCCAAAACGAAGCCTAAACGCTGTTGCAAAACAACAACTCCCAGCATTTCCTGACAGCCACTGACTTTCCGGGCATGCTGGGAGTTCAGCAACAGCTGGAGGTACCCTTTTTGGGAATCACTGGTGTAATATTCCCCTATGTCCACCCCTATGTAATCCCTAATTTAGTTTTCAAATGCGCATGGCGCTCTCTCACTTCGGAGCCCTGTCGTATTTCAAGGAAACAGTTTAGGGCCACGTATGAGGTATTTCCATACTCAGGAGAAATTGCACTACAAATTTTGGGAGGCTTTTTCTCCTTTTACTCCTTATGAGAAGGAAAAGTTGGGGCTACACCATCCTGTTAGTGTAAAAAAATGTACAATTTTACACTAACATGCTGGTGTTGTCCCATACTTTTTATTTTCACAAGAGGTAAAAGAAAAAAAAAAGACACACAAAATTTGTAACTCAATTTCTCCTGAGTACTGAAATACCCCATATGTGGGCGTATAAGGCTCTGTGGACGCACAACAAGGCTCAGGAGTGAGAGCGCATTATGTACATTTGAGGCCTAAATTGGTGATTTGCACAGGGGTGGCTGATTTTACAGCGGCTGTGATATAAATGCAAAAAAATAAATACCCACATGTGACCCCATTTGTAAACTACACCCCTCACGGAACGTAACAAGGGGTATAGTGAGCCTTAACACCCCACAGGTGTTTGATGAGTTTTCGTTAAATTCGGATGGGAAAATGAATTAAAAATTTTTTTTCCACTAAAATGCTGGTGTTACCCTAAATTTTTCATTTTCACAAGGGAAAATAGGAAAAAAGACCCCCAGAATTTGTAACCCCATTTCTTATGAGTAACAACATATCCCATATGTGGATGTAAAGTGCTCTACAGGTGATCTACAATGTTCGGAAGAGAGGGAGTGCCATTGGGCATTTGAAGAGAAAATTTGTCCAGAATTGAAGGCCACGTGTGTTTACAAAGCCCCCATAGTGCGAGAACAATGGACCCCTCCCCACATGTGACCCCATTTTGGATACTACACCCGTCATGTAATGTATTAAGAGGTGCAGTGAGCATTTACTTCCCACCGGTGTCTGACAGATTTTTGGAACAGTGGTCCGTGAAAATGAAAAATTTTATTTTTCATTTGCTCAGCCCACTGTTCCAAAGATATGTCAGACACCAGTGGGGTGTAAATGCTCACTACACCCCTTATTAAATTCTATGGGGTATTTCCATACTCAGAAGAAATGGGCTAACAAAGTTTGGGGGTAATTTTCTTTAAATTGAAAATGGTAAATCTGGGGAAAAAAAAATGCACTTTAGTGAAAAAAATTTTTTTCATTTCCACATCTGACTTTAAGGAAAAATGGGGTGTTAAGGCTCACTGGACCCCTTGTTACGTGCCGTGAGGGGTGTACTTTCCAAAATGGTATGCCATGTGGGGGTTTTTCTGCTGTTCTGGCAGCATAGGGGCTTCCTAAATGTGATATGCTCCCCAAAAACCATTTCAGAAAAACTCACTCTCCAAAATCCCATTGTCGCTCCTTCCCTTCTGAGCCCTCTACCGCGCCCGCCGAACACTTGACATACACATATGAGGTATTTCCTTACTTGAGAGAAATTGGGTTACAAATTTTGAGAGGATTTTTCTCCTTTTACCTCTTGTAAAAATTCAAAAAGTCAGTCTACAAGAACATGCGAGTGTAAAAAATAAAGTTTTACAATTTTCTCCTTCACTTTGATGCTATTCCTGTGAAACACCTAAAGGGTTAACACACTTGCTGAATGTGTCATTTTGAATATTTTGAGGGGTGCAGTTTTTATATTGGCGTCATTTGTGGGGTATTTCTAATATGGATGCCCTTCAAGTCCACTTCAAACCTGAACTGGGCCATGAAAAATTGCGATTTTGAAAATTTTGTGAAATATTGGAAAATTGCTGCTGAACCTCGAAGCCCTCTGATGTCTTCCAAAAGTAAAAACATGTCAACTTTATGATCCAAATATAAAGTAGACATATTGTATATGTGAATCAACATATAATTTATTTGGAATGTCTGTTTTCCTTACAAACAGAGAGCTTCAAAGTTAGTAAAATGCTAAATTTTTTATTTTTTCATAATTTTACCACTATCATAAAGTAGAATATGTCACGAAAAAACACTCTCGGAATCAGAATGAAAGGTAAAAGCATCCCAGAGTTATTAATGCTTAAAGTGACAGTGGTCAGATGTCCAAAAAACACTCTGGTCCTACAGTGAAAATTGGCCTGGTCCGTAAGGGGTTAAATTACATGTTTTCGCAATTGTGTCAATCAGTCATAGCATTAAAGCTATTGACAGAAGAAGTGAACCATTGACAGGCACCTATCAAGCATGGGATATATTAGGCAGCAAGTGAACGATCAGTTCTTGAAGTTAATGTATGCTATGTAATGTAAGGGAAAAAAAAGATTGCCAAGTATCTCAGCAACTTTGCGGGGCAAGGGACACATTTTGATGACTGGGTCAAAGATGGGTCCAAAGCCCCCGGGTGGCTTTGGGTTACCAACACTTATTGATGCACATGGTAGTGAAGGATAGCGCATATTGTCTCATTCTATATAGAAATTTGTCAGCATAAAAAGTCTAAATGGTCCATCCAGTTTGCTCTTATATTATATCCTTTGAACAGACTAGATGGCCATGTGTTCTATTTTTAAAATACAGACCAACTTCAGACCAAACAATTCAGCCTTTTTTTTAATTTGCATTGGAAACCTCTGGTCTTCCAGGACCATACCACTGGCCTTACTTGGACCACATAAAAGTTGCTGTACAAGTTAACACTGGCTATAAAAGGTTTCAACACAGTACATCCCAGCTTGGATGCTTATTGCAGTTGTGGTCAGGTATCAGCACATATTATTAGCATATGAGTATAAGAACTGTACCATGGAGCAATAGAAAATGGTGGCCTAGTCTTCGGAGCCATGCTTTCTTGAACATCATGTAGATTGCCAGGTATGGTTGTGTGTCACTTACCTGGTAAAGAGATAGCACA
Organism: Hyla sarda; assembly: GCF_029499605.1. Classification (NCBI taxonomy): domain Eukaryota; kingdom Metazoa; phylum Chordata; class Amphibia; order Anura; family Hylidae; genus Hyla; species Hyla sarda. Next base: position 108,224,933 of record NC_079191.1, on the reverse strand, counting down.
AAGACGCACTACATGAAGAAGGCAAGCTAGTGGAGGCTGTGTGAGCAACATTCAGGTTGTAAACTTAGCATTTACATTCCCTACAATACTATGGGGGAGATTTATAAAAACCTGTCCAGAGGAAAAGTTGCTGAATTGCCCATAGCAACCAATCAGATTGTTTCTTTCATTTTTCAGAGACTTTTTCAAAAATTAAAGAAGCAATCTAATTGTTTGCTTTGGGCAACTCAGCAACTTTTCCTCTGGACAGGTTTTAACAAAGACAGCGGTCATACCTTCATTCATTTCTCTTTATCTTTCTGAAAAAAAATCACTTTACTACAGCCCTGAAATATCAAAGAGGCATTGGATGGGGTCCTCTCCTTATTTAATAGGCAAGCAGAGCTCTACTTCCAGGGCCGATCTCTGCCGTAATCCTGCGCATGCGCTGCTGATGCAGACTGTGCTTGGTGATCAGACACACATGCAAAAGATTTAAAGTGGTACTCTGGTGCTTAGACATCTTATCCACTATCCAAAGGATAGGGGATAAGATGCCTGACCTTGGGAGTCCCGCCGCTGGGGACCCCCATAATCTTGCACGCGGCACCACATTTGTAATCAGTCACCGGAGCGAATACGGTCTGATTACGGGCGACCACAGGGCGGGTGGCGTGTGACGTGTAACGCCTGCGCCCCCATGTAACGTCACGCTCCGCCCCTCAATGCATGCCTACGGGAGGGGGCGTGACAGCTATCTCGTCCCCTACCATAGGCTTGCATTGAGGGGCAGAGCGTGATGTCACACTGGTCCGCAGGCGTGACGTCACACACCGCCTGCCCTGTGGTCGACCGTAATCAGCGAACACGCTGCGGGGACTGATTAAAAATGGGGTGCCGCGTGCAAGTTCACGGGGGTCTCCAGCGGCGGGACTGCCGCTGTCAGGCATCTTATCCCCTATCCTTTGGGCATGCTGGGAGTTGCAGTACTGCCTTCCTAGTGGTTGCCACAGTAAAGATCACTTTACTTTCATTTCTCCCCCCCCCCCCCCCACCGTCGATTCCCTACCTGAGCCGTAATCTTCGCTGGATGTCTGCGATGATCGCCGGGCCCCACGCATCTTCTCCTCAGGTACAGGCCTCCATCTTCTCCCCCCCCCCCCCCGTTCTGCCCGACATCCAGGGGTGGGCAGAACGGGGGGTTTCCATGGCAACCCCCTGTCCTGCGCTGCCATTGGTCAGAACTCAGTTCTGACTAATGGCAGGGGATAGGAGGAGATCGCAGCACTGCAACCTCACTCCTATACCTTAGGATGATCGGCCCTGACAACTCCGATCATCCCGGCCGGAATTACCACGGGCGTATCCATACGCCCTTAATCCTTAAGGACTTTAAAACGGGGGCGTATGGATACGCCTGCCGTCCTTAACAGGTTAATCAAGACGTGTACTGAAGAAAAGATCACCAGTTGCCCATGGCAACCAGTCAAATAGCTTTTTTCAGTTTTCAGAGGTTTTCAGAGGTTTTTTCAAAATGAAAGAAGTGATCTGATTGGTTGCTATGGACAACTGGTCGATTTTTTCTGCACAAGCTTTGATGAATCTCCCCCATAAACCATGTTGGCTATTTTGTATGAGTTTTCCAGAATTATTAAACCATAGCTTATTTCTTCCAGAAAAGTTAATATGTGGTATTGTAGCTCAATTCCGTTGAAGTGAATGGAGCTGAGTTGTAATACCACACAAAACTTGAGGACAGGTGTGGCACTGTTTCTGGAAGAAAGCTGACATGTTTTTAACATCTGAGGGATGTGCTAAAAAAAAAGCCCATTCAAAAAGTCACCAACTCCAACGTACGTGACTCAAAGGAAACGCGTCATAGGTTTTATACTGCCCAGACCACTGGCACCATTGCCACTCTGGGACACTATGAATCACTCTGATACACTCGGATGTCATTCGCTTTATAAACTGGAATATTTTTCTCAAAAATAAGAGTACAGGCACTAAATGAGATATTTTTTAGAAGTATCTGAAATTCTGACTGTGAGAAATACACGCCTTTAAGAAAAAATGGGTGAGAGGGAAAAGCCAATGTGAATTGATAAATATGTAAAGGGGGCAATAGAAGCTAAAGAAAGGAAACATTTAAGCTATTTATTAGGAAAGCAGTAAAGAAGTATTAAAAACAATAAAGAAAATAAGTAATATATGTACAACAGATAAAAGCATCAATAAAGGAACCAGAGAGAATCACAGCTTAAGGGTACGTTCACACGGGAAGATTACCTGCAGAATTTCTGCAGCGTATTTGCTGAGGAAAATCTGCAGCAGATAATCTGCTACCATTGAATTCAATGAGTCCGAAGGAAAATCTGCAAAACTGCCTCTATTGTGGATTTTCTGATGACCCATTGAAGTCAATGGTAGCAAAATCCTCTGAGGTAATCCGCCCGTGTGAACGTACTCTAAGATGATAAAGCTAACCCTAAAATGTTCTTTTAAAAAATTATACTATATAAATAGTATAAAGGTTAGAACTGAAAGTGTTGGCCCTTCAAAAAGTAATGAAGGAGGAATTATAGAGGTTTATGAGGAGAACATAGATTTGTCTCCATTGTATTCACAGCAAAAAATTGAATATTAGGTGAAAAGTAAAGTGACAAGGTAAACTCTCCAAGAAAGGTCACCTGTCTAATCCAGGAAGAAGTGCAGTGCTGACTTAAAAATTTTAATCTAGAAAATCACCAAGTCCGGGTGGCATTTTTAAAGGCTCTATAGTGTAGAGGGCTGTCCCACAGGACTGATTCATAGCAAATGTAATGCCAATATACAAAACATGGTCAAAAAGTGATCCTAAATAATATAGGTTCATAGGTTATAGTCTAAAGCAGGTACAATATGTGTAGGCTGTGCACTCACTACTTTACATTGTAGCAGAGTATCACCTCTTTAGTATCATTACGAGAAAAGACACAATAAATAAAATATATGCAACAATGTGAGGGGCCCATGTAGGGGCTTCAAGCACTATAGTGTAAATCTGCGGGTGTTCAGCCGGCTCCAACCTTGACCAAAGGTGCATCAAACAAGAAAAAGTCCAACAGGAAGCATGAGGCGGCACTTCAGCAATTTCAAGATAAAGAAGGTTCTTTTATTCACCCATAGTGCTACGTTTCGAACCTCTCAATGGAGTCTTTATCAAGCATATATATATATATATATATATATATATATATATATATATATATACAGTACAGACCAAAAGTTTGGACACACATTCTCATTCAGAGTTTTCTTTATTTTCATGACTATGAAAATTGTGGATTCACATTGAAGGCATCAAAACTATGAATTAACACATGTGGAATTATAGACATAACAAAAAAAGTGTGAAACAACTGAAAATATGTCATATTTTAGGTTCTTCAAAGTAGCCACCTTTTGCTCTGATTACTGCTTTGCACACTCTTGGCATTCTCTTGTTGAGATTCAAGAGGTTGTCACCTGAAATGGTTTTCACTTCACAGGTGTGCTGGTGTGGAGGAGGAGGTGTGATGGTATGGGGGGGGGGGGGGGGCTTTGCATGTGACACTGTTGGGGATTTATTCAAAATTGAAAGCATACTGAACCAGCATGGCTACCACAGCATCTTGCAGCGGCATGCTATTCTATCCAGTTTGCATTTAGTTGGACCATAAATTTTTGGACCAGGCTGTTGGAGGGCTATTTGACCAAGAAGGAGAGTGATGGGGTGCTGTGCCAGATGACCTGGTCTCCACAATCACCAGACCTGAACCCAATCGAGATGGTTTGGGGTGAGCTGGACCGCAGAGTGAAGGCAAAAAGGGCCAACAAGTGCTAAGCATCTCTGGGAACTCCTTCAAGACTGTTGGAAGACCATTTCAGGTGACTACCTCTTGAAGCTCATCAAGAGAATGCCAAGAGTGTGCAAAGCAGTAATCAAAGCAAAAGGTGGCTAGAACCTAGAATATGAAATATTGTCACACTTTTTTGTTATGTATATAATTCCACATGTGTTAATTCATAGTTTTGATGCCTTCAGTGTGAATCTACAATTTTCATAGTCATGAAAATAAAGAAAACTCTGAATGAGAAGGTGTGTCCAAACATTTGGTCTGTACTGTATATATGTATATATATATATATATATATATATATATATATATATATATATACACACAGTCATGGCTGTAAATGTTGGAACCCCTGAATTTTTTCAAGAAAATGAAGTATCGTATTTATCGGGGTATACCACACACCGACCTATAACACGCACCCTCATTTTACCAAGGATATTTGGGTAAAAAAAAGTTTTTTACCCAAATATCCTTGGTAAAATGAGGGTGCGTGTGTGTGCATGCGTATACCCCGATACACCCCCAGGAAAGGCAGGGGGAGAGGGGCCGTCACTGCCCGCTTCTCTCCCCCGGCCTTTCCTGGGGTCTAGAGCCCTGCTGCCGCCGCTTCTCTCCCGCTGGCTATCTGAGCCGCTGCCCATTCTCTCCCCCTGACTATCGGTGCCGGTGCCCCATTGCCGGCGCTGATAGCCAGGGGGAGAGAAGCGGTGCCGGCAATGGGGCAGCAGCGCCGATAGCCAGGGGGAGAGAAAGGGCAGCGGCACCCATTGCCGGCACCGCTGCCCCGTTGCCTCCCCCATCCCCGGCCTGAATCAGCGCAGAGCCGACCCCGGCAACAGTAATTATACAACCGGGGATGGGGGAGGCAACGGGGCAGTGGCGCCGGCAATGGGTGCCGCTGCCCCTTCTCTCCCCCTGGCTATCGGCGCCGCTGCCCCAATGCTGGCGCTGCTTCTCTCCCCCTGGCTATCGGCACCGTCACCGATGGTCAGGGGGAGAGAACGGGCAGCGGCACCGATAGCCAGGGGGAGAGAAGGGCCAGCAGCAGGGCTCTAGACCCCAGGACAGGCAGGGGCAGAGAAGCCAGCAGCGGTGGCAGTCTCTGCACCTGCAAAGCCGCTGCAGTTCATTGATTTAAAGCACCCGATTTAAATCATTGAACTGCAGCAGCTTGTAGGCGTATAACACGCAGGTAGACTTTCGGCTAAAAAAATTTGCCTAAAAAGTGCGTGTTATACGCCGATAAATATGGTATTTCTCACAGAAAATGATTACAGTAACAAATGTTTCGCTATACACATGTTTATTCCCTTTGTGTGTATTGGAACTAAACCAAAAAAGGGAGAAAAAAAAGCAAATTGGTCATAATGTCACATCAAACTCCAAAAATGGTCAGGACAAAATTATTGGCACCCTTTCAAAATTGTGGAAAAATAAGATTGTTTCATGCATGCAATGCTCCTTTAAACTCACCTGGAGCAAGTAACAGGTGTGGGCAATATAAAAATCACACCTGAAAGCAGCTAAAAAGGAGATAAGTTCACTTATTCTTTGCATTGTGTGTCTGTGTGTGCCACACTAAGCATGGACAACAGAAAGAGGAGAAGAGAACTGTCTGAGGACTTGAAAACCAAAATTGTGGAAAAATATCAACAATCTCAAGGTTACAAGTCCATCTCCAGAGATCTAGATTTTCCTTTGTCCACAGTGCGCAACATTATCAAGAAGTTTGCAACCAATGACATTGTAGCCAATCTCCCTGGACGTGGGCAGAAGAGAAAAATTGATGAAAGGTGTCAACACAGGATAGTCCAGATGGTGGATAAGCAGCCCCAAACAAGTTCCAAAGATATTCAAGCTGTCCTGCAGGCTCAAGGAGCATCAGTGTCAGCGCAAACTATCCATCAACATTTCAATGAAATGAAACACTATGGCAGGAGACCCAGGAGGACCCCACTGCTGACACAGCGACATAAAAAGCAAGACTACATTTTGCCAAAATGAACGTGAGTAAGCCAAAAATCCTTCTGGGAAAACATCTTGTGGACAGATGAGACCACAATAGTGCTTTTTCATAAAGCATATCATTCTACTGTTTACTGAAAATGGAATGATGCCTACAAAGAAAGGAACACAGTACCTACAGTCAAATATGGTGGAGGCTCAATTATGTTTTGGGGTTGTTTTGTTGCCTCTGGCACTGGGTGCCTTGAATGTGTCAAAGGCATCATGAAATCTGAGGATTACCAACGGATTTTGGGTCGCACTGTACAGCCCAGTGTCAGAAAGCTGGGTTTGCGTCCGAGATCTTGGGTCTTCCAGCTGGACAATGGAGGAGATTTATCAGAACCTGTGCAAAGGAAAAGTTGCCCAGTTGCCCATAGCAACCAATCAGATTGCTACTTTCATTTTGCAGGGGCCTTGTTAAAAATGAAAGAAGTGAGCTGATTGGTCGCTATAGGCAACTGTCCTCTGGACAGGTTTTGATAAATCTCCAACCAATGACCCCAAACATACGTCAAGCACCCATAGATAGATGGCAACAAGGTGCTGGAGAGTTCTGAAGTGGCCACCAATGAGTCCAGATCTAAATCCAATTGAACACCTGTGGAGAGATCTTAAAATTGATGTTGGGAAAAGGCGCCCTTCCAATAAGAGACCTGGGGCAGTTTGCAAAGGAAGAGTGGTCTAAAATTCCGGCTGAGAGGTATAAGAAGCTTATTGATAGTTATAGGAAGAAACTGATTTCAGTTATTTTTTTCTAAAGGTTGTGCAACCAAATATTAAGGGTACCAATAATTTTGTCCAGCCAATTTTTGGAGTTTGGTGTTACATTGTGTCCAATTTGCCTCTTTTCCTACCTCTTTTGGTTAAGTTCCAATACACACAAAGGGAATAAACATGTGTATAGCAAAACATGTGTTACTGCAGTCCTTTTCTGTGATAAATACTTCATTTTCTTGAAAAAATTCTGTAGTGCCAACATTTACGGCCATGACTGTATATATCACATAGAAGAGGATTCTTTCAAGAGCAGTGAGACTATGAAAGAAGTAGTCATGGGCCATGGTTAACTCACTAAAACAGTGGCTAAAAGGACCTGGATGACTTTCTCTAGGGTAAAAATATCCAAGTAATAGTAACTTTATTCTGGAAAAGTGTCATTGATCAGGGGATTTATTCTGATTAGAGTCAGAAAGGATTTTTTTTTTCTTTTAGGTGAGGAAAATTGCTTTTAACTTATGTGTTATTTATTTATTTATTTAATGTTGCCTTCTTCTGAATCAGTGCTGCTAAGTTAAAGGCTGTACTGGATCAATACCTTTTGAGTCCTTGATGTAACCCCACAGAAAGAATTTGCAGGATGTTAGATCTGGTGATCTTGGAGGTCAGCACAACATTTGTGAATGGTTTTTGTCATGGCCAATCCTACTTTCAAGTATTGATGAACAAATGGAAATGTGGAGGTGTGCCATCCTCCTGATAGACTGCAATTGACAGATCATCCTCTATCTGTGGTGTAAGCCATTCTTACAACATTTCCCCATAGGAGTAGCCATAGACAGTATCCTATGAAAAAAAAAAAAAAGAACCATTACATTTGCACAGAACACGTTTACTGTGGATGAGTCTCTCATGTGCTCGATAAGGGCAAATGGGTTTTCTGAGACCCAAATTCTAACATTGTGTCGATAGGTCTACGGTGGTGAAAGGTAGCCTTATTGGAGAATACCATACTGTCAGCAAATTTGTCCCCTTCCAATAGGCCCTGCAAGACAATGCAAAACTTAAATAGGTACTCCTCTGCTCAGCATTTGGAACAACCTGTTCCGAACGCTGGAGCCGGCACCAGGAGCTTGTGATGTCATAGCCCCACCCCCTCATGACATCACATTCCGCCCCCTCAATGCAAGTCTATGGGAGGGGGCGTGTGGGAGGGGGCGTGACAACCGTCACGCTGCCTTCCATAGACTTGCTTTAAGAGGCAGGGTGTAATTAAAACTTGCCATTTGGTTTCATCTCCTGAAGAAGATGCAATCTGTAGGGCGTATACTTGGTATTAACAGGGACACTTTGTGCACCAGGAAGTGGTGCAAAACCTTTGAAAATAGGGTACTAATAGCACAAAAAGCCTAAACACACCCAAACCAACTAAGTAAAATTGCTAACAGGGTGCTAAATATCTGAAAATGTGTTGCTCATAGTGTGCGCCACATTTTAAGCAAAGTTGGTGCAGCTAAAGCAAAAAAAAGTGGTGCAAATTCTTTAAATCTCTCCCCCAGTGCACTTTTCCATAGACTTTTATTGTGCACATTCTTAGCTTAAAAATATGGACATCATTTATTCCTGTATTTTTTATTTCATTTTACACTGTGTGAGCATAGCCTTATTAATTACCAGACCAAACAAGAGGAGGGAGACCTCTATTTGCATAGATAACAATCTATTTTAGATTTATAACATTCACAAATACACAAGACATTAAAAACTTTGAAAAGAAAACCAATATAAGCTCTTATTTGGGTATATTTCAAAGGCAAAATGATAAACTTAATGTTTCTATAAGCAATTCCTTAATCATACCTCAATGAAATATGTTTTCCACACCATTTTTTCATGTAGCTAAAGAAGGCGGCTTCCGACCATCAATCAGTACAATGTATAGAGGTCAGTACACTATGTGCTGAAAGTCGACAGACCTTTCACTTGTAAGTGCTTTTCTGGCATATTTTACAGTCATATTCCTGAGATAACCATTTCAATGTCAGAATAACAAAAGAAGAAATGTGGTAAAAGTTCACAGCTATTAAGAAGAGCACATCTGAACATTTTACAGGATTTTATGCCCAAGTCTCTTTTGAAAATTATCAGTTATGTTATTTTTAGGTTTTCTATTATTCTTAAAGAGCAACTCCATTCACATAAGAAAAGTGTCCATTGTATTCAATACTCTTGTCCCAAAGGTTTTATAACATAAGCTATGTTTGTAGTTTAAATTTAAAATATGAATTATGCTTTAGGCCTTATACAGCAGAACTTTGTGTGTAACCATTGGGTACCTCTGTGAAACACTGTATTTTCCTAATACAAAACTTATACAGGAGAACTACAAAATACTATATACTGCATCAGGCACTATACTGGTAACCTGTTTAGTCCAGACTAGAGTACAAAATCCTCTCTCTCATCCACAAAGCTCTCCACAGTGCTGCACCTCCTTTCATCTCCTTCCTCATGTTCCTCATCTTCTCATGTTCCTCATATACAATAATCCGAACTAGAGATGAGCAAATCGAATCTGACTAATCCAAATTCATTACAAATTTCCGGAAAAATTTATCTTTGCAACAAATCTGAACATTGTTTCGCACTGTGTTGTGTGTTGTTGCGCACTGTGGACAAAGGCAAATCTGGATCTCTGGAGATGGACTTGTAACCTTGAGATTGTTGATATTTTCCCACAATTTTGGTTCTCTTCTCCTCTTTCTGTTGTCCATGCTTAGTGTGGCACACACAGACACACAATGCAAAAACTAGGTGAACTTCTCTCCTTTTTATCTGCTTTCAGGTGTGATTTTTATATTGCCCACACCTGTTACTTCCCCCGGTGAGTTTAACCCCTTAATGACCACGGACGTAAATGTATGTCCTTGTTTGGCAGGACTGACCGCACTAGGACGTACATTTACGTCCTGTGTATGACCGCGAGCATCGGAAGGGTGCTCACGTCAAACACGGCAAGTTCCGGCTGCTAGCAGCAGCCAGGGACCCGCCCGTAATGGTCGACATCCACGATCGTGCGGATGTCCTCCATTAACCCCTCAGATGTCGTGATCAATACAGATCACGGCATCTGCGGCATTGCGTACTTTGATTGGATGATTGGATCACCCGCAGCGCTGCCGCGGCAGTCCGATCATCCAGCATGGCAGCCGGAGGTCCCCTCACCTGGCTCCGGCCATCTCCCGGGGTCTTCTGCTCTGGTCTGCGATCGAGCCGACCAGAGCAGAAGATCACCGATAATACTGAGCAGTGCTGTGTCCTATGCATAGCACTGCACAGTATTAGCAATCAAAGGATTGCTATAGATAGTCCCCCTATGGGGACATAAAAGGTATTTTTAAAAAGTTGAAAAATTAAAAAAAAAAAATAAAAAAAGGGAAAAATCCCCTCCCCCAATAAAAATGAAAATTGTCAGTTTTCCCATTTTACCCCCAAAAAGCGTAAAAATAAACTTGTTTGGTATTGCTGCGTGTGTAAATGTCCGAACTATCAAAATATAACGTAAAAAATAAAAAAGTACAAAAATGCAGCTTTTTGTCACATTTTTTTAAAAAAATGTATAAAAAATTATCTAATAGTTTTATATATGTAAATGTAGTATCTTAAAAAAGTACAGATGACAGCACAAAAAATGAGCCCTCATACCGCCCTATAAACGGAAAAATGAAAAAGTTATAGGTGGTCAAAATAGGGCGATTTAAGATTACTGATTTTGTACAAAAAGTTTTAGATTTTTTTTAAGCGGTACAAAAATATAAAAGTATCTAGCCATGGGTATCATTTTAATCTTATTGACCCATAGAATAAAGAACACATGTCATTTTTACCGTAAAGTGTATAGTGTGAAAACAAAACCCTCCAAAATTTGCAAAATTCTCATTTAAATTCCCTCCCTAAAAATTTTTTTTAGGGGGTTTGCCATACATTTAATGGTAAAATGAGGGGTTTCATTACAAAGTACAATTTATCAAACAAAAAATAAGCCCTTATATGGGTCTGTAGATGGAAATATAAAAGAGTTATGGATTTTAGAAGGCGAGGAGGAAAAAACGAAAACACAAAAATAAAATTGGCCTGGTCCTTAAGGTGAAAATGGGCTTGGTCATTAAGGGGTTAAAGGAGCATCACATGCTTGAAACTATCTTATTTTTCCACAATTTTGAAAGGGTGTCAATAATTTTGTCCAGCCCATTTTTGGAGTTTGGTGGGACATTATGACCAATTTTTTTTTGTTTAGTTCCAATACACACAAAGGGAATAAACATGTGTATAGCAAAACATGTGTTACTGCAATCCTTTTCTGTGGGAAATACTTCAGGGGTGCCAACATTTACCGCGATGACTGTCTTTATATAGGAAAAAAAAAATTTAACACAATTTCTTCTGAGTAAGAAAACACCCCATATCTTGATGTAAAGTGCTCTGCGGGCGAACGACAATGTTCAGAAGAGAAGGAGTGCCATTGGGCTTTTGGAGAGAGAATGTGTCTTGAATTGAAGGCCATGTGCGTTTACAAAGCCCCCATGGTGGCAGAACAGTGGACCCCCCACACATGTGACCACATTTTGCAAACTGCACCCCTCAAGGAATGTAATAAGGGGTGCAGTGAGCATTTATACCCCACAGGTGTCTGACAGATTTTTTGAATCGTCGTCCATAAAAATGAAACATTTTATTTTTCCTTTGCACAGCCCGCTGTTCCAAATATATGTCAAAAGTCAGTGTGGTGTAAATGCTCACTGCACCCCTTATTACATTCTGTGAGGGGTGTAGTTTCCAAAATAGGGTCACATGTGGGGGGTCCATTGTTCTGGAAGCACAGGGGCTTTGTAAATGCACATGGCCCCCGACTTCTATTTCAAACAAATTCTCTTTCCAAAAGCCCAATGGTGCTCCTTCTCTTCTGAGCATTTTAGTTCGCCCGAAGAGCACTTTACATCCACATATGGGGTATTTCCATGGGGTTTAAATTTTGGGAGGCTTTTTCTCCTATTACCCCTTGTGAAAATTAAAATTTGGAGTAACACCAGCATTTTAGTGAAAAAAATAAAATTTTCCATTTTCACGTCTAACTTTAGCGGAAATTTGTCAAACACCTGTGGGGTGTAAAGTCTCACTGTACCCCTTGTTATGTTCCTTGAGTGGTGTTGTTTACCAAATAGTGTGCCTTGCAGGGCTTTTTTTCTGTTCTGGCACTATAGGGGCTTCCTAAAATGCGACATGGCTCCCAGAAACCATTTCAGCAAAATTTGCTTTCTGAAAGCCAAATGTGGCTCCCTTCTCTTATGAGCATTGTAATGCATCTGCAGAGCACTTTACATCTACAAATGGGTTATTTCCATACTCATAAGAAATTGGGTTACAAATTTTTTTGGGGCATTTTATCCTATTACTTTTGTGGGAAAAAACAGTATTTTAGTGAATTTTTTTTTTTTACACATACGACTTTAACAAAAAGTTGTCAAACACCTGTGGGTTGTTAAAGTTCAATGTGCCCCTTGATACGTGTCTTGAGTGGTGTAGTTTCCAAAATAGTATGCCATGTGTTTTTTATTTTTTTGCTTTTATGGCACCATAGGGGCTTCCTAAATGCGACATGACCCCGAAAACCATTTCAGCAAAATTTCCTTTCAAAAAGCCAAATGTAGCTACTTCTCTTCTAAGCATTGTAGTGCGCTCACAAAGAACTTTACGTCCACACATGGAGTATCTCCATACAACTTTTGAGGGGCATTTTCTCCTTTTACCTCTCACCTGTGAGGTGTTAAAGCTCACTGTACCCCTTGCTACGTGCCATGAGGGGTGTAGTTTCCAAAATAGTATTCCATTTGTTTTTGTTATTTTTGCTGTTATGGCACCATAGGGGCTTCCTAAATGAGACATGCCCGCCAAAAACCATTTCAGGAAAATTCCCTTTCCAAAATTCCATTGTCGTTTCTGAGCCCTCTAGAGCACACACAGAGCCCTTTACATCCATATATGAGGTATTTCCTCACTCGAGAAAAATTGGGTTAAACATTATAGGGGCTATTTCTCCTTTTACCCCTTGTAAAAATGCAAAAACTGGGTCTACAAAAACATGTTAGTGTAAAAAATGGAGATTTTGAATTTTCTCCTTTACTTTGCTGCTATTCCTGGGAAACACCTAAAGGGTTATCAAACTTTATGAATTTCATTTTGAATACTTTGAGGGGTGCAGTTTCTATAATGGAGTCATTTATTCGGTATTTCAAATATGAAGGCCCCTGAAATCCACTTCAAATCTGAACCTGAAAAATTCAGATTTTGAAAATTTTGTGAAAAATTTTAAAATTGCAGCTGAACTTTGAAGCCCTCTAATGTCTTCCAAAAGTAAAAACATGATGAAAACAGGAAGTAGACATATTGTATATGTGAATCAATATATAATTTATTTGGTACGTCTATTTTCCTTACAAGCAGAGAGCTTGAAAGTTAGAAAAATGCAAAATTCTTCAAATTTTTTATGAGATTTTGGAATTTTTCACCAAGGAATGATGGAAGTATTGATGAAAATTCACTATGTTAAAGTAGAATATGTCATGAAAAAACAATCTCAGATTCAAATTCATAAGTAAAAGCATGCCAGAGTTATAAATGCTTAAAGTGACAGTGGTCAGATGTGCAAAAAATGCTCTGGTCCTTAAGGTTAAAATGGGCTTCGTCCTTAAGCCAAAAGTACACACCTGCTGGTGTTGCAGACAAATACTGTTTTAAGCATACTGTAGCGCACTGTACTCCCCTCATAAGTGCATAGCACGTACGTACATCTACATGGTGTACATCTACATTTGTTCCTGTTAAAGTCTTAAGGGCCTATTTACTGTGAAAGGTAAGCCAAACGTGTACACCTACTGCTGTTCTAGCAAATTAAAATGATGTAATAATAATGGGGGACTTCTACTATGAAGATATAAACTGGGAGACTGAGACCTGAGAATCTCATAAAGGAAACAGGTTTCTGACTATAACTAAAGACAATTATCTGTCCCAAATGGTGCAGAGCCCGACATGAGGGGGCCCCCTACTAGACTTAATATTAACCAACAGACCTGACAGAGTGACTAATGTGCAGGTAAAAGGACACCTGGGAAACAGTGATCATAATATAATACATTATAAGTTATTTTTCAATAAGGGAATCTCTCGAGGCGCCACAAAAACAATGAACTTTAACCCCTTAAGGACCGGAGGTTTTTCCGTTTTTGCATTTTCGTTTTTTGCTCCTTGCCTTTAAAAAATCATAACTCTTTCAAATTTACACCTAAAAATCCATATGATGGCTTATTTTTTGCGCCACCAATTCTACTTTGTAATGACGTCAGTCATTTTGCCCAAAAATCTATGGTGAAGCGGGAAAAAAAATCATTGTGCGACAAAATTTAAAAAAAAACGCTGTTTTGTAACTTTTGGGGGCTTCCGTTTCTACGTAGTACATTTTTCGGTAAAAATGACACCTGATATGTATTCTGTAGGTCCATACGATTAAAATGATACCCTACTTATATAGGTTTGATTTTGTCGGACTTCTGGAAAAAATCATAACTACATGCAGGAAAATTAATACGTTTAAAATTGTCATCTTCTGACCCCTATAACTTTTTTATTTTTCCGTGTATGGGGCGGTATGAGGGCTCATTTTTTGCGCCGTGATCTGAAGTTTTTAACGGTACCATTTTTGCATTGATAGGACTTATTGATCGCTTTTTATTCATTTTTTCATGATATAAAAAGTGACCAAAAATGCACTATTTTGGACTTTGGAATTTTTTTGCGCGCACGCCATTGACCGTGCGGTTTAATTAACGATATATTTTTATAATTCGGACATTTCCGCACGCGGCGATACCATTTATATTTATTTTTATTTTTATTTACACTGTGTTTTTTCTTTTATGGGAAAAGGGGGGTGATTCAAACTTTTAATAGGGAAGGGGTTAAATGATGTTTATTCACTTTTTTTTGCACTTTTTTTTTGCAGTGTTATAGGTCCCATAGGGACCTATAACACTGCACACACTGATCTTTTACATTGATCACTGGTTTCTCATAAGAAACCAGTGATCGATGATTCTGCCGCATGACTGCTCATGCCTGGATCTCAGGCACTGAGCTGTCATTCGGCGATCGGACAGCGAGGAGGCAGGTAGGGGCCCTCCCGCTGTCCTGTCAGCTGTTCGGGATGCCGCGATTTCACCGCGGCTATCCCGAACAGCCCACTGAGCTAGCCGGCATGCTTTCGGTTTCACTTTAGACGCGGCGTTCAACTTTGAACGCCGCGTCTAAAGGGTTAATAGCGCGCGGCACAGCGATCAATGCCGCGCGCTATTAGCCACGGGTCCCGGCCGTTGTTAGAGGCCGGGCCCGAACCGCTATGACGCGGGGCCACGCCGTGGCCCCGCGTTATAGATCGGGAGTGGACACATGACGTTCCAGTACGTCATGTGTCCTTAAGGGGTTAAGAAGGCAAAGTTTGATCAGCTCAGACAAGCCCTTAACAACATAAAATAGGATATTGTCCTCAAAAACAAGAATACTGACACTAGATGGGAGACTTTTAAAGAAATATTAAATTATCACTGTAATAAATATATACCTTATGGGAATAAAAGGGTCAGAAATAAAAGAAAACCAATATGGATGAATAAAAACAATAAAGGACAAAGATAAAGCATTTAAAATACTAAAACAGAACAGCAGTGAAGAAGCATTAAAAAGCTATAGAGAAAAATGTAAAATAAGTAAAAAAAAAAACAGATAAAAGCCGCAAAAATAGAGACAAAGACTCATTGCCAAAGAGAGTAAAACTAACACCAAAATGTTCTTTAACTATATAAATAGCAAAAAAGTCAAAAATGAAAGTGTGGGCCCCTTAAAAAATGATGAGGAATAAATTATAAACGGGGATCAGGAAAAAGCAAATATATTAAACAAATTCTTCTCCACTGTGTTCACGGAGGAAAATGAAATGCCAGTTGAAATACAGTGTGATAAGGTAAACTCCCCAGTACAGGTCACCTGTCTAATCCAGGAAGAAGTACAGTGCCATCTACAAAAAATCAAAACAGACAAATCACCAGGTCCAGATGGCATTCACCCCCGTGTTCTAAAGGAATTAAGTAATGTTATAGACAGACCCCTATTTTTAATTTTCTGGGACTCTTTAGCAACAGGGACTGTTCCCCAGGACTGGCGCATAGCAAATGTGGTACCAATATTTAAAAAGGGGAACAAAAGGTGACTCAGGGAATTATAGGCCTGTTAGTTTAACCTCTGTTGTATGTAAATTGTTTGAGGGTTTTCTAAGAGATGATATTTTGGAGTATCTTAATAAAAATAAATGTATGACCCCATATCAGCATTGCTTTATGAGGGATTGGTCCTGTCAAACTAACCTGATCAGCTTCAATAAGGAGGTGAACTCCAGACTGGACCAGGGGGAATCGCTAGATGTTGTATATCTGGATTTTTCCAAAGCATTTGATACGGTGCCTCATAAACGGTTGGTGCATAAAATTTGAGGAGGCCACATTATTAGTAAGCTGTTAGGATTACGGGATGAACAACGTCATTCCACTGCTTCATTTACTACAACACATGTTGGAAACAATGGCTGGTCAGGGCACTGGAGACGTGGTGCCTATATCTCACAGCCACATGAGCTCTGTGCAGGCTGAACTGGAAGAGAAGGGGGAGGAGCACAGTGGAGCACATTTAGGGTTTGCAAAATGGGCGGTTTTTATAGTCATCTGACAGGACAGGAGTAGCAGGAGAAGCCAGAGGAGCTAGAGGGTTATAAGGAAGACGAGACAGAGGACCCAGACACACCGTGGCAGTATGCAGTGGAGATGGAGGCAGGGAGTCCCTCCGAGTCACTTGTACAAATGGCACAAAGCATGCTCACTTGCTTGCGTAGTGACCACCAAATTTGTCCCCATTCGGCAGTGGGATGACTTCTGGCTCTCCACATTATTGGTCCCTTGCTACTGCCACAAAATGGGGACCTTTTTTACACCCACTGAGAGGAAGGACAAACTGACCTACTGCAGAGACATCCTCTGTAGTCTGTTGGCTGATGCTTATTTGCGCCATCGTACATCCTCTTGCAGGTCTGACTTGTGGATCCTCTGCACTCACCTTCCACTGCAATGGCTGCGTGGGAGGGGTGGGGTGGCAGGAGCAGCACTAGCTCCATCAGCAGCAGCCTGAGTCTACAGTCGCTGATGAGTACCTTTCTTCACCCGCATAGTGAAGCAACTCATCAGCAGCAGGTAGACATGGAGCAGGGCCTGAACCAGCAGGTGGTGGCATAGGTTGACATGACCATGCCAACACACTTTGAAGATCCGCTGGACTTCTGGGCCGCCAAACTTGATTTGTGGCCACAGAGTTTGCCCTGGAAAAGCTGTCCTGCCCAGCCAGTAGAGTGCCATCAGAGCGGGTGTTTAGTACAGCAGGGCCATAGAAACCCCAAGGAGAACTCGTCTGTCCACCAAAAATGTGGAGAGACTGACCTTTGTGAAGATGAATCAGGCATGGATCAGCCAGGATTTCCACCCACCAATGCCTGATGCATCAGAGTAGATTGACCATGGTGGCACACCAACACTTCACAAATATGGATAGTGCTAAACATATTTAACCCCTTGGGGATGGATCCCATTTTGACCATAAGGACGGGAGCATTTTTTTGCAAATCTGACCTCTTTAAGCATCTGTCACTTTAAGCATTAATAACTTTGATATGCTTTTACTCATGAAGTTCATTATGAGATTGTATTTTTTTTATGACATATTGTACTTTTTGTTACTAGTAAATTTTTGTCGATACGTGCATAATTATTTGGTGAAAAATTCAAACATTTCATGAAAAATTTGAAAATTTTGCATATTTCCAACTTTGAAGGAAAATTTACAGGAAAATGGACATACCAAATAAATTATATATTAATTTACATATACAATATGTCTACTTTATGTTGGCATCCTAAAGTTAATATGTTTTTACTTTTTGAAGACATTAGAGGGCTTCAATGTAAAGCAGCAATTTTCCAAATTTTAATGAAAAATTCTACATCTGAAATTTTCAGGGCCCATTTCAGTTTGAAGTGGATTTGAGATAACTTTCTGTAAGAAATCTCCTATAATGGACCCCATTATGAAAACAGCACCCTGACAGTATTAAAAATTACATTCAGAAAGTTTGTTAACTCTTTAGGTGTTTCACAGAAATAGCAGCAATGTGGAGGAGAAAACTCAAAATCTCCAATTTTTACACTAGCATGTTCTTGTAGCCCCATTTTTTTTACATGGGTTAAAAGAAGAAAAATCCCCCCCAAAATGTGTAACCCAACTTCTCTCGAGTGAAGCAATACCTCATATGTGCATGTAAAGGGCTCTAGGAACGCACAACATGGCTCAGGAGGGAAGGAGCAACTTCGGGATTTTGGAGAACGAATACTGCACTTTATTTTTTGGAGGGCATGTTGCATTTAGGAAGTCCCCAGTGTGCCAGAAAAGAAAAAAAACACATGGCACACTATTTGGGAAACTACACCCCTCAAGGGCTCACTAGAGAGCTCAGAACAGAAGGAGTGCCATTGGGCTTTTGGAAAGAGAATTTTGCTGGAATTGAAGTCGGGGGCCATGTGCGTTTACAAAGCTCTCATTGTGCCAGAACGGCAGAAACCCCCCACATGTGACACCATTTTGGAAACTTCTCCCCTCACAAACATAACAAGGGTTAAAGTGAGTACTAACACCTCCCAGGTTTTTTGAACAGTGGGCCGTAAAAATGAAAAATTTGATTTTTAACACTAAAATGCTGGTGTTACCCCATTTTTTTCATTTTCACATGGGGTAATAGGAGAAAAAGGCCTCAAAAATTTGAAACCCAATTTCTCCCAAGTAAGGAAGGGGGGCCATGTGTGTGTACAAAGCCCCCATGGTGCCAGAACAGTGAACCCCCCACATGTGACCCCATTTTGGAAACCAGACCCCTCATGGAATGTAATAAGGGGTGCAGTGAGCATTTACACCCCACTGGCGTTTCATTTGCACACCCCACTGGGCTGTGCAAATGAAAAATGCTCACTGTACCCCTTATTACTTTCCTTGAGGGGCGTAGTATCCAAAATGGGGTCACATGTGGGGGGGGGGGGTGTCCACTGTTCTGGCAGCATGGGGGCTTTGTAAATGCACATGCCCTTCAATTCCAGCCAAATTCTCTCTCCGAAAAACAAATTTTGCTCCTTCTCTTCTGAGCCCTGTGGTGTGCCCACAGAACACTTTACATCCACATATTGGGTATTTTCTTACTCAGAAGAAATGATGTTACAAATTTTTGGGGACTTTTACATTTATTATCCTTTCAGAAAATGAACAATTTGGGGTAACACCAGCATTTCAGTGAAAAAAATAAAATTTTTCATTTTCACGTCCAACTTTAATGAAACTTCGTCAAACATCTGTGAGGTATTAAGGCTCACTGTACCCCTTGCTACGTTCCTTGTGGGGTGTCTTTTCCAAAATGGGGTCACATGTGGGTGTTTTCCTTTTTTGCATTTATGTCAGAACCGCTGTAAAGTCAGCCACCCCTGTGCAAATCACCAATTTAGGCCTCAAATGTACATGGCGCTCTCACTCCTGAGCCTTGTTGTGCACCCACAGAGCATTTTATGTCCACATGTAGGACATTTTGGGGGTCTTTTTCTCCTTTTACCTCTTGTGAAAATGAAAAGAAGGGGGGGGGGGGGGGCAACACCAGCATGTTAGTGTAAAAATTTTAATTTTTTTAAACTAACATGCTGGTGTAGCCCCAACTTTTCCTTTTCTTAAGTGGTAAAATAAGAAAAAGACCCCCAAAATTTGTAACACAATTTCTCCCGAGTACGGAAATATCCCACAAGTGGCCCTAAACAGTTGCCTTGAAATAAGACAGGGCTCAGGAGTGTGAGAGCGCCATGCCCATTTAAGGACTAAATTAGGGATTTGCATGGGGACGGACCCGGATGTAAGCATGGCACTTGCCTCCTGCACCAGAAATACCCTAAAGCAGTGTTTCCCAAACAAGGTGCCTCCAGCTGTTGCAAAACTGCAACTCCCAGCCTGCACTGACAGACCGTGCATGCTGGGAGTTGTAGTTTTGCCACAGCTGGAGGAACACTGGTGGAGAAATACTGAATTAGATAACAGAATAACTCAGAATAACTTCCCACCAGTGTGTCTCCAGCTGTGGAAAAATAACAACTCCCAGCATGCACGGTCTGTCTGTGCATGCTGGGAGTTGTAGTTTTACAACAGCTGGAGGCACACTGGTTGGGAAACTTTAAGTTAGGAAACAGACTCTAACTCAGTGTTTCCCAACAAGTGTGCCTACAGCTGTGGCAAAACTAGAACTCCCAGCATGCACTGAAAGCCGAAGGGCATGCTTGGAGTTGTAGTTATGCAACAACTGGAGAAGAACAGTTTGGAAACCATTGTGTAGTGGTCTCCACACTGTGGACCTCCAGATGTTGCAAACTACAATTTAAAGCATGCCCAGACTGTCCATGCATGCTGGGAATTGAAGTTATGCAACATCTGAAGGGCCAGATGTTGCAGAACTGCAACGCACAGCATGCCTGACAGTTTGGGCATGCTGGGAATTGTAGTTTTGCAACATCTGGAGGTCTACAGTTTGGAGTAGAGATGAGCGAACTTCTGAAAAATTTGATTCGGCCGATTCGCCGAATTTTCCGAAAAGTTTGTTTCGATCCATATTTTTTCGCGGTGAATCTATATTAAAAAAGGCTATTTCTAGATACATACAGCCTCTATAGGGGTATAGAACACTTTGCTGTGTTCTAAAATGCATATGGAGTGTGTTGGGGTAGTGAAATAATACTGTTATTCAGAATAACATGCAGATTACCGGCATTGCTTTTAGAATCACTGCCGCACAGCAGCACAATGACAGGGCCTGGTGGTGGCATCAGTGTGAGGAGACCATATAGTGGCTGAATGACACAGTATGGAGCTGTTGGCCGCATGAGGAGACCATATAGTGGCTGAATGAAACAGCTTGGATTTGGCTGAAGCATGAGGACACCATATAGTGGCTGAATGACACAGTGTGGAGGTGTTGGCAGCATGAGGAGACCATATAGTGGCTTAATGAAACAGCTTGGATGTGGCTGAAGCCTGAGAAGACCTTATAGTGTTTGACTGACATAGCGTGAAGGTGTTGGCAGCATGAGTAGGCACTAGGCCTTCACAATCCCTAAGATTAAAAGATGAATTTAGAAATGTAAACCGAAGACCCAGCAGCGGCATCAGTAAACCATATATTGCCTGAATGACACAGCCTGGAGTTGGCTGATGCATGACTACACACCAGGGCTTCACAATCCCTTAGAAAAAAACACAACAATTTTAGAAGTTTTTGAAGAAGATTTTGGATAGCGGGTGCTACCTATGAAAAAATTTGAAATTCCCAGACCCAGGCCCAGCAGCGGCATCAGTAAACCATATATTGCCTTAATGACACAGCCTGGAGTTGGCTGATGCATGAGTACACAGCAGGGCTTCACAATCCCCCCCAAAAAACACCACAATTTTAAAAAATTTTTAAGAAGATTTTGGATAGCGGGTGCTACCTATGAGAAAATTTTAAATTCCCAGACCCAGGCCCAGCAGCGCCATCAGTAAACCATATATTTCCTGAATGACACAGCCTGGAGTTGGCTGATGCATGAGGAGACCATTGAAATCTTAGATTTTTTTATTGAAATTTAAATCAAACTTTGAGTGTCCTGGACCCCGGCGTGTGGGTACAAAGGACCAAATCCAACAAGCCCCCACAGGGCTCTTGTGGCGTAAGAACGTCTCCATTGTCCTGACCAGCCATTGTTTCCAAGACTTTTCGCCAAGGCAAACCATGTGAAGAACAGCGTGACACCGTCATGCCCTGCACACATGGTATGCTGAAGGGCCACTGAGACTTGTCCGGACCGTGGAGGCTTAGGACACAGTGGAGGATGTGGAGGCGAAGTAGCACACTGTCACAGGGCCAACGGGCTGACACCAGGGCTTCACAATCCCTAAGAAAAAACAACCATTTTTGAAATTTTTGAACAAGATTTAGGATAGCGGGTGCTACCTATATATTGTCTGAATGACACAGCCTGGCGTTGGCTGCAGCATAAGGAGACCATTGAAATATCAGATTTTTTTTATTTGAAATTTAAATCAAACTTTTAGTGTCCAGGACCCCAGTGTGTGGGTACAAAGGACCTAATCTAACAAACCCCCACAGGGCTCATGTGGCTGTGAGATGTAGGCGCAACGTCTCCATTGCCCTGACCTGCCATTGTTTATTTTTTGTACCTTTGTTTAAGAACAAGCGCATATCCAAGAGTCCAGAAGACTCTATAATGCAGGACGGTGGACCCCAAAAAGACATTCTTCTCTAAAGTAATTTTTTCTGAAATAAAGAAGCAGAGTTTATCCCTCTCCGTATTATTTTTGAAAATTTTAATAAAAAAAATCACACACAACAAGCGTTCAATGGTGTAATGGTTATTAATTATTCTGGAAAATTCAAGTTTTTACTGAGAAAATTATCAGAAAATTTGAAAAAAATTGTACCCAAGAGGGTTTAACCCCTTAAGGACCGGGGTTTTTTCCGTTTTTGCATTTTCGTTTTTTGCTCCTTGCCTTTAAAAAATCATAACTCTTTCAATTTTGCACCTAAAAATCCATATGATGGCTTATTTTTTGCACCACCAATTCTACTTTGTAATGACGTCAGTCATTGTGCCCAAAAATCTACGGTGAAACGGGAAAAAAATCATTGTGAGACAAAATTGAAAAAAAAAACGCCATTTTGTAACTTTTGGGGGCTTCCGTTTCTACGTAGTACATTTTTCGGTAAAAATGACACCTTACCTTTATTTTGTAGGTCCATATGATTAAAATGATACCCTACTTATACAGGTTTGAATTTGTCGCACTTCTGGAAAAAATCATAACTTTATGCAGAAAAATGTATACGTTTAAAATTGTCATCTTCTGACCCCTATAACTTTTTTATTTTTCCGTGTATGGGGCGGTATGAGGGCTCATTTTTTGTGCCGTGATCTGAAGTTTTTAACGGTATCATTTTTGCATTGATAGGACTTATTGATCGCTTTTTATTCATTTTTTCATGATATAAAAAGTGACCAAAAATGCACTATTTTGGACTTTGGAATTTTTTTGCGCGCACGCCATTGACCGTGCGGTTTAATTAACAATATATTTTTATAATTCGGACATTTCCGCACGCGGCGATACCATTTATGTTTATTTTTATTTTTATTTACACTGTGTTTTTTCTTTTATGGGAAAAGGGGGGTGATTCAAACTTTTAATAGGGAAGGGGTTAAATGATGTTTATTCACTTTTTTTTTGCACTTTTTTTTTGCAATGTTATAGGTCCCATAGGGACCTATAACACTGCACACACTGATCTTTTACATTGATCACTGGTTTCTCATAAGAAACCAGTGATCGATGATTCTGCCGCATGACTGCTCATGCCTGGATCTCAGGCACTGAGCAGTCATTCGGCGATCGGACAGCGAGGAGGCAGGTAGGGGCCCTCCCGCTGTCCTGTCAGCTGTTCGGGATGCCGCGATTTCACCGCGGCTATCCCGAACAGCCCACTGAGCTAGCCGGCATGCTTTCGGTTTCACTTTAGACGCGGCGTTCAACTTTGAACGCCGCGTCTAAAGGGTTAATAGCGCGCGGCACTGCGATCAATGCCGCGCGCTATTAGCCACGGGTCCCGGCCGTTGTTAGAGGCCGGGCCCGAACCGCCGTGGCCCCGCGTTATAGATCGGGAGTGGACACATGACGTTCCAGTACGTCATGTGTCCTTAAGGGGTTAATAACGCCATACATTGCACCATAAATGTTGAAATTTAAACTAAGCATGTAGGTATCTATTTCAAAAATCCCAAAAATTAAAGGCCCATGCCCAGAAGCATCATGAAGGCAAGTAGTTCCTGAAAGACACAGGAGCAGTCAGGAGTAGGCATCACCAGTACCCAAGAGGCTTTTATAACCCCTTACATTGCACGATCAATAGCGAGATCGAGCAATAACAGGTGTGTGATGCCCTCAGATGTCCGGGGCTGCACGCGCGCTACACTGAATGGACCAGCATGTGTCTATCCTTCACCGACAGGTGCGGGTAACTCGCTGAACCCCGTTCGTGATAGGGATCGAGGATTGCAATTATTTGCCATGAAAGAAGAATTCCAACTAAGTGCGGGTCATAAGCTCGGGTTCATTAAGTCCCTGCCCTTTGTACACACCGCCTGTCTCTACTACCGATTGGATGGTTTAATGAGGTCCTCTGATCGGCCCCGGCGGGGTAGCCGAGAATTTAAAGATCATTGTTGAAATTTGCATTAAGCATGTATTAGCTACTGCTAAACTTCCAAAAATGAAAGGCCCAAGGCCCGAAGCATCAGTGAGGCAAGAAGTTCCTGAAAGACACAGGATTAGTCAGGAGCACGCATTCGCAGTTCCCAAGAGGGTTTCATAACCCCTTCAATAAAGATCAATGTTGAAATTTGCATTAAGCATGTATTTAGCTACTGCTAAACATCCAGAAATGAAAGACCCAAGGCCTGAAGCATCAGTGAGGTAAGTAGTTCCTGAAAGACACAGGATGAATCAGGAGCAGGCATTCAAAGTATCCAAGAGGATTTCATAACCCCTTACATTTAAAGATCAATGTTGAAATTTGCATTAAAGGGGAACTCCGGTGGGGGGGGGGGGGGGGGGGATTTCAAATCAACTGGCTCCAGAAAATTAAACAGATTTGTAAATTACTTCTATTTAAAAATATCAACCCTTCCAGTACTTATCAGCTGCCTAAACTACACATATACGACAGAGAAATTTGTGAATTTTTTTCCAGTCTGACAACAGTGCTCTCTGCTGACACCTCTGTCTGTGTCAGGAACTCCAGAGCTGGAGAGTATTCAATGGGGATTTGCTTCTAATCTGGACAGTGCCTGGCACGGACAGAGGTGTCAGCAGAGAGCACTGTTGTCAGGCTGGAAAAAACTTCACAAATGTCTCCGTATTACACAGCAGCTGATAAGTACTGGAAGGCTTCAGATTTTTAAATAGAAGTAATTTACTAACCTGTTTAACTTTCTGGCACCAGTTGATTTGAAAACATTTGTTTTCCACTTGTTTCCACCGGAGTTCCCCTTTAAGCCTGTATTTAGCTACTGCTAAATATCCAAAAATTAAAGGCCCAAGGCCCGAAGCATCAGTGAGGCAAGTAGTTCCTGAAAGAGACGCAGGATGAGTGAGGAGCAGGCATTCATAGTACACAAGAGGGTTTCATATCCCTAATTGATAACCCAAGAGGGTTTCATAACTATAATTGGGAAGTGGTGGTGTAGTAGCATGGTCAATCTACTCTGAGGCATTTGGCATTGGTGGCTGGAAATCCTGGCTGATCCATCCCTGATTCATCTTGACAAAGGTCAGTCTTTCCAAATTTTTTGTAGACAGACGAGTTCGCCTTTGGGTGACTATGGCCCCGGCCACACTAAACACCCGCTCTGATGGCACACTACTGGCCGGCAGGACAGCTTTTCCAGGGCAAACTCTGCTAGTTGTGGCCATAAACCAACAAAAAAGAAAGTTGCAGCAGCACTCTAGGTAAAAAAATGGAGGCTCTTAGCGCACTTTTTGATCAAAATGTGGCCATAAATCAAGTTTGGCTGCCCAGAAGTCCAGCGGATCTTGAATGTTTGTTGGCATGGCCATGTCAAGGTATGCCACCACCTGCTGGTTCAGGTCCTGCTCCATGTCTACCTGCTGCTGATGAGTTGCTTCACTATGCGGGTGAAGAAAGCTACTCATCAGCAACTGTAGACTCAGGCTGCTGCTGATGGAGCTGGTACTGCTCCTGCCACCCCTCCCCAGCAGCCACGACAGTGGAAGGTGAGCGCAGAGGGCCCCCCCGCGTCAGACCTGCGAGTGGTTGGACCATGCCGCCGATAGGCATCATCCAACTGACTACCTAGGATCTCTCTATAGTAGGTCAGTTTGTCCTCCCTCTCAGTGGATTTAAAAAAGGTCCCCATTTTGGGATGGTAGAGAGGGTCCAATAAGGTGGAGAGCCAGAAGTCGTCCCGCTGACGAATTTTGACAATCCGGGGGTCACTACGCAGGCAACTGAGCATGCATCGGGCCATTTGCGCCAGTGACTCGGAGCGACTCCCTGCCTCCATCTCCACTGCATACTGCCACATTGTGTCTGGGTCCTCTGTCTCGCCTTCCTCATAACCCTCTAGCTCTTCTGGCTGCTCCTGCTCCTCCTCTCCTGTCCGATGACTAGAAACACCGGCCATCTCATCCAACCTAAACTGTGCTCCACTCTGCCCCTCCTCCTCCTCCTCGCGTTCAGCCCCCACAGGGCTCATGTAGCTTTGAGATGTAGGCGCAACATCTCCATTGCCGTGACCAGCCATCGTTTCAACCTTTTGTTGTAGGAAATTTAGGAGTGGAATTACGTAATTCATGCCGTAATCCAGGCGACTTACAAATAATGTGGCTTCCTCAAAGGGCCTCAACAAACGGCAGGTGTCACGTATGAGCTGCCACTGGTTCAAATTGAAGCTACACAGGGGAGTACTCCTATCTGCTTGGATCATCAGGAAATCGGTGATGGCTTTTCTTTGTTCGTATAGTCTGTCCAACATATGGAGGCTGGAATTCTAACGTGTGGCAACGTCACAAATTAGACTATGTTGTGGGATACCGTTCTGATGCTGCATCTCAAGGAGGGTGTGCTTTGCTGTGTACGAGTGGCTGAAGTGCTTTCACAGTTTCCTTGCCATTGTCAGGATGTTTTGCAAATGGAGTGAAGAATTCAGGAAGTGCTTGACAACCAGATTCAACACGTGTGTCATGCAGGGCGCATGTTTCACACTTTTTTATTGCAGCGCGGACACAATGTTCTTCCTGTTGTCCCATTTCCAGATTTCGTGGAGTAAGCCATACTTACGAATTAATTTTAGCAGTTCCCCCCTGTGTGACTCCGTTCACCAAGGCAAACCATGTGAAGAACAGCTTGACACTGGCATGCCCTACACACTGGCACGATGAAGGGCCACCGAGATTTGTACGTGCAGTGGAGGCCGAGGACACGGTGGAGGATGAGGAGGCGGAGTCTCACACTGTCACAGGACCAACTGCCTGAGAGTGAGAGCGTGGAGGAAGAAGCGGTGTGACCTGTCCAAGTTGCTGTTGTGGCTGTGCAGGAACCACATTTACCCAGTGGGCCGTAAAAGACAAGTATTGTCCCTGCCCATAGTTACAGCTCCTCACGTCGGTGCTGCCGTGCACTTTTGAACACACCGACAGGCTCAAGGACTTGCCCACCTTCTCTTGTACAAACTTATGCAGGGCTGGTACTGCCTTATTCGCAAAGAAATGATGGCTTGGGACTCTCTACCTCGGCTCGGCACAAGCCATCAATTCTCTGAAGGGTGTAGAGACCACCACTTGAAAAGGGAGGGACTGCAGCACCAGCAACTTGGACAGGAGCACATTCAACTTCTGTGCCGTTGGATGAGTGGGCACATTAACAGGTATAAAATGGTACACTACTTGGATGTACGTATGCGGTATGCATTGATGATGGCAGAAAAATGTGCTACAATGAGCCTAAACACTCTGTTATTTTTGTAAAACACCAGCGGGTGAATACTATTGTTTGGACTTTCACAGTATGTAGTCCCTTGACAGATTAACAGGTACAAAATGGTACACTACTTTGATGTACGTATGCGGTATGCACTGATGATGGCAGAAAAATGCGCTACAATGAGCCTAAACACTCTGTAATTTTTGTAAAACACCAGCCGGTGAATACTATTGTTTGGACTTTCACAGTATGTAGGCCCTTGACAGATTAACAGGTACAAAATGGTACACTACTTTGATGTACGTATGTAGTATGCACTGATGAGGGCAGAAAAATTGGCAACAATACGCAGAAAAAATCTGTATTTTTGAAAAACACCAGCAGGTGATTACTTTTGCCAGGACTTTCACTGTATCTAGACTTGTTACAGATACAAAATAGTAGACTGCTTTGATATAGGTATGTGATATGCACGTATGAGGGCAGACAAATGCCCTACAGTCTGCTGAAAAACTTATTTGTGAACAGCAGCAGGACCCAACAGTGCAGCACCACACAAAAAAAAGAAAACAGGGATTAAACCCTAAATTGCACTCTGTCACAGAGTGTTAAGAATGGTGTGCACTGTTTTTTTTTTTTTTTTACAGTCTACACACAATTCTGAGCAGCAGATGATTTGTGTAGCAAAAAAAGCACTGAATTGTGCTGAAAAATGAAGAGATAAGATAGTTCATAAAGTTCAGGCAGCTTGTTGATCTGTATGAGGCAACGAAAATCTATCTGCACCTCTCTGATGCAATGCTCAATAACGTGAATAGGAGGTTTATATATCGTAAGATCCTTCTCAGTGAGAACACCAAAGCACTGCACTCCTGTCTGTCCGCAATGCTGATGTGCCGTGGTATAAGCTAGTCACACGCAGTCCCATCCTCTCTCTCTCTCTGAGTGCATGGATGAAAATGAGCAGTGGGAAGATGGCTGCCGATTATTTAGGGCTGTGACATCACAGGGGTCAATGAATGCTGATAGGCTGCATCTCTCATGTGATTCAGGGTCATCCCGCCTACCTTCATTCCCGCCGTAGTTTCCCATCCTCCCATAATCCCCTGCCCCATGTACTCACACATGGATCCGCCATTTTAGGTCTCCTTTAGCCAGGAACGCTGTAAAATGGAATTTAATGAAGCGATTCGCGCAATCGAATCACCGCGATATTCGCATTTGTTGCGAATCGAATATTTCTTGAAATTCGTAACGAATTCGGGCTCGTCAGCTTCGATTCGCTCATCTCTAGTTTGGAGACCACTGTATAGTGGTCTCCAACTTATGCCTCTCCAGATGTTGCAAAACTATCACTCCCAGTATGCCAAGACTGTCCAGGCATGCTGGGAGTTGTAATTCTGCAACATCTGAAGGGCCAGATGTTACAGAACTGCAACTCTTAGCATGCTTGCACTGTCTGGGCATGTTGACAGTTGTAGTTTGGCAACATCAGGAGGACCACAGTTTGGAGATCATTCCACTGTGGTCTCCAATCTGTAGCCCTCCAGATGTTGCAAAACTACAACTTCCAGCAAGCCCAGACAGCCAAAGGCTGTCTGGGCATGCTGAGAGTTGTAGTTTTGCAACTTCTTGAGGGCCACAGTTAAAGATCACTTACCAGCGATCTTCATACTGTAGCCTGCCCGCG
Source organism: Hyla sarda (assembly GCF_029499605.1). Classification (NCBI taxonomy): domain Eukaryota; kingdom Metazoa; phylum Chordata; class Amphibia; order Anura; family Hylidae; genus Hyla; species Hyla sarda. The sequence continues at coordinate 108,195,880 of NC_079191.1, read as the reverse complement.
CCGATCGTCCCTGCCGCCGGTCACGCGATTGTCATTCCGACATCCTGCAGCTGCCGGCGGTATGTGACTCTGCATCCTCCGTTACCCCTGCTCTGCCTGGACTTCTATTGGTGGGCAGAGTGGGGAATCCTCTGACCAATGGCAGGGGATTGGAGGAGGTGGCACCACTGCCACATCGCTCCTATCCTTTAGGATGATCAGGGCTGTCTCTGACAGCTCCGATTATCCTTATTTTCCGGGAGATCGGGGCATCAGAGACCAGATCTGCCCGGAAAGGCTGTCATTGAACGGTCAGAATTGACTGTCCAATCACAGTGATTGCTGTTATGGGGGGTCTCAGCACCCCCCTGGGCGATTTCAGCAGGCATCCCGTTCCGATCACCAACCCGCGAGCAGCGGTGATTGGAAATACGGAGGGCGTACAGGTATGCCTGCCGCCCTTAAGTACCAGGACGCGAGGGCGTACATGTACGCCCTCCATCCCCAACAGATTAAGGTGCTGCTCCCCAGTTACAGAAATTCCTCTGCATTAGACCATAAATAAGTATTGAGGATATGCATTAGCGAAAACTTAACTTTTCTTAGGATAAAATATATGGACCCCAATTTTTTTTATATCTAAGAAAAGGAAAGGTGCGCAAAAAACACAATGTGCCACCTACACCACTAAGTATTGATGTGATGCAAAGACCTCTAAAAGGTGGAAGTGAACAATGTATGGTCCATTGTAACCGGTGGGGGTGAAAACTTCCCCTGTAAGGCCCTACTCTCGCATTAATAATTCTCTTCTTGGCAAGTGTTACTCGCCCTAAAAAGGACGGCCCCACACAGGAACCTCTCCCTATTTCCACCTATAAACACTGCCATTTCCCAGGGTTTTTAGGTGGAAATAGGGAAAGTTTCCTGTGTGGGGCCGCCCTTTTTAGGGCGAGTAACACTTGCCAAGAAGAGAATTAATAATGCGAGAGTAGGGCCTTACAGTGGAAGTTTTTACCCCCACAATACGTTGTTCCCTTCCACCTTTTAGAGGTCTTTGCATTACATCAATAATTGGTGGTATTGGTGGCACATGGTGTTTTTTGCACACCTTTCCTTTTGTTAAGTAAAAAAAAAAAAAATTTGGGGGTACATATATTTTACCCTAAGAATATTATTAAAAGTTAGGTTTTATGTAATGCATATCCTCAATACTTACTTGTGCCTACTAACACTTTTACAAAAGAGACCGTTTTCTTCTGCCTACCTGCCTCGACTACTATTCTGATCCTGCCACCCACCTGATGCCACACATCTGATGCCAAGTTTTCCTTTTTTTCACCCACCTTTGTCACCGGGTACTGGTATTGCCACCCACCGCCCCACTCTGTCACCGGGTCACTTTCAGGACTCCTGATGCTGCTGATGCCACCTCCAGGCTGTTTCGTTCTGCCATCATATGTTCTCCTCATGCTGATGTCAGCTCCAGGCTGTCTCAGTCTGCCATTATATGTTCTCCTCATGCTGAAGCCAGCTCTAAGCTTTTTCATTTTGCCACCATACGTTCTCCTCATGCTGATGCCAGCTCCAGGCTGTCTCATACTGCCACCATATGTTCTCCTCAAGCTGAGGCCACCTCCAGGCTGTCTCATTCCGCCACCACATGTTCTTCTGATGCAGATGCCAGCTCCAGGCTGTCTCATTCCGCCACCATATGTTCTCCTCATGCTGATGCCAGCTCCAGGCTGTGTCATTAAGCCACTATATGGTCTCCTCTTGCTGCCGCCAACTACAGGCTGTGTCATTCAGCCACTATATGGTCTCCCCATGCTTCCACCACCTCCAGGCTTTGCCATTCAGCCGCTATAAGGTCTCCTCATGCTGATGTCAGCTCCAGGCTGTCTCAGTCTGCCACCATATGTTCTCCTTATGCTGGTGCCAGCTCTAGGCTTTTTCATTCTGCCACCATACATTCTCCTCATGCTGATGCCAGCTCCAGGCTGTCTCATACTGCCACCATATGTTCTCCTTATGCTGATGCCACCTCCAGGCTGTCTCACTCTGCCACCACATGTTCTTTTCATGCTGATGCCAGCTCCAGGCTGTCTCATTCCGTCACCATATGTTCTCCTCATGCTGATGCCAGCTCCAGGCTTTGCCATTCAGCCTCTTTAAGGTCTCCTCATGCTGCCGCCACCTCCAGGCTGTGCTTTCAGCCATTATATGGTCTCCTTATGCTGCCACCACCTCCAAGCTGTGTCATTCAGCCACTATATGGTCTCCTCTTACTGCCGCCAACTCCAGTCTATGTCATTCTGCCAGATTATGGTCTCCTCATGCTTCTGCCACCTCCAGGCTGTGTCACTGTGCCTCCATATGGTCTCCTCATGCTGCTGGAACATTAAATAAAAAGTTTTAGGTTCATGTATATGAAATTTTCAATTTAAATGTTAAAAAATATCTTGAATCTTTTCAGTTGTGAGGCCCATGGTTTCGTCAGGCTGTGGCCACCTCCAGGCTGGGTCATTCAGCCACTATATGGTCTCCTCATGCTGCCAGCTCCTCCAAGCTGTGTCATTCAGACACTATGTGGACTCCTCATGCTGCCGCCACCTCCACGCTGTGTCATTCAGCCACTATATGGTCTCCACATACTGATCCCATCTCCAGGCATTGTGCCACTCTGCGATAGTGATTCTAATAGCGATGCCTCAAATCTGCTTTTCATACTGAATAACAGTATTATTTCACTAACCCAGCACACTCCCTATGCATGTTACGGCAAGGCAAAGTGTTGTACACCCCTCTTTGTAGCCCAGAAATAGCTGTTTTTAATAGTGATTCGCCGTGAATAAATTCAGACCAAAACAAATTTTTCCGTTGAATCTAATTTTTCAAAATATTCGCTCATCTCTAGACATTTCTGAAACAATCTGCATGTCATACTGAATAACATTATAATTTCACTAACACAGCATACTCCCTATGCATGTTACAGCAAGGCAAAGTGTTCTACACCCATATTGAGGCTCTCTGTAGCCAAGAAATAGCCGTTTATAACAACAATTTGCCGCAAATAAATTCGTACCAAACCAAATTTTTTCGGGAAATTCTGCGAATTTGCGAAATCCAAATTTCCAAAAATTTGTTCATCTCTAATTATTATCATTATATAAAAGCACAATGACAAAGAAGCTTGTGTCCTGTCCTGTACAATGCTGAGTTGTCATACTGTAGTTTTCATAAGGGCTTACATTTACATCCTGTACATGACACGAACATCATGCTATCAGAAGCCAGGGACCTGCCGGTAATGGCGGACATCAGCGATCATGCTAATGTCTGCCATTAACCCCTTAGATTCCATGATCAATACAGATCACTGCATCTGCGGTAATGTGGCACTTTAAATGGATGATCGAATTGCCCGCGGAGATCCGATCATTCACAATGGCGGACGGAGGTCCCCTCACCTGCTCTCCTGGGGTCTTCTTATCTGATCTGAAATCGAGCAGATGTCTGCACAATGACAATATACTTTTAGAAATGGACTGAATACAGTCCCTTGCAGATTACTGTGTGTTTAGTCCAGCAAAAAGATGGATCTGGATACAAGGCCCGTACCAAATGCAAACCCTTATCTGCATAATATGTATACAGTACAATAAGAATTACATTTTTTTTTTTTATCATGACACTTCTATGTGCCCCAGAAAGTGACAGCATTTTCTAAAAGTGCATGGGCTTGTAGGCATGAACTGTTTCAGTGAACAAAGAGATTTTTGCTGGTTTTGTGAACCAAACACTTTCATGAATGGAACTTATTTTACAACCTTTTTTGTATTGCAGACATTACATTTACATATATGAACTATAGTAATCCACACTGCAGTGTATGTCTCAAAGACTGTCTTTGTTCTTACAAATTTCAGAATGGTAGGGAGGAGATTGGTGTCTTTAATTAAATTTTCCATCCTCTCTTATTTTCATAGGAGTAAAAGAAACAGCAGGAATAGATGCACATGTGTGCCGGAACAGCATTGTAGAACCTTGGTTATACATATCATTAAACAAAGTGTAAAATGGTTATTAACATGCATAGCAGGCATCCTTTTATATACAGTATATTCTCTCTTTAAAATGCCAATATAAACATGTTAGTTATTTCCCACAATGTCCAGTGATACAGTTTACAGGTTGAGGAATAAGACCAGTTCTCTTAAAAACCCATGGATTGCAGGCAATACTAGAGAATGGGAAAATACCCTATAGAGAAGTATGGCTAGTGGTACACCCTACAGAATATTTATAGAGAACATTTTGGACAGAAATGATGCAGGAAAATCATATATGGACATGCAAAAAAGGCATTTGGAACCATATATTAAAACACTCATATAGGGTCATCTAAAGAGGAGCAAAACACATACATTGGAAGCCACAGAACATGTAATTGCTGGCAGCTTACATGTCTGTCAGTCTCCCAGTGGAATGCAGGCTGCCATTAACTATGGCATATGTTGTACCCAATGAGCAACAAGCAGATATTGTTGAAAAACAGCCGGGGTCGGCTGACAGGGAAACCACAAAGAGCTGTATGCCTGCTGTAATATTCATTCATAAAGGGCGAATGACAATCATTACCCCATCCCCCAGATGCATTTAAGACATCTCTCTAGTCTACCAACACCCTGTACTGTACAGAAGAGGGGGCAAGAATCCTGAAACAGGCTAAGACTTTGCAGCACCATTTTGCTGCCTGAAAGTTGTGATAAAATTGTGTTCAACAGAATGGCAAGAATTCGGATGATAAGCTTCTTTTCCTCATAAGGAAACATAGAGGTTACACTTAGGTTTCTGTAATGTTATTGCAGAATCATAACTCCAAATGAGCAAATGTTGCATACCCTATGGCTGATACAATAACTTTGAACAGGCCTTTGATTTATTTTGCTTTTAAAACCCCTGATATGCCAGAATTAAGATCAATGTACATGATTACACAACAGACAGAACCTGGCCAAGAATGTTATAATCCCAAAAGTGTTGGGTTCATCAAGATGTATTTTTTTGTCAGTGCAAGAAAAGCCCTTGTGTTTTTTTAGTCAGTAGTGGCTTGTAACTTTAAACTTTAGATAGGAGATTTTCAAGGCACAAACCACTTCTGTCTGATAAGAACACAAGGTATTGTCTTGCACTCACCCCCCCCCCCCCAAAAAAAAAAAAAAAAAATATATATATATATATATATATATATATATGTATATGTATATATATATATATATATATATGTATATGTATATGTATATATATATATATATATATATATATATATAACTAAAACATTTAAAATAACCCACTTTTCAGATAGTATTCTGTGAAATGAGGAGTCTAGGGTGGAAGTTTTTGGAAAACATGGGTCCTGTTACATCTCTACAGGGTGGGCCATTTATATGGATACACCTTAATAAAATGGGAATGGTTGGTAAGATTAACTTCCTGTTTGTGGCACATTAGTATATGTGAGGGGGGAAACTTTTCAAGATGATTGGTGACCATGGCGGCCATTTTGAAGTTGGCCATTTTGAATCTAACTTTTGTTTTTTCAATAGGAAGAGGGTGATGTGACACATCAAGCTGGGAATTTCACAAGAAAAACAACGATGTGCTTGGTTTTATCGTAACTTTATTTTTTCATGAGTTATTTTCAAGTTTCTGACCACTTATAATATGTGTTCAATGTGCTGCCCATTGTGTTGGATTGTCAATGCAACCCTCTTCTCCCACTCTTCACACACAGATAGCAACACCGCAGGAGAAATGCTAGCACAGGCTTCCAGTATCCATAGTTTCAGGTGCTGCAGAATGGGCAAACCAAAAATTGGAACCTCAGTTTATGCAGAAGATTTTGTTCAGTGATGAGGCAAACTATGTGAATGGTGAAGTTAACAAACAAAGCCACTGCTATTGGTCTGACACTAACCCACATTGGATAGATCCCTCCAAGACTGTTGGAACACAAAAATTGGCCACGCTGTCGGCGTGGGGGTTTTATCCACACAGGGTGTTTTGATTTTGGTTTTTAATGTGGACTGAATAAATGTTGGACTTTTAATATTTTGCCAACTTTTTTCGGGAGCTGGAACCTCTTTTCCTTTTACTCCACGAAAACTGGAAATGGGAACCATGGTGACTGACAACGGGAAGAGCATCTTGCATGCACTGCGACTGGGAAGGCTGAGCCATGCGCCCTGCATGGCACACGTGTTCAATTATGTTGTGAAGCAGTTCCCGAAGTGTTCCCCCCATTTGCAAGACATCCTAACAATGGGAAGGAAACTTTGCATGCACTTCAGCCACTCGTACACTGCAAAGCACACCCTTCTTTAGCTGCAACCTCAAAACGGTGTCCCCCAACATAGTCTGATTATGTGACGTTGCCACACGTTGGAATTCCACCCTCCATATGTTGGACCGACTGTACGAACAGAGAAAAGCCATCACTGATTTCTTGATGTTGCAAGTGGATATGGGTACTCCTCTGTGTAACTTCAATGTGAACTAGTGGCAGATCATACGTGACACCTGCCATTTGCTCATGCCCTTTGAGGAAGCCACATTATTAGTAAGTTGCCAGGATTATGCTTCATTTCTTACAACACGTGTTGAAAACGATGGCTGGTCAGGGTACTGGAGACGTAGCACCTACATCTCATGGCCACATGAGCCCTGTGGGGGCAGAACTGGAGGAGGGGCACAGCGGAGCACAGTTCAGAATCAGGCATGGATCAGCCAGGATTTCCAACCACCAATGCCTGATGCATCAGAGTAGATTGATCATGGTGCCACACCAACACTTCACAAATATGGATAGTGCTAAACAAATTTAAGGTGCTGCTCCCCAGTTAAAAACATTCCTCTGCATCAGACATTTTTTCACCCACCTTTTTCACGTGGTACTGGTATTGCCACCCAACACACCAGTCTGTCACCTGGTCAATTTCAGGACTCCTGATGCTGCTGCCACCTCCAGGCTGTCTCATTCAGCCACTATATGGTCTCTTCTCATGCTTCAGCCAACTCCAGGCTTTGTCATTCAGCCACTATATGATCTCCTCATGCTTCAGCCACCTCCAGGCTGTGTCATTCAGCCAATATATGGTTTGCTGATTCTGCTGGGCCTAAACATTTTTTTATGGTAGCACTAGCTACCATAAATCTTAAATTTAAATTTCAAAATTCATCTTTCAATTTTAGGGATTGTGGAGCCCTTGTGTCTGCTCATGCTGCTGACAGCTTCAGGCTGTGTCTTTCAGCAACTATATTGTCTCTTCATGATGCCAACACCTCCAGGCTGTGTCATTCACCCAATATATGGTTTACTGATGCTTCAGCCTTCTTTCAGGCTGTGCCATTCATCCAATGTATGGTTTACTAATGCTTCAGCCACCTCCAGGCTGTGCTATTCATCCAATATATGTTTCACTGATGTTTCAGCCACCTCCAGGCTGTGCCATTTATCCAATATACAGTGGGAATCAAAAGTTTGGGCACCCCAGGGAAAAATTTGTATTAATGTGCATAAAGAAAAAAGGAAAGATGGAAAAATCTCCAAAAGGCATCAAATTACAGATTAGACATTCGTATAATATGTCAACAAAACTTAGATTTTATTTCCATCATTTACACTTTCAAAATAACAGAAAACAAAAAAAAAATGGCGTCTGCAAAAGTTTGGGCACCCTGCAGAATTTATAGCATGCACTGCCCCCTTTGCAAAGCTGAGACCTGCCTGTGTCATGGATTGTTCTCAATCATCATTTGGGAAGACCAGGTGATGTCAATCTCAAAGGTTTTAAATGCCCACACTCATCTGACCTTGCCCCAACAATCAGCACCATGGGTTCTTCTAAGCAGTTGTCTAGAAATCTGAAACTGAAAATAGTTGACACTGGCAAAGCTGGAGAAGGCTATAAGAAGATAGCAAAACGTTTTTAGATTTCAATATCCTCTGTTCGGAATGTAATTAGGAAATGGCAGTCATCAGGAACAGTGGAAGTTAAAGCAAGATCTGGAAGACCAAGAAAAAAATCAGACAGAACAGCTCGCAGGATTGTGAGAAAAACAATTCAAAACCCACGTTTGACTGCACAATCCCTCCAGAAAGATTTGGCAGACACTGGAGTTGTGGTACACTATTCCACTATAAAGAGATACTTGTACAAATATGGTCTTCATGGAAGAGCCATCAGAAGAAAACCTGAAAAAATGAACATATAGACAAGCCTGATGCATTTTGGAAACAAGTTCTGTGGACCGATGAGGTTAAAATTGAACTTTTTGGCCGAAATGAGCAAAGGTATGTTTGGAGAAGAAGGAGAACAGAATTTAATGAAAAGAACCTCTGTCCAACTGTTAAGCTTGGGGGTGGATCAATCATGCTTTGGGGTTGCATTGCAGCCAGTGGCACTGGGAACATCTGACGAGTAGAAGGAAAAATGGATTCAATAAAATTTCAGCATATTTTGGATGCTAACTTGATGCCATCTCTGAAAAAGCTAAAGTTAAAGAGAGGATGGCTTCTACAAATGGATAATGATCCTAAACACACGGGGGATTACATCAAGAGGTGTAAACTGAAGGTTTTGCCATGGCCTTCACAATCTCCTGACCTCAACATAATTGAAAATCTATGGATAGACCTTAAAAGAGCAGTGCGTGACAGACAGCCCAGAAATCTCAAAGAACTGGAAGACTTTTGTAAGGAAGAATGGGCAAAGATACCTCAAACAAGAATTGAAAGACTCTTGGCTGGCTACAAAAAGCATTTACAAGCTGTGATACCTGCCAAAGGGGGCAGTACAAGATATTAACTCTGCAGGGTGCCCAAACTTTTGCAGATGCCTTTTTTTTTGTTTTCTGTTATTTTGGAAGTGTCAATGATGGAAATAAAATCTAACTTTTGTTGACATATTATAAGAATGTCTAATCTGTAATTTGATGCCTTTTGGAGATTTTTCCATCTTTCCTTGGCTTCTTTATTCACATTAATAAAAATGTTTACCTGGGGTGCCCAAACTTTTGATCCCCACTGTATGGTTTACTGATGCTTCAGCCAGCTCCAGTCTGTGTCATTCAGCAACTACATTGTTTAATGATGCTTCTGGACCTAGGACATTATCTATACATGTTTATGGTAGCACTAGGTATCATACATCTTCAATGGAAATTTTAAAATTCTTCTTTTATTCTTAGAGATTGTGAGGCCCTATTGTCTCCTGATCTGCTGCCAACTCCAGGCTGTGCCATTTAGCCACTACATGTCTCCTCATGCTTCAGCCAACTCCAGGCTGTGCCATTCAGCCACTATATGGACTCCTCATGCTTCAGCTACCTCCAGGCTGTGCCAATCAGACACTATATGGTCTCCTCATGCTTCAGCCACCTTTAGGCTGTGCCATTCAGACACTATATGGTCTCCTCATGCTTCAGTTACATCCAGACTGTTCCATTCAGACAATGTATGGTCTCCTCATGCTGCCACAAACTCCAGGCTGTGCCATTCAGCCACTATATGGTCTCCTCATGCTTCTGCCAAATCCAGGCTGTGCCATTCAGCTACTATATGGTCTCCTCATGCTTCAGCCACCTCCAGGCTTGCCATTCAGACATTATATGGTCTCCTCATGCTTCAGCCACCTCCAGGCTTTTTCATTCAGCCAATATATGGTTTATTGATGCTGCTGGGCCTGGGCCTAAATATTTTTATGGTAGTAAAAGCTACCATAAATCTTCAATTAAAATTTCTAAATTCATCTCTTAATCTTAGGGATTTTGTAGCCCTAGTGTCTACTCATGCTGCTGCCAGCTCCAAGCTGTGTCATTCAACAACTATATGGTCTCTTCATGCTGCCAACACCTCCACGCTGTTTCTTTCGGCCACTATATGGTCTCCTAATGCTTCAGCCACATTCACGCTGTGTCATTCAGCCACTATATGGTCTCCTCATGCTGCCAACACCTCCATGCTGTGTCGTTCAGCCACTATATGGTCTCCTCTTGCTGCCAACACCTCCACGCTGTGTCATTTAGCCACTATATGGTCTCTTCATGCTGCCAACACCTCCACGCTGTGTCATTCAGCCACTATATGGTCTCCTCATGCTGCCAACACCTCCACGCTGTGTCATTTCGCCACTATATGGTCTCCTCATGCTTCAGCCACATCCAAGATGTGTCATTCAGCCACTATATGGTCTCCTCATGCTGCCAACACCTCCATGCTGTGTCATTCAGCCACTATATGGTATCCTCTTGCTGCCAACACCTCCATGCTGTGTCATTTAGCCACTATATGGTCTCCTCATGTTGCCAACACCTCCACACTGTGTCATTTAGCCACTATATGGTCTCCTCATGGTGCCAATACCTCTGCACTGTGTCATTCAGCCACTATATTGTCTCCTCATGCTTCAGCCACATCCAAGCCATGTCATTCAGCCACTATATGGTCTCCTCATGCTGCCAACACTTACACGCTGTGTCATTTAGCCACTATATGGTCTCCTCATGCTGCCAACACCTCCACACTGTGTCATTCAGCCACTATATGGTCTCCTCATGCTTCCAACACCTCCACGCTGTGTCATTTAGCAACTATATGGTCTCCTCATGCTGCCAATACCTCCCCGCTGTGTCATTCTGCCACTATATGGTCTCCTCATACTGATGCCACCTCCAGGCTCTGTCATTGTGCCGCTCTCCATGTGCATGTTAGAACAAAGCAAAGTGTTCTATACACCTATTGAGGCTCTCTGTAGCCCAGAAATAGCCATTTTTAATATAGATTCACAGCGAATAAATTCGTACCACATTTTTCTGAAAAATTCTACAAATCAGCCGAATCGAATGTTTCAAAAGTTCGCTCATTTCTATAAATGACATATGTGAACCTTAGCTAACATACAGTTCTGGCCTCTAGTTCATGGTACTGATAAGGGGAAAAGACCTCTAGTCAAGACAAAGTCCATGCCATCCCACTATTTTCTCTGTATCTGCATTTATAAAGACATTGTGGTCCTGGATAGAAATTTATGCCGGAACTGTAAAAAATACTGCCAAGAAATTCTGTCAGTGAAATCTAACCATAGTAACATAAACAAACATATGATTATGTATGGGTAAAATGCTGGAAAATGATTAGATCAAACACAACAGTTGCAGCTATAATTTATCTCACAATATATCCTAGATACCCGAGTATAATTTTGTGTTTTTTTTCATTTTCGATATTTTACAATACAAATGTGTTTTTTTGTAGATGAATTAAGAACAGGAAGCATACGTTCCTTGGAATTAACATTAGTTTATGGTCTAGCTGAGGCTACAATGGGTCAGATTACTGTAGCAAATGATGTGACAATTTGCTGTGTGACAAGACGTGCCTTTCACACATGCACATTATTTATAGTAGGATTTGCAGCAATTTAACATGCCAGAAAGATCAAGTAAGGCAATAGTTGCATTCTTGAAGAGCAAAATGTGAAAATGTGTATACCTGTGATTAATACAGAGAGAATGTAGCAACATAAAAACTACCTTAAATTTATGTTTGGATATTTTGACTTCGCATTACAAACTATTGGTACGTTAAAGAGGTGGTGGAACCTTTTTTCTTATTGGTATAGACCATCATGTGCACCCCTCCCTTTCCCTTAGTTGTTTCCTCCAACATTTTTCTAGCCTTCATGCCCCTGTGAATCCTCTGTTGCTATTTTTCTGATGTGTACTGGTTTATTTTCCCTTTGTCCGGCAGTGCTGACATCACATTCCCTCCTGCCCTACACCTTCCTCTCTGATTGTGGCTCTGTTTACTCTACTTTTAGGCTATGTATACATGGCAGAATTTTTGCAATTCCACACAAATTCGTTCAGAAAAGCTTGCTGAACAGAATTGCAAAATTGTGGAATTCTGGTGCTGGATTTCTTGGAACATAGAATTCTGCTGAAATGTAAAGTCCCATTGACTACAATGTGATTCTGCCACGGAATTCCCCATATTAAAAGACAAATCTTAAAATTTTGCAGAAAAGTGGGGCTTCAGTGGCGGAATTGCAGCCCCAGAAATTCTGCTGTGTGAATCTGACAGCTGAATTCCATTGAAGTCACAGTAAATTTTTGCAGAAATTCTGGCAGAATTCTCCCACAGAATGTGAATATAGCCTTAAAGGGGTACTCCGGTGCTTACACATCTTATCCCCTATCCAAAGGATAGGGGATAAGATGCCTGATCGCGGGAGTCCTGCAGCTGGGGACGCCCGTGATCATGCACGCGGCACCCCGTTTGTAATCAGTCCCCGGAGCGTGTTCGCTCCGGGTCTGATTACGGTCGACCGCAGCGCCAGCGGCGTGTGACGTCATGCCCCCACCCCCGTGTGACGTCACGCTCCGCCCTTCAATGCAAGCCTACAGGAGGTGGCGTGATAGCTATCACACCCCCTCCCGTAGGCTTGCATTGAGGGGCAGAGCTTGACGTCACACGGGGGAAGAGGCGTGACGTCACACGCCGCCGGCCCTGCGGTCGACAGTAATCAGACCCGGAGCGAACACACTCCAGGGACTGATTACAAACGGGGTGCCGCGTGCATGATCACGGGCGTCCCCAGCTGCGGGACTCCCGCGATCAGGCATCTTATCCCCTATCCTTTGGATAGGGGATAAGATGTGTAAGCACCGGAGTACCCCTTTAACCCCTTAAGAAGCAAGTGTTTTTCCATTTTTTTTTTGTGTCGATTTTAGCTCTTAAACAAAAATATTGTGTAAAGGTAGGGAACCATGTGCATGTAGAAAGGGCCTGATAAAGGTTGGTGGAGACTCCAGGTCAAGTTCGAGTTGTACTGTTTTTATATGTCAGTATGTGGCTCAGTATTTAGCATCAGTATTTTTTAAGCCAAAACCATGAGTGGGTCCAAAAAGGTACAACTATTCCTATTATGTTTTTCTCTGGAGGTACTACTGAAGTGTAAAACCAGTCTTTGAGTCTTTAGGAGGATATACTGTTGATTTCCCAAAGGGGAAAATCTGCAATGCTTACACAGGTTATACCAAAATAATGCAGATTTCGGTACACATTTGTTGAAGTCAATGGGGAAAATCCACAAGTTCAAAGTGATATCCTGACAAAAATTGCCAGGATGCAGATTTAAAATTAAAAATGATATTTCCTGGTGTCTGACTGCACTGAATTAGTATGGGAAACACTGACTCAAAGCCATGTTCACACGTTGGAATGTCTGCACAGAAAATGTCTGTGCATGATAATAATAATGGCATTAGGACTGCACAGGGATGCACTCATCTCATAGATGGCTATGCATTCCATGCCGGAAACATCTGGCATGGAAATTCCAACGTGTAGACGGTGCAGTAGAATCCCCTTGAATTTAACGGGACTCTGCTGCAGCAAAATTTCTGTGCTGAATTTCAATGTGGAAATTGACACGGAAATTCTTACATGTGAACATGGCCTCAGGGTTTCACATACTAAATCCTCTGATTTCTCTAAATTTAATGTTTTAGTTGCATGTATGGCTATGGGCCACATAGATTTGGGTTTATCATTTCCCAATGCAGCAGATTTTATATGATAAAGAACTTGGGCTTGTCCACTTTGGATAAAGAACTAAAGGGCTTGTCCGCTATGGACATCTTTCTTTGTTAGAAGGGTCTTTTTAACCAAAAGTTGTCCCTTTGTAAACTAGTAAGGAACCCAGCAACCACTCTTCTCTCACGCTAATACATGAGTGTTGGGAAAGTAGAACCTTTACTCTTAATTTTTTAAATATTGTTTATATGTCTAAGGGGCTGTCCACATCACGTGTGTGCACTTTTCATGTATGCCAGGAACACTCTCATTGTACTTGCTAACTATGTTCATATGGACTCAAATCTATACCATATTTTATTATAACATATTTTATTTTTACAATGAGTGGCTATTTAATGTGTCATCTAAAAGCTCCTGAGGTACATCCAGTTAAAGGGGATTGTCTGATGAGCAGAAAAGATATTACCCCTTCTTCTCCCTGGCATTACACTTCTTCCCAGCACTCGTCTTGAAGATATACATTCTTAGATGAAAGGGGGTGAGTACCAAATTACAATCCCCGCTGGTGGGCAAAACTATGTCCACATTTGACGTCCAATAGCCGTACAATGTTGGTGAGAGCATTATGGTTTCACCCACATGTAATGTTCATAACGTGGTACCTTTTCTGCTCCCCGGACAACATGACAAACATCCCTTTGTAAATAAAAAAACAGTTTAATGTATTTTTTTTTTATCTAGACTCTATTTTCAGGATGGAAGAGCATAGTCAACCAAATAATTTGATCCCTATTTTATGTGATATACCAATGGATATAAGCCCAATGGAGGCCAATGACACATATTTGGTGTGAAGACTAAACATAAGTCACAAAAATAATACAAACAGCCTCTCCATTGTGCATATGGATAGATGAATACTACCACACGCTGCCATAACAATGATTTGTTTTTTTGTTTGAGATAACGTGGACTTCTCAAATTATGGTATCAACATTTAACATTTGTCAAAAAGTAATTCAAAGCATGTTCTGTATAGGTTGCAGTAGCATTTTCCCTATAGTGTATGGTGCACAGTATTTTTACATTGCTAGTGAAAAACAGCAGCTGTAAAGATCTAAACATTACTAAATAGACCATAGTAAATATATATTTATACATTAGGATTTCTTTTAGCATCAATTTCTAAGTAGTGTATCTCTTTTAAAAGCACTAAATGATTATTTCATAAAAAGCTAATTTTTCGACTTTTTAATGTATGAAAAATAGATGCCCCATCTCAGGTAATCCTTACAATAATTTTTTAAGCAGCAGGATACAGGACTATCAGACTGAGTAGATAATGATATCAGCTGTTTTCATCCAAAACAACAGGTGCTTTGGCATGAAAAAGTATATCATCATACTGAGATGATGACATCAGTTCATACTTCAGTTTAATTATAAACTACCTCTATTAATCCTCAGTTAATTAAACCTTTGTGTATTATACAAGGTGAAATAAAAACATAAAAAATGAAGTTATCGACAAAGAACAACAGAACTTATACTAACAATAGATCCTGGCATCAACTAGCAGCTTGCATATTCCTGGGCTCTAACCGTATGGAATAGATTTTGCTTCCTGTTTACGTGTTTTACTTTCTTAAGTCAAAATTATTTATTTAGTATGCAGAGTCATAAGGCAGAATAAGCTTCCCAAGTCAGCTGTAAAATGTCTGTCTGGCAACTGATTGTTCTCATATGATAAAGTGCAACCTTCTGTGGACATGAATCCTCAAGAACGGAGGACGCTGTCACATTCAGATGTCCCAGATATGCATTTTGAACCTGATCAATGGCATCAGCTCCCATTCCACTTGGCTGGTATTAGTCATCATAATTTGGACCATCCAAATTAAAATAAAAACAATAAAATAGAAAAAAAATATTATATCATATTGATTTTCATCTATTATTACTACTATCATTTAAATAAAATAATCAGCAGTTATTTCTGTCTGGTAGTGAGTGGTATAAAACATTGGACTTAACAATGTGATGAAGGACAAATATAAATTGCAAGTTGCTATTTTCATGACTTCCTCTTACTATATTCTGCTTTAAATATTATCTTAAAGTTTTACTCCTTTTTTTCCCCCTTAATTTACTTTACATTACAAAGGAAATTTTATTTGTTTCATAAATAATTTTTTTTAAATATTTAATAAAGAGTTTTTATTGCTTTATGAAGACTGCTAGAAGAAAAAAACAAAGGCTATATGAAAACATTTTTAGACCATAGTTGTAAAGCAAAAGAGACATTTTTGATGCATATTGTCAGACCTTTTTTTTTTTCTTTGTGGGGTGTAGCAAAAGCTATAGCACAAAACCTTTTTTTTTTTGTCATGTAAATGGCCAAAAAATAGAACCCAAGCCTTAATTTTATGGTGGGAACTAATTAATATAAGCGGGAACTAAAGAACTTTTAAGTATTCAGTTAATTAGAGCTCGATGGTTTAAAAGTTGCATTTTTGACCCCCAAATTGTAAAAAAAAAAAATAAAAAAAAGGCCCAAAAACATGGAAAGAAAATAGCCTTAGATTTCCTGACCTCAGAGCAGTGTACATCATGTTTATTGATAATATTGAGGCATATGGACTAAATGTACAGGTATCATTTAGTTGGAGTTAATTTCTTTTATAGAAGAGAATATACATATATTTATTTATTATTTGTTTCCAGACAACCATATGGATTAAATGTTATTGGTAATTATATATGGATGTTTGCAGATTTTATTATTAAAAAAGATAAGCAATAAAAGTTTGCTAAACATGATGGGTCCTATGTCGTAGAACAGAAGTGATATTTTAAGGCAGATGTTGCACTGTTTTAGGAGACAGATGTATGCCTGACAGTTACATATGACAAATACTTTCATGGACACATACATTTATAAATTAATAAATTATGCATTGGTCATTTAATGTGCATGGCTCATGCAGACATCACTTATGTCAATGGAAGTGTTTTGTCCAAAGTTGAGGTATTAATAATTCAGGGTAGACAGAGTTTAGAAAAATGGAAACAAAACAGCACTTTACTAAACAACCATGCATAAAAACATTTAAAATATTTATTTAACCACAGAACAAAATGAAATATCCCTTTTGTAACGGTATATATATATATATATATATATATATATATATATATCTATCGCCTAACCAGTCAACATGTCCGCAGCCACCTAATTATATGTAAGCAGTGACTCTTAAGCTTTCTGAAATCTGCAAATCTGCCTTATATTGTCTTGACAGGAAGAGTTTTATTTTCTGCTTGTAAAATTTTATATCATACATTTTAGGTGGATTTAACTGAAACATTTGGATGACCATATGGAACTCTCAAATGCACCATGGGGTCCTTGGTTATAAGAAATCTGATCACTATGTCCCAAGTGACAGCTGGGATCTTTACACCATCCGAAAATATTTCGGCTTCTAATTTGTCATAACTACCTCCCGTGGAAAGAAAATATGTTATGCACTTTGCATGCATTGCTCTTTAGAAAATAGAGCTGGAGTCGGGGATTGTTAGTTTCAAAAGGGTTGTTAATATTTTCAGAAGTCTTCAGATCATATGCCGCGTATGACATAAACTGCATAAATTATAATTATACAGTAATAATATAAAAAAGTATTTAACTCCTTGACCTTTTCATGCTTTATCATATAACAACATTGAATTACAATGGGTTGAATTGGAATTTTCTGGTGCTGATAAACAGAAACAGACTCTTGCCAAATATATTTGCCAAGTGATTGAAATTAATCATGTGTATAGTATAAAAGACAGCTATAGATATATATTCACTGCACAAAACGCTACACTGCTTATGTTAACATGTTTATTACTATACATTGCACAATATTTAGAGTCAACAATGGCACATATACCACTAATGTTATTTTATTATGAATGATAATAATTATCATAGTAGGAATTATAATGATGGTTAATAATAACAATAATAATAATAGTAACAATGAATAATAACAATACAATAATAATAATTATAATACTTATCATTAGTTTTCTTATTATTATTATCATCATCATCGTAATATTTCTATTATTACCTGATATTTGATATATCAATTAAATTGCCTGTTTTAACTTATATTGACATAGAAATCTTGAAGTGCCAGTAGAGTCAAATAGAAACTGAGAAATGGACATGTCAGATTTAAATTTCTCTCCTGAAAGGCTCAGTTGGCTAATCTTTCTGAAAAGAAGTGAAGAGGAAACACTTGTAAAACATGTCAAATAACTCAATGATTAAAATGGAAGTGAGGAATATGACATGTAGTAGCTAAGTTGCAATTTACTTTGAAAATTATTACATGAAAGTATTTTAATAAGAGCCCCTGTAATAGCTCTAAAACGAAAGAAAGAAATTAATATCTTCATTTGAAATACAAGGTATACTTTACTTATTCCAGAGTGAAGTAGATTCAGCCAAGTTTAATTCCCTTTAGCGTGTTCCTCATTAGCCATATCTTATGTAAACTGACATATCCTTGATATGTGGACACTATAAACAAGCCCTATTGCTAAAGTGAGTCCGTAGTTGAATTCCGTAAAAATTTAAGACATTACTTTGCAGAATGCAGAATTTTAGCTGAGGAATGTCTGCAGGGAAAATACTGCAATGTGAAAGGGACTGCGATATATGGGATACATAGCTGATTTTGCTACCTATTGACTTTAACCCCTTAAGGACCAGGCCCATTTTCACTGTGGGACCAAAGCGTTTTTTTGCACATCTGACCACTGTCACTTTAAGCATTAATAACTCTGGGATGCTTTTACCTTTCATTCTGATTCCGAGAAAGTTTTTTCATGACATATTCTACTTTATGTTAGTGGTAACATTTTGTGGAAACGTGCATCATTTCTTTGTGAAAAATTCCAAAATTTGATGAATTTAGCATAGCATTTTTCTAAATTTGAAGCTCTCTGCTTGTAAGGAAAATAGACATTCCAAAGAAATAATATTTTGATGCACAAATACAATATGTCTACTTTATGTTTGCATCATAAAGTTGCCATATTTTTACTTTTGGAAGACATCAGAGGGCTTCAAAGTTCAGCTGCAATTTTCCAATTTTTCACAAAATTTTCTAAATTGCAATTTTTCATGGACCAGTTCAGGTTTGAAGGGGATTTGAAGGGCCTTCATATTAGAAATACCCCATAAAAGTTCCCAATATAAAATCTGCCCCCCTCAAAGTATTCAAAATGACATCCAGTAAGTGTGTTAACCCTTTAGGTGTTTCAAAGGAATAGCAGCAACTTGAAGGAGAAAATTCAAAATCTTCATTTTTTACATTTCTTGTAGACCCAGTTTTTTTTAATTTTTACAAGGGGCAAAAGGAGAAAACTCCTCTCAAAATGTGTAACCCAATTTATCTCGAGTAAGGAAATACCTTACATGTGTATGTCAAGTGTTTGGCGGGCGCAGTAGAGGGCTCAGAAGGGAAGGAGCGACAATGGGATTTTGGAGAGTGAGTTTTTCTAAAATGGTCACATTTAGGAAGCCCCTATGGTACCAGAACAGCAGAAAAACCCCACAAAGCATACCATTTTAGAAACTATACCCCTCAAGGCATGTAACAAGTGGCCCAGTGAGCCTTAACAGCCCACAGGAGTTTGAAGACTTTTCGGATGTATAAATGAAAAATACATTTTTTTCACTAAAGTGCAGTTTTTTCTCTCCAAAATATACAATTTTTACAAAGGGTAATGGGAGAAAATGCCCCCCCCCCCAAATTTTTAATCCCATCTCTTCTGAGTATGGAAATACCCCATGTTAGGATGTAAAATGCTCTGCGGGCGCACTACAATGCCCAGAAGAGGAGTCACATTTGGTTTTTGGAGAACAAATTTTGCTGAAATGGTTTTTGGGGGGCATGTCGCATTTAGAAAGCCCCTATGGTGCCAGAACAGCAAAAAAAAAACACATGGCATACTATTTTGGAAACTACATCCCTCAAGGAACATAACAAGGGGAACAGGGAGTCTTACCACCTCACAGGTGTTTGACGACTTTTTGTTAACCCCTTAAGGTTCAAGCCCATTTTGACCTTAAGGACCATAGTGTTTTTTGTACATCTGACCACTGTCACTTTAAACATTAATAACTCTGGAATGCTTTTAGTTATCATTCTGATTCCGAGATTGTTTTTTTTTGTGACATATTCTACTTTAACATAGTAGTAAATTTTTGTGGTAACTTGCATCCTTTCTTGGTGAAAAATCCCAAAATTTTATCTAACTTTGAAGCTTTCTGCTTGTAAGGAAAATGTATATTACAAATAATGTTTTTTGATTCACATATACAATATGAGTTTTTACTTTTGGAAGACATCAGAGGGCTTCAAAGTTCAGCAGCAATTTTCCAATTTTTCACAAAATTTTCAAACTCGATATTTTTGAAGTGGATTTGAAGGGTCTTCATATTAGAAATACCCCATAAATGACCCCATTATAAAAACTACACCCCCAAAAGTATTCAAAATGACATTCGTCAGTGTTTTAACCCTTTAGGTGTTTCGCAGGAATAGCAGCAAAGTGAAGGAGAAAATTCTAAATCTTCATTTTTTACACTCGCATGTTCTTGTAGACCCAATTTTTGAATATTTGCAAGTGGTAAAAGGAGAACATTTTTACTTGTATTTGTAGCCCAATTTCTCTCGAGTAAGCACATACCTCATATGTCTATGTAAAGTGTTCGGCGCGCGCAGTAGAGGGCTCAGAAGCGAAGGAGCTACAAGGGGATTTTGGAGAGAACATTTTTCTGAAATGGTTTTTGGGGGGCATGTCACCTTCAGGAAGCCCCTAGGGTGTCAAAACAGCAACAACAAAAAAACACATGGCATACCATTTTGGAAACTAGACCCCTCGGGGAATGTAACATGGGATAAAGTGAGCCTTAACACACCACAGGTGTTTCATGACTTTTGCAAATGTAAAAAAATAATAATAATTTTACCTAAAATGCTTGTTTTCACAAAAATTTTACATTTTTAAAAGGGTAATAGCAGAAAATACCCCCCAAAATTTGAAGCCCAATTTCTCCCGATTCAGAAAACACCCCATATGGGGGTGAAAAATGCTCTGCTGGCTCACTACAGGTCTCAGAAGAGGAGTAGTCACATTTGGCTTTTTGGAAGCAAATTTTGCTCTGGGGGCATGCCGCATTTAGGAAGCC
Source organism: Hyla sarda (assembly GCF_029499605.1). Taxonomy (NCBI): domain Eukaryota; kingdom Metazoa; phylum Chordata; class Amphibia; order Anura; family Hylidae; genus Hyla; species Hyla sarda. Next base: position 108,175,040 of record NC_079191.1, on the reverse strand, counting down.
CCTATGGTGCCAGGACAGCAAAAAAACAAAAAAAAAAAAAACACATGGCATACTATTTTGGAAACTAGACCCCTCAGGGGATGTAACAAGGGGTTAAGTGAACCTTTATACCCCACTGGTGTTTCACGACTTTTGCATATGTAAAATGCTTGTTTTCCCCCAAAAAAATAATTTTTAAAAAGAGTAAAAGCAGAAAATAGCCCCCTAAATTTGTAACACAATTTCTCCCGAGTACGGCGATACCCCATATGTGACCCTAAACTGTTGCCTTGAAATACGACAGGGGTCCACAGTGAGAGCGCCATGCGCATTTGAGGCCTAAATTAGGGACTTGCATAGGGGTGGACATAGGGGTATTCTACGCCAGTGATTCCCAAACAGGGTGCTCCCGCTGTTGTAAAACTCCCAGCATGCCTGGACAGTCAGTGGCTGTCTGGTAATACTGGGAGTAGTTGTTTTGCAACAGCTGGAGGCTCCGTTTTGAAAACAGTGGCATACCAGACGTTTTTCATTTTTAGAGGAGGGGGTCTGTGTAGGAGTATGTGTATATTTAGTGTTTTTTACTTTTTATTTTATTTTGTGGTAGTGTAGTGTAGTGTTTTTAGGGTACAGTCGCACAGGCGGGGGTTCACAGCAGTTTCTTGCTGGCAGTTTGAGCTGCGGCAGAAAATTTGCTGCATCTCAAACTTGCAGCCGGATACTTACTGTAAACCTCCATCCATGTGAGTGTACCCTGTACGTTCACATTGGGGAGGGGGGGGGGGCATCCAGCTGTTGCAAAACTACAACTCCCAGCATGTGCTGACAGACTGTACATGCTGGGAGTTTTAGTTTTGCAACAGCTGTGGGCACACTGGTTATGTATCACTGAGTTTGTGACCTAACTCAGTGTTCCACAACCAGTGTGCCTCCAGCTGTTGCAAAACTACAACTCTCAGCATGTACGGTGCATACTGGGAGTTGTAGTTTGCAACAGCTGGAGGCACACCAGTCATGAAACACTGAGTTAGGTAAAAAAAAAACTGACTTTCACAACCAGTGTGCCTTCAGCTGTTTCAAAACTACAATTCTCAGCAGTCACCGACAGCCAACGGGCATGCTGGGAGTTGTAGTTATGCAACCAGCAGATGCACCACTACAACTCCCAGCATGCACTTTAGCTGTTTGTGCAAGCTGGGGGTTGTAGTTATACAACAGCTGAAGGCACACTTTTCCTTAGAAAAAATGTGCCTCCAGCTGTTGCAAAACTATAAGTCCCATCATGCCCTTAAGGGAATGCTGGGAGTTGTTGTGGCCTGCCTCCTGCTGTTGCATAACTACAGTTCCCAGCATGCCCTTTTTGCATGCTGGGAGCTGTTGCTAAGCAACAGCAGGAGGCTGTCACTCACCTCCAACTGCTGCTCCACGCCGCCGCACACAGGTCAGTCCCTCGTCGTCGCCGCTGCTCCTGGGGCCCCGATCCCAACAGGAACTCCAGGGATCGGGGTCCCCAGCTGCCGGGGTCAACTTCCCACACCCGCTCACGTCCTCCGGAAGAGGGGCGGAGCGGGTTGCGGGAGTGACACCCGCACCAGGTGCCCTGATTGGTCGGCCGGTAAACCGACGAATCAGGGCGATCGTTAGGTGGCACCAGTGCCACCTCACCCCTGCTGGCTATGGCTGTTCGGGGCCGTCAGAGACATAATGACCCCCCTGGGCGATATGCTGCGATGCCTGCTGAACGATTTCAGCAGGCATCCGGCTCCGGTCCCCTACCGGCTAGCGGTGGGGACCGGATTTCCCACGTACGTATGGATACGCCCTCGGTCCTTAAGGAATCGGAATGCAGGGTGTATCCATACGCCCTGTGTCCTGAAGAGGTTAAAGTTGGATGTGTAAATGAAAAAAAAAATTTCACTAAAATACAATTTTTTACCCAAATTTTACATTTTTACAAGGGGTAATAGGAGAAAATGACCTCCAAAATTTGTAACCTCATTTAACCTCACAGTATGGAAATACCCATGTGTGGACATCAAGTGCTGGTGCGCTACAATGCTCAGAAGAGGAGGAGAGCTGTCGAGCGTTTGGAAAGAGAATTTGTTTGGAATGGAAGTCAGAGACAATGTGCGTTTACAAAGCCCCACATGGTGCCAGCACAATGGACCCCCCCACATGAGACCCCATTTTGGAAACTACACCCCTCACAGAATTTAATAAGAGGTGCAGTGAGCATTTACACCCCACTGGCATTTGACAGATCTTTGGAATAGTGGGCTGAGCAAATTAAAAATTACATTTTTCATTTTCACGGACCACTGTGTGAAAAATCTGTCAGACACCTGTAGGGCATAAATGCTCACTGCACCCCTTATTACATTCCATGAGGGGTTTAGTTTCCAAAATGGGGTCACATGTGGGGAGGGTCAATTGTTCTGGCACTATTGGGGCTTTGTAAACACACGTGGCCTTCAATTCCGGACACATTTTCTCTTCAAAATCCCAATGGTGCTCCTTCTCTTCTGAGCATTGTAATTTGCCTGCAGAGCACTTTACATCTACATATGGGGTATGTTCTTACTCAGAAGAAATGAGGTTACAAATTTTGGGGGGCTTTCTTCCTATTTTCCTTTGTGAAAATGAAAACTTTAGGGTAACACTAGCCTTTTAGTGAAATTTTTTTTTTCATTTTCCCATACACCTTTAATGAAAATTCGTCAAACACCTGTGGGGTGTTAAGGCTCACTACACCCCTTGTTATGTTCTGTGAGGCGTGTATTTTCCAAAATGGGGTCACATGTGGGTATTTATTTTTTTGTGTTTATGTCAGAACCGCTGTAAAATCAGCCACCTCTGTGCAAATCACCAATTTAGGCCTCAAACGTACATAGTGCGCTCTCACTCCTGAACCTTGTTGTGCATTTTACGCACACATATGGAGTATTTCCGTACTCAGGAGAAATTGCGTTACAAATTTTGGGGGTCTTTTTTTCCTTTTACCGCGTGTGAAAATAAAAAGTATGGGGCAACACCAGCATGTTAGTGTAATTTTTTTTTTTACACAAACAGGCTGGTGTAACCCCCAACTTTTCCTTTTCATAAGGGGTAAAAGGAGGAAAAGCCCCCAAAATTTGTAGTGCAATTGTAGTACAGAAATACCCCATATGCGGCCCTAAACTGTTTCCTTGAATTACGAAAGGGCTCCGAAGTGAGAGTGCCATGCGAATTTGAGGACTGAATTAGGGATTGCATAGGGGTGGACATAGGGGTATTCCATGCCAGTGATTCCCAAACAGGGTGCCTCCAGCTGTTGCTAAACTCCCAGCATGCCTGGACAGTCAGTTGCTGTCCGGAAATGCTGGGAGTTGTTGTTTTGCAACAGCTGGAGGCTCTGTATTGGAAACACTGCCGTACTATACTTTTTCATTTGGTGGGAACAGTGTAAGGGGCTTTATATGTAGTGTTTTACCCTTTATGATGTGTTAGTGTAATGTAGTGTAGTGTTTTTAGGGTACATTCGCACTGTACATTCATATGAGGGGGCAAACCTCCAGCTGTTTCAAAACTACAACTCCCAGCATGTACTGATCGACGAAGGGCATGCTGGGAGATGTAGTTATTCAACAACTGGAGGTACGCAACTACAACTCCTAGCATGCCGAGACAGCTGTTTGCTGTTTGGGCATGCTGGGATTTGCAGTTTTGCAACTTCTGGAGGGCTACAGTTTAGAGACCACTGCACAGTGTTCTCCAAACTGTGGCCCTCAAGATATTCCAAAACTTTAAATCCCAGCATGCCCTGACAGCAAACTGCTGTGTGGGCATGCTAGGAGTTGTAGTTTTGCAAGATCTAGAGGACAACAGTTTAGACATCACTGCACATTGATCTCCAAACTGTGACCCTCCAGCTGTGGCAAAACTACAAATTCCAACATGCCCAAACAGCTGTCTGGGCATGCTGGGAGTTGTAGTTTGGCAACATCTGGAGGACTACAGTTTAGAGACCACTATATAGTGGTCTCAAACTGTAGCTCTCCGGACGTTGCTAGGCAACTCACCGGCTTCCATAGGATCCAGGGAGCCACATCACCGTCCTCTGCTGCCACCGATCCCTGCCGCTGATCGTCGCCTCCGTCGCGGTAAGTGGACTCCGGTGCTAGTCCCTGTCGGTATCCCCATTCTGCCCCACCTATTGTGGGTGGGCAGAACGGGGAAACTGTAAGTTAACCGCCCCCCCCAATCTGCTATTGGTCGTCGCTTATAGATGACCAATAGCAGTGATAGCAGGGGTGGCACCCCTGCCACCTCACTCCTATCCCTTCAGGGGGGTCATGGGTGTCTTGGACAACCCCGATCCCCCTTATTTTCCGGGTCACTGGCTCCCATAGACCCATATGACCCGGAATTGCGCAAATCGCTGATGTGAATTCACTGGTGATGACCCCCCTGGGCATTTGCGTGGGGTGCCTGCTGATCGATATCAGCAGTCACCCCGGTCCGATCCCCGTCCGGCACGTGGCAGGGACCGAAATTCCCACGGATGTACGCATACGTCCTTGGTTCTTAACTACCAGGGAGCTGAGACGTACGCGTACGTCCATGGTCCTTAAGAGGTTAATGGGTAGGAAAATACGCAACAGCAAATGTGCTGCAAAATACACAGCAAAATACAGCACGTGTGATCCTACCCTAAAGATCTGAAGTTTAATAAGCAATATTAAAGACGTACATTAGTATCTTATACATATTTCACATTAATGTGCCTTGTATTAATATAGCAAAATATAGATTGAGTTTTACATACTACATGGAGCAGTTCAACTATTCAAATCTTGCACGTTGTGTCAAAATGGTAGTCATCTCCTGTGCTTCTGGACCAAATCAAGATCTCTGCTATATGGAGATAACAGATGGCGGTTTACTATAAATGCATAATGCATCTTTACTCCAATTCTACTAGGTGAGGAAGGCACTGCATTTAAAGGTGTTGTTCAGGTAGCAGAAAAGATCCTAATTCTTCTGCTCCCCAGCACTCCACCTGAGATTCCTGGTCGTCTCTGAAGTATACTGTTCTAAGATGGGAGAGGGCATGATTAGTTACATACAGTGATTCACAGGGGGCATCTTCTCTGTTCGAAGTCGTTCACTTTTCTTTTTCTTATTCACCTGTCCTGGACAAACATTTTAGGCTCCTCGCTCCAACATCATCCTCTTTACAAGCACCCCATGTGTATTGCTCCACACAATATGTGCCTCAAATTTGTGCCTCCATGTAGTATTAAGCCAGAATGTCTCCTTATACAGTAGTTAGGTGCCCTCTATGCCCCCATATAGTAGTTAAGCCCCCTCTATGGACCATAATAGTAATAAGGACCCTCTGTGTCACCTTATAGTAGTTAGGTCACCTTGGAGCCACCATCTATAGTAAGCTGTACAGTATATTTAGCCCTATATAGTGTTAGACCCCTACTTCCTCCATATTGTATTAGGCCCCCCACAGTGCTCTCATATAGTATTAGGCCACTCACACTCCTTCCATACAGTATCAGATACCCATACTGCCCTCGTATAGTTTTATACCCCATACTGCTCCCATATAGTACTGGGCCCCTCACAGTGCCCCTATAAAAACACCACTTACCTTTCTATCATTCCTCTGAAACTCCTCAGAGAGGAAGGTCTGGCTGAAGTGACAGGAGGGAGCCGCTGCTACGTATGTTCAACTCTTAAAAGACTGAGTATGACTAAGAGTGTCTCATACACTTGAAACCACTGTCTGATTTTCTCTACTGCTCTGTATTGTGCATTCATGAAATAAAAATTAAGGTTTTTATTTGAATCCCAAGAAAGTGCTGGACTTTTTGTGTTCATTTCTCAATTCTTAACCCCTTATGGACTGAGAATTTTCCGTAATTGCACTTTTGTTTTTTTCACCAATTGCACTTTGTAATGACATCAGTCATTTTACTAAAAAATCTATTGCGGAAAAAAACAAAATATATATATATATATATATATATATATATATATATATATATATATATGTATATATATATATATATATATATATATATATATATATATATATATATAAATGTCCAATAAGAACAGCACCTCCAGAAATGTAAAGAAAAAAAGAAATTGGGGTGCCCGCATATTCTGAACCTCGGTCCACTGGTTCCTCAATGCATACAAAAATATAGAAGCAGCACACCACAGGTAGATTTCAAAGGAACGGTGAATTTATTCCATGATGTGAGAGACTACGTTTCTCCAGCCTCACGCTGGCTTTCTCAAGTGCTTAATGAGTGACATATATGAGGCTTAAATAAGCCAACCAATTACAAAGTTGTGACATCATCACATAGTGATTATCATATATAAACAATGTATAAAACCATAAATTATTAAGACATCGTATACAAAAATGTGTTACATAAATACAAGTACATGTGTGTCCAGTGCAGATCCACACCTATTTGTCACCCGATGGTGACGTGTAATATAGTGTCCATAAAAAAAGTTCATACTTCTACTATACGTAGAATACCTTCTGAGCCGCTCTCATGACACCATCCTTCCGGGACGCCGATATCTCGTGGTTACAGCTGATTAGGCTTCCGGGATAGAGGTACGTCACCAAGCGTCTATAGCAACCTCCGAATCATCACGCCAGTCTCGCGATTAGCGAGAAATACTGTGCAGCTTAGCATCCATAGTAACTTAGTCTCGGCCGTGTTCCAGCGCATGCGCACTGGTGATAAGAAAGGAATACTATGCCAAACATCTCCGAGAGCGTCCATAGCAACAGGAGCGGTCCAGGATCCTCGAGCGCACAGCTGTTCCGATCAGGGAGTGCATCGCTCAGGTAAAACATAGCAACCTATTTCATTGCAAGGGAAACAATTACGCCACATCATTCATACTAGACATGCACTTCGGGACTTTGACACGGCAATCCCCTGTGTAACGGGTATAAAGGGACATGCTTTAAAAGGTGTAAATCATGGACATGGATAACACCCGCATTGAAAAGGAGATATACCTTCGGCCTAGGCCAGGTCTCATCATCCATATTCAGTCATCCCTTACCTACACAGTTAAAGGGAAGTGTCAATTACATGTCCCAGCATTCGTAGAGTACAAGCATACTTATGGCAATGTCAATGTTCCCCTTGAATGAAAAAAGGTATCATGGCAATTCTCCAAAAGAAAAGACAGGCAAAAGTCTGATTTCACTAAGCTATCTTTCAGGTTGCGTGCCCTACGATATCTTTCAGGCACGCAACCTGAAAGATAACTTAGTGAAATCAGAAATTACAGGGAGCTCTAAAAAGACTCAAAAGTACCTAACAATACAGTCCAAGGGTTGTTTCCTCTGCAGAAGGTGTGTTAGCTGCAGGTACATACAAAAGGGTAGTGCATTTACACATCCAATGACACAACGTACCTATCCTATTAAATTTTACCTCACCTGTGAAAGTGAATACATTGTGTAAATACTATGGTGCCCGTGTAAACTTATATATGTTGGGGAAATGAAATGTGATCTGAGAACTAGGCTCAACCAACATAGATACTCCATCAGAAAACAACGGGTTGACCTACCGGTATCCAAACATTTTTTGGATGCTGGTCATGTTGAAACCGATCTAAAATGTATGATAGTGGATCATATTCCTCCACTCAATAGAGGCGGTGACAGATTAACTCAATTACAGACAAGGGAACTTAAGTGGATTTTCTTACTTGACAGTTTAAAACCCAAAGGACTCAACGTAGAATTCACAGTTCTACCTAAAATGATGAAACGTTAACGGATTGAGCATCTCTTGTTTGGTCAGGACTGTCTTACTGTATGTTGTATAGTGACATGTAATATGTATGTTTTTCTCTTTTTAATACTTGTTTCTATTACATTTCAGTATTCTATCGATATCTGAGCCTGCCCATGATGCCATCCTCACCGAGACGTTCTCTGTAACATCAAGAAAAATCATCATTTTCAAATGAATAATTCCTGTGCCATCACCTATAGCAACCCGGTACTAAACGCCACATACTGCCTTCATTTGCTTTTGCCTGTCTTTTCTTTTGGAGAATTGCAATGATACCTTTTTTCATTCAAGGGGAACATTGACATTGCCATAAGTATGCTTGTACTCTACGAATGCTGGGACATTTTATTGACACTTCCCTTTAACTGTGTAGGTAAGGGATGACAGAATATGGATGATGAGACCTGGCCTAGGCCGAAGGTATATCTCCTTTTCAATGCGGGTGTTATCCATGTCCATGATTTACACCTTTTAAAGCATGTCCTTTTATACCCGTTACACAGGGGATTGCCGTGTCAAAGTCCCGAAGTGCATGTCTAGTATGAATGATGTGGCGTAATTGTTTCCCTTGCAATGAAATAGGTTGCTATGTTTTACCTGAGCGATGCACTCCCTGATCGGAACAGCTGTGCACTCGAGGATCCTGGACCGCTCCTGTTGCTATGGACGCTCTCGGAGATGCGCTGGAACACGGCCGAGACTAAGTTACTATGGACGCTAAGCTGCACAGTATTTCTCGCTGATCGCGAGACTGGCGTGATGATTCGCAGGTTGCTATAGACGCTTAGTGACGTACCTCTATCCCGGAAGCCTAATCAGCTGTAACCACGAGATATCGGCGTCCCGGAAGGATGGTGTCATGAGAGCGGCTCAGAAGGTATTCTACGTATAGTAGAAGTATGAACTTTTTTTATGGACACTATATTACACGTCACGATCGGGTGACAAATAGGTGTGGATCTGCACTGGACACACATGTACTTGTATTTATGTAACACATTTTTGTATACGATGTCTTAATAATTTATGGTTTTATACATTGTTTATATATGATAATCACTATGTGATGATGTCACAACTTTGTAATTGGTTGGCTTATTTAAGCCTCATATATGTCACTCATTAAGCACTTGAGAAAGCCAGCGTGAGGCTGGAGAAACGTAGTCTCTCACATCATGGAATAAATTCACCGTTCCTCTGAAATCTACCTGTGGTGTGCTGCTTCTATATTTTTGTATATATATATATATATATATATATATATATATATATATATATATATATATACATTTGTGGGATGAAATAGTAAAAAAAAACGCAATTTTGTAATTTTTGGGGACTTTCGTTTCTACGCAGTCCATTTTTCGGTCAAAATGACACCTTATCTTTATTCTGTAGGTCCATACAATTAATATGATACCCTACTTATATTCATAACTACATGAACTACATGAATGAAAATTAATATATTTAAAAATGTCCTCTTCTGACCCATATAACTTTTTTATTTTGCCGCAAACAGGGATGTGTGAGGGCACATTTTTTGCACCGTGATCTAAAGTTTTTATCAGTACCATTTTTTGATGGGACTTTTTGATCGCCTTTTATAATTTTTTTTTATAGTATAAAAAGTGACCATAAATACGCTATTTTGGACTTTGGATTTTTTTTTATATATACCTATTGAGCATGTGGTTTAATTAATGATATATTTTTATAGTTCAGACATTTATGCACATGATGATCCCACATATGTTTATATTTATTTTTATTTACATAGTTTTTTTTTTTATGGGAAAAGGGGGTGATTTGAACTTTTATTAGAGAAGAGGTTACATCACAATTATTAACTCTTTTTTGACACATGTATAGCCCTTCAAAGCATCCCTTCACCTGCCCAGTTGTACCCCTGTGACTGTGCATAGAATCTGTTTCTCAGAAGAAAATTTTGAAGAACAAGCCAAATTATTGTGGAAAAGATTTTGAGAGAGGATACAGTCAAGATGCTTGAAGAGAGCTTACAAAGGCAAAACAGATACACCCAGACAACATCTGCTTCAAGATCTAGATGATTCAGCACAGTTTATAACTTTATGACCATGCACAGTAGGGGAACATGAAGAGGTGTTTTCAAAAAGATGTAACTCATCTTGAAGATCGATCCAATTACTCGTCATTATGTGCCATTGAAATTGAAGACTAACATATTTGGCTCCTCAGGTCACAAATAGGGATTATTTCCCTGTGGGCAATGTGTCACATGCAACAACATCAGAAAAAGTGATCAGTCTATCACCTCATCTGGGTAAAAAAAAAGTTCTGTATTAGGCTGCTTTCACACTACAAGTTGCTTTTAAAAACCTGTTATAATGTCCCGTTATAATGTCCCGCTGATTCTTGTAGCTGGGGGCCGGTGTTAATAGCCGACATGCGACAATCGCTGTGGCTGGCTATTATCCCTTCAGTTTGCCGCTGTCAAAGTTGACAGCAGCATCTAAATGAAGCTATGAACACTCCCTGATGGTCCAGTGGGGTGGATCGCCCCCAGCAGCGTGATCGCGCGGGGGGGGGGGGGGGGGGGGGGTTGATCCACTGTGGAAGTAGCCAGAGGGATTACCTCTGCTGCTGCAGCTGTCCAGGCTCTCCCATTGATAAAGCCTGGCAGGACCAGGCTTTATTAATAGAGCGCAGATCACACAGATCATTGATCTGTATGAGAAATCTAATGATTCCTCCTAAAAGTCCCCTAAGGGGACTAATAAGGTGTAATATAAGAGTAAAAAATAAATGCAAATTAACCCCTTCCTTATTAAAAGTTCAAAGCATCCCCCGTTTACTAAATTCCACATAAAAATATAAAAACATAATAGAAATAAACATATGTTGTATCGCCGTGTGCATAAATGTCTGAAATATAAAAATATAATGTTAATTAAACCACATGGTCGATGACGTATACGTAAAAAAATACCAAAGTCCAAAATTGCGTATTTTTGGTCACTTTGTATACTCTAAAAAAAATTTATAAAAAAAATCAAAAAGTCCCATCAAAACAAAATTGGTACCGATGAAAACTTCAGATCATAACGCAAAAAATGGGCCCTCATACCAACCTGTATATGAAAAAATAAAAAAAGTTATAGGGGTCAGAACAGGACAATTTTAAATGTACTAATTTTGGTGCATGTAGTTATAATTTTTTTAGTGAAATAAAGTAAAACCTATATAAATTGGGTATCATTGTAACCGTATGGACCTACAGAATAAATATATGGTGTAATTTTTACCGAAAAGTGCACTACCTTGAATCAGAAGATCCCAAAACTTACAAATTACTCTTTTTTTCTCAATTTTGCCCCACAAATATTTTTTTCTGGGTTTGCCGTAAATGTTGAGGCGCAAAAAATAACTCATATGAGTCTGTAGGTGCAAAATTGAAAGCGTTATGATTTTTAGAAGGAGATGAGGAAAAAAAGAAAGTGCAAAAACAGAAAAATCTGTGGTCCTTAAGGGGTTAAGGGTTTTCTTAACGGGACATTATAACGGGTCTTTAAAACGGAGCAACTTATAGTGTGAAAGCAGCCTTAGCTGTAACATCACATGTGCTTCCAAAGCTGTCATTTACCTTTGGGGCTTTTATTCTGCAATAATAATTTTTAAACCAAGTATTTGTCGAAGACCTGTAGCCCCAAAGGTACCCTGTCCCAATGTTACAAATACTTGGTGTTCAAGACTGCAGGTAACACAAAAAGTCTTCCTTATATCAAGGCAAAGGAGTTAGACTTGGTAGTAACCTTTTATCCCCACCCAATTATCAGCTTTACTTGGGGCTCCAAGACTTTTCTCTAGATGTGTAATGATAAGAGAAAACAGCTATAAAGTGCTCTCAAGATGGTATTACACCCCTGAGAGGCTTCATAAATTTAACCCATTGCTTCCAGATGTATGCTAGAAATGCACTATAGAAGTAAGTTCATACTTGCACATGTGATGGAACTGCCCCATGGTCAAAAATGTCAGGGTTCTGATTCAAAAGAACATTAGTCAGATATGCAATCTTAACATTCCCCTTCAACTGGAAACAATCCTTCTGCATGTCTTCCCAGGTAGGATCCCTTCTAGAACTTTAATCCTTGTAGGAACTTTACTTTCTGCAGCTAGCAGCGAGAGTTCTGTTATCGAAACTATGGAAACCTGATTTATTTTCTACCACTGGAGATAAGATCGCCAAGGTAGATCACATACACAGATTGGAGGAAGTCAATGCTTGGGAAATTCACTCATACACCAAGTTCCAGAAGACTTGGTCACATTGGAACAAATTTAAAATCTTGCAATAATATCCCTCCCCCACTTACCAAACCCCACTCCTCTTTTGTTAGATACTTAAATAGTGACACTGGAACAATCTCCCCCCCCCCCTCTTTCTTTTCTACTTTACCCCTCTTCTCCCCATTCCAATTTGCACATATGCTTTATTATAGCAATTCAAAATTAATTTGAAAATTACCTAAATTTAATACCATGTGCACGCTATTATTCAACACCTTGTTCTACTCTTCTACGCTTACTTTAACCTTCAGACCTGCTAATACCATTTTGCAATAGCACTGTTTAATTGCTTTAACAAGCTTGTTTTGGAAACTAAATTATTCTTTACTGATAGACTTTATGTTCTCGATTATAACCTTATGAAAGAACACATTTTGCTTGGTTAACATTACATGCTTTTAAATTTAGTTTTTTAGATATTTTAAAACAAAAACAAAGCTGTCATTTACTATGCTTTGTGTCATTGCTCAAAATGTTATATCAAAATGACTTCAAGGGATCTCAAAGTTTGATTTAAAAATATGTTTGCAACATTCGTTTGGCAGTTTCATGGGACAACACTGGACTTTTTGTGTTCATTTCTCAACTCTTGAAGAAGCACATGCAGTAAAAAGCTGTGCTAGCTCATTCCAAATGCCTGGTCAATCCCCCTTCAACTGTGGGCACAATTCTACCCATGTGACTCTGTTTGTTACTTCTCTGTGTGTGTTGGAGGCTGGCTGGCCAATGCGGACCCACCAGGTGGATGGACTACCAAGAATTTTCATAACCTGCTCTATGGAAGGGGTAGAGATAATTAAATAGAAAGGGCAGAAATTCTTCCATCACTTTGTCAAATAACTCTAGAGGAGAACAAATCCAATGACACCTGGCTCAATGTCATAACATCATAGTCTTAATGATCCTGAAATGACTGAGAATGTGCTAGCCAGTACACAATTGCTCTATGCTGCAACACGACATGTCCACCAGAGAGATGGACAACTCTGGCTTTCTGATGCTGCTACTACTTTTACCAGGCACATGGATGCTGATACTATTAGGACTATGCTTGGGCACATTGCAACTGCTACTTACTTGTCAAAATGGCAAAGAAATGAAGGATGCACTCACCCCAACCGAGGCAGGTAAAACTTTACTTTATTTTGGCAAGTTCCAAATGGACAGGAGCAGCATTAGTGGAGGACAGGGAGTGCAGGACGTTACAGACCCTAGGGGGTTACAGCAGTTTCATGCGGGCTTCATCAGACCACACCTGTCAGTGACATGGATAAAGGTAAATACCCTTCCGTACGTACGTCACTGATCAGGTGTTTCCAAATACATCAAGTAAGCTAAAACCATGATATTAAAAACAAACACAGGCAATGGGGTATAAGTATCAATACATACCAGAAGCTTATAAGAAGACGCCAAAGTCTATCTTTTCCTTCAGTCCCAGATTGCCTTGGGCCATAGTTCACAGAATCCATACTGCTTTGGCTCATAATAACATGTTTTTACTATCCATGCCTTCTTTTACTGGAATTTTTTCTAGTCCAAAGAAGTTTAGGGAAAATGGGTTACCTCTGTGCACTTCATTGACATGTTGTATAACACAGGAGATCCTTTTTTGGACTTTAAGGAGTATATGTGCTCTCAGAACCGGGTATGCATCGGGCGGGTGGTACTGCCCACGTAAAAACCGCCCACATACTAGAGCACACACTACATAGCTCGTCCAACAGCACATAAAATCCTTGATGGTTGCATTATCACCTCGTAAATTGCAATTGGATCTCACATGAAATTGAGGACACCATTTACAGATCCCACATTTATAATTGTTATTAGGTATAGATTTTTTTTAACCAATCTTCATTTTTCTTTCTACTACAGTACTTGCTCCTTGGGAGAGCATCACTTAAATTGGGAACTCGTTTGAATGCGATTAGAGGTTTCTTGGTGCTATATTCTTGTATATGGCTTGTACCCTGGCTTATTTATATGTGACCATGTTAGAGAAAAAAAATCCTATTTTCTAGCAAAAAACTGTTCCGTTCACATATCCTTAATTATGTACGATTTGTAGATGACATTTTAATTATATGGGCAGGACCATAGAAAGACTTCATTTCATTTGTAGATTTCTTAAATAATATCAATGAATCAACATGAATTTACAGTTTACTTTCAACACAAGTAATACAGAACTTGAATTTCTTGATGTTTTGGTGCAAGTTAGAGGAGAATCACTGCAAACGATGGGATATAGAAAACCCATGGCAGGGAACACCAGATATCATTCTTCACATGTAAAAAAGGCTGTGCCCTATGGACAATATCTGAGACTCCGGTTAATAAGCAGCACTATAGATACCTTTGATCAACAAGCAAACAATCTTACATCTCGCCTCCTAGCTAAAGGCTATCCCAGGGATATCTTCGAAACAACTTATTTTAGAGCCAGAAAACAGGATAGGGATAAACTCATTAATTACCCAGGTAAAAACAATGACAGAAAAAGAATGTTGCAGATAATGATAGCAGTGACCATAGGTTCTGTTTTACCTTTAAACATAGTCCCATGTCAAGTACCATTAAACAAGTGATCGAAAAAAAATTGGTACCTCATTCAGAAAGATCCCATTCTTGCAGAATATAGCACCAAGAAACCTCTAATCGCATTCAAACAAGTTCCCAATTTAAGTGATGCTCTCACAAGGAGCAAGTACTGTAGTAGAAATAAAAATGAAGATTGGATAAAAAAATCTATACCTAATGCCAATTATAAATGTGGGAGCTGTAAATGGTGTCCTCAATTCCATGGCAGATCCAATTACAATCTAGGTGGTAATAATTTAACCATCAAGGATTTTATATGCTGTCGGACGAGCTATGTAGTGTATTCTCTAGTATGCGATTGTGGGTGGTTTTATGTGGGCAGTAACACCCGCTCGATGCATACCTGGTTCCAAGAGCACATATACTCCTTAAAGTCCAAAAAAGGATCCCCTCGTGTTATAAAACATTTTAATGAAGTGCACGGAGGTAAACCATTATCCCTAAAATTCTTTGGACTAGAAAAAAATTCCCTGTAAAAGAAGGCATGGATAGGAAAAACATGTTATTACGAGCCACAGCAGTATGGATTCTGCGAACTATGGCCCAAGGCAATCTGGAAGTGAATGATAGGATAAACTGCGGCGTCTTCTTATAAGCTTCTGGTATTTATTGTTATTTATACCCCATCGACTGTGATTGTTTTTAATATCATGGTTTTAGGTCACAAGATGTATTTGGAAACACCTGATCAGTGACGTGCGGAAGAGTATTTACCTTTATCCATGTCACTGACAGGTGTGGTCTGAAGAAGCCCGCATGCGTGGGTGAAACGGCTGTAACCCCCTAGGGTTTGCAGCATCCTGCACTCCCCGTCCTCCACTAATGCTGCTCCTGTCCATTTGGAACTTGCCGAAATAAAGTGAAGTTTTACCTGCCTTGGTTGCGGTTAGTGCATCTTTCATTTCTTTGCCACTTTGATATTGTCAAGTTTCTTGTGCCATATACAAGGAGAGCACCTATGTTCATTCGGCTATTCACACTGTGCATTCTAATGCAGTTCAGAGTTACTGGCCAGCAGCGAGTGTGAAGGCTATAGAAGCATTACCCTGCAGCAGTGCTAAATGCACCTGTTTCTATTATGCTGCTACTTACTTGTACTGAGCCTGGGCACATGGTTGGGGCTAACAGTGCTGGTGCTGGGACTAGAACAAACATCCTTACTGCCAGAAGACATCCATACTACCAGAAGGCAGAGGTGTTATTTCCTCTACCTCATCCCTTCCCACTCGTTCAATTACCATTTTTATTTTGAGGTTTGAAAACCAACACAAAATAGTATTTAAAACATAAAATAGGTTTATATAGGTGTATATACAATAGGTTTAGCAGTTCAATAATGGAGGCGACAATGTGTAAACAATGTGACTTTACATTTATGTGGCTCTTCTTTTTAGTTTATTGAAGTTGTGAAATTCCTCCAATTTAAGTTTACCGTAAGAACTGTGAATTTATGGAACAGTCTACCTCAGGAACTGGTCACAGCAGGAACAGTTGAAAGCTTCAAAACAGGGTTAGATACATTTCTAGAACACTATAACATTAATGCTTATGCAGAAATATAAAATCACATCCCTTCCCCTTCACCCAACCATACCCCTTCCTTTTAATTTCTTGGTTGAACTTGATGGATGTATGTCTTTTTTCAACCATACTATGTAACTATGTAAGTCCAATGTAGGTTTCATATACAGTGGTCCCTCAACATACGATGGTAATTCGTTCCAAACAAGCCATCGTTTGTCGAATCCATCGTATGTTGAGGGATTCGTGCAATGTAAAGTATAGGAAGCTGTACTCACCTGTCCCCGTCGCTCGCGATGGTGTCCCCGCCGCTCCCGATGGTGACCCCGGGCCTCTGCTGGGCTCTCCGATCCTCCGGTCCTCCGCTGTCTTCTCCGGTCCTCTGCTGTCTTCTCCGGTCCTCTGCTGTCTTCCGCAAGGCCTTACTGGGCCTGCGTAGCGACATCATTAGGCAGCTGCGTACGCCATTCCTATTGGATGACGTGCGCAGCAGCGTATTGACGTCATCGGAGAGGGCCGAGAAGACACCGGAAGACCAGCGCTGGACCCGGAGGGCACCCCGGAGCATCGTGGAGGGGTAAGTAATTTTGCGCTGCCGGAAAGCACTTAATGCAATGGCCCCGACATAAAAAAGCATCGTATGTCGATGCTGACATCGACATGCGATGGCCTCTGAGAGGCCATTGTAAGTCGATTTGATCATATGTCGGGGCCATCGTAGGTCGGGGGGTCACTGTACTGCAATAAATATAGCATTATCTTCTCTGTATCGCTGAGTAAAAGTGTAGAAGACTCCTATAGTCTCATTTAGTGGGACTGTCTTAAATTGAACCAAAAACTATTTATATGGTACAATTATATTGAACACATTTGATAGGTTTAGTAGTTGCAGAGGGGTGGATGGTGGATAGATATGACCATGCATGATAGAGGCTTTCCATTTTATTTTATGAAAATTACAATATATTTAACTGTTGCTTTAACTTCTATAAACTTCAATGAAGACAGTAATGTACTTGTGGCCTCATCATCTTTTCTTCACTATAGTGGAGAACAGAGAACAGAAGACTTCCACTATCCCAATAGGCAGGACTACCTTAAATAGAACCCCTAACTATAGGAATATTTTATTTTGATACAAAATAAATATCTCAGGTTGGAAAACCCCTTTAGGTTTTAACGTAGCCTTTGGCAGGCATATGATTGGACATTGTGACCCTAGTACCAGAAAGGTTGTATATTCCTGATTTAGAGTTGTATTAATCCATGTAGTTAAATAACCCGTTTATAGTAGCACAATTACAAGAGACAGCGAGACAGAGCGTGGAAATGTCAATTTTGAATGTAAACAGATGAGGACATCGCAATTACCGGACATATGTACATATTTGCTTTGGCAAAAGTTGTAAGCAATGTCCAAGATGTTTATTTATTTCTATTCAAAGTGTGCGCGAACAGCAGGAGCTGCAATTACGGAACCTGAAATGGCAATGCGAGGGAAAGATAACATCTTTAAATTTTAAAGAAATAAACAGAGCTTAGAGCAGGGGATGGGTTAACGGACAGAGCTGTAAGACATGGAAGAATATTTAATATCAAAGATGCTTTGGATAAAGAGAGCAGATGAAAAAAGGAATCACAATAAATTTTGCTGATGTAACTTAGGGCAACAAAGCAGGTTACTGATCAGTAGTGTTGAGCACGTATATTCTAAATGCTAATTTTTACCGCAAATATTGGCATTCATAATGACAAATATTCATGTTATTTATGCAGATTTATGCAAATTTATGCTAATATTTATGTGAATATCGACACTTCCAGACTGGACACTGATCCTTCTCTTCTTTTAGGTCAAAGATACGCATTTTTGCACTCAAGAAATAAAATAGAATAAACATAGCGAATATGTGAATTTCCAGATCATTGGACGAATATTTTTCCATATATTCGCAAACTATCGCAAATTCGAATATGGCCCCTGCCGCTCCTCACTACTGATCAGGTTACAAAGGCAGACATTAGAGATGTTCGTTACTTGACTTCCCTGCCTTTATATTATCAACTCCAGCCTTCACTTGTATTTTTTATCAATGGACGCAGTAATGAAAAGATTATCAAAACTTGTAAATTAGGTGCAGATTTCATGATAAAGGTTTGTGTGCATTTATGCGGGATACAGCCGTCATATCAATGTGGCATTAAAGATGGTTAACAAAAATCCCCAAATTCAATTTTTATAGTCCTAAATTGTGTCATTGTTTACTTTAGCATAATGCAGACTACTAGACACTTTAGACTTACTGAAGTAATGATTCATATTAATGAAGCTTCATTTATAGACATGAAACATTGGTTGTTTTTTGATAAATGATAGAAAATTCACTAAGAATTGATGAATACCAGATTCAGGTATGAATCTCTAACCATGCAATGACACATTGGGGGAAATGTTTCTCTTTTTAAAAGGGTGGTTTAAAATTTTCAGGTGTTTTGGAAATCTAACAAAAAATCTGCACTTCACCTCTGACCAGGTTCAGGTTTTTACACACTCAACCTAAAAGTAAAGGGATGAATCTTTTGAGAAAAATATATAAAGAAGCTTACAAACAAAAGTATTACAATCACTTTTATCATTATACTTCTCTTATAACATTCATCTCCTCATCAAACCACAACATAAGTCAAGGTGAGCTTGCACATAAACATACTTTCCAACTCTTAAAACTGGACATTGTGGGGATTCCAAAGAACAGACAAAAGAGTGGTGCCACACAAATTCCTTTTTCCATATATTTCCCCCTTATGTAGCAATCCACTGGTGCAGCTTCTGCCCAGAGTATCTTTTCTGCATCTCAGGCTACTACTGTCAGGAAACTACAATCATCTAAAAGAGATAATCCCTTTAAAGGGGTATTCCAGGCAAAAACTTTTTTTTATATATTAACTGGCTCCGAAAAGTTAAACAGATTTGTAAATTACTTCTATTAAAAAATCTTAATCCTTCCAATTGTTATTAGCTCCTGAGGTTGATTTGTTGTTTTTTGTCTAACTGCTCTCTGATGACTCACGTCCCGGGAGCTGGGCATTTCCTATGGGGAAATTTTCCCATCAAGCACAGCTCCCGGGACGTGACATCATCATAGAGCAGTTAGACAGAAAACTTCAGAAGCTAATAACTATTGGAAGGATTAAGATTTTTTTAATAGAAGTAATTTACAAATCTGTTTAACTTTCTGGAGCCAGTTGATATATATAAAAAAGTTTTTGCCTGGAATACCCCTTTAAGTTCTAGGGTGGCACCACTTGCCATGCAAACACAGTGGCCCTCATTTACTACGCGGAACCCAACAGTTTTTATCGGGTTTTGTGGACTAAATTTAGGAGCACGCCTGTGCGACAGTGTTTGCGACATGTTCGGACAAAAAAAAAAAAAAACTACATTCTCAAAAATCACTCAAAGAGTTTGAGAATCCCTACAAATGGGTGTGGCTTATCAAAAATGGGCATATCCTGACACTTTTAAAAAATCGCTCTGTTTGTTTTTTCTGTCCAAATTCCAACGAAAAAGCAGAGAAGAGTGAATTCTGAAAACCCAACTGCCAGAGGCTGGTGCAAAAACTGGTAAAATGGTCGGTTTTTCACCAAGCATTGTTATTATGGGCATTATGCATAAACTAGGTAAACCAAAATTAAAAAGACTGGTTCACGTACCTTGCCTTTCATCAGGACTTATATTCCTGACTTGATAGGATATATGGAAAAAAAATTATATAACTTAAATTTTAAATAAATCTATTTTTAAAATATGGTTTACTTTGATGTTTGCATTGTTTCATGGTAGTCATTTTGTTTTTTATTTTATCTGTGATTTTTTCAATATCTATTGCACAACTTTATTTGTTGCATTGCTAACATAATCCTTTTCTTTCATCTGGTATGTAGAATATTGTCGCTATGGCTGGCAGCCTCAGTGTCCAAATGAATGCTTATTTTTTATTTTTTTATTAAAGAAAGTATATTACAGAGACTGATCCATATTCAATTGTCATATAATCTGAAATATCTCCTTGTACCTAGGATGATTGATTGGACAATTGTTATTGCTTATTTAGGTTTATTCTTTTTTGTTTGCTAGGTTATTAATACATTGTTAACCTTTTTTCTTTGCTAAATTCAATAGCACCATTCTTTTTCTCTCATACCCATTTTTTCAACTATTTCATCCGGAGTCCCAGGTCTGAGGAGACTATGACAATTACTGTAATGCATCCAGTGTAATGCATAAGGCTTGTTTGGTTTGCAAATAAAATCAATGCAATCACTTTACTAACCCCTTAAGGACTCAGCCCATTTTGGCCTTAACCCCTTAAGGATCAAGGGCATACCTGTTCAAAGTTGATAGCTGCATCTAAAGTTGTAAAAATGCACCCCCAGCAGCTCAGTCGAGCTGATCGGGACCATGTCCTGACAAGCTAGGATGCATCAGGAGGGTCCCTTACCTACCTCCTGCGCATCTGATCGCAGAATGACTGCTCCGTGCCTGAGATCCAGGCAGGAGCAGTCAAGCGGCAGAATCCCTGATCAATGTTATCCTATGGAATAACAATGATCAGTGTAAGACATCAGTGTGTTATTTTGTAGAAACGGAAGCCCCCAAAATTTACAAAATGGTGTTTTTTCTTCCATTTTGTCACACAATTATTATTTTTTCCATTTTGCCGTAGATTTTTGGGTAAAATGACTGATGTCATTACATAGTAGAATTGGTGGCTCAAAAAATAAGCCATTATATGCTGGCACCTGTAGGCTTTCTACATGCGACATGACTCAAAAAAACTATTTCAGCAAAATTTGCTTTAAAAAAACAAAATGTGTCTCCTTCTCTTCTGAGCATTGTAGTGTGCTCGCAGACCACTTTACCTCCACATATAGGGTATTTCCATACTCAGAAGAAATGGGGTTACAACTTGCAGGGCATTTTCTCCTATTACCCCTTGTAAAAATGATAAATTTGGGGAAAAACTGCATTTTAGTGAAAAAAAATTCAATTTACACATCCTATTTTACAGAAAAGTCATCAAACACTGGTGGGGTGTTATGGCTCACTATAACCATTGTTATGTAACATGAAGGGTGTAGTTTCCAAAATAGTATGCCATGTTTTTTTTTTTTTGTGGCACCATGGGGGCTTCCTAAATGTGACATGCCCCCAAAAACCATTTCAGCAAAATTCACTCTCCAAAATCCCATTGTCGCTCCTTCTCTTCTGAGCCCTCTAGTGCACTCACAGAGCACTTTACATTCACATATGAGGTATTTCCTTACACAAAAGAAATTGGGTTACACATTTTTGGAGGCTTGTTCTCCTTTTACCCCTTGTAAAAATTCAAATACTGGGTCTACAAGTTACTATGTTAGTGTAAAAACAAAGATTTTGAATTTTCTCCTTCACTTTGCTGCTATTCCTGTGAAACACCTAAAGGGTTAACAAACTTTCTAAATGTCATTATTTGTATACATTGAGGGGTGAGGTTTTTATAATGGAGTCATTTATGGGGTATTTCTATTATGAAGGCCCCTCAAATCCACTTCAAAACTGAACTGATCCCTGAAAAATTCCGATTTTGAAAATTTTGTTAAAAATTGGAAAACAGCTGCTGAACTTTGAAGCCCTCTGATGTCTTCCAAAGGTAAAAACATGTCAACTTTATGATGCCAACATAAAGTAGACATATTGTATATATGAATCAATATGTAATTTATTTGGTATGTCTATTTTCCTTACAAGCAGAGAGCTTCAAAGTTAGAAAGATTCAACATTTTCAAATTTTTATGACATTTTGGAATTTTCCACCAAGAATTTATGCAAGTATCAACAAAAATGTACCACTATTTTAAAGTAGAATGTGTCACGAAAACACATTCTCGGAATCAAATTAATAAGTAAAAGCATCCCAAAGTTATTAACCCGTTAAGGACATGGATGTTTATTCTCGTCCATGTGCCGTTAACGGGGTATGACGCAGGCTCCCAATTCGAGCCCGTGTCATACTGGCCGGCCCCCAGCTGATTCTTGTAGCTGGGGACCGGAGTTAATAGCCGACACACAATCGCGAGGGGGGGTGGGCGATCCACTGTGGAGGTAGCCATCTCCTTCACTGCCGGCCCTGGTGCTCAGAATGATAAAGTCTGGCAAGTCTTAAGGCAAGACTCTGGCAAGGACTTAAAGTGTAAAAAAAAAAAGTTTTAAAAAGTATAAAAACACACACACATTAACCCCTTCCTTATTAACATTTTAAATTACCCCCCTTTTCCCAAACTTCATTTAAAAAATATATAAACATAAAAATAAACATATGTGATATTGCCGCGTGCATAAATGTCAGATCTATAAAAAGAGGTTGTTAATTAAAGCACACGGTCAATGGCATATGCGCAAAAACAAATCCAATGTCCAAAATAGTGTATTGTTGGTCACTTTTTACACCAAAAAAAAAGGAATAAAAAGCGATCAAAAAGTCTGATCAAAACAAATATGACACAGATTAAAACTTCAGATCACGGTGCAAAAAATGAGCCCTCATGCCACCCTGTACATGGAAAAATAAAAAAGTTAGTGGTCAGAAGAGTACAATTTTAAATGTATTAATTTTCATGCATGTAGTTATGATTTTTTCCAAAAGTACGACAAAATCAAACCTATATAAGTAGGGTACCAATTTTAATGTTTTAGCAAAAAAAGTACTGTGTAGAAACGGAAGCCCCCAACAATTACAAAAGGTGTTTTTTCTTCAATTTTGTAGCAAAATGATTTTTTTTCCTGTTTTGCTGTAGATTTTTGGGTAAAAGGACTGATGTCATTACAATGTAGAATTGGTGGTGCAAAAAATAAGCCATCATATGGATTTGTAGGTGCAAAATTGAAAGGGTTATGATTTTTTAAAAACAAAAAAACGAAAGTGCAAAAACTGAAAAACGCATTGTCCTTAACTCCTCAATGACGGCTGGCGTTTTAAAGTACTTAAGGACTGAGGTTGTATGGATACGCCCATGGGAATTTCGGTCCCCGCCGCTCGCTGGGCTGGGACTGGACCGGGGTGACTGCTGATATCTATCAGCAGGCACCCCGTGCAAACCCCTGGGGGGGTCCAGAGACGGTCGGTCAATTCAGACCAACGATTTGCGGCTTTTCCGGGTCAATCGGGTCTCTGGTGACCCGGTGACCTGGAAAAAAGGGTGAATGGGGCTGTCCGAGAGGAGTGAGGTGGCATGGGTGCCGCCTCACGGTCACATGATTGATCGGTCGGAACGACCGATCAATCACAACCCTGCTGGGCGGCGATCAGGACGGCGAAGATGGCAGAGATCAGCACCGGAGAGGGTCTCCTACCTTGCCCTGGTCTGGCGGGGTCCCCCCAGGATCGGTGGCGGCGACAGGAGCAGCAGGATTGGCGGCAGCAGTGGTGGCGTCCCAGCAGGAAAGATCCAGCAGGAGGTGAGGCCTGTTCACTTCCTGCTCTTGCTTAGCAACAACTCGCAGCATGCACAGCCAAAAGGGCATGCTGGGAGTGGTAGTTTTGCAACAGCTGGAGTTCCAAATACAACTCCCAGCATGCCCTATGGTTGTCTGTGCATGCTGGAGGTTGTAGTTTTGCAACAGCTGGAGGCACTTTTTTCCTATGAAAAAGTGTGCAGCCAGCTGTTGCATAACTACATCTCCATGCATGCACAGACTACCAAAGGGCATGCTGGGAGTTGTAGCAGTTTGCCTCCAGCAGTTGCAAAACTACAACTCCCAGCATGCCCTTCGACTGTCAATGCATGCTGATTGTTGCAGTTTTGCAACAGCTGGAGACACATTAGTTGTGAAACTGAGTTTGTTACCTAACTCAGTGTTTTGCAGCCAGTGTGCCCCCAGCTTTAGCAAAAATAGAACTCCAAGCATGCACTGAGAGACTGTACATGCTGGGAGTTCTAGTTTTGCAACAGCTGGACGCAGGCTGGTTAAGAAACACTGAGTTAAGTAACAAATTCTGTGTTTTGCAAAAACTACAACTCCCAGCATGTATGGTCTGTCAGTGCATGCTGGGAGTTGTAGTTTTGCAACAGCTTGAGGTTTGCCCACCACCCCCCATGTGAATGTACAGGGTACATTATAACGGGCGGGTTTACAGCGAGTTCTGCTGCAAGTTTGAGATGCAGCAAATTTTCTGCCGCAGCTCAAACTCCCAGCGAGAAACTCATTGTAAACCTCCGCCCGTGTGAATGTATCCTAAAAATACTACACTACACTAACACATAATAAAGGGTAAAACACCACATATACACATACCCCTACTATGTATTGTACGGCAGTGTTTCCAAAATGGAGCCTCCAGCTGTTGAAAAACAACAACTCCCAGTATTACCGGACAGCCACTAACTGTCAAGGTCTGGAGTTTTGCAACAGCTGGAGACAACCTGTTTGGGAAACTCTGCCGTAGGGAATTTTTGTGGCGGATTCAAATCCCCAATTTAGTCCTCAAATGCGCATGGCGCTCTCTCACTTCGGAGCCCTGTCGTATTTCAAGGAAACAGTTTAGGGCCACATATGGGGTATCTCCGTACTCGGGAGAAATTGTGTTACAAATTTTTGGGGGCATTTTCTCCTTTTACCCCTTATGAAAAGGTAAAGTTGGGGTCTACACCAGCATGTTAGTGTAAAAAAATAAATTATTTTTACACTAACATGCTGGTGTTGCCCCATACTTTTAATTTTCACATGCGGTAAAAGGAAAAAAAGACCCCCAAAATTTGTAACGCAATTTCTCCTGAGTACATAACTACCCCATATGTGGATGTGCTCTGCAAGGTTTTCCTGCCAAAAAAAACTTCCATCACTAGGTTTTGTAGTGATGGAAGTGCTCTGCGAGCGCACAACATGGCTCAGAACTGAGAGCGTGCCATGTACATTTGAGGTCTAAATTGCTGATTTTACAGCGGTTCTGACATAAACACAAAACAATAAATACCCAGATATGACCCCATTTTGGAAACTACACCCCTCACGGAATGTAACAAGTGGTATAGTGAGCCCTAACACCCCACAGGTGTTTGACAAATTTTCACAAAAAAGCTGGTGTTACCCTACATTTTTCATTTTTTGCAAGGGAGAATAGGAAAAAAGCCCCCCAAAATCTGTAGCCCCATTTCTTCTGAGTAAGAACATACCCCATAGGTGGATGTAAAGTGCTCTGTGGGCGAACTACAATGCTCAGAAGAGAAGGACACCATTGGGCTTCTGGAGAGAGAAGGTGTACGAAATTGAAGGCCACGTCTATTTACAAAGCCCCTATAGTGCCAGAACAATGGAAACCCCCCACATGTGACCCCATTTTGGAAACTACACACCTCATGTAATGTAATAAGGGGTACAGTGAGCATTACACCTCACAGGTGTCTGACAGATTTTTGGAACAGTGGTCCGTGAAAATGAAAAATTCAATTTTAAATTTGCACAGCCCACTGTTCCAAAGATCTGTCAAAGTCGGGTGTAAGTGTTCACTGCACCCCTTATTAAATTCTGTGAGGGGTGTAGTTTTCAAAGTAGGGTCACATGTGGGGGGGGTCCACTGTTCTGGCATCACGGGGGGCTTTGTAAACGCACATGGCCCCTGACTTCCATTCCAAACAAATTCTCTCGCCATTAGCTTGCCCGCAGAACACTTTACATCCATATATGGGGTATTTCCATACTCAGAAGAAATGGGGTTACAAATTTTGAGAGGCTTTTTCTCCAATTACCCCTTGTGAAAATGAAAAATTTGGGGTAAAACCAGCATTTTAGTAAAAAAAATCAAATTTTTCATTTTCCCGTCCAAATTTAGCGGGAATTTGTCAAGCACCTGTGGGCTGTTAAAGCTCACTGTACCCCTTGTTACGTTCCTTCAGGAGTGTAGTTTCCAAAATAGTATGCCATGTGTTTTTTTTTGCTTTTCTGGGACCATAGGGGCTTCCTAATTGCAACATGCCCCCCAAAAACCATTTCAGCTAAATTTGTTTTCGAAAAGCCAAATGTGACTTCTTCTCTTCTGGGCATTGTAGTTCACCCGCAGTGCACTTAATGTCCACACATGGGGTATTCCCATACTCTGAAGAGATGGGGTTACAAATTTTGGGGGGCATTTTCTCCTATAACCCCTTGTAAAAATGTAAAAGTTGGGGGAAAACCAGCATTTTAGTGAAAAAAAATATTCATTTACACATCCAATTTTCACGAAAAGTCGTCAAACACCTGTGGTGTGTTAAGGCTCACTGGACCCCTTGTTACGTGCCTTGAGGGGTATAGCTTCCAAAATGGTATGCCATGTCGGGTTTTCTGTGGTTCTGGCAACATAGGGGCTTCCTAAATGTGACATGCCCCCCAAAAAACATTTCAGCAAAATTCACTCTCCAAAATCCCATTGTTGCTCCTTCCCTTCTGAGCCCTCTACTGCGCCCGCCGAACACTTGACATACACATATGAGGTATTTGCTTACTCAAGAGAAATTGGGTTACAAATTTTTTTTTGGGGGGGGGCTTTTTCTCCTTTTACCCCTTGTAAAATTTGAAAAACTGGGTCTACAAGAACATGCGAGTGTAAAAAATGAAGAATTTCAATTTTCTCCTTTACGTTGCTGCTATTCCTGTGAAACACCTAAAGGGTTAACACACTTTTGAATGTCATTTTGAATACTTGGAGGGGTGCAGTTTTTATAATGGGGTCAATTATGGGGTATTTCTAATATGAAGACCCCTCAAATCCACTTCGAATCTGAAAAATTCCGATTTTGAATATGTGAAAAATTGGAAAATTGCTGCTGAACTTTAAAGTCCTCTGATGTCTTCCAAAAGTAAAAACATGTCAACTTTATGATGCCAAAATAAAGTAGGCATATTGTATATGTGAATCAATATATAATTTATTTGGAATATTCATTTTCTTTACAAGCAGAGAGTTTCAAAGTTAGAAAAATGCCAAATTTACAACATTTTCATGAAATTTGGGGATTTTTCACCAATAAAGGATGCAAGTAACGACGGAAATTTACCACTGTGTTAAAGTAGAATATGTCACAAAAAACAAACTCGGAATCAAAACAATCGGTAAAAGCATTATTAATGCTTAAAGTGACAGTGGTCAGAATTGCAAAAAAGGGCTCAGTCCTTAAGGTGAAAAAGGGCTCAGTCCTTATAGGGGTACTTCGGTGGTCAACGTGTTTTTCCGTTTTTGACTTACCCTATTTGTTTTGTTTCATTTCTATTCTTGTTGTTTAGCCTACTCTATTTACATTCTTTGTTGTCTTTTTATCCCCCACTTTGTTTTCCTATCTTTGCTTCTATTTCCTGTTTCTTGCTGTGCTGAAAACTACAAATCCCAGCATGCCACATGCCTTGCTGGTTGGGGGTGGATCCTTTTTGTTTGTTTGTTTGTTCCGCCCTTTACCCATCCTACTATTTTCCCGGGTCGGCCCCCTTATACACAGCACACTAATATAATCAGCCTAGGTTGGGATACACTGTCATACACACACAAAAAGGACTACAACTCCCAGCAGGAGTCATTCAGGAGTCTTCAGTCTGTGGTATAACACCAGCATGCTGCCTCTGTAGTCTCCTAGGAGTTGTAGTTCACCACCCCTCTGTAGGGCATAAACCAGTGTATCCCAATCAGGGTGCCTCCAGGGTTGCAAAACTACAACTCCCAGCATGCCCTGACAGCCTTTGGGCATGCTAGGAGTTTTAGTTTTTCAACAGCTGGATGCACACTGGTTGGGAAATACTGGTGTAACATGTATGCTAAATAGGCTAGAACAGTGTTTCCCAACCAGTGTGCCTCCAGCTGTTGCAAATCTACAACTCCCAGCATGCCCAAAGTCTGTCAGGGCATGCTGGGAGCTGTAGTTTTGCAACAGCTGGAGGTACACTGGTTTGTAAACACTAGCATACACACAACAGGGACTACAACTCCCAACATGTGTCATTCAGGAGTCCCCCCTTCCCTTTCACATATAGAGATCATTAACAGTATGAGATTTATTCCCCAGCCCCTGCAGTCCATACATCCCCAGCCCGTGCACCTTGTTATTCTCCCCTTCAGATAACACACTTATCTTATCTGTGTCCCTTCTCCTGTGCAGACCTGCATCCTTAGAATACAGAGCAGGGGGAGGGGAGCATCTGTGGAGCTGTGGATGAGATGAGGGGGCGTGGCTTATTTTTCTCATGCAGACAGGAAAAAAAAAAGCTGTGACATCTGTCCACAACAGACTCAGAACTGTGGACAACAGTAAAAGAAAACCCTCTGAACTACAGAACTTCCTGCCCAACAAACAGGTAAGCAAAACACATACATGCTGCCAAAACATGTAACACATGTAAATTGCAAAAAAACAAAACTTACAAAGAAGATGCCATATAGTAAAAAAAATTAACTACCAGAGTACCCCTTTAAGAAGTTAAGGGGTTAATGCTTAAAGTGGCAGTGTTCAGATGTGCAAAAAATGTTCTGGTCCTGAAGGTGAAAATGGGCTTGGTCCTTAACCCTTTATTACTGCATTATCATTTTTTCCTCCTCGCCTTCTAAAAATCATAACTCTTTTATATTTCCATCCACAGACCCATATAAGGGCTTGGTTTGTGCGTCACCAATTTAACTTTGTAATGACATCACTTATTTTAACCCCTTAAGGACCAATACAAATAAACCTGTACGCCCCTAAAAGACCAGGCCTGTTTTTTCAAATCGGGGATGTCTGTCTTTATTAGAGAATGTATACAATGTAGAAGTGTCAGCTGGCACTGCTTCTTTCCCGGATACACCCCTCACCTTAATCTTCCTCTGACCAGCGTAGTCGTGAAGGCACAGTCACCTGCTGGCGCTTGAGAAACTGGTGGTGCACAGGCTGTGCAAAGCTCAAGTCACCGTGTATCGCAAAACAACGAAGTAGAAAAAAGCCGGCAGCTCACCAAAGAATTCAACGCAAGCTTCTTTATTGACCAGCGTGTGCAGGTTACAAAACTTGAAGTGCAGGTGCTCTACCCCAAAACCGCACGAACAACGTCCGTTTCGCACTAACTGTGCTTCCTCCGGTTCGTTGTCGTACTATCCCTCCTCCCCTTATATAGTTCCCCCCAATCAGGATTCTAACAGGGTAGGAGTGTCATACAATTGCGACCATCTCAACTACATCACATCCGTTATGACATCATGTCAGTGCGCGGTCAGCTGACGCCGTTGCCGTAGATACGGGCAGGACGCGGCCATCTGTGCCGGAAGTAGCGATGTAGAAAACTTCATCAGCTGGTCCGCTACAACTTCCTTCGTATCCACAGCAACCCGGCATCACGTGACTATCTCCGCACTGTTGGGGAAGAAACAAACGGGGAAGGTAAGTACAACTATGTGAATGAGTGATTAAAACAAAGTATTAAACAATGATTAAAAACAGTGTAAGTTACCTTACAGAAAAATGCTCATGTCTATTTTATCATTTAAACCAACTGCGCCCATAGCTCCTGTTCTTAAAATCCACCTACTTTCACGTTGTAAGAGGAGCTTATTTCTGTCTCCACCATTGATGGCATTGTCCACTATTTCCAACCCGGAAAATTTCAGGACCGACTGGTCCCCTTTGTGTACTTCCCGTACATGCTGGATAAGTCTGGGACAGCCCACTCCGGTGGAGATAGATCTAAGATGCTCTCTGATGCGGGTATTCAGGTTCCGTATTGTTTTCCCGATGTAAAAAAGTCCGCAATCGCAGACAATTGCATATACTACAAACCTAGTTTTACAAGTGATAAAATTGCGTATTGACCATGATACTCCCCCGAGATTGATGCTCTTATTCTCTGCATTAAAAGGACATAGTTGGCATTGCCTGCATTTAAAATTACCCTGAGGTCTCGATTTTTTCAGCCAGTTATCAGATTTCTCTCTAAACTGATTCGGGACCAGCACGTTACCTATGGTCTTAGTTTTTCTGTACGAAAAAAGGGGGCGGTTGACAGCAGCATCCCCCAAGTCACAATCCTCCTCAATGAGATGCCAGTGCCGCCCAACAGCCGTTTGCATGGCCTGGTCCATAGGACTGTGCTTAAAGGAGAATACAAATCTGTCAGACGTCCCCTTCCTTTTCTTTTTCCTGGAATATCTGGCTGCTGCATATCCTATCTTACGGGCTTTGTTCAGGGCCAGTTGGACAATGTCTCCTGGGTACCCCCTATTAATAAATCTCCTTGCCAGTTCCTCTGACTGCTTTTCAAAGGCTTCATCTCTGTTGTTGAGTCTCCTAAGCCGGAGGAACTGGCTGAATGGAATAGACTTCTTGACGTGAGGGGGATGGAAGCTTTCAAAATGAAGTAACGCATTTACTGCCGTGGGTTTACGAAACCCACTCGTGACAAAACCATCCTCAGAAATTTCTACCCTCACGTCAAGAAAGTCTAATGATTTACCTCCAAAGACGTAAGTGAATCTCATGTTCATGTCATCATTATTATTGAGATAATTGACAAATTGAATGAACTCTTCTTCACCCCCCATCCATACGATAAACACGTCGTCCATATATCTCAATATGGACGATATGTATCGAGTGAATGGGTTCCTTTCCGAAAAAATGAAGCGCTTTTCGAAGATAGCAAGGTACAGGTTGGCCAGGGAACATGCGACGGGTGTCCCCATCACTGTTCCACTGACCTGCCTGTACCATTGCTCTCCGAACCTAAAAGCATTATGCTCTAATACAAATCTGAGGGAATCACAGATAAAGTCCACCATGTCTGCCTCCAGCTTAATTTCTACCAGGAATTCTCTAATTACCCGGACCCCCACATCTTGGGGGATCCGGGTATAGAGACTTTCTACATCCACTGATGCCAAGCTGGCTCCTGGCAGACAGTGGACATCATCCAGTGCTGTCAGAAATTCCCCAGTGTCCCCAAGGTACGTCGGTATCTCCGATAAAAGAGGGCGCAACAACCAATCCAGGTATTTGCTAAGGCCCTCCGTAACCGAGCCGATCCCCGAGACAATGGGACGTCCCGGGGGTCGGCTCAGTGACTTATGAATCTTCGGGAGATAGTACCAATAGGGCTTCCTGGGGAATTTGGGCAAAAGTCTGGAAGCGGTCTTTTCGGACAACACCTTTTTCTCCACATAGCCCCTTAGTAAGGTCTGCAATCTGGATACATAACTACTGGTTGGATCACTGTGCAATTTAGCATAGGTGGAAACATCGCTGAGCTGCCTAAGGGCCTCCTCCCTATATTGTTCTCTAGACAGCACAACTATGTTTCCACCCTTATCTGCTTTCCGGAAGATCAATTCCTTTCTATCTCTTAACCACTTCAGTGCTCTCTGTTCTTTACTGGATAAATTATCTTCCTCTTTAGGGTATAGTAACATTTTAACATCCTTAATAACCAGTGAAGTAAATAAATCCAGAGTGCCACCCGGCTGTATTGGTGGACAAAAAGTGGAGCTGTTGCCCCCAGAAAAAAATGTGGGCTCTATCTCTTCAGCTCGACCACTACTCTCCAAGTCAATGAGCATTTGAGCCCCCCTCAACACATCATCCTCCAAATTGGTCATAACACTGAACCCTAAAGGGCCGATCTGAATGGGTGCTTCCCCACTCAATGTGTTGGGAGCTGGCATCACATTTTTGCTGAAAAACTTCTTTAATCCCATTTTTCTAACAGCTTTGAATAAGTCTATCTGGAATTCTACCTCGTCAAAAGGTTCGGTAATGCTAAAGTTTAGTCCCCTAGATAGGAGCTTCACACAGTCTTCCGGTATGGTAACATCAGTCAGATTAATAATATTAATAGGGTCTGTCTTACCCATGTCCGTTAACGCCAGGAGACTTGCTTCCTTTTCTGGCTCTTCTGCCTGCGGTTTGGACCCCCTTCCCCGCCCCCGCCGTGTCCTCCTTCCGTTGGTCCCCCGTTTTTTGGGACACCTGCGGGGCGGGTGCTGGCGTTTCCACTAGCTGGGTCATCTGAGCGGCTTGAATCCGAATCGGTGGTCCATTGATCATTGTTCCTATTTCTGGGACGACTTCTTCTTCTGGACTGCTGTTTTCGATTCCCCCAGTCATGAATGCGGCCGGTTTCGAAATCCATCTTGTCCCTGAGGAATTTATCCCTCTTGCGATCCTTAGTCTCGGCTTGGGTTGTCAGCAATTTCTTTTCTAGCTTCTTCATGAATGCTGTGAACTGTTCCTCGGAATGACGAGATCTCAACTCTAGCCTGGCTCTGCACAATTCCTGTGCCACTAGATTATATTCCACCTCATTCCTTTTCAGGACAATTCTCATTAATCGAAGCGAATGTTCAAGATGTGCTTGCTTCCATTCGTCTAAGAAGCTTTCATCTTCTAGGAATTGGGACGGTTCCTTATATATCCGTAAACCCCTCGGTGCTCTGTTGCATTCATCATATGAGCGCAGGGAGTTGACTGTCCAAAATAGACGGACCTCTTTTTCAGAGAGTGACATAACCTTCTGTTCAAGGGCTCTTAAGCTGAGCATCTGTAAGGTATCCTTACATTCACATGCGGTGAAGTAGGCTCCTGCATCTGTTCTTCCCACACTGAGTGCCGTGCCGACTTCAGGTGTCGAGGATTCCCCATCTGTCTCCATGCTGGAGATCCTGTAGGTAGGGGACAAGGAGTGGGTGTCTGTATCCTGAGTGCTGCGTGCTCTAGCTGTAAAGCATATAGCAGAGTCCAATGTATACAATGTAGAAGTGTCAGCTGGCACTGCTTCTTTCCCGGATACACCCCTCACCTTAATCTTCCTCTGACCAGCGTAGTCGTGAAGGCACAGTCACCTGCTGGCGCTTGAGAAACTGGTGGTGCACAGGCTGTGCAAAGCTCAAGTGACCGTGTATCGCATGATGTCATAACGGATGTGATGTAGTTGAGATGGTCGCAATTGTATGACACTCCTACCCTGTTAGAATCCTGATTGGGGGGAACTATATAAGGGGAGGAGGGATAGTACGACAACGAACCGGAGGAAGCACAGTTAGTGCGAAACGGACGTTGTTCGTGCGGTTTTGGGGTAGAGCACCTGCACTTCAAGTTTTGTAACCTGCACACGCTGGTCAATAAAGAAGCTTGCGTTGAATTCTTTGGTGAGCTGCCGGCTTTTTTCTACTTCGTTGCTTTATTAGAGAATAACTCTGGTAACATTTTGCCAATCACGATAATTCGGACATTGTTTTTTTTGTCACAAGTTGTCCTTCATGTACATGGTAAAAGTAAGCCGATACTTTTTTTTTTTTTTTCACAATGCAAAAAATCATGAAATTTTTACAAAAAATTAAGATATTTGCTATTTTAACACTAATAGGTTCCATATATTCATACTTACTGACCAAATAGTTTATGAAATGTATACTTTCAGATGTCTACTTTATTTTGACATCTTTTTTTGTTTTTAATTAACATTTTAAATTAGTTAGAAGCCTAACAATTGAACTTGAAATTTTGAAAATTTTGAAAATTTGAAAAGTACGTCTTTTTTATGTGGCTATGCAAGGTTTGCAGAAATTAAAAGGTAGTAGAACATAGGAACACCCCCCCAAATGACCCCATTTTAAAAACTAGACCCCTCAAAGTATTCGCTAGGGGGTGCAGTGAATATTTTAACACCATAGTTTTTTGGCAGGAATTATTACAAAGTCAGTGTTAAAAATTCGAAATTTGCAATTTTTCACAAATGCATCATTTGGGGGGCATATTTTTTGTAAATCACTTCTGATATTGAAAGAAATGCACCCTATATTTTATTTAGCTGCTTGTCCCATGTTCGGAAATACCCCCGCTTAGGCCATATATGGTTCCTTGGCCACGTGGTAGGACTCAGAAGGAGAGGAGCGCCATTTGGCTTTCAGGGCAGAACAGTACCCCCACCCCCACAAGTGACCCCATTTATATACCGCACCCCTACAAGTTATTGGCTGGACCAGGGACCTCTCTGATTGGTCCTTGGTCGGCTGGCAGTATAACGCGTCTGTCTGTGACAGTTAAAGGGGTACTCCGGTGAAAACCTTTTTTCTTTTAAATCAACTGGTGCCAGAAAGTTAAACATATTTGTAAATTACTTCTATTAAAAAATCTTAATCCTTCCATTACTTATTAGCTGCTGAATGCTACAGAGGAAATTCCTTTCTTTTTGGAACACTGATGGCATCACGACCACAGTGCTCTCTGCTGACATCGCTGCCCACTAAGGACAACAATAAATAAAGAGTAATTATTATTATAATGACGTCAGCAAAGAGCACTGTGCTCGTGATGTCATCAGAGAGAATTCCAAAAAGAAAAGAATTTCCTCTGTAGTATTAAACAGCTAATAAGTACAGGAAGATTAAGATTTTTTAATAGAAGTAATTTACAAATCTGTTTAAATTTCTGGCACCAGTTGATTTAAAAGAAAAAAGGTTTTCACTGGAGTACCCCTTTAAGGCTCCTGATGGATATATCCGCCATGTTGTGGGAATAAGCACCCGCTCATGGCGAATATATCCATCACTGCTGCGGCTGGGTAGCTCAGTGTGTCCGCTCATGACTGCCGGCGGGAAATCCGCCGCTATGAGTGGACACACAAAGCTACCCAGCCGCAGCAGGGAGCTCATTACCGTGACTGCTGCATAATGTGTAGGATCCCATGGTGGACATCCGCAGCATATTACATGCTGCGGATGTCCGCCAATGCGATCCTACACATTATGCATTTTTTTTATTAGATTCATTTAATAAATGTATTTTTAATCTTTTTTTTCTTTTACATTTTATTTATTTTTACACTTTTATTTTATTTATTTATTTATTTTTACACTTTTTAATGCTTTGGAATACTTAGTATTCCAAAGCATTGCAGTTATATGCTGCCTGCCAGTTTTCACTAGCAGGCAGCATATTAGGACGTGCCTCAGGCACGTCCTTTCAGGCAATACCCAGGGCAGACCTGGGGGTCTTTGTAGGACCCCCGGCTGCCCAGGTATGCAGCAGCACCCCGCGATGCTCCGGGGTGATGCAGGAGAGACAGAGGGAGCCCCCTCCTTCTGTCAGAACTCCTTACAGCGTACGGTCACTTCTGACCACGGCTGTAAGGGTTAAACTGTCGGGAGTGAAGTGAACTTCACTCCCGGCAGTGCGGCAGGCCTCGGCCAGCTGCGTATTACACACAGCACCTCGGGATCGCAATGCGGGGTGCTGCAGAGGAGACAGAGGGAGCTCCCTCCCTCTGTCATAACAGTTACAGCCCGCGGTCACTTCCGACCGTGGCTGTAAGGGGTAAAACTGCCGGGACCGAAGTTTACTTCGGTCCCAGCAGTGCAGCAGGGTCCCGGCTGTGTGATACAGCCGAGTCCCTGCCGCGATCTCGTGGGTGCACTGGGCAGCACCCACGAGAATAATGGATGAGTATAGACGTCCAGGTGCTGCAACGCCTGCCAACCTGGACGTC
Organism: Hyla sarda; assembly: GCF_029499605.1. Lineage (NCBI taxonomy): Eukaryota > Metazoa > Chordata > Amphibia > Anura > Hylidae > Hyla > Hyla sarda. The sequence goes on along the minus strand of NC_079191.1, from coordinate 108,139,259 downwards.
TATACTCGTCCATGGCCGTTATCGGGTTAATGTACGGCGCAACCAAAAAAATACTATTTATGTGGTAAAATTGAAAAGAAAAACGCAATTTAGCAAATTTTGGAAGTTTTTGTTTTCACGCTGTACACTATATGGTAAAAATTACATGTTTTATTTATTCTATGGGTCAATGCGATTAAAATGATACCCATGTTAAATGCTTTTCCATAATTGTACCGCTTTCAAAAAATCTCATACTATTTTTAAAAAATTAGCATGTTTGAAATTGTCCTATTTTGACCACCTATAACTTTCAAATTTTTCTGCTCATTTTTTGCGCTGTGATCTGTAGTTTTTATTGGTACCAAGTTTGCTTAGGTTTTACTTTTTATTAATTTATTGTTAATTTTTTTAAATAAAACGTGACAAAAAAACAGCAATGGATTTTATTTTTTTTTTACATTTACGCCTTTCACCTTTTATGCACGTGGCAATGCCAAATATGTTTATTAATTTTACACTTTTTTAAATTTTACGCATTTTTTTCGGTAAAATGGGAAAAACGGATTATTAACAGACCAGAGCAGAAGACCCCTGGAGACGGACGGAGGCAGGTGAGGGGACCTCTGTCCATCATTATGAATGATTGGATGTATTGATCACGGGCATCTGAAGGGTTAACGGTGGACATCTGCAAGATCGCATGTGTCCGCCATTACCGGCGGTTCCCTGGCTGCTGACAGCAGCCGGGACCTGCCGCGCATGACTCGTGCCCCGGTCCGGTGCTCGAAGTCATGGTGGAGCGTAAATGTACGTCATGGTGCGTTAAGTACCACGGCACCATGATGTACATTTACGTCAATTGTCGTTAAGGGCTTAAGGGCATAAAGGGGTACTCCGTAGGGGAAAAAAATGTAATCACCTGGTGCAACAAAGTTATACAGATTAGTAAATTACTTCTATTAAAAAAAATCTTAATCCTGATAGTACTTATACTCTACTGTATGATCCACAGGAAGTCCTTTTCTTTTTGAATTTACTTTCTGTCTGACCACAGTGCTGTCTGCTGAAACCTCTGTCCATTTTAGGACCTGTCCAGAGTACAAGCAAATCCCCATAGCAAACCTCTCCTGCTCTGGACAATTCCTGACATGGACAGAGGTGTCAGCAGAGAGCACTGTTGCTTTGGATAGGGGATAAGATGTCTAAGCACTGGAGATTCCCTTTAAGGTTGTGTAGGGTATGAATCTCTTAACTAACACAGGCCCTCTACCAACTATTGAAAAATCAGACCATCTCACAGACTGCTTCATATGCCCCCATGTTTCACAGTCTGCATCTTTTGCCATATCTGACATTTGCCTATCTCTGAGATTGCTCTGAATACCCCTGATTCTAACAAACTTCTCCATTACCTGCCCTTCTCCCAGACAGCTCAATCTGCCCCATCTCACAGACTGTTCCATTTTTAATCTCTCATAGACTGAGCCATTTTCCCCACCTCACAGACTGCTCCATAGGCAGACAAATATTATGTGTTTTTTTTCTCTATGCAAAACACCTGATTCAGTACCTGCATTACTGCAGTTTAGTTTTCTGTGAACAAGATGGGAGCCTCTTCCTTACTCTTCCTTACTTTCATGGGGACCATGATTTCAAGTTACACCCCTATTTGCATGTATTGGCCTTTAGTAATGATTAAACTGTACCACTCACCTTTCATATAATAGGAAGAGATAATAATATAGATGATCTATATTTCTTCATATTTGTAATGATATTTTTAATTAAATATTAGGGAATATACAGTGGGGACAAAAGTATGTAGTCAGTCACCAATTGTGCAAGTTCTCCCACTTTAAAAGATGAGAGAGGCCGGTAATTTTCATCTTAGGTATACCTCAACTATGAGAGACAGAATGGGAGGGAAGAATACAGGAAATCACATTGTAGGATTTCTAATGAATTAATTGATAAATTTCTCGGAAAAATAAGTATTTGGTCACCTACAAACAAGCAAGATTTCTGGCTCTCACAGACATTTTACTTCATCTTTAAGAGTCTTCTTTGTCCTCCACTCATTGCCTGTATTAATGGCACCTGTTTGAACTTTTTATCAGTATAAGACACCTGTTCACAACCTTAAACAGTCACACTCCAAACTCTACTATGGCCAGGACAAAAGAGCTGTCGAAGGACAACAGAAACAAAATTGTAGACATGCACTAGGCTGGGAAGATTGAATCTGCAATAGGCAAGCAGCTTGGTGTGAAGAAATCAACTGTGGGAGCAATTATTAGAAAATGAAAGACATACAAGAACACTGATAATCTCCCTCGATCTGGGGCTCCATGCAAGATCTCACGCTGTGGTGTAAAAATGATCTCAAGAACGGTGAACAAAAATCCCAAAACCACATGGGGTCCTAATGAATGACCTGCAGAGAGCTGGGACCAAAGTAACAAAGGCTACCATCATGCAGTACCAGATATGTCCCCCTGCTTAAGCAAGTACCTGTCCGGGCCGTTCTGAAGTTTGATAGAAAGCATTTGGATGATCCAGAAGAGGATTGGGAGAATGTCATATGGTCAGATGAAACCAAAGTAGAACTTTTTGGTAAAAACTCAACTCTTCATGTTTGGAGGAGAAAGAATGCTGAGTTGCATCCATAGAATACCATACCTACTGGAAACATCATGCTTTGGGGCTGTTTTTCAGCAAAGGGACCAGGATGACTGATCCGTGTAAATGAAAGAATGAATGGGCCATGTATCGTGAGATTTTTAGTTAAAAACCTCCTTCCATCAGCAAGGGCATTGAGGATGAAACTTGGCTGGGTCTTTCAGCATGACAATGATCCCAAACACACCGCCCGGGCCACAAAGGAGTGGCTTTGTAAGAAGCATTTCAAGGTTCTGGAGTGGCCTAGCTAGTCTTAAGATCTCAAGCCCATTGAAAACCTTTGAAGAGAGTTGAAAGTCCGTGTTGCCCAGTGACAGCCCCAAAACATCACTGCTCTGGAGGAGAACTGCATGGAGGAATGGGCCAAAATGCAAGCAAAAGTGTGTGAAAACCTTGTGAAGACTTACAGAAAACGTTTGACCTCTGTCACTGCCAACAAAGGGTATATAACAAAGTATTGAGATTAACTTTTGTTATTGACCAAATACTTATTTTCCACCATAATTTGCAATTAAATTCTTTTAAAATCAGACAATGTGATTTTATGGATTTTTTTTCTCATGCTAGGTCCACATCATGTTTTAGGCAATATGGGACCACATACAGCTGGGGGGAGCTAATACTGTGCGCTCCCGTATGCGGCCCATATGTGATGTATTTCAATGAGCCGACCGGAGTGAAACGTTGACTCTGGTCGGCTAATTTTTGCCCCATATGTGGTTTTCCCACGGGACCAAAAACCGTGGTCAGCCCATTGAAATACAATACATATGGCCCGCATTCGAAAGCGCCCGGTTTTAGATCGCCCCCAGCCATGTGTGGTCCCATATTGCCTAAAACGTGATGTGATCCCAGCCTCTTTCTGTCTCTCATAGCTGAGGTATACCTATGATGAAAATTACAGGTTTCTCTCATCTTTTTAAGTGGGATAACTTGCACAATTGGCGGCTGACTAAATACTTTTTGCCCCACTGTAAATTAATAATGTCATCCTTATTGTCTGTTCTCTGTAGCACATGAAGACAAATGAAATATATATATATATATATTGTCTCTTAATCAAAACAAAGATTGAATTGCCATTTGATGTGTCCCTGACATGTAAAGACATCTGTATCTTTCTTTCATCTTTCTTTCCCTTAACCAAACTTAGTCATAACTGTCTTACATTTTTCATGTTTTTCACTCCCTTTAATGTTTGCATCAAAGTAGACATAAAACTTTTTAGTGCATGTTGTAATTTCTCAATATGCCTAAAGAATAAAATTATGTTTCAGACCTTGGGGATCTGCCTAAAACATAGAAAACTTAGTAAACACTTATACAACTTCCACAGTAAGTTAATTTAGCACAGCTGGAGGTCTATGAAGAACGCATTTAGTCTGTACGTATGGAAAAGTGCAGGTCAGAAGCAAAACAGGCATTCTGTTCTGTAGTCAGGAATGAAAAAAACTGGAAAATAGGCAAAAAGTTATATATTATTTTTTTTAGTAGCTCAAATAATATATATATATATATATATATATATATATATATATATATATATATATATATATATATTCTTATCGTCCCCAGGCAGCCCACAAATGGGAGGTTTAACTAGCAGTATACAAGTATACAAAGAGAAGAGCTATTGAACTGACCAATGACATGCTAGGTTAGGGTAAACCCTCTGAACAGAACATGCACATGTGTATTTTCTCTCTTCCACAGGGTAGGAGAGGTTGTTCCGCTCTCCAGTGCTACATTCTGGGGAAAATCCAGGCTTACACCACAGGGTTTCCTCCAGTTAGCTGTCTCCATCCAGACATATACCGCAGGGTTTCCTCCACTCAGATGTCTTCACCTAGGCTTATATGGCAGGGTTTCCTCCACTCAGCTGTCTCCATCCAGACATGTACCACAAGGTTTTCTCCAGTCAGCCATCTCCATCCAGGTATATACTGCAGGGTTTCCTCCAGTCAGCCATCTCCATCCAGACATATACCGCAGAGTTTCCTCCACTCAGCTGTCTCCATCTAGGCTTATACCACAAGGTTTTCTCCAGTCAGCCATCTTCATCCAGGCATATACCACAAGGTTTTCTCCAGTCAGCCATCTCCATTCAGGCATATACCACAAGGTTTTCTCCAATCAGACCCCCCCCCCCCCCCCCTTAGACAGCCAATACTTGGTGTTTTCCAGGGACAGCTGTTCTAACCATCTAATATGTTTTCTGAGTCAGAGGATAACTTGAGATGGTCGCGCAAGCCTCTGTGTATGCGGGTGTTTGCACGTGAGGTTACGCAGGACCGGCTGGGGGTTGAGAGTTTCTGCTACGCAGCTGGATCGGAAGTTGGGATGGAAATGTTGTAAGATGACGCTCCAGGGTGTGATGTCAGAGGGAGTGTCACAAGGCAGCATGTGTAGCGGAATTTAAATGCGGGTTTCCCAGCGCTTTGAAAGGCAGAAGATTCCTAAGAGCAGTTAGGTAAATGTCTTTCTATTACCTATAATCTGCTTATTGGTTTAGCTGCTGGTGTTTGCCTGCATTCATTTACCATTGTACAGTTATTACATATGATCTGTATATAAGAGCTGCTGGTGTTTGCCCGCATTTTTCTTAACATTACACAGCTACCAGTGTTACCTGCATTCTCTGTGCATTCAGGCATTCAGGTGTCCTCATGTGTTGATGATGATGATGATGGCCTGATGGGTGTGATCCTTATATTACTGAGCTGCTGGGAAGCAGATCCCTGCATGAACCATTTGTGGTGTATCCTACTGGGTTCTGATGCATGGTAGTTATCTTTGGTAGCCAGTGTTTACTTGCTCTCCATATACCATCACTACATGATTATTGTGTGGGATTCTGGACAGGATATGGGAACCACCTGGGCATGAGCTGACGTGCTCAGAGAAGGAGGGTAGTGGCAGTGTCAGCAAAGAAGAGCATAGCCGAGGTAGCGAAAGAAAACCTGTGAAATGTAACAGGCGTAAGGCTGCTGGTCTGATGAGCTCAGGTGACGGCGATGCTGCTGCTAGTTCAGGTTTCGTTAAAAAAAACATCCAGAGGAGGGGCACAGTCAGGTGGTGCAGTCCCTGTCCGATATTCTCATTCTCTTCTTTTTCAGCTTACCTGACACAGAGAATGTGGCAATATTTTGTCTCTGCAAACAGAAAGTAACCTGTGGCCAGGGTCTGAGTGTAGAAACTATGTCTTTACATAGGCATATGGAGCATCACCAAAAGGCTGCGTGGGATAATCCAGACACCCCACAACATGAGGAAAATGCTGCTGCTGCTACTGATGATCCTTCAGATCCCTCCCGACTGTCTAACAGCCAGGCCTCTTACACAGGCAGCACATTCTCCTCATCAGTTTACTGCCCTCCTCCCTGATCTCGTTAGTTATCCATTGGGGAATCCATGTCCTCCAGACAACAGTATTCTCCCAGTTACCCTGTTGTAATGCGCCTCAATTCATACCTGGCCAAGTTGTTGGTGGCGCAGGCCCTCCCATACCATCTTGTTGACTCTATGGCCTTCAGGCAACTAATGGAGTGTGCCCAGCCCAGGTGGCCCATACATAGTCACCATTATTTTTCAAAGAGAGCCATCCCCACTTTGCACAATCATGTGACGGAGAGGGTGGGCTACTCCATGAACTTGTCTGTGTGCAGAACAGGGCATGCCATGGTTGATACGTGGAGAAGTAGCTATGGCCAGGGGCAATAAATGTCTTTTACGACCCACTGGGTCAACATCCTTCAGAATGAGGCTCCACCGCAATGAGGCCAAAAAAAAATTGTAGTGACACCTCCATGGTTGCACCGATCCTCCACGGACATCTTGCACTCCATGAGGAAGGGCATAGCTTATTCTCCTCCTTCTTCCCCACTCTTCGTTCATCGCTGCAAAATCAAGCTTGGGCGAGTAAAGCCACACAGAGGAGGAGCTGCTGCCCTGTCTGCAACAAGAGGTTTCACACTGACATTGGGAAACTAAATGTGCAGGAAAATTTGCGTTTGGTTTAGGCGTTCATATACTTTTAAACATGACTTGCTTCACCTGCAGGTCCAAAAACGCTCTTCCACAACACCGCCTATTTGCAATGTTCCAATACGGTGGAACTCCACTTAACACATGTTGGATTGCTGTACGAGCAGTGCAAAGCGGGGACCTACTTTCTCATGCAACAGCAAGACAATTTTTAGAGCCAGTGTGATTTACAGCTCAGAGATTATCAGCTAATCAGGGACACTTGTCATATGCTCGTGCCTTTTGAGGAGGCTACAAGATATGTCATCAAAGAAAACAGTGGCATTGGGGATGTAATGCCTCTGATATTTCTTTTGGAGCAGACGCTGATGGCGATGATGAAAGAAGGAAAGATGGAGGAGACTACACATCTTCAAGACAGCAGTACGGATGTTCTCCTTGAGGAGCTGGCGTTGGATGAGGAGGTAGGGGGACTTGAGGAGGAGGATTTGGAGATGACTCTATGGAAGAGAAAGGGGACGAGGACCTTAAACAAGGCGACAATGATGAGGATGAGGAAGAGCATGACCAACCTTGGCAGTATAGGATGGAGGTAGAACAAGCTGGGCCCTCAGAAAAGCTGTCAAGGATGGCTAGGTGTATGCCTTCCTGCTTGCACAATAACAAGCATATTGTGGGCTTGAAGGGAACAGAAGAGTATTGGATAGCACACTCTTAACCCCTTAAGGTCTGAGCCCTTTTTCACCTTAAGGACTGAGCCCTTTTTTGCAATTCTGACCACTGTCACTTTAAGCATTAATAAATCGGGGATGCTTTCACCGATTGTTTTGATTCCGAGAGTGTTTTTTCGTGACATATTCTACTTTAACAAAGTGGTAAATTTTCATTGTTACTTGCATCCTTTCTTGGTGAAAAATCCCCAAATTTCATGAAAATTTTGAAAATGTTGCATTTTTATAACTTTGAAACTCTCTGCTTGTAAAGAAAATGAATATTCCAAATAAATTATATATTGATTCAGAAATACAATATGTCTACTTTATGTTGGCATCATAAAGTTGACATGTTTTTACTTTTGGAAGACATCAGAGGGCTTCAAAGTTCAGCAGCAATTTTCCAATTTTTCACAAAATTTTCAAAATCTGAACTTTTCAGGGACCAGTTGAGTTTCTAAAAGAATTTGAGCGGTCTTCATATTAGAAATACCCCACAAATGACCCCATTATAAAAACTGCACCCCTACAAGTATTCAAAATGACATTCAGAAAGTGTGTTAACCCTTTAGGTGTTTCACAGGAATAGCAGCAAGGTAAAGAAGAAAATTCAAAACCTTCATTTTTTTACACTCGCATGTTCTTGTAGACCCAGTTTTTTAAATTTTACAAGGGGTAAAAGGAGAAGAAGCCCCCCCCCCCCCAAAAAAAAAAAAATTGTAACCCAGTTTCTCTCGAGTAAGGAAATACCTCATATGTGTATGTCAAGTGTTCGGCAGGCACAGTAGAGGGCTCAGAAGGGAAGGAACAACAATGGGATTTTGGAGAGTGAATTTTGCTGAAATGTTTTTTGGGGGGCATGTCACATTTAGGAAGCCCCTATGGTGCCAGAACAGCAGAAAACCCCACATGGCATACCATTTTGGAAACTACACCCCCCAAGGCACGTAACAAGGGGTCCGGTGAGCCTTAACACCCTACAGGTGTTTGATGACTTTTCGTTAAAGTTCGATGTGTAAATGAAATTTTTTTTTCACTAAAATGCTGGTTTTACCCCAAATTTTACATTTTTACAAGGGGTTATAGGAGAAAATGCCCCCCAAAATTTGTAACCCCATTTCTTCTGAGTATGGAAATACCCCATATATGGATGTAGTGTTCTGCGGGCGAACTACAATGCTCAGAAGAAAAGGAGCGCCATTGAGCTTATGGCGAGAGAATTTGTTTGGAATGGAAGTCAAGGGCCATGTGCGTTTACAAAGCCCCCCGTGGTGTCAGAAGAGTGGACATGTGACCCTATTTTGGAAACAACACCCCTCACAGAATTTAATAAGGGGTGCAGTGAACATTTACACCCCACTGGCGTTTAACAGATCTTTGGAACAGTGGGCTGTGCAAATGATCACTGCACCCTTTATTACAATACGTGAGGGGTGTAGTTTCCAAAATGGTGTCACATGTGGGGGGGGGTCCACTGTTCTGGCACTATGGGGGCTTTGTAAACACACATGGCCTTCAATTTCGGACACATTCTCTCTCCAGAAGCCCAATGGCGCTCCTTCTCTTCTGAGCATTGTAGTTCACCCACGGAGCACTTTACATCCACATATGGGGTACGTTCTTACTCAGAAGAACAGGGGCTACACATTTTGGGGGGCTTTTTTCCTATTCTCCCTTGTGAAAATGAAAAATGTAGGGTAACACCAGCATTTTAGTGAAAAAAAAAAGGTTTTTTTCATTTTCACATCCAACTTTAACGGAAATTTGTCAAACACCTGTGGTGTGTTAGGGCTCACTATACCCCTTGTTGCATTCCATGAGGGGTGTAGTTTCCAAAATGGGGTCTATGTGGGTATTTATTGTTTTGCGTTTATGTCAGAACCGCTGTAAAATCAGCCACCCCTGTGCAAATCACCAATTTAGACCTCAAATGTGCATGGCACGCTCTCACTTCTGAGCCATGTTGTGCGCTCGCAGAGCACTTAAATCCCACATATGGGGTAGTTATGTACTCAGGAGAAATTGTGTTACAAATTTTGGGGGCTTTTGTTCCTTTTACCGCTTGTGAAAATTAAAAGTATGGGGCAACACCAGCATGTTAGCGTAAAAAAAAATATTTTTTTTACACTAACATGCTGGTGTAAACCCCAACTTTTCCTTTTCATAAGGGGTAAAAAGAGAAAAAGCCCCCCAAAAATTTGTAACACAATTTCTCCCAAGTACGGAGATACCCCATATGTGGCCCTAAACTTTTTCTTTGAAATACAACAGGGCTCTGAAGTGAGAGAGCGCCAGGTGCATTTGAGGACTAAATAGGGTATTTGAATCCACCACAAAAATACCCTAAGGCAGTGTTTCCCAAACAGGGTGTCTCCCGCTGTTACAAAACTCCCAGCATGCTTTGACAGTCAGTGGCTGTCTGCAATACTGTGAGTTGTTGTTTTTCAACACCTGGAGGCTCAGTTTTGGAAACACTGCCGTACAATACGTTTTTTTTTCTATTGGAGTGGGGGGGGGGGGGACTAGGGGTATGTGTATATGTAGTGTTTTACCCTTTATTTTGTGTTAGTGTAGTGTTTTTAGGATACATTCACAAGCGTGCAGGTTTACAATGAGTTTCTCGCTGGGAGTTTGAGCTGCAGTGTAAAATTTGACGCATCTCAAACTTGCAGCAGAACTCGCTCCAAACCCGCCCGTGTGAATGTATCCTGTACATTCACATGGCGGGGGGGTCCTCCAGCTGTTGCAAAACTACAACTCCCAGCATGCCCTGACTACCAAAGGGCATGCTGGGAGTTTTTCATAGAAAAAAAGTGCCTCCAGCTGTTGCAAAACTACAACCCCCAGCATGCACAGACTACCAAAGGGCATGCTGGGAGTTGTATTTGGAACTCCAGCTGTTGCAAAACTACAACTCCCAGCATGCCCTTTGCCTGTGCATGCTGCGATTTGTTGCTAAGCAACAGCAGGAAGTGACCAGACCTCACCTCCTGCTGTATCCTTCTGCTGGGACCGCCACCGTAGCTTCTGCCGGTCCTTCTGCTCCTGTCGCCGCCACCGATCCCTAAGGGACCCCGCCGGACCATGGCAAGGTAGGAGACCCCCGCCGACGCGGATCTCCGCCATCTTCGCCGCCCAGCAGGGTCATGATTGATCGGTCGTTCCGACCAATCAATCAAGTGATCGTGAGGCGGCACCTGTGCCACCTCACTCCTGCTGGGTAAGGGGGAATGGGGCTGTCTCGGACAGCCCCATTCACCCTTTTTTTCAAGGTCACCGCGTCACCAGAGACCCGATTGACCCGGAAAAGCCGCAAATCGTTGGTCTGAATCGCCGACATGGGGGGGTCTCGGGACCCCCCAGGGGTTTGCACATGGTGCGGCGGGGTCCAGAATTCCCACGGGCGTATCCATACGCCATCAGTCCTTAAGGACTTTAAAACGGGGGCGTATGGATACGCCCGGCGTCCTTAAGGGGTTAAACCCTCGGTATAAACCCAAAATGGGGGAATTTTTCTTGCCTTCTGAGAAGGAGGCTAAATTGGATTTAAATAAGGAGATGCTATGCAGCCAGCTTGCCACAGCTTTTCCAGCAACAAACACTTGCTAAACGGGGTTCCAGTCTCTGTTTTCTGCATAGTCAACACTCCACTACCTCTGCCAGCACTACCCCAGCAATAGGCAGGAGCATCATCAGCAGCAGTGGAAGCATCTTGATGTTTAAACACATGATGGTGAAGTTTCTGCATCCTGTATGCTCCCCTGACATGAGTCATGAAAGGGATGTAAACCCCCACCTGAACAATCAGGTTGAGGCCTACCTCAGCAGTTCCCCTTCTCTGACAGACACCATGAGCCCAGACCCCATGGACTTCTGGCTTACAAGATTAGACCATTGACCAGAACTTGCCCAGTTTGCTATGAGTGCACTGTCTTGTCCACCCTCTAGTGTTGTTTTAGAGAGAGTATTCAGCGCAGCAGGGGGCGTGGTCACCTCAAAGCGAACGAGATTGTCATCCCGCAGCGTAAAAAAATGACTTTTACTAAAATGATCAGGCATGGATCAGTGATGAATTTAAAGCTCCTGTTCCAGATGCCACTGATTAGGCAAAACAACCACCAACCCTGCTGAATGCTAGTGACATCAGTCCACCTTCTCACGTTATATGCTGGTGACATCTGTCTGCCATCTCATGCTGTACACTAGTGACATCAAGCCACCATCTCATGCTGTACGCTATTAACATCTGTCTTCCATCTCATGCTGTACACTATTAACATTAGTCAGCCACAACCTGCTGTACGCGGGCTAATAGCAACACTAATAGCAACACCAACCCAACATCACCCTACTTCCAGCCAGGCCTACACATACACAACCCATTGTCTCCATAAAAGGGATAATTATTTCGGCTTTTCATTCAAGAATTATTTCTTCTTTAGTCTTCACTATTTTAGAATGCCAATTCTGTTGCTAATCCCAAAAAAGGATAGTTTTTGAAACGCTTGGGAGAAACCATGCCATCTTCACTTGCTAGACTAAGAACCTCTTGCTACTCCAGAAAAAGGGATAATTTTTGACACACTGGGATAAAGTCACTGCGTCTTCCTATGAGTCCGTGTGAACACCAGCAGCCATCTACCGACAACCAGGAATACTTTATTTCTCATGAAAAATTGTATTATTTTGAAAAATTATGCAATATCAGGGGACAGGAAAAGAAAAATAAGGGAGTGGGAAATCCAACAAAAGCATATAAACACGTCCACATACAGGTGTGTATTAAATGAATCATACATACCACTCCAAAAAAATGAAGTGGAAAAGAAATATATAGATCTATAAATTTAAACTAAAACTACATTGAAGTAAAACACCCACTAAAATAAAAAGGAGGTGAGAGAGAAAAACAAAATACCCCTCCAAAAATGATCAGGCTCTTGAAAAAAACAAACCCTATCTATCACACAAGCTTCCTAGACATTTCTCCATGCGATGAATGGTGCCTATCTCATGCAGCCAATCAGAGATGGGAGAAGGCTAAGTGGACTTCCATGGGTGAGGAATAATCATTCTAGCTGCTGGAAGGAAATAACGATATAAAGAGTTTAAAACCGTTCTCTCACTTTCAGTTAATAGGCGCAAAGGGGCAGAATTATGACACAAGTTATAATCGATGTGTAATTTCTATGACCTTGTCCCAGAACAAACGAAAGGGAGAACAGTCTCACCAAATATGGGACATGGTACCCACTTCTGTTCTACAGTGCCAACATAGGTTGGATGTTTACAGAACAGAAAGTAATAGAGCTGGCACTACTGAAATGTACAGTAAATTGAGTGAAACCCAACAACACAGTCTTATCAGCAATAGATTTCTGCAAGTAGGTCCAACAGTGCTGCGCTCCAAACAAAAGCAGATATACACAGTGCAAAGCAGAATAGATGAGCGACACTCGATCCACAATCCAATTTCCTTTATCTGTGGAAAATGGGGTCAAACAACACAGGTACGTTCCACTTAAAAGAGCAACAACATATCACAGAGGCTTCTTCCGGCCCTCTGAATGTGATGTGGCATCGGTGTGGCTGAAATATGTCAGCGGCGCACGGTGCCATGGCAACATGAACATAAAACAAGCCGGCACCTTTGCAAATTAGCGCAGCAGCCGAACCTAAAGCAGCTAACGGCGCAGGAAATCCAAGTGCATTGGTCTTGAGAATTTAAGAGGCTTCTTTCTGCAGCAATCTATTGGAACTTAAACTACCTCTAATCCTGCAAATGTCAACGCAGATGGATTACTGCTGTGCATAGTCCTGATATGATCTATAAGTCCTGTCCATATAGCTCGCAGATGTTCCTGGACTATAACATTTAGGCATCATATGGTTTTACCTATATGATAGAGACCATAGGAGTACGAGATCATATAAACATCAAAGTGGTTTTACATGTGATGAAATGGTGTACTTTCCATTCTATGCCTTCTATTCTTCAGAACTTAGCTTTGCTATTACTGTATGCATACACATTGAGGCGCCTTTTCTAATTATGTCCTAGTTTCATCCTTTAGTCTAGTACAACTAAGCTGATTACCTAGTGTGCAAGTCCTTCTATAGGAAAATAGAGGTTGTCTAAGGGCCACATCCTTTAAATCAGGATCATTCTCAATAATGTGCAAATGGTGGCGATTAGCTGACTGAATAATATGGTCCATAGGGGAATGTTGAAAAGAAAATTATGAACATAATGATAATATACAGTGTGCAAATGATTATAAGAGCAAAAGGATACTTTTAGGGTCTATTCACACAAACAGTATTCTGTGCAGATTTGATGTACAGGATTTCAAGCTGTTTTCAGTTAACATTAAAATCTGCAGCCTCAAATCTGTGTCAAATCTGTGCAGAATACTGTACGTGTGAATAGACCATTAATGAAGAAAACTGTAAAAAATGTAAGAAAAAATGTCCTTTTGTAACTTTTGGGGGCTTCCATTTCTACGCAGAGGATTTTTCGGTAAAAATGACATCTTATCTTTATTTTGTAGGACCATATGGTTAAAATGATACCCTACTTATAAATGGTTGATTTTTTATTACTTCTAAAAAAAAATCATAACTACATGCAGGAAAATTTATATGTTTATAATTGTCATTTTCTGACCCCTATCACTTTAAAATTTTTCCGCGAACTGACTGTATGAGGGCTTATTTTTTGTGCCGTCATTTGAAGTTTTTATTGGTTCCATTTTTATATTGATCGGTCTTTTTGATGGTTTTTTAATTCATTTTTTCATGATATAAAAAGTAACCAAAAAGACGCTATTTTGGACTTTGGAATTTTTTTGCGCGTACGCCATTGAATGTGCGGTTTAATTAATGATATATTTTTATAGTTCGGACATTTTCGCACGCGGTGATACCACATATGTGTATTTTTATTGACACAGTTTTTTTTTAAATGGGAAAAAGGGGGGTGATTCAAACTTTTATTAGGGAAGGAGTTAAATTATCTTTATTAAGTTTTTTTGCAGTGCTATAGTGGCTATTACACTGCAAATAACGATCTCATACACAGATCATTGCCGTCCATTGACAGGGCAAAGATCATTGTTATCGGCGGTCGATTGCTCAAGCCTGAATTTCAGGATTAGAGCAATCAATCGCCGATAAGACGAGACGGAGGCAGGTAAGGCGACCTCCGCTCGCATTCTAGCTGATCGGGACATCGCGATTTCACCACGAATGTCCCGATCAGCCCGACTGAGCTGCCGGGAAGCGTTTACTTTCATTTTAGACACGGAGATCAACTTTGAACGCCGAGTCTAAAGGGTTAATAGCACGCGGCACAATGATCGGTGCCGCATGCTATTAGCCCAGGGTCCCGGCTTTCTTTGGGCGCTGGGACTGACCCGTATGACGACATGACCCAACCCGGTTATATACGGGGACCAGGTGCAGGGCATACAGGTATGCCCTGCGTCCTTAAGAGATTCAAGTTTTATAGTACAGGTTATTTTTCAAGTAGTGCTAACTAGTAACTAGTTTTGTTTTCTAAAACCTTTTTTTTTTTTTTTACTTTCTCATGTTGTCTTTTATCCTCTTGGGGTACTTGAAGCTCCAACCCTCTGATCGATGTTATACTGCACTGCAATACATCTGTACTGCAGTGTAGTATAAGGGGAAGTATAAAACTGACAGTAATACCCTGTGAGACCCTACCTGAGGCTGGACCTCACGGGCTTCCATACATGGCAGGCCCAGTGGCCAACATTTAGCATCTTGCTGCCATGGCAACTATAAGAATCCTAGTAATGTGATCAAGGGGGAGCTCACTCCTCCTGTCAACCCTATAGATGC
Organism: Hyla sarda; assembly: GCF_029499605.1. Classification (NCBI taxonomy): domain Eukaryota; kingdom Metazoa; phylum Chordata; class Amphibia; order Anura; family Hylidae; genus Hyla; species Hyla sarda. The sequence continues at coordinate 108,124,038 of NC_079191.1, read as the reverse complement.
AGCGGTTAGTACTGACCATGGAATCTTTTGGGTTAAACTGCTAATACCAGCACTAAACCAGGTCTCTTTAGTTACTGCAGGAGTGTGGCTGAGTTTGCTGATCCTGTGGGTTCAGATTTTGAAGTCAAAGAATCCCCATGACATAACTGTACGGTGTGGAAAGTCACGGCTAACCATGGTACAGGTACGACATGGTGCGTTAAAGGGTTAAAACAAGAAATGAATCTATTTAACAACAATAATAACAATACTCGTCGAATATAAAATGAAAATATAAATTGAGTTACCTCTCATTTATAATTTCACAATATTAAAAAGTGGTTTAAATGTTTCCATTTCCAAAGTTGACTATGTTTTGAATATTTGGAAAATTCCAGAAAAAAAACAATGTCTTTTAAAGCTTCTGATGGGATGATTGGCATCATGTGAGGTAATTGGAGGTGACCTGTGGCAGGATTGCAAGGCCTACTGGGAATACTTGCTTCTTTCCTTGACATTATTGGAAAATCAAAAGAAATCAGCTGAGACATAAGAAAAAATATTACAAATATCCACAAGTCTGGTACTTCATTGTAGCAATCTACAAACACCTGAACGCACCATGTTCATCTCGTCAAATGATAATATCAAAGCATAAACACCATTATACCACTCAGTAAGGAGATGCCTCATGTCTAGTGATGTATGAACCATGGTGTGATAAATACAAATCAATCTAAGTACAACAGCAAGTAACCTTGTAAAGATGTTTGTAAACAAGTGTATAGAGTATCTCTATCAACAGTGAAATGTGTCCTATAGGCGTATGCTCTTAAAGGCTGCAAGAAGGAGGCCACAGCTCTAAATCTACTGGAAAAGAGCCACGTAACTATACATAGGGACAAGCATGTCCTCTGGTCAGTTGAAACAAAGATGGAACTTTTTGTATACATAACTTTTTGAGCCACTGTGACAAAGATAACTGACAACTAACCCATGACCATCAAATTATATAAATTTAAACTTGATTTCTATCTTTTAAAATGTTCCAAACATGATACAAAACAAGTGGTTAATACCTGCACCTAATGTCATAAAACAAGGAAATCTAGATAAACCTCACAGTTATTATAGTTCTCCTACCCAGAGTACTGACATTAAGATGAGGATAGACAGGGAGAATTTGTAATGGAAGTACTGTGGAGGAAGGTAATATGTGCCCCCTAACACTAAACCCCACATCTCTCTGACCCTACCTCCTCAAAGGAGATATCTGGCCAAAAGTGCTAAAAAAAAATGTAAATTATATATATATATATATATATATATATATATATACATACATACACACACACACACACACACACACACATATATATATATATATATATATATATATATATATATATATATATATATTCAGCATACCTCCACAAGGTGTCGCAGCTGATTTGTTTCAAAATTGGACCTCCATAGCCCAATAAACAGCCTTTGAAATTCTAGGTACTTCCTGGTTTGAGCAGGGAGCTGACAGCTGCAGGAGACTACACATATCATCACTCTCTGTTCTTGTTTCCTGTGTGAGCGGCTGGCAATGCTAAGCAAGTCACATGGTTAGAGAAGCAGTGAATATAGATGAGGGACTTGTGTGTGTGGCCTCTCTGAGAGCTGATGAGAAGAAAGTGTGACATTGCAAAGTGACATGTCATCCACTGTGTGATAAGAACTACTAGACTTCTTGCCTAAAGGAAAAGCTGAGGGAAACAGAGTGTGTACTCAGCAAAGATTACACTTGTATATTGCAAAGTTATATAACTTTAGCATGTGCAGCTATATAAAGGTAATTTTTATTGGCTGTTGTCCACCTTTAACAGACCCCAACCTAGATAAATGTAGGGAAAACCAAAAAACCAAAGGTAGGAAGAATTAACAGCAATATAGGTTACGACACAATGATAATGAAACAGGGTCTCTAATCCACTAACCCTGTAAATAAAGGTAGGTCTGCTAATAACACACTGAACATTAGGATGTAACTGTCATATACAAGGTAAACTGCCAGTGTAACTGTCAGGGTTCTGAACAGAGTTATCAATTGGATTCCAACGTGTTCCCCCCCCCCCCCCCACGCCCATCAAATATGTCCGGGATCACGATGGGACCTCTATTCACGTATAGATCATCAAGCTAATCACGAGTTTCCAGCACAGTCCAAAATCGTAAATAGTGCTGAGGTCCACCCTCAGGTACTAGCAAACCATAATCAAAAAAAGCAAACAGAACCAGTAGATAAAGTACATGTGTATGAATTATGACCAACCAGTACTGATGGGATAGATCAGCAGTGTAACCGTGCTGGGATAGCAGCACAACAATAATGGAGCCTGTGAACAATGGACACCAATATCACCCTAGCATGCATGCAAATTCAATCTATGCAAGCTTCATGGCTAGAATGGAAGTATTGTGGATCTTACCCTGATAGTGGGGACACCTAGATAAGCAAACAGGACTCGGAAAAATATAACCTAGTACAATGTAATACACAAGCATATGGTAGATACTATCTAAAAATAAAGCAGTGAGTGGCACTATCAATGACCAGTGGCTTGGTCTTAGTGGTCACAGTGCCATGGCTGAACATATTTGGTGGCATGCTATAATGGGAATATAATGGTAGGCTCTGTTACTTATCTGGTTCCCATGTTTGTCAGGGGTGGTGGTCCGAGATGTCGATGACTGATACATTGGAGAGGATTGGAGTGTGCCCAACTTGGCTGCCCCCATTCAGAGCATAGCGGGAATGTGATTAAAGAAATAAAAGAACAAGAAAAAATAATTGTCTGTAATATTATTCTCACATTCTTGAAAGGTAGCAGTGATCCTAACTGACCTTAGAGAGGGGGAATGTGTACTAGGTTTAAAACAGTATTCCAGCATTTAAAAAAATATTTATACATTTATATATACAGTGCAGGGGCTATAGAAAGAAAATTATACCTACCTAACCCGTTCTCCTACAAGCCATTCTGCAGCTTCAGTTTCCTCCATTGCTTCTGTCTTCTATCTGCTTTAAAAAAAAAAAGCTCAGAGCAGGACCTGCTGACCTAGAGACAGGACACCACTCTGGCCAGTGATTGGCTGAGAGGGAAGGTCCTGCTCATTTTTGTTTCCATAATCCCAGCACTGTAACAATTTTTTAAATGCTAGAATACTTATTTAAAGGTCAAGAATTCAGAAAAATTTAGTTTTATTAAATATTGCTAAGGCTTTATAGAAATTCATGACTTCAACTATACATACAAAGTAAATTTTTTACAGTTTCACTGAATTTAAAGGACATGAGATAACCCCCGAGATCTTGGCTGCGGCACCCCAGACCTCCAGTGCACAGAGCGAACTACGCTCCATGCTGGATGACTGAAGATTCAGGGCAGAGGCTCGTGACGTCACGCCACGCTCGTGACATCATGGTCATACCCCCTCAATGTAAGTCTATGGGAGGGGGCGTGACGGCTAGAGATGAGCGAACTTACAGTAAATTCGATTCGTCACGAACTTCTCTGCTTGGCAGTTGATGACTTTTCCTGCATAAATTAGTTCAGCCTTCAGGTGCTCCGGTGGGCTGGAAAAGGTGGATACATTTCTAGGAAAGAGTCTCCTAGGACTGTATCCACCTTTTCCAGCCCACTGTAAGCTGAACTCATTTATGCAGGAAAAGTCATCAACTGTCGAGCCGAGAAGTTCGTGACGAATCAAATTTACTGTAAGTTCGCTCATCTCTAGTGACAGCCATCACGCCCCCTCCCATAGACTTGCATTGAGGGGGCATAGCGTGACATCATGAGCGGGTGTGGCCATCACATCACAAGCCTCCGGCACTCCAGCACTACACCCGACGCTCTGAGTGCAGCAAGGAGATCGCAGGGGTCCCAAGCGGTGGGACCTCCAGGATAAGATGTCTAATGGCAGAGTAATACTTTCACATGAGCTGCATTTTCTTTATGTCATTTTAATTTTCTATAACAATGAATTACATGCAGTTTACTGTAAAACCACATAAAAATTTCAATATAACAAAAAAGTTATCCAAAAGAGAAAATGGATCACAAACTGTGATAGTTCTATTGTCCTTAGTTTACCATAGAATATATGGATCATTGTAATGGCAGGCCTACTCTTTGCACAATTTCCTTTTCTATTAGTTTCTGACTTTTTTGCCTTTGTTAAATGTTGTAATTCAAATATAAAAGCAAAACAATCTGTCATATCCTATTCCAATAATGAAATGAATCATTGTGTATATATTATTTGTCCCAGGAAAGTACTTACGTCGTGTCATATGCTGTCACCAGTCATCAGTCTTCACTGATGAGGCATAACCTCCCTACCTTTGGCTAACACATTTTGATGACAAAATCATAGGCACAGCTGGAGTCCCACAAGTGAACATATCTGGTCGCCAGTGCTTACCCTGATGACACCTGAAGTCAGTGATTGGTTGCTGTCATTTTGAGCAATGCGGAAAGATATTGAAACACAAATAGAATTCAACATGTTTCAAAACATTACATTTAAGATATGCACACATTAAAGTACATCTGGAATGTAAAAGCAATATGGAGTGACCAGGTTCCTCACTTAACGCCTTATCACTTCAGAACGCAATAACCTGTAGCCTTTTGCTAGAGAAAATAAGTACGCTAATAAGACTGCGCTATGTTCTGTGCTCTGAAGTTTCCTCGCTTCCCTCAGGCTTTATATTGTCAACAAATAAAGACCTAGAAGCGTTAGTATTAACAATAGAGGCTAATGAAAAGAATGTATTTATCGCCATGAAAGTTACGGAACCGTGTAATCAGCAAGTAATTCTCAAACACTATGTATTGTAGACCGGTAAGGAAAATGTTGAGAGCAGTTAGCAAACAAGTTCTTCACAGCAAATCACTATTAAAAAAGAGCTATTTCTAGCCTCAAGAGAGCCTCAATAGGGATGTAGAACACTTTGCCTTGCTGTAATACGCATAGGGTGTGTGCTGGGTTAGTGAAATAATACTGTTATTCAGTATCACATGCAGATTAGAGGCGTCACTATTAGATTCACTGTCGCAGAGCGGCACAGTGACAGAGCCTGGAGGTGGCATCAGTATGAGGAGACCATATAGTGGCTGAATGACACAGCGTGGAAGTGAGGGCAGCATGAAGAGAACATATAGTGGCTGAATGACACAGCGTGGAGTTGGCAGAAGCATATAAAGGCTGAATGACACAGCCTGGAGTTTGCGGCAGCATGAAGAGAAGATATAGTGGCTGCCCAGAAGTCCATCGGATCTTCAAGGTGTGTTGGCATGGTCATGTCAAGGTAAGCCACCACCTGCTGGTTCTTGTCCTGCTCCAGGTCTACCTGCTGCTGATGAGTTGCTTCAATATGCGGGTGAAGTAAGCTACTCATCAACGACTGTAGACTCAGGCTGCTGCTGATGGAGCTGGTACTGCTCGTCCCACCCCACCCCTCCTCAGCAGCCATGACAGTGGAAGGTGAGTGCAGATGGCCCCCCAAGTCAAACCTGGGAGAGGATGGACGATGGCGCAGATATTCATCGGCCAACTGTCTACGTATGATGTTTCTTTAGTAGGTCAGTTTGTCCTCCCTTTAGTGGGTGTATAAAAGGCCCCCTTTTGTGCCTGTAGTGAGGGCCCACTAGGGTGGAGAGCCAGAAGTAATCCCGCTGCCGAATGGTGACAATTCGGCAGTCACTACGCAAGCAAGTGAGCATGCATCATGCCATTTGTGCAAGTGACTCGATGGGACTCTCTCACTCTCTGCCTCTATCTCGCTGCAGAATGCCATGGTGTGTCTGGGTCCTCTGTCTCACCTTCCTCATAACCCTCTAGCTCCTCTAGCTGCTCCGGCTCCTTCTCTCCTGTCAGTTGAGTAGAAAAACCGACAATCTCACGAAACCTAAACTATGCTTTACTGTTCCCCTCCCCCTCCTCCAGTTCAGCCCCCACATGGCTCATGTGGCCGTGAGATGTAGGCACCATGTCTCCAGTGCCCTGACCAGCCATTGTTTCCAACACGTGTTGTAGTAGATGAAGCAGTGGAATGACATTGTTCATCCCATAATCCTGGTGACTGACTAATAATGTGGCTTCCTTAACCCCTTAAGGACCGAGCCCTTTTTCACCTTAAGGACCGGAGCGTTTTTTGCAATTCTGACCACTGTCACTTTAAACATTAATAACTCTGGAATGCTTTTAGTTATCATTCTGATTCCGAGATTGTTTTTTCGTGACATATTCTACTTTAACTTAGTGGTAAAATTTTATGGTAACTTGCATCCTTTCTTGGTGAAAAATCACCAAATTTGATGAAAAAAATGAAAATTTTGCATTTTTCTAACTTTGAAGCTCTCTGCTTGTAAGGAAAATGGATATTCAAAATATATATTTTTTGGGTTCACATATACAATATGTCTACTTTATGTTTGCATCATAAAATTTATGAGTTTTTACTTTTGGAAGACACCAGAGGGCTTCAAAGTTCAGCAGCAATTTTGACATTTTTCACAAAATTTTCAAACTCGCTATTTTTCATGGACCAGTTCACGTTTGAAGTGGATTTGAAGGGCCTTCATATTAGAAATGCCCCATAAAAGACCCCATTATAAAAACTACACCCCCCAAAGTATTCAAAATGACATTCAGTAAGTGTATTAACCCTTTAGGTGTTTCACAGGAATAGCAGCAAAGTGAAGGAGAAAATTCAAAATCTTCATTTTTTACACTCGCATTTTCTTGTAGACCCAATTTTTGAATTTTTGAAAGGGGTAAAAAGGAGAAAATTTTTACTTGTATTTGAAACCCAATTTCTCTCGAGTAAGGACATACCTCATATGTCTATGTTAATTGTTCAGCGGGCGCAGTAGAGGGCTCAGAAGGGAAGGAGCGTCAAATGGTTTTTGGGGGGCATGTCACCTTTAGGAAGCCCCTATGGTGCCAGAACAGCAAAAAAACACACATGGCATACCATTTTGGAAACTAGACTCCTCAGGGAACGTAACAAGGGGTAAAGTGAACCTTAATACCCCACAGGTGTTTCACGACTTTAGCATATGTAAAAAAAATATATATTTTTTTTACCTAAAATGCTTGGTTTCCCAAAAATTTTACATTTTTAAAAAGTGTAATAGCAGAAAATACCCCCCAAAATTTGAAACCCAATTTCTCCCGATTCAGAAAACACCCCATATGGGGGTGAAAATTGCTCTGCTGGCGCACTACAGGTCTCGGAAGAGAAGGAGTCACATTTGGCTTTTTGAAAGCAAATTTTGCTCTGGGGGCATGTCGCATTTAGGAAGCCCCTATGGTACCAGAACAGCAAAAAAAAAACACATGGCATACCATTTTGGAAACTAGACCCCTCGGGGAACGTAACAAGGGGTAATGTGAACCTTAATACCCTACAGGTGTTTCACGACTTTTGCATATGTGAACATTTTTTATTTTTTTTTACCTAAAATGCTTGGTTTCCCAAAATTTTTACATTTTTAAAAAGGGTAATAGCAGAAAACACCCCCCAAAATTTGAAGCCCAATTTCTCCCGATTCAGAAAACACCCCATATGGGGGTGAAAAGTGCTCTGCTGGAGCACTACAGGTCTCAGAAGAGAAGGAGTCACGTTTGGCTTTTTGAAAGCAAATTTTGCTCTGGGGGCATGCCGCATTTAGGAAGCCCCTATGGTGCCAGGACAGCAAAAAAAAAACACATGGCATACCATTTTGGAAACTAGACCCCTCGGGGAACATAACAAGGGGTTAAGTGAACCTTTATACCCCACAGGTGTTTTATGACTTTTGTATATGTAAAAAAAAAATTTTTTTTTTACCTAAAATGCTTGTTTTCCCAAAAATTTTACATTTTTAAAAAGGGTAATAGCAAAAAATACCCCACAAAATTTGAAGCCCAATTTCTCCCGAGTACGGCGATACCCCATATGTGGCCCTAAACTGTTGCCTTGAGATACGACAGGGCTCCAAAGTGAGAGCGCCATGCGCATTTGAGGCCTAAATTAGGGATTGCATAGGGGTGGACATAGGGGTATTCTACGCCAGTGATTCCCAAACAGGGGGCCTCCAGCTGTTGTAAAACTCCCAGCATGCCTGGACAGTCAGTGGCTATCTGGCAATACTGGGAGTAGTTGTTTTGCAACAGCTGGAGGCTCCGTTCTGGAAACAGTGGCGTACCAGACGTTTTTCCTTTTTATTGGGGAGGGGAGGGGGGCTGTGTAGGGGTATGTGTATATGTAGTGTTTTTTACTTTTTATTTTATTTTGTGGTAGTGTAGTGTTTTTAGGGTACAGTCGCACGGGCGGGGGTTCACAGTAGTTTCTCGCTGGCAGTTTGAGCTGCGGCAGAAAATTTGACGCAGCTCAAACTTGCAGCCGGATACTTACTGTAATCCTCCGCCCATGTGAGTGTACCCTGTACGTTCACATTGGGGGGGGGGGGGGGGGAGAAACATCCAGCTGTTGCAAAACTACAACTCCCAGCATGTACGGTCTATCAGTGCATGCTGGGAGTTGTAGTTTTGCAACAGCTGGAGACACACAGGTTGTGAAACACCGAGTTTGGTAACAAACTCAGTGTTTTGCAACCAGTGTGCCTTCAGCTGTTGCAAAAGCTACAACCCCCAGCATGTACGGACAGCGGAAGGGCATGCTGGGTCTTGTAGTTATGCAACAGCCGGAGGCATACTACATTGGCTGGGGATGCTGGGGATTGTAGTTATGCAACAGCTGGAGACACACTGGTTTACTACTTAACTCAGTGTGCCTTCAGCAGTTGCAAAACTACAACTCTCAGCAGTCACCGACAGCCAACGGGCATGCTGGGAGTTGTAGTTATGCAACCACCAGATGCACCACTACAACTCCCAGCATGCACTTTAGCTGATTGTGCAAGCTGGGAGTTGTAGTTACACAACAGCTGAAGGTACACTTTTTCATAGAAAGAATGTGCCTTCAGCTGTTGCAAAACTACAAGTCCCAGCATGCCCATAAGGGCATGCTGGGAGTTGTGGTGGTCTGCCTCCTGCTGATGCATAACTACAGCTCCCAGCATGCCCTTGTTGCATGCTGGGAGCTGTTGCTAAGCAACAGCAGGAGGCTGTCACTCACCTCCAACGATCCAGCAGCACAGGTCAGTCCCTCGTCGTCTCCGCCGCCGCCGCTGCTCCTGGGGCCCCGATCCCAACAGGGGCGCCGGGGATCGGGGTCCCCAGCACCGGGGGTCGTCTTCCCGCACCCGCTCACGTCCTCCGGAAGAGGGGCGGAGCGGGTTGCGGGAGTGACACCCGCAGCAGGCGCCCTGATTGGTCGGCCGGTAATCCGGCCGACGAATCAGGGCGATCGTGAAGTGGCACCAGTGCCACCTCACCCCTGCTGCCTCTGGCTGTTCGGGGCCGTCTCTGACGGCCCCGATCAGCCAGTAATTCCGGGTCATCGGGTCACTGGAGACCCGATTGACCCGGAATCTGCCGCAGATCGCTGGACTGAATTGTCCAGCGATCTGCGGCAATCGCCGACATGGGGGGACATAATGACCCCCCTGGGCGATATGCCGGGATGCCTGCTGAACGATTTCAGCAGGCATCCGGCTCCGGCTCCCCTCCGGCTAGCGGTGGGGGCCGGAAATGCTCAGGGCGTATCCATACGCCCTCGGTCCTTAAGGACTCGGAAACGGGGGCGTATGGATACGCCCTATGTCCTTAAGGGGTTAAAGGGCTTGAGCAAATGGCAGGTGTCCCGTATGAGTTGCCACTGGTTAACATTGACATGGCACAGCATGTCTCAGGCTTACTTGTAGCAGTGCAGACAAGATGTTCATCCTGTAATCGGTTGCCAGGGTTCCCATTTCCAGTTTTCGTGGAGTAAGCCATGATTCGATTTCTTGATGAATGACTTTTAGCAGTTCCTCCCCTGTGTGACTCCGTTCACCAAGGCAAACCATTTGAAGAACGTTGTGACAATGCAATGCCCTGCACACATTGTATGCTGGGGGGCACTGAGACTTGTCCATGCAGTGGAGGCTGAGGACATGGTGGAGGATGAGGAGGCGGAGTCGCAAACTGTCGCAGGACCAACGGCCTTAGAGCGTGGAGGCAGAAGTGACGGGGTGCTGTTGTGGCTGTGCAGTAACCACATTCACCCAGTGGGGCATAAAAGACATGTATTGTACCTGACTACAGCTACAGCTCCACACGATGGCACTTTGTTACACACCGACAAGCTCAAGGACTGGGTCACCTTCTCTTCCACAAAATAGTGCAGGGCTGGTACTGCCTTCTTTGCAAAAAAAAAAATGACGGCTTGGGACTCTCCACCTTAGCTCGGCACAAACCATCAGGCCACTGAAAGGTGCAGAGTCCACTACTTGAAAAGGGAGGGGACAGGAGCACATTCAGCTTCTGTGTCATTGGATGAGTGGGCACATACTGTTGTATCTTGTACATGGCTTCACCGATGGATTGCTGGCAGAATGACTGATTCGAAGTAGGAGGTAGGAGGAGCAGGAGCATTTACAGTGACAGAAGATAGGTATCACACACAGCTTCCTTCAGCTGAGGTGGTGAAGCTTTGGCTGGCTGAAACATGGAGTAGCGTGCCACTGGGTGATGCAGCAGACTAGACCACCACATCTGAGCCACGGATCTCCCAGGCTGCTTTATGGTGACACTGCATATGTTTATGCAGGGTCGTGGTGCCAACATTGGGACCCTGGCCACGCTTCACCTTCTGCCGACACATCTTGCATGGAAGGTAGGCTGCTGCAAAGCAGGTGGACTATTCCGGGCACGTTTGGCTCCAGACTTTCTACTTCTGCCACCATGCTGTCGGCCAACCATGCTACCACCTTGCTGGCTCAGTTGCTGCCTCATGGGCAACCTGCAATCCTCTTCTCCTGATGATGATGAAGCCCCTTCTGCACCCAGCTCCCAAGTGCGATCAGCTTTATCATTATCGAGTTGTGTCTGCACATCACTGATGTCCTTCTCAGGTTCCTCAAAAGTGTCTTCTTCAGTAGCCTGAATGCTCACAACACCACCGCCCATGCTACTCTCCTCATCACTACTTGCCCACCTAGTGGAGGAAGCAGTGGATTTTTTCTCCACTTCTTGGCTGGACAGCAGCTGCTGACTATCCTCTAGTAGATCGTCCTCACTAAATAGTGGAGCTGAACCCACAGCATAAGATACTTCTGTGGGGGAGGGAACAGCATAGGACAGAGACAATGGGAGGACAGGGTCTGCTCCCGGGCCATGCCAACTGAGGGTTGTGTCTGAAGAACACACCGACTGTTGACTGGGGGTGTCAGATGTCACTTGTGATGAAGTGGATGACCACCTTAACCAATCTATGACGGCAGATGGGTTGCTGGTCGAGATATGACCGCTAGCTGATACCGGGAGCTCAGGCCTCTCACTGCGACTCCTGCTGCCTCTCGCCCCTAGTCTTCTGCAAGCTCTGCTTGATTAATTTAGGCCTCTGCCACTCCTCTGTGCATGTCCTGGCACTTCTCTGCCTGGCATACGTATATGAGGGGAGTACAATACGCTCTACTATACTTAAAACAGTATTCGTCTACAACACCAGCAGGTGTGTACTTTTGCCTGGCCTTTCACAGTATCTAGGCCCTTAAGACTTTAACAGGAACAAAATGGTACACCACTTAGATATACGTATATGGTATGCACTTATGTAGGGGAGGACAATTCTCCCCAGTACGCTTAAAACAGTATTTGTATACAACACCAGCAGGTGTGTACTTTTGCCTGGCCTTTCACAGTATATAGGCCCTTAAGACTTTAACAGGAACTAAATAGTACACCACTTAGATGTACGTATGTGGTTTGCACTTATGAGGGGAGGACAAATGCGCTCCAGTACACTTAAAAAGGTATTTGTCCACAACACCAGCAGGTGTGTACTTTTGGCTCGCCTTTCACAGTATCTAGGCCCTTAAGACTTTAACAGGAACAAAATGGTACACCACTTAAATATACACACAGGTTACCCCTAATAGAGGACAATATGCTTTTAGTGCTCTGCTCACCCTAACTCGCTAGCTACTATTAGCTTTTCAGTTGTACACACCAGTGCTGCAGCACACAGTCGCTGTGTACTAGACCCAAAATTGTAATCTTTCAATCACACTCCCTTCTCTATTAGTGCTTCTAGGCTGGACTTGGGTTTGAGGTGAATTGCTGCTGTAAAAAAGCTTTTCTATGCAACACACTGCTCTCTGTCCCTCTCTGCAACAGAATGCTGATGTGACTATTTTCTGGTTTCCCTGTATGTCACCCAGCTTTCCCGCACAAGATATGCTTTTCCTGAAAACTGCCATCCACATATGACAGCTAAAAATTTAGCGACAGGGGAAATATAGCAATCAGTGATGACAATTGCTGTCACTTTCTCACAGTAATATTAAATGGACAAAGTGACTCTAGTTATCTATTTGAAAATGTTATTCATGTTAACTGTTTACTTGGCTGAGCAATGATTTGCCTTTATTCCCATTTCAACTATGGAGCCAATCCCTGGACTTGATGGTCTTGTCCAGCATAATGCTGAGATCAGAGACTGGCTGCAATCATGACATGGCTACACAGGCACACAATTCACACTGCCATGTATAAAAAACTAGAAAGGGGGCAGAATGGCGGCATTGGACAGGCCAATGGTTAAAGGGGTATTCCGGACAAAAACATCTTATCCCCTATCGAAAGGAGAGGGGATTGGATGTCTGATCGCGGGGGGGGGGGGGGGGCTGCTGCTGGGACCCCCGCGATCTCCCTGCTGCAGCATTTTATGCGTAGCTGCATCTGCAGTTTTGGAAACTGCCGGGCTTCCGAGACGGGGATGTGACATCACGCCACGCCCCCTCCATTAATTTATATGGGAGGGGGCATAACGGCTGCAATGCCCCTTCCCATAGACATGAATGGAGGGGGCGTGGCGTGACGTCACCTCCCCGTCTTGGAAGCCCGGCAGTTTCCGAAACTGCAGACGCCACTACACATAGAATGCGGGCTGCTGCAGGGAGATTGCGGGGATCCCAGCCATCTTATATCCTATCCTTTCGATAGGGGATAAGATGTTTTTGCCCGGAATGCCCGTTTAAACATTATCTTAACATAATCGCAAGTGGTGGGCACAGTTTAGTTTAAGAAAATAAGTAATATTGCAGAGAAAACTGTGGCCCTGAGATAATCTAGCTGGCTTTTTAGTAACCTGATTCATTATGCCCCCAGTATTTGGTTAGTTTATCTGGTTTGTCATGATATGCAATAAGTCTGGAATATTAGGGACATCAAAGACATGCCTCTTTATGAGATTTAAAGGTCTATTGATGGCATAGGCACAACTTCATTTTTCAATCAAGAAGTTTTGATAAAACTGTAAGGGATGGCGCACTATGGCTCTGTAAGCCCACAACAAATCTAGAATCTGAAGGAAATAGTGCGGTCCTAAGCTCACCCAGAACCACTTTCCCTGCCTACTTGCATATTTGCCCTAGACAGCGGATCCACAACTGGATGGCGGTCCCTGCGCTATATAAGGTGAGGGGGAATAACAAGTCAAAATAAGAAACAGAACTGTATGGTGGTCAGGTACAGAAGTCAGGACGTGAAGGGTAAACAAGAAAGAACAAACAAACAAGGAACCAGGATAATATATATGCAAAACAGGTATCAGGAAGACACTGTGAAACTATATATAAATATCATGTACCTTATAAAGACATTGAATACCTTTTTATACCTACAAACAGGGAACCAGGATAATATACAGGGTGGGCCATTTATATGGATACAATAATATACAGGGTGGGCCATATATATGGTACACCTTAATAAACCCCCGCTATTGGTCTGACACTAACCCACATTGGATAGATCCCTCCAAGACTGTTGGAACACAAAAATTGATGGTATGGTGTGGTATATGGGGTACAAAGATAGTGGGGCCATTCTTCATCAATGGAAACCTCAAGGCCACTGGATATGCAAAATCGCTACATGATGATGTGTTTTCCTCTTTATGCACTGAAGCTGGCACATTCCCTGAGTTTTTCCAGCAAGATGGTGCACCACCACATTATGGGTGTCAGGTCCGAGCATTCCTAGATGAACAGTTTTCTGGAAAGTGGATTGGTCGTCGTGGACCAGTTCAATGGCCCCCAATGTTTCCCTATCTGACCCCCTTAGACTTTTATCTTTGGGGTCATCTGAAGGCAATTGTCTATGCTGTGAAGATACGAGATGTGCAGCACATGAAACTACTTATACTGGAAGCCTGTGCTAACATTTCTCCTGCGGTGTTGCTATCAGTGTGTGAAGAGTGGGAGAAGAGGGTTGCACTGACAATCCAACACAATGGGCAGCACATTGAACTCATTTTATAAGTGGTCAGAAACTTGTAAATAACTCATGAAATAATAAAGTTATGTTAAAACCAAGCACTTCGTTGTTTTTCTTGTGAAATTTCCAATAAGTTTGATGTGTCACATGACCCACTTCCTATTGAAAAAACAAAAGTTGGATTCAAAATGGCCAACGTCAAAATGGCCGCCATGGTCACCACCCATCTTGAAAAGTTTCCCCCCCTCACATATACTAATGTGCCACAAACAGGAATTTAATATCACCAACCATTCCCATTTTATTAAGGTGTATCCATATAAATGGCCAGCCCTGTATAATGACATATATGCAAAACAGGTATCAGGAAGATGTAACAAAAATTGATGAAACTATACAGTATATAAGAGTAAATATCTTGTACCTATATAAATAAATATAAATACATTGAATACCATTTTATAACTACATCTTTTTGATTCAGTTTAATCTCTCCTGCACTAGAAATTCCCTTTATGTTTTTTTTATATATTTTTTTAAATTGTTAGAGAAACAGCCAAAAAAGAAGAGAGGGAATATTGAATTATATATTGTTCCTCTTGGAATTGCTCCAAATCTAGAAAAGTACATGAACATGCCCTCTGGTAGCAAGGTAAGTACAATTAGCGTGTAGAAACAGTTGTACCTAATATGTTTCATATGTAACAACAAAGAGCTTTTATCACGTTTTCCACCTCATCTGCCATTTTGTTTTGAGGCTTTTCAACAACCATGCTTGGGGAAATCAAAAGCATTGTCAGAGTAAGGCCAGTGAAAAATGAAATCAGATGTTTGGGCCTGAGTAGTTTGATGTTACACAAACTTGTACTTGATGTTTTTTACATGGTGAGTTGGAACATTTTATAGTGATGGAGATCAAGCATAAAATGCCTTAAAACCCACTTAATATGGTCTGTAAGTGCCTGAAATCAATGGTGTAGACAAGCTGAGCCTTGTAAGTTTAATGTGTTACATGTCACATAGATGTTCCACTTTTCAAAATCAATATTGGAGAGTTAAGAGAAACCTCGCTACATTTGATTTTCATGTTTCTTTTAAAGCGCAGCACTGCTGCGGGAAGCAGTATCAGATTCTAAATTGGAAACTTTTTAAACTTTTAACCTTTATTGCTGCTTTATTGTTTTTTTTTTCAATTGGTTTTGATGAAACTGCTGTATACTGTTGGATGAAAACATTTATATTTTGAGTTAGCCTTTTGAGCATAGTTTGAGGGCAATTACATCATCATGAAAACAACATGATAACACTAATTATTTGTTTATTTTTATATATTCAAAAAGTTTTATTTATAGTGAGATGTATAGGTGAACATATAACATAATACAACATTTAGGGCTCATATGGACCAGACTGGTCGCAAAATCTTACAATTACATAAAACACATACATCATGAAGTGATAGCACTAAAGAAAGCAAGTAAAGCCAAAGCAAAAAAATCCAGTCCAGTGAGGCAGAAGAGCCGCCTAACATATGATGGGCAACATTATGTGATATTAAAATATTGGATTTGCAACAAAGTTGATCAAAGCATGGCAAAGAAATACACTCAACATATCAACTCTTTGTTCCAGCATTGTTTCCTGCATTGTGATATTATTATTATTATTATTATTATTATTATTATTATTATTAATAAGATAATCTGCCTTCTTACTCAAATTTAGCTATATGTTTTTAGTAGAGAACTGTGACTTGTTTTATCTGTTCCTGTGTCTGGCTTGTTGTAACTGCACCTAACGTCAAGGGCACCAAAATCCATCTGACTGGGCACTTCACAGAAAGGGTCCCAGGGGAGTTTTCGTCCTCACTGCCAGCTTTGTACCCTTCTATCTCTCTCCCTACATTGGAGAATCCTGTGGAAGCTTACATGTCAACCTGAGCATGAATGTGACAAGTTACATAGTCAGGAACTGTTCAGAGCAGCATAGGTTTGCAATGGGAATTTTTTCCTGCTCTGGACAGTTCCTGATACGGGCATCAGGTGTCAGCAGAGGGCACTGTGGACAAGACAAAAAATAAATAAAAAAAGAAAAGAATTTCTATATTCTATAGTATACAGCTGCTAAAAAGTACTGGAAGTGTAAAGATTTTTTAATAGAAGTAATTTACAAATCTGTTTAACTTTTTGGCTCCAGTTAATTAAAAAAACATTTTTTCCCACTGGAGTACCCCTTTAACCCTGAAAACTAAACCTTTTTTCTTCTGAAAGAAAGGGCCCCCTTGCCTTTTGAGGGAACAGTTTTTCCTCATATTCTTAGGCCATTTTCATTTTATACTTAACCCCTTCCCGACCTATGACATACCTGTACGTCATGGGTGGCAAGGTGTTCCCGACCCATGACATACAGGTACGTCATGGACATTACTGCCGCTACTCGCGGCATCCCGCAGCGCCCAGAAAGATGGTGGCTATCACTGATAGCCAGCCATCTTACCGTGCGACCACGGGGGGTTTCGTCCCCCACCCCCCCCAGCGATCGCTGCTATCAGCTGGTCAAATCTGACTAGCTGATAGCAGCGTTTCGCTATCAGAATACTTAGCAGCGCGGTGTGTGAGTCCCGATCACGGGGATCGGGACACACACCGCTCTGCTAAGTGTCCCTGACCCGTCCCCCGGCGTCACTTACCCGTCCGAGCGGTGTCCCGAGCGGTCCCGGCGTCCTCCGTGCGGTCCCGGCTGCGCTGCGTCCCGGAGGTGAGTTGCCTTTGGCTTTCTGGGCATGCTGGGAGTTGTAGTTTTGCAACATCTGGAGGTCCACAGTTTGGAGACCACTGTATAATGGTCTCCAATCTGTGCTCTTCCAGATGTTGCAAAACTACAAATCTCAGCATGCTCAGTCTGTCCAGGCATGCTGGGAGTTGTAGTTCTCTAACATCTGGAAGAGCACAGATTGGAGACCATTATACAGTGGTCTCCAAACTGTGGACCTCCAGATGTTGCAAAACTACAACTCCCAGCATGCCCAGACTGCCCAAGCATGCTGGAAGTTGTAGTTCGGCAACATCTGATCCTTCAGATATTGCCGAACTACAACTTCCAGCATGCCTTGGCAGTCTGGGCATGCTGGGAGTTGTAGTTTTGCAACAACTGGAGGCACACTAGTTGGGAAACATTGTCCGTTTCCTACCTCAGTGCCTCCAGCTGTTGCAATTGTTGCAAAACTATAACTCCCAGCATGCACTGACAGACCATGCATGCTGGGAGTTGTAGTTTTGCAACAGCTGGAGGCACACTGGTTTGGAAACACTAAGTTTGGTTGCAAAACACTTGAAAGTTTATTACTTAACTTAGTGTTTCCAAACCAGTGTTCCTCCAGCTGTTGCAAAACTACAACTCCCAGCATGCACGGACAGCCAAAGGGCATGCTCGGAGTTTGCAACAGCTGGATGTTTGCCCCCTCCCCCCAATGTGAATGTACAGGGTACACTCACATGGGCGGAGGTTTACAGTGAGTGCTGCAAGTTTGAGATGACGCAAATTTTGCGCTGCAGCTCAAACTTCAAGCGGCAAACTTGC
Source organism: Hyla sarda (assembly GCF_029499605.1). Lineage (NCBI taxonomy): Eukaryota > Metazoa > Chordata > Amphibia > Anura > Hylidae > Hyla > Hyla sarda. Next base: position 108,106,056 of record NC_079191.1, on the reverse strand, counting down.
TGTGAACCTCTGCCCATGTGACTGTACCCTAAAAACACTACACTACACTGACACTAACCTAAAATAAAAAGTAAAAAACACTACATATACACATACCCCTACACAGCCCCCCTCCCCCCCAAAAATGAAAAACGTCTGGTACGCTACTGTTTCCAAAACGGAGCCTCCAGCTGTTGCAAAATAATAACTCCCAGTATTGCCGGACAGCCATTGACTGTCCAGGCATGCTGGGAGTTTTGCAACAGCTGGAGGCACCCTGTTTGGGAATCACTGGCGTAGAATACCCCTATGTCCACCCCTATGCAAATCCCTAATTCAGGCCTCAAATGCGCATGGCGCTCTCTCACTTTGGAGCCCTGTCGTATTTCAGGGCAACAGTTTTGGGACACATATGGGGTATCGCCGTACTCGGGAGAAATTGCCTTACAAATTTTGGGGGGCTTTTTCTTCTTTAACCCCTTATGAAAAGGTGAAGTTGGGGTCTACACCAGCATGTTAGTGTAAAAAAATAAATTTTTTACACTGACATGCTGGTGTTGCCCTATACTTTTCATTTTCACAAGAGGTAAAAGGGAAAAAAGACCCTCTAAATTTGTAACGCAATTTCTCCTGAGTACGGAGATACCCCATATGTGGGTGCAAAGTGCTCTGGGGGCGCACAACAAGGCCCAGAAGGGAGAGTGCACCATGTACATTTGAGGCGATTTGCACAGGGGTGGCTGATTGTTACAGCAGTTCTGACAAACGCAAAACAATAAATATCCACATGTGACCCCATTTTGGAAACTACACCCCTCACGGAATGTAATAAGGGGTGCAGTGAGCATTTACACCCCACTGGTGTATGACAGATTTTTAGAACAGTGGTCTGTGAAAATGAAAAATAAAATTTTTGATTTGCACAGTCCACTGTTTCAAATATCTGTCAAACGCCAGTGGGGTGTAAATGCTCATTGCACCCCTTAATAAATTCCATGAGGGGTATAGTTTCCAAAATGGGGTCACATGTGGGGGGGGTCCACTGTTCTGGCACCATAGGGGCTTCCTAAATGGGACATGCCCCCCAAAAACCCTTTCAGAAAAACTCACTCTCCAAAATCCCATTGTCGCTCCTTCCCTTCTGAGCCCTCTACTGCGCCCGCCGAACACTTGAAATACGCATATGAGGTATTTCCTTTCTCAAGAGAAATTGGGTTACCAATTTTAGGGTGATTTCTCTCCTTTTACCCCTTGTAAAAATTCAAAAATTGGGTCTACAAGAAAATGCGAGTGTAAAAAATGAAGATTTTGAATTTTCTCCTTCACTTTGCTGCTATTCCTGTGAAACACCTAAAGGGTTAAAACACTTACTGAATGTCATTTTGAATACTTTGGGGGGTGCAGTTTTTATAATGGGGTCATTTATGGGGTATTTCTAATATGAAGATCCTTAAAATCCACTTCCAACTTGAACTGGGCCCTGAAAAATTACGATTTTGAAAATCTTGAGAAAAATTGGAAAATTGCTGCGGAACTTTGAAGCCCTCTGGTGTCTTCCAAAAGTAAAAACTTGTCAATTTTTTAATGCAAACACAAAGTAGACATATTGTATATGTAAATCAATATGTAATTTATTTGGAATATCCATTTTCCTTTCAAGCAGAGACTTTCAAAGTTAGAAAAAAGCTAAATTTTCAAAATTTTCATGACATTTTTAGATTTTTTACCAAGAAAGGATACAAATATCAGTGAAATTTTACCGATAACATAAAGTAGAATATGTCACGAAAAAACTATCTCGGAATCAGAATGATAAGTAAAAGCATTCCAAAGTTATTAATGTTTAAAGTGACAGTGGTCAGATTTTCAAAAAATGCCCAGGTCATGAAGGTGAAAATGGGCTGGGTCATGAAGGGGTTAAGGGGATACTCCGGTGGAATATATATATATATATATATATATATATATATATATACATATATATATATATATTCAAATCAACTGGTGCCAGAAAGTAATACATATTTGTTAATTACTGTTATTAAAAAAATCTTGATCCTTTTAGTACTTATCAGCTGCATGCTCCAGAGGAAGCTGTAGAATTCTTCACAGTCTGACCACAGTGCTCTCTGCTGACACCTCTGTCCATGTCAGGCACTGTCCAGAGCAGAAGAGGCTTGCTCTGGGGATTTGCTCCCACTCTGGACAGTTCCTGATATGGACAGAGGTGTCAGCAAAGAGCAGTGTGGTCAGACAGAAAAGAACACCTCAACTCCCTCTGAAGCATACAGCAGCTGGTAAGTACTGAAAGGTTTCTGGAGCTAGTTGATATAAAAAAATAGTTTTCCACCCGAGTAACCCTTTAAATAAATGGATCACATCACACCTTAAACATCTCTTTTCAAGACAAATCAAAATATAACTATTTTAATTTCTCATTGCTAAGTTGTTTAATCCCCTTAATTTATTAAGGTGCACTCTTCTGTAACCTTTCCAGTGCCAGGATGTCCATTTCATCAAGGGATGACCAAAACTGAACCACATATTCCATGTGAGGTGTCATCAATGCTTTAAACCCTTAAGGACGCAGGGTTTTCCCGTTTTTGCATTTTCCTTTTTTCCTCATCACCTTCTAAAAATCATATCCCTTTAAATTTTGCACCTAAAATTCCATATCATGGCTTATATTTTGTGCCAAAAATTCTACTTTGCAGTGACATTAGTACTTTTACCAAAATATCCAGGGTGAAGCGGTGAAAAAATTGATTGTGCAACAAAATTGAAGAAAAAAATGCCCTTTTGTAAGTTTTGGCGGCTTCCGTTTCTACGCAGTGCATTTTTTGGTAAAAACAACATTTTATCTTTATTCTGTAGATCCATACGGTTAATAGGATGCCCTACTTATATAGATTTTATATAGATTTTATTTTGTCGTACTTCTAAAAAAAATCATAACTACATGCAGGTCATTTTCTGACCCCTATAACTTTTTTATTTTTCCGTGTGCGGGCCAGTATGAGGGCTCATTTTTTGCACCGTGATCTGAAGTTTTTATCAGTACTATTTGTATATTGATCTGACTTTTTGATTGCTTTTTTTTTCATGATATAAAAAGTGACCCAAAAATACGGACTTGGAATTATTTTGCACGTGATTGACCGTGCTGTTTAATTAATTATATATTTTTATAGTTCAGACATTTATGCACGCGACGATACCACATATGTTTATTTTTATTTACACAGGTTTTTTTTTATGGGAACGTGGGTTGATTCTTACTTTTTTTAGGGAAGGGGTTAAATGATCTTTATGAACTTTTTTTTCACACTTTTTTTTTGCAGTGGCTATTACACTGCACATACCGATCTCATACACAGTTAATTACTGTGCATTGACATGGCAAAGATCAGTGTTATCGGCGGTCGATTGCTCAAGCCTGGATTTCAAGTACACCCAGATCCTTCTCTACAAGTGACTTTCCAAGTTTTACTCCCCCTAGAATATATGATACATGTAGGTTAAAAGGGTACTCCACTGCCCCAGCATTCAGAACATTTTGTTCCAAACGCTGGGTGTGGACTGTGGGGGTCATGATGTCACAGCCACACCTCTCGTGACTTCACGCCATGCCTCCTCAATGCAAGTCTATGGAAGGGGACGTGGTAGCCGCCATGCCCCCTCCCATAGACTTGCATTGAGGGGGTGTGATCATGACATCACGACCCCCTTAGCCCGCACCCACGCTGGGGCAGTGAAGTACCCCTTTAATACTCTCCCTAGGACATGTGATGCATGCAGGCTATTGGAACCCAAATGCATAATGATACATTTGTTCAAACTGAACCTCATCTGCTAGGTGGAAGCCCAAACACTCAGTCTGTTCAAGTTGTGGAACTACTGTACTGAGGCATTCCACAGGCTTTGTCCCCTGCTAAGCTCCCTCTGGGCTCACACTGGCCCTTTGATGCAAATACAATAAATGGGTACTTTCTTAAGACATCTCTATGTTAACATTAAGCGATGGATTGAAGTTTTACTCATCCATTCAGTTGGGTGTTTTGATATTATGAATATCGATAATCAGACATATGGAAAACCTTTTAATTCACAACATAATAAACAATTATAGATTTTTTCCCCCCTGTTCACAGCAGGATTCTAACGTCACAGCTTTTAGTTTAGAAGGTACAAAGGTTCACATGTTATAAACCTTTTAATTGTGTAGACTACACAATAAAACACTTTTCAACACTCAGTATCTACAAAATGTACAAAAGATGGCTTATAATTATAAGGTTACTAAGGTTTACAGATCAATGTAGTAGTTGACCTTTCAATGTACTCACATTTTACTTACTACAGTGGCTGCAATTTATCCATTGGGTCCTAAAATACTTGGAACGGACTGGTTACATTTAACCTGGTGCTCCTGCTGTGTAAGAAAATAGACAGCATTAAAGTTCATCTACAAATAGATGTGCTGTGACATGGCAACATTGATTTTCTAAGAAAGTGTTTAATATTTTTTCATTAAAAGAAGAAGCTGCATTAGTGGAAATGGTACAAATTGAAGCAATAAATGCAGGCTGGTTTAGAAATGTGTAAAAAAAAAATTAGTGATTTTTTTTTATAGCAAAATCTCGTGAAAATAAAGATGAATGTAAGTAAAATGGATCCTAATCGTGTTTGTGTAATACCTTGGATGTATTCGTTTTTTGGTTTGTGTAAAGTCTAAATGTTGATAACAGGAAAAATAACACCTACGTTGCTTATTTTGTCACTTAAATCTTCTAATTTATTCTTAAATTTGCCATTTTTAAAAAAGGACCTTGTGTCTGTTTATATTTTTATGCCATATAAATCAAAATATATAAGGTAGATGCACAGTCATGAGATACATTGTAAGTCAGCACCTACAGGTGCTCCTTATTTCCTCACTGCCTACTGCTTGGCTTCTTTGCAGCTCAGATTGGCTATAGGTAGCTCTGTCTCTGGCTGTTGCTTTTCCTTCCCCTGCAGTTTATTTCAAGTCCAGCACAAAGTTACTAGGAAGCTAGAGCCTGAATAGCATACTTTCAATGCATTTAAGGCCTTAAATGCATTAAAAACCAAACTGTTACTTACCTTCCTGGTCATTTCACACTGATCCCCCATTTTGCCTCGGGTCAGCACTTTGGTGATACTTTAGCAGCAGATGTCATGTGACCGACACAGCCAATCAACAGCCCTATTAGTCATTCTCTATACTTCTGGTATCATCACACAGTGATGTGGTAAATGTGGCTGTCATGTAACGCCTGCTGCTGAATAACACTGGAGCCCTGGATGGAGGCAGAATTGGGATATGCATAGGAACAGAGAGGGAGGTAAGCAACAGTTTTAACAATGATGAAGGCCATTTATTTACTTAGATGTCCCTATCTAAGCTATAAGACAGAAAGGAAGCCTCCCCTTTGTCAGCCAATATATACATGATCCAATTCCTATTTTCATACTGACCCATAGAATAAAATTTACATGTTATTGAAGGGGTTATCCAGGAATAGAAAAACAGAGCTAATTTCTTTCAAAACACAACCTGGGGACAGAGAGGGAGCTGCTTTGAAAGAAATTAGCTCTGGTTTTCTATTTCTGGATAACCCCTTCAACCCCTTAAGGACCAGGCCATTTTACACCTTAAGGACCGGAGCGTTTTTTGCACATCTGACCACTGTCACTTTAAACATTAATAACTCTGGAATGCTTTTAGTTATCATTCTGATTCCGAGATTATTTTTTCGTGACATATTCTACTTTAACATAGTGGTAAAATTTTGTGGTAACTTGCATCCTTTCTTGGTGAAAAATCCCAAAATTTGATGAAAAATTTGAAAATTTAGCATTTTTCTAACTTTGAAGCTTGTAAGGAAAATGGATATTCCAAATAAAAAAATAATTTTTATTCACATATACAATATGTATACTTTATGTTTGCATCATAAAATTGACGTGTTTTTACTTTTGGAAGACACCAGAGGGCTTCAAAGTTCAGCAGCAATTTTCCAATTTTTCACAAAATTTTCAAACTCACTATTTTTCAGGGACCAGTTCAGGTTTGAAGTGGATTTGAAGGGTCTTCATATTAGAAATACCCCATAAATGACCCAATTATAAAAACTGCACCCCCTAAAGTATTCATAATGACATTCAGTCAGCATTTTAACCCTTTAGGTGTTTCACAGGAATAGCAGCAAAGTGAAGGAGAAAATTCACAATCTTCATTTTTTACACTTGCATGTTCTTGTAGATCCAATTTTTGAATTTTTACAAGGGGTAAAAGGAGAAAAAATTTACTTAGGTTTGTAGCCCAATTTCTCTCGAGTAAGCACATACCTCATATGTCTATGTAAATTGTTCGATGGGCGCAGTAGAGGGCTCAGAAGGGAAGGAGCGACAAGGGGATTTTGGAGAGTACGTTTTTCTGAAATGGTTTTTGGGGGGCATGTTGCATTTAGGAAACCCCTATGGTGCCAGAACAGCAAAAAAAAAAACATATGGCATACCATTTTGGAAACTAGACCCCTTGAGGAACGTAACAAGGAATAAAGTGAGCCTTAATACCCCACAGGGGTTTCAAGACTTTTGCATATGTAAAAAAAAATAAAAAATTTCACAAAAATGTGTGCTTCCCCCCAAATTTCACATTTTTGCAAGGGTTAATAGCAGAAAAGACCCCCCAAAATTTGTAAGCCCATCTCTTCTGATTATGGAAATACCCCATGTGTGGACGTCAAGTGCTCTGCTGGCGCACTACAATGCTCAGAAGAGAAGGAGCGCTATTGAGCTTTTGGGGAAAAATTTTTTGGAATGGAAGTCAGGGGCCATGTGCGTTTACAAAGCCCCCCGTGGTGCCAGAATGGTGGACCCCCCCACATGTGACCCTATTTTGGAAATTCACCCCTCACAGAATTTAATAAGGGGTGCAGTGAGTATTTACACCCCACTGGCGTTTGACAAATCTTTGGAACAGTGGGCTGTGCGAATGAAAAATTAAATTTTTCATTTTCACGGACCACTGTTCCAAAAATCTGTCAGACACCTGTGGGGCGTAAATTCTCACTGTACCCCTTATTACATTACGTGAGGGGTGTAGTTTCCAAAATGGGATCACATGCTGGTATTCATTTTTTTGTGTTTAAGTCAGAACCGCTGTAAAATCAGCCACCCCTGTGCAAATCACCAATTTAAGCCTCAAATGTACATAGTGCGCTCTCACTCCTGAGCCTTGTTGTGCGCCCGCAGAGCAATTTACGCCTACATATGGGGTATTTCTTTACTCAGGAGAAATTGCGTTACAAATTTTGGGGGTCTTTCTTTCCTTTTAACACTTGTGAAAAAAAAATTATAGGGCAACACCAGCATGTTAGTGTAATTTTTTTTTATTTTTTTACACTAACAAGCTGGTGTAGCCCCAACTTTTCCTTTTCATAAGGGGTAAAAGGAGAAAAAGCGCCCCAAATATTGTAGTACAATTTCTCCCGAGTACGGAGATACCCCATATGTGGCCCTAAACTGTTTCCTTGAAATACGACAGGGCTCCGAAGTGAAAGAGCGCCATGCGCATTTGAGGACTAAATTAGGGATCACATAGGGTCGACATAGGGGTATTCTACGCCACTGATTCCCAAACAGGGTGCCTCCAGCTGTTGCTAAATTCCCAGCATGCCTGGACAGTCAGTGGCTGTCCGGAAATGCTGGTAGTTGTTGTTTTGCAACAGCTGGAGGCTCCGTTTTGTAAACACTGCCATACAATACGGTTTTAATTTTTATTGGGGGGGGGGGGGGCAGTGTAAGGGGTGTATATGTAGTGTTTTACTCTTTATTATGTGTTAGTGTAGTGTAGTGTAGTGTTTTTAGGGTACATTCACACTGGCGGGTTACGGTGAGTTTCCCACTAGGAGTTTGAGCTGCAGCGAAAAAACCTGCCTGTGTGAATGTACCCTGTACGTTCACATGGGGGGGGCAAACCTCCAGCTGTTTCAAAACTACAACTCCCAGCATGCACTGACAGACCGTGCATGCTGGGAGTTGTACTTTTGCAACAGCTGGAGACACACTGGTTGGAAAACCTTCAGTTAGGTTCTGTTACCTAACTCAGTATTTTCCAACCAGTCTGCCTCCAGCTGTTGCAAAACTACAACTCCCAGCATGTACTGATCGCTGAAGGGCATGCTGGGAGATGTAGTTATGCAATAGCTGGAGGTACGCAACTACAACTCCCAACATGCCGAGACAGCTGATTGCTGTTTGGACATGCTGGGATTTGCAGTTTTGCAACATCTGGAGGGCTACAGTGTTAGAGAACACTGCAAAGTGATCTCCAAACTGTGGTCCTCCAGCTGTTGCAAAACTACAATTCCCAGCATCCCCTGACAGCAAACAGTTGTTTGGGCATGCTAGGAGTTGTAGTTTTGCAAGATCTGGAGGGCTACAGTTTAGGGACCACTATATAGTAGTCTCAAACTGTAGCCCTCCAGCTGTTGCAAAACTACATATTCCAGTATGCCCAAACAGCTGCCTGAGCATGCTGGGAGTTGTAGTTTTGCAACATCTGGAGGGCTACAGTTAGAGACCACTGTATAATGGTCTCAAACTGTACCCTCCAGATGTTGCTAGGCAACTCACCAGCTTCCGTCGGATCCAGCTGCACATCATCGCCGCCCGCCGATCTCCGTCGCCCGCAGCCTCCATCACCCGCCCGATCGGTAAGTGGATCTTCGGCGCCGATCCGCGTCATTTCCCCGTCCTGCCCCGCCTATTGTGGGAGGGCAGGACAGGGAAAATGAAAGTTAACCCCCCGCCCCCGATCTGCTATTGGTGGTCATGTCTAGACCACCAATAGCAGGGATAGGAGGGGTGGCACCCGTGCCATCTTACTCCTATCGCTTCAGGGGGATCCTGGGTGTCTTAGACACCCGCGATCCCCCTTACATTCCGGGTCACCGGGTCACTATAGACCCGGAATGACCCGGAATCGCGCAAATCGAAAGTGTGAATTCACTTGCGATTTGCCGCGATCGTCGACATGGGGGGGTCTGATCACCCCCCTGGGCATTTGCACAGGACGCCTGCTGAATGATTTCAGCAGGCATCCCGGTCCTATCCCCGCCCGGCGCATGGCGGGGACCAGAACTGCCCATGACGTAACTGTACGTCCTTGGTCCTTAAGACCCAGGGTGTCGGGACGTAACGTTACGTCATGGGTCCTGTAGGGGTTAATACTGTACAGTGAATGCAGTAAAAACACTTCCCATCTATTCAATGATGAAAAAAATGTTATTACTATATCGAGAAGGGGTTAATTTTAATTCATATCAGGGAATTCATAGCTTGAGATGAGCCCAAGAATTTAAAATCTTTTTACTCTAGAAGGTGCATTTTAGTGTCAAACAAATCAAGTTTATTGAAACGCCAAAAAATATGTAGGGAAAAACAATGCATATTGCCATGATGCAACCCAGCATTAAATAACTTGGTAAAGTATGGTACAGAACAAAAAACCATAAAACATTAAACACAGAAACCATATATCAGGTAGCTATATGTAAGGTCTGAGGAAAAGAGTGACATAGAAAAGAGACTAAAGCATAAATATCAATATAATGACAAGATATAGTGTAGCCCTAGAAGGTGCCTTTTAAATGCTCACTATTTTACCTGATGAAGATCTGTATAGAATAGTAAGCCATTGAGTCATTTGTGCAGTAACACATTTCAAGTCAAAGTCAATTTAGAGGCAGATTTTTTAAGACAGCACTCTTTCGGAAAAAATATGGACAAAAAAAATGTAAGAATATGACTGAGGTTTCTCTTGGACAAAAAAATTGTATTCCTATAGTCTAATGATTTAGAGAATGTGATAACTTTGTCACTGAAAGATCAATGATTATCTCTTCAGTAGGTTCTACTATTGATTTATGTTGTGTTCTTTTCAATGATGAGCCTATGTTTCAGTGATCCTTATTAGAGGAAAGACAAATGAAGTTGCTGTGATCGGAACTGTGACATAAGTTGAGAGATGAGATTTTATGGGGAAGCCAGGCAAGTCTTCACCAGTCTATTATGTGATGTAGACTAACCATTATTACGAGCTCCATAGAATAAATAGCACACCGTAACTTGATCGTGAACAAATTGCAGTATGTTGTGTTTCGTAATATTACATATTTCAAGGGCTATCATGTCAGCACTTTTACAGGCATATTGAACTCAAGGCTGGAAAGGTCAGAGATACATTTGACAAGGTCTTTTTTTTTTTTTTTTTCTCGAACAGTGCATCTATGTCAGTTCTGATGGTTTAGTTCAATACAGATTTTCACTGTGAAGAAGCAAATGTAATTCTGGAGGTTGATTAATTTGCCAAGCATGTGCTTATAGCTTCTGCTTTATTTTATAGAGCTTTTAAAAACGAACCATATGTTTGTTTGGTTTATGAAAAAGGTCCTTGGTGTCAGGGGAGCCTTTCCAAGAAAAGCTCACAACTTGTGATTTCATAGGATGTGCGAATCTTAAATTTAATGACATTCAGCCCATTTTACCTGCATGCAAATAAATTGCTTAAAAAACCCAAACAACAGGATCACCCAGTATGAGGCAAAATGTTGACTCAGAGCTGGCTTGCTGAAATATCTTTAAGTACATTGTGAAGGCTGTGCAGTTTCTTAGCAACCACTGAAGATTCCTATTGAGATTAATGTAAGTACTATTGGTTTTTAAAGACTTGTTATAAATGTTCAAATACCATAATAAAAACAATGTTACTACTTGTGGATAGATCTTTACCGGTAAATTGATAGATTTGACAAATTCAATACCACAGTATGAGAACATATAAAGAAAATAATAGCATATGGGAGGCCTGTTCTAGTTTTGAGAAAAAGAACGACAAACAATCAACTACAAATTTCCTGTTTTAAAGAACCACTAATCGTAAATTGTATATTAATGAAATTTGACATTGCATGTTTATTACTTAGAATGATGACATGAATTATTACCGCTACTTTCGTAGATATCCGGTATAAAGTTGGGTAGCGCGATTGGTGTCTCCTGGATTAGACAGTATGCTCTTAAGAATATCAAGTCTGGAACTGTAGATTTCATTTAAACTCCTGAAGCAGCTTTTTTCTCTTAACAAGATGAAAATAAACAGGTGCAGCCTGAGAACCCTTTACAAGGTTACACCTTACTTCAAAACTATCACAGCTGGCACCTATTGAGGTTTGTTAGCGAGCCCAAAGCCTAAAATGTGTTACTAGAAGAGGCCTTTTCTTTCAACTCAAGCAAGTCCTCAATATCAGATTTACTACCAGTACTGGCATAGAAAATAAGGTTCTAACCTTTTTGGTTCATTACAAATTCATATATACTTACAGTACATTAGGGAGTAGATTATACTTATATTTGCATTTTATAGACTACATACATTAGATGTGCCACTAGATATAGAGTTAAAGTGCCCCTGTCATTTACCAAAAATGTTTGACAAGCCATACGTCAAACATTTTGATCAGTCAGGGTCTTTGTGTTCACTCTTCTATGATCATAAGAGCAAGCCTAGAAACATGCCTGCTTAAGCACTTCACTCCTCGGCTCACAGCAATCTCTGCCCAGATGCAGTTAACTGGTTCCCTAGACTTATAATAGGCACAGTGACTGCTGAGAGTCAGGGAGTCAAATTCTTAAGCATGAACTTCTCCCATCTCCTTCTAATGATCAGTTGGAGTCCTAGCACTCAGATCTGACTGATCAAAACATTTGAGGTATATGTTTGCATTAAATTCCCATACAAATACAGGCTGCTTGATGGAAGACATGAATTGTTTTGGTCATTGAAGTCTCCTTCTACTCTTCCCTATATATAAATGAGTGAAGTGTACAGCCTGCAAGTAAATGGAGCCAGTAAACACCATAGAGTAGTCATATTTGAATTTGAGATTGCAAGCTTGAATTGATACACCAAGGCACAGTCCTAAGAATCTTTCACGGGTCAATAAAAAAAGATGGAAAAACCGCCAACAGCACTCTACACTATGGAAAGTGTATAAACAAGAGTTTAACAGGAGTAGGGTGCTATGGCTAGTGCATGTAAGAGCAGGGACTCCTGTCAAAGGGAGGAGTCCTTGCTCCTGTATGCTGAGCAGCAATGAATACAGTGCTGTATGCATCACTGCTTTCTTAACATTTGGCCTAGAAAATGTACACTAACAATACACTTAATACTGCATGCATCCACACTCAGTGAATAGGAACAGGGAGTCCTGCCTATGGACCATAGAAAGTGTGTATAGCACCAGAGACTACTGTCACTGTACACTAAGTGGCAATGCAGATATCATTGTTGCTTACCTCTGGGCTGCTGAGCATATTTGCCAGGTTTTGATGCATGTTGGCAGTGACTACATCTGTACTTGTCAATACTCAAAATGCCAAAATTCCTAGATTTAAACCCCATCCCCAAAAATGGACTTTTGGTTGGAATTTACTTAAAGGGGTACTTCGGTGGAATTTATAATTTTTTTTTTTTAATCAACTGGTACCAGAAAATTAAAAAGATTTGTAAATGACTTCTATTAAAAAAATATTTACCCTTCCAGTACTTTTTAGCAGCTGAATGCTACAGAGGAAATTTTTTTCTTTTGAATTTCTTTTTAGTCTTGTTCACAGTGCTCTCTGCTGACACCTCTGTCCGTGTCAGGAACTGTCCAGAGTAGCATAGGTTTGCAATGGGGATTTCCTGCTCCTGCTCTGGACAGATCCTGATACGGGCATCAGGTGCCAGCAGAGGGCACTGTGGACTAGACAAAAATGAAATTCAAGAATAAAAGAATTTCCTCTGTAGCATACAGCTGCTAAAAAGTACTGGAAGATTAAAGATTGTTTTAATAGAAGTCATTTACAAATCTGTTTAACTTTCTGGCACCAGTTCATTTAAAAAAAATGTTTTCCATCAGAGTACCCCTTTAAGCCCTGACCCTTTTGTTGCATTGGGGATTAAACCTGGAACAGTTTTTCCCCATATTTTTTATATGGGCCATTTATATACTTATATATATTGATCATATCCCATATACTGTATGTTGAATATATATCTAAATAAAATATGTCATTGGTATAAGTTCCATAACAAATAAGCATAAAAATACATTAACAAATAGTGCCATTCTGATTGCAAACAGCACTAGATACAATGTCACATGGCACATCAATCTTATATCACAACTTTCCTTTGCTTTTTTTTTCTATTAATATTCTAATTATTATTTTATCTGTGTACCAAGTGCAGCACTTGAAGAGAGTCTTGTTGTGAGGGCCTAAGTAACACAGCAGCCTGTTGTGACAATTACTACCATCGAGATCACAGATAACACACATATTTATTATGTACCAGCACTTGTAATATACAGTAGCATTTAGTCTGGCATGCGGTAAAATCACCTTGAGGACTCAATGAATATACAGTATTATAAGTTGGCATAAAAATATTCAGAAAGCAGTCTTGCGTTATATGCTTGTAAATCTTTCTGTATATACAGAAACCTCTTAAAGATGACCACTTAAAATTGTAAAAAATAAAAAAAATAAAAAAAAGTGGTATTTTATAGGATGGTCTTCTCAAACAATGCAAAATAAATGAGGACCTAAAAAACTGTCCCAGAAAATCCAGTCTGAGCAAGGGGGAAGATTTCTCAAAAAAGGTGTTATTTTGGAAAGGAGTAGTGAGGGGTATGCATGTTATGTCAAACCGCCCACTGTACTTAAAGGGGTATTCCAGGCCAAAACTTTTTTTTATATATCAACTGGCTCCGGAAAGTATTTGTAAATACTTCTATTAAAAAATCTTAATCCTTCCAATAGTTATTAGCTTCTGAAGTTGAGTTGTTTTCTGTCTAACTGCTCTCTGATGGCTCACATCCCTGGAGCTGTGCAGTTCCTATGGGGATATTCTCCCATCATGCTCAGCTCCTGGGACGTGACATCATCATTGAGCAGTTAGACAGAAAACTTCAGAAGCTAATAACTATTGGAAGGATTAAGATTTTTTTATAGAAGTAATTTACAAATCGGTTTAACTTTCCGGAGACAGTTGATATATATAAAAAATGTTTTGCCTGGAATACCCCTTTAAAAGTGACAGGTGCCACACCCCCTATTCTAGCAGAACCTGCATAGCTTCGCCCCCTTTCTCCCACATTCACTGACGTTACATGTAGCTTCCTAAATGGAAGTGAATGTCAGTTAAATGCATTCATTTAACTGGGTATTAATATTATAGCTCATAGGACACAATATTAGGCGTTGGTATTAATGTTATGGCTGATGGGGCATAATATTAGAGAGTTGTATTAATGTTATTGCTGATGAGGCACAACATTAGAGAGTGGTATTAATGTTATGTCTGATGAAACACAATATTAGGTGTGGTATTAATGTTATGGAATGTACAATACTTTAAATGATCTGTATTAGACCCCACACTAAAATAATTCAAGACCCCTTACATAGAGGCATCTATATTCATCAATATAGCCCCTACATACACTGCTATGTTACTTTTAGGGGTGTCTAATGTGAGAAATAGGGGGATTGACTGTTGGAAAATGCTTTGTTTATGCAGCTGTTCTGGGATACGGCTATGTACGCTGCTTTTGCACTGTTTTTAAGGGTGTAATAGAAAAACCTGCCTGTACCCCGTTTCACTACTACTGTGTTGCTTCTGTACGGAAAAAAATTGCTTCTGCTGAAAAACTCTGTTTATACAGCTTGGTTTGGATACATTTCTTTTCCTTAAATTTGGAACAATACTGGTGGCAATGTATATTATTGGGGGTAATATTTTCCTGAATCTTTGTCATGTATACAGTACCTAAAGCACTTATAGAGCAGTATAAAATAACTGTAACTGTAAGCTGTGAACTTTGAAAATATAATTTGATTTCCAAAGAAAACTAAACCTGGAATGCTCCAAAGGGAAACATAGTAACAGCTTGTAAGGTTGAAAAAAGAGGCCGTTGAGTTCAATCTAGAGACACAATATTAGGCAGTGGTACTAATATAATGGCTAATGGGCCATAATATTAGGCCGTGGTATTAATATTATAGCTCATGGGACACAATATTAGGCGTTGGTATTAATGTTAGGGTTGATGGGACACAGTATTAGAGAGTGGTATTAATGTTATGGCTGATGAAACATATTAGTATTGATGTTATGGCTGATGGGACACAATACTAGAGAGTGGTATTAATATTATGGCTGATGGGACACAATATGAGGCAGTGGTATTAATGTTATGGCTGATGGGACACAATATAAGGCGTTGGTATTAATGTTATGGTTGAAGGGACACAATATTAGGAGGTATAAATACTTGCATCTCACATATACACACTATTCAGTGTATTCTGTAATTAAAAATCACATGAAAAGATGTTAGCAGAATAGTTTCAATGTAAAAATTTATATCCCATATACACATGGAAAGAATTTAGCTGTTAGACTAGAACCCATATAAATACTTACAGTTATCGTTTATGCCTTTCACTCTGCTGCAGCTCTTTATTCCTGTCAATTGTATTTAACCTTATAAATGTACAAATGAAAATATCTTATTCTATGAATTGTGTTTGATATGTGTTTCAAAAACTATATAAAATTTATGTATCCCTACAAATACAGAAATGCTCAAACATCTGGAATGCATTTAACTGACATTCACTTCCATTTAGGAAACTACGTGTAACATCAGTGAATGTGGGAGAAAGGGGGGCGTAGTTATGCAGGCTCTGCTAGAAAAGGGGGCATGGCACCTGTCACTTTTAATTACAGTGGGCGGTTTGATATAACATGCATACCCCTCACTACTGAAAGGTTTCACTGTATATTAAATTTGACTAAAATTGACCATAACATGGTTATTTTTTTTTAAATTATTTATAAATGATAAAATTCCAAGATTCCACTGAGAGTAACATTGTGTTTTATTGTTCGAATAATTGAAATTAGAGTGAACAGAAACAAAACTGACTCTTCTGGCTTTGAGAGGATTTTAAAAGATTTAACATTAAAAACTCAGAATACCACAATATGCAAATAACATCTGTCAAAAATTATTGTATTTAATGTCTAATGTTAAATGGCCTCTGTCACTGTAAAAAAAAAAAAAAAACTTTTGACATGTCGTAGAGAACTCCCATTTCTTAACTGACTTCTAGAAAGAGCCAAGTTAGTAGTAATCATGTTCTCTCCTAGGTGTGTGCCATATGAACGAGACGATCTCTAAGGGAGTGCAGAGTGGGGACAGAAACGTTCAGTCTGACGCTTTTCTCCCCACTTGTTCTAGAGATGGGTTGGGTTCTAAACACTCAGATGCTGACTGATCAATTATTTTGACATGTCAAATGTTTTTAAAGTGACATTTAAAGTGATTCATACTAACAGAGAAACTAGGGAAAAAAGATCATTCTTTTTTACAGTTCCTTTTAAAATGAACATAACTAAAAAAATAGAAATCAAGACTTTCTTCAAAAGGTTATTTTTGATGAGAGACAAAGAGGGAGAGATAATAAAAAACTGTATGAATCTTAGACAATCAAAACTTCCAAAAGAAAGGTTAGGGGATAAGATGTCTGAATGCGGGGGGTCCTAGCAGCAATCTCTGTGCAGCACCTGGAATTCTGTGCAGTATGCTGCTCCAGTCTCGGAAACACTGGGTTTCCGAGACGGTGATGTGATGTCACGCCATGCCCACTCGTGACATCATGCCACACCCCCTCCATTCACGTCTATAGGAGGGGTCATGGCAGCCATCACGCCCCCTCCCATATAGGGGATAAGATGTCTAAGGGTGGAATACCCCTTTACGTTTGCACAATGTATTAGCTGGCTTGGTTTTATGCCACAAATGTATGCCAAAAAGTGCTGTAATGTTTGGTACATACACACCATTTACATTCCTTATTAACCGAAGTAACACCTATTTTCCAATAGGCACCATCCTCTTGTTGAACATGGGACAGAAATGTCTAAAATACACTTAATATGTGGTGTAAGTCATGTGGTGCAAGTCAGTTTTTTTTATTTTACTTATTTATTTATTTATTTATGTATTTATTTTTTTGGTGCAAATTGCACCATATTTGTGGAGCTTTGATTATTTCCTCCATTGTCTTTTACCAAATAAACATTCAAACATGTGTTGGATTTAGGAGTACACTTAGAGGGTGCGCATATCTCCCAAATGCTGCTCAGGCGAAGCCAACAAACCACTCTGCCTTGGCCAGGATATTTTAGTACAGTGCACAAACAGTAAACTGATTTTTATTATTTATGTCTACCTTGTACTTTGTCTACTTTATTAACTACCTTTGCCTACTTGTTCCCAGTTCCCTTTATGGATTTGACACTCTACCTTATTTTATGAGATTATGGGTCATGCTGAATTGTTCAGGCTGTGCAATGTTGCCAGGTAAACCACAATTTACTGTATGTAATTTTGCATGTTACAATAATTATAACTCTGAAAAGCATTTTCTTTTAGCTTCCTACATGGGTTTTTCAAGTCTCAACATAGCTAAGGAAATAGATTAGGGAAAACAGGTGAGCAATTTAGAATCTACACATTAAAAATAAACTGTAGTAGAATTTCTAAATTTGCTGAAAATTAAAAATTTGACAAAAAATATAGACAGATGACAGAAATACAACTTTCATTTGCTATTTGTCTACATTTTAAATTAAAACAATATTTCAAGAATATAGGATCTGCTTTACAAATTACTCATTTGTAAAGCAAAAAAACAACAAAACAAAAAAACAATCTCACCTAAAATTGCCAGTGATGGAAACCTTAGAGATACCAGCATGATTCAGTGTAGTGAAAAACACAGTAGTTTCTTAGTTTGCAAAATCATAGTCCAAGTTTACAAACCTGTTCCAAGCTAATTCTCTGATAGGGTACGTTCCCACACGACGTATTTTGCTGCGTATTTGCTGCGTATTTGGTGCTGCGTATTTTCCTACCCATTGACTTCAACAGAGAAAATAAAATACGCAGCAGCACATACGCAGCAAATACGCCGTGTGGGAATGTACCCATATATGGAATTTCCCTAAAAGCATAGGGAAACTCTATTACATCTAACAAAAAGATCAAGTATAGTGATTATGGCAAATGTACCTGCATCAACATAGTTGCACCACAAACAGGACCATTGTTTTGGTCACCATTTTTAAATTGATCAGTCATCTTTGTGTAAATGTTTTTAACCTTTATTGTTTTTAGCATTCAATGCTCTCTTAATATGCTTACATGGAAAAACATATAGCAATTCTGAGATTCTGATAGATAACCATGTGTACAAGAAAGACAGAAATGATTAAGTAACTTTTAAGTTATTAAGTTTCCTCTTTGTGTCTTTCACGGGCATTCTATTTCATGTTATACAGATTCTTTTGTCTTTGATGTAAGTTTGGTTGATAACAAAAATATTCTGCCTTCTACTGAGTGTTTCTAATTATTTTTTCTATTTAGTATTCTAGTTTTTAAACTTTGCACAGTAACTAGTAGACTGTTGTAAAAGCAATCTACAGATGAAAGAGATAATGGTCTGGCACTACGCCCATAAACACTAATCACGATAATCGGGAGACATGCTAGGTGTGGTTACACGAAGCAGTGCGCGTAGACACATGAAACAGCTGTCCCAGGAGCACCCCTGTTGGTATTTATTTTGTGGTTCAAAACAATAACACCCAATTTTACTACTTTTCTTTAAAAGTTTTACTACTTGCATGATATTAAGAACTCTTTGGAATGCTATATTTTAACCCCTATAATTTTTTGTTCTTGTCTAGGAGCTGTGTGAGGGCTTGTTTATTTGTGCAAAGATCAACAGATATTTTTTACACCATTTTGGGTAAATGGGACTTAATATTCATGTTTTATTCCATTTAAAATTAGACGTGAGGTAACAAAAAAGAAATTAAGTACAAGCTGATCATAGCCAACTCTTAGACCGTACTCGTCTGCATATTAAAGGGGATCTCCAGTGGAAAAAAAATGTTTTCAAGTCAACTGGTGCAAAACAGTTAAACAGATTTGTAAATTACTTCTATTTTAAAATCTTAAGCCTTCTAGTACTTATCAGCTGCTGTATACTACAGATATACTACAGAGAATTTGTGAATTTCTTTCCAGCCTGACCACAGTGCTCTCTGCTGACACCTCTGTCTTTGTCAGAAACTGTCCAGAGCAGGAGAGGGTTTTCTATGGGGATTTGCTTCTAATCAGGACAGTTCCTGACATGGACAGAGGTGTCAGCAGAGAACACTTTTGTCAGACAGAAAAGAAATTCACAAATTTCTCTGTTTTATACAGCAGCTAATAAGTACTGGAATGATCAATATTTTTTAATAGAAGTAATTTACAAATATGTTCAACTTTCAGGCACTATTTGATTTGAAAACATTTGTTTTCTACTTGTTTCTACCAGAGTTCCCATTTAACCCCTTAAGGACCAAGCCCATTTTCACCTTAAGGACCAGGAACTTTATTTTTGCATTTAATTTTTTCCTCCTCGCCTTCTAAAATCCATAACTCTTTGATATTTCTATCTACAGACCCATATAAGGGCTTGCTTTTTACTTGACCAATTGTAATTTGTAATGAAACCTCTCATTTTATCATAACACAAAAAAACATAACATTTTAGCGAACACAAAAAAATATTTTTTTAGGGAGAAAATTTCAATGAAAACCACAATTTTGCACATTTGGAGGGTTTCGATTTCACACTGTACACTTTACGGTAAAAATGACATGTGTTCTTTATTCTGTGGGTCAATATGATTAAAATGATACCCATGGCTCGATACTTTTACAGTTTTGTACCGCTTAAAAAAAATCAAAAACTTTTTGTACAAAATCAGTAATCTAAAATCGCCTTATTTTGACCACCTATAACTTTTTCATTTTTCTGTATAAAGGGCGGTATAAGAGCTCATTTTTTGTGCCGTCATCTGTGCTTTTTATTGATACCACATTTGCATATATAAACTTTTAGATAATTTTTTATTAAAAATGTGGAATAAAATGTGACAAAAAAGCAGCCTTTTTGGAATTTTTTTTTACATTTACGTCATTCACTGTACGGGATCATTAACATTATATTTTGATAGATCGAACATTTATGCACGCAGTGATACCAAATATATTTATAAAAAAAATTATGCTTTTTGGGGTAAAATGGGAAAAACTGATAATTTTCATTTTTATTGGGGGACGGGATTTTTCACTTTTTTTTACTTTTTATTTTTACATTTTTCAACTTTTTTGTTAAACTTTTTATGTCCCCATAGGAGACTATCTATAGCAATCATTTGATTGCTAATACTGTTCAGTGCTATGCATAGGACATAGCACTGATCATTATTATCGGCTATCTTGCTATCTTCTGCTCTGGTCTGCTCGATCTAAGACCAGAGCAGGAGATGCCGGGAGACGGACGGAGGCAGGTGAGGGGACCTCCGTCCGCCATTACAGATGATCGGATTGCCGCGGCAGTGCTGCGGGCTATCTGATCATCTATTTTAACATGCGCATTGCCGCAGATGCCCGATCTGTACTGATCATGGCATCTGAGGGGTTAATGGTGGACATCCGCGCGATCGTGGATGTCAGCCATTACCGCCGGGTCCCCGGTTGCTCACAGCAGCCGAAACCTGCCGTGTATGATGTGAGCACGGCTCTGATGCTCGCGGTCATACACAGGACATAAATGTATGTCCCGGTGCGCGAAGTGCTGCCAAATCAGGACGTACATTTACATCCGTGGTCATTAAGGGGTTAAAGGCTCCTGGCTGCTATTAAAACTGGCACCCTGTAATTGTGTTATGGGGGTGCCCTTTAGAGACATTGCAGGAGTGACACCTGTCAAACATATACCTTGATGCCACTGTCGCTATTGACAGGGGCATGTAGAGATTTTAAATACTGGGATTAGATACCAGAAGCTGTCAGCCAGTGCCAGCGTAATTATACAACTGGCAACTGCTGCATATGGGGTGATCTTAGCTCCTGAGCCCACTTCATATTTTACCATCACATTCCCGATATACATGTTTATAGGAATGCAGGAAAGGTTACAGGGGTATTCCAGAAAAAAACTTTTTTTTTATATATCAACTGGCTCCAGAAAGTTAAACAGATTTGTAAATTAATTCTATTACTTCTATCTATCTTAATCCTTTCAATAATTATGAGCTGCTGAAGTTGAGTTGTTGTTTTCTGTCTGGCAAGAGTGCTCTCTGCTGACACCTCTGCTTGTCTCAGGAACAGCACAGAGTAGAAGAGGTTTGCTATGGGGATTTGCTTCTAAACTGGGTGGTTCCTGAGACACGTGTAATCAGAAACCACTTAGACAGAAAAGAGCAACTCAACTTCTTCAGCTCATAAGTACTGAAAGGATTACGATGTTTTTAATAGAAGTAATTTACAAATCTGTTAAACTTTTTGGAACCAGTTGATATATAAAAAAAAGTTTTTTCCTGGATAACCCCTTTACAAATGGCTTAGCTGGCATTTTCTAAAGGAAATTCATGTGAGCAGAATCATGATGCTGATTTTCTATTTACAATCGGCAATTTTTTTAAAAAACATTATTACATTGTATCAGTAAAAACATAGAATGAGCAGGGAATGAGAAGAGTCAGTGTGGTGGGCCCCTTTGCTTTCTCCCTGACCAGTTCAACTGGATTGACTGGTCTTATGTATAGAGAGATGTATGTGAATCAAGCAGTTGTTTGTAACAAGGGAGCCTGTTGGGATTTCATGCTGCTGGTTCAGGCAGCATGAATCGCCTGACAATTTCCCTTTAAAGTCTTTTCAATGCATTTTTGGTATATCATAGTTGATAGTTATGAGGTGCTTTCAGAGTTCAAATACAGTAAAGCCCATAATAGTTGTGCCCATGCAAAAAAAATAAAAATAAAAATTTGCTCTTACAGCAGTGGGAATAGCACATCTATGTACCTATGTATTAGAGATGTATCAGGCATTTTTAGAAACTTACATGATCTAAGTATGCAAAAACTCGTGGGAACAATGAATGCCACCCAGATGCCATGTATATGGAACCAATAGGGTATAGCAAGTGGGATGATATTGCAACTGGGACCGTTTTTGCTATTGTCCTCACATATTTGAAACATGCTCATTGGGAGAATACTAATTGTAATACTAAATTGTCATTTTGGCTCTACTGTTGTATGTATATCATTGTGTAAATCTGGAGACACTTGGGTTCCCCTGAAGACA
Organism: Hyla sarda; assembly: GCF_029499605.1. Classification (NCBI taxonomy): domain Eukaryota; kingdom Metazoa; phylum Chordata; class Amphibia; order Anura; family Hylidae; genus Hyla; species Hyla sarda. The sequence continues at coordinate 108,083,722 of NC_079191.1, read as the reverse complement.
TCCCCATGTGATATCACATGTGGACAGAAACACATTGGGAATGCTTGTTTGATGTTTGTATTTGGACCATCACCTGGTTATCAGACTTAAATCACACCAAGCGTATGTTAGACATTTCTGTAATTAATATATGATACAAGCCAGTGTGTTTCTTTGTATATACTGCCGTACTAAACCTTTATGGTCCTTTACTCGTTTTCTTTGGGGTAATTGCACTTTTCTATCTGGTGGCTTTTACTAACATGAATGATTATAAGCCATATATATACATCACTCCTTAAGAATAAACATATTGGGGGAGATTTATCAAAACCTGTCCAGAAGAAACGTTGCCCATTTGCCCATAGCAACCAATCAGCTCGCTTCTTTAATTTTTAACAAGGCCTCTGCAAAATAAAAGAAGTTATCTGATTGGTTGCTATGGGCAACTGGGTAACTTTTCCTTTGCGCAGGTTTTGATAAATCTCCCCCATTGAGGACATTCAATTAAATACTTTAATTTTCAAAGCAGTCTATCAAATACCATATATTAGAATTCTTAAAAAGACCATCAAAGTAACATAGATCCTTCATTAATAAAGCTGGCAATCTAGATGAAAGATAAGACTAATCCAGTTTACAGAACACAAAATTGTTCTGATATATATATATATATATATATATATATATATATATATATATTGTATATCCAAGTAGGGGTTATATTTGTTAACCAGCTTCTGAAATTGTTGTAAAAAGACAAATTGGCATGCTAGCTGCCTCACGAAGGACACAGAACACCCAGAAAAGCAAATGAATTCAATCCCATCAAATGTAATGGGGTGGTAAATCTTACAATACCATCTGCTCTACAGCATTGATACACTATTGGAATTCCTTATGTTATTTACATAATGGATACAAATGTGTCGCCTGATTTATGTTCAGAATGAATCATTGTATATAAACATACTTACACATTGTTAGCATGCGAGATGATCCATAAAGTTTCTATTTGGAAGTACATGCTTTGAACAGTTCATAATATGTATGATTAAAGTACAAATGTGACTTCCCATATAACATTTCTCTCCTTTCTATTTCATTCCCGCATGCCATCATCATTGACATAGTAACCAACCTGTAGCTTTGTCAAAGCATGATATATAGTTCAGTTCTTCAAGTCTTGGGATTCTGAGTTACTAGCAGTTTTCTACTATAAAAAAAAAACAAAAAAACAAAAAAAAAACAATATATAAAACAAACATATACAGTATATCACTGAATGACATTAAATTATGTTCAGACCACAAAAACATATTGACTGTTTTTACATTTATCTTATTGAACCCTTTGGTAATGGACACATATTACTTGTTTGAAGATGTTCCTGTGTTCTCTTTTTATTATCTTTAACATATTGGGGGGATTTATCAAAACCTGTCCAGAGGAAAAGTTGCTTAGTTGTCCATAGCAAACAATCAGATTGCTTATTACTTTTTTGAAAAGTGAAAGAAGGGATCTGATTGGTTGCTATGGGCAACTCAGCAACTTTCATCTGGACAGGTTTTGATAAATCTCCCCCATTGAATTTTTTTTTCATAGGCAAATGTTATTTAATGTTTAATTGTTTTGTCTTCCTTTCATTTATACAGATTGTCTATTTTGATTTAGGAAATGGGTAAGTAAGGGGTATTCCAGGAAAAAAACTTTATATATATATATATATATATATATATATATATATATATATATATATATATATATATATATATATATATATATCAACTGGTTCCAGAAAGTTAAACAGATTTGTAAATTACTTCTATTAAAAAATCTTAATCCTTCCAATAATTATCAGCTGCTGAAGTTGAATTGTTATTTTCTGCCTGGCTACACTGCACAGAGTAGAAGAGGTTTGCTATGGGGATTTGCTTCTACTCTGGACAGTTCCCGAGACAGGTGTCATCAGAGAGCACTTAGACAGAAAAGAACAACTCAACTTCAGCAGCTCATAAGTACTAAAAGGATTAAGATTTTTTAATAGAACTCATTTACAAATCTGTTTAACTTTCTGGAGCCAGTTGATATATAAAAAAAAAGGTTTTTCCTGGATAACCCCTTTAAGCATCTTCTCCACACATAGGATTTTTAACATATCAATTTAATACACCATAAGTCTTTGACCAGTAGTCCCCAGCAAGGCTATCTATCTTATTCTTTGTTTCCAAAATAGCATACCATCTCATTCCTAGTCCTCAGAACAGCTCCTCATTTAATTCCTTTTCCACAACTTGGCTTCTTATCGCATTTGCAGTCTACAGCATAGTTCCCCATCTCACTTCTTATCCACAGAATGGCTTCTCATCACAGTGAGTAAGCATTTTTATTTAAGGGGGTACTCCGCCAGAAAACATCTTATCTCCTATCCAAAGGATAGGGGATAAAATGTCTAATCGCTGCCGCTGGGGACCCCCGCAATCTTCTCTGTGAGACCCCAGTCATCTGGTGCACGTAGTGAGCATGGTATGGAGGGGGCGTGGAATGACATCACGAATACGGAAGCTCCAAACCTCTGTGTTCTGGACGCCGCCACTGCCGGCCCGGAGATTGTGGGGGTCCCGAACAGTGGGACCCCAGTGATCAGCTGTTTTCTGGAGGAGTACACCTTTAAGTAGTAAATATTATTTGAGAGATGTATGACATTTCCATTTAGGTATCATATCACTCTGTTATGTTTTGTGGTGGTATTCTTCTGTGTATTGTATGGTAGTGTTATGTTAACATTGCACAGTATTTTTTCCAAGGAAGCCTTCACTGACAGCAATCCAAACCTGGAAATTATTTGAAGGATGAATTTGAATGGATTCTTCAATATAAATGGGATTTTTCCTGTTGATACCTGGAGACAATAAGAGAAGAAAGAAGTAGTTAATAGTCAAGGGGTTTCCTGAACTTTGTTGTCAGCATGTCAACAAGGCATTAACAAAAGGTTGCCTGAACCTTCAAATTTCATTAACCCCTTAAGGACCGAGCCCTTTTTCACCTTAAGGACCGGAGCGTTTTTTGCAATTCTGACCACTGTCACTTTAAACATTAATAACTCTGGAATGCTTTTAGTTATCATTCTGATTCCGAGATTGTTTTTTCGTGACATATTCTACTTTAACTTAGTGGTAAAATTTTATGGTAACTTGCATCCTTTCTTGGTGAAAAATCACCAAATTTGATGAAAAAAATGAAAATTTTGCATTTTTCTAACTTTGAAGCTCTCTGCTTGTAAGGAAAATGGATATTCAAAATATATTTTTTTTGGGTTCACATATACAATATGTCTACTTTATGTTTGCATCATAAAATTTATGAGTTTTTACTTTTGGAAGACACCAGAGGGCTTCAAAGTTCAGCATCAATTTTGACATTTTTCACGAAATTTTCAAACTCGCTATTTTTCATGGACCAGTTCACGTTTGAAGTGGATTTGAAGGGTCTTCATATTAGAAATGCCCCATAAAAGACCCCATTATAAAAACTACACCCCCCAAAGTATTCAAAATGACATTCAGTAAGTGTATTAACCCTTTAGGTGTTTCACAGGAATAGCAGCAAAGTGAAGGAGAAAATTCAAAATCTTCATTTTTTACACTCGCATTTTCTTGTAGACCCAATTTTTGAATTTTTGAAAGGGGTAAAAAGGAGAAAATTTTTACTTGTATTTGAAACCCAATTTCTCTCGAGTAAGCACATACCTCATATGTCTATGTTAATTGTTCAGCGGGCGCAGTAGAGGGCTCAGAAGGGAAGGAGCGTCAAATGGTTTTTGGGGGGCATGTCACCTTTAGGAAGCCCCTATGGTGCCAGAACAGCAAAAAAACACACATGGCATACCATTTTGGAAACTAGACTCCTCAGGGAACGTAACAAGTGGTAAAGTGAACCTTAATACCCCACAGGTGTTTCACGACTTTAGCATATGTAAAAAAAATTATATTTTTTTTACCTAAAATGCTTGGTTTCCCAAAAATTTTACATTTTTAAAAAGTGTAATAGCAGAAAATACCCCCCAAAATTTGAAACCCAATTTCTCCCGATTCAGAAAACACCCCATATGGGGGTGAAAAGTGCTCTGCTGGCGCACTACAGGTCTCAGAAGAGAAGGAGTCACATTTGGCTTTTTGAAAGCAAATTTTGCTCTGGGGGCATGCCGCATTTAGGAAGCCCCTATGGTGCCAGAACAGCAAAAAAATAACACATGGCATACCATTTTGGAAACTAGACCCCTCGGGGAACGTAATAAGGGGTAATGTGAACCTTAATACCCTACAGGTGTTTCACGACTTTTGCATATGTGAACATTTTTTATTTTTTTTACCTAAAATGCTTGGTTTCCCAAAATTTTTACATTTTTAAAAAGGGTAATAGCAGAAAACACCCCCCAAAATTTGAAGCCCAATTTCTCCCGATTCAGAAAACACCCCATATGGGGGTGAAAAGTGCTCTGCTGGCGCACTACAGGTCTCAGAAGAGAAGGAGTCACGTTTGGCTTTTTGAAAGCAAATTTTGCTCTGGGGGCATGCCGCATTTAGGAAGCCCCTATGGTGCCAGGACAGCAAAAAAAAAACCACATGGCATACCATTTTGGAAACTAGACCCCTCGGGGAACGTAACAAGGGGTTAAGTGAACCTTTATACCCCACAGGTGTTTTATGACTTTTGTATATGTAAAAAAAAATTGTTTTTTTTTACCTAAAATGCTTGTTTTCCCAAAAATTTTACATTTTTAAAAAGGGTAATAGCAAAAAATACCCCACAAAATTTGAAGCCCAATTTCTCCCGAGTACGGCGATACCCCATACTTGGCTCTAAACTGTTGCCTTGAAATACGACAGGGCTCCAAAGTGAGAGTGCCATGCGCATTTGAGGCCTAAATTAGGGATTGCATAGGGGTGGACATAGGGGTATTCTACGCCAGTGATTCCCAAACAGGGTGCCTCCAGCTGTTGTAAAACTCCCAGCATGCCTGGACAGTCAGTGGCTATCTGGCAATACTGGGAGTAGTTGTTTTGCAACAGCTGGAGGCTCCGTTCTGGAAACAGTGGCGTACCAGACGTTTTTCATTTTTATTGGGGAGGGGAGGGGGGCTGTGTAGGGGTATGTGTATATGTAGTGTTTTTTACTTTTTATTTTATTGTGTGTTAGTGTAGTGTAGTGTAGTGTTTTTAGGGTACAGTCACACGAGCGGGGGTTCACAGTAGTTTCTCGCTGGCAGTTTGAGCTGCGGCAGAAAATTTGCCGCAGCTCAAACTTGCAGCCGGATACTTACTGTAATCCTCCGCCCATGTGAGTGTACCCTGTACGTTCACATTGGGGGGGGGGGGGGGGGGGGACATCCAGCTGTTGCAAAACTACAACTCCCAGCATGGACGGTCTATCAGTGCATGCTGGGAGTTGTAGTTTTGCAACCGCTGGAGGCTCCGTTTTGGAAACAGTGACGTACCAGACGTTTTTCATTTTTATTGGGGAGGGGAGGGGGGCTGTGTAGGGGTATGTGTATATGTAGTGTTTTTTACTTTTTATTTTATTGTGTGTTAGTGTAGTGTAGTGTTTTTAGGGTACAGTCGCACGGGTGGGGGTTCACAGTAGTTTCTCGCTGGCAGTTTGAGCTGCGACAGAAAATTTGCCGCAGCTCAAACTTGCAGCCGGATACTTACTGTAATCCTCCGCCCATGTGAGTGTACCCTGTACATTCACATTGGGGGGGGAAACATCCAGCTGTTGCAAAACTACAACTCCCAGCATGTACGGTCTATCAGTGCATGCTGGGAGTTGTAGTTTTGCAACAGCTGGAGACACACAGGTTGTGAAACACCGAGTTTGGTAACAAACTCAGTGTTTTGCAACCAGTGTGCCTTCAGCTGTTGCAAAAGCTACAACCCCCAGCATGTACGGACAGCGGAAGGGCATGCTGGGTCTTGTAGTTATGCAACAGCCGGAGGCATACTATATTGGCTGGGGATGCTGGGGATTGTAGTTATGCAACAGCTGGAGACACACTGGTTTACTACTTAACTCAGTGTGCCTTCAGCTGTTGCAAAACTACAACTCTCAGCAGTCACCGACAGCCAACGGGCATGCTGGGAGTTGTAGTTATGCAACCACCAGATGCACCACTACAACTCCCAGCATGCACTTTAGCTGATTGTGCAAGCTGGGAGTTGTAGTTACACAACAGCTGAAGGTACACTTTTACATAGAAAGAATGTGCCTTCAGCTGTTGCAAAACTACAAGTCCCAGCATGCTCATAAGGGCATGCTGGGAGTTGTGGTGGTCTGCCTCCTGCTGTTGCATAACTACAGCTCCCAGCATGCCCTTGTTGCATGCTGGGAGCTGTTGCTAAGCAACAGCAGGAGGCTGTCACTCACCTCCAACGATCCACACTGCAGGACTGTCCCTCGCCGCCGCCGTCGCTCCTGGGGCCCCGATCCCAACAGGGACGCCGGGGATCGGGGTCCCCAGCACCGGGGGTCGTCTTCCCGCACCCGCTCACGTCCTCCGGAAGAGGGGCGGAGCGGGATGCGGGAGTGACACCCGCAGCAGGCGCCCTGATTGGTCGGCCGGTAATCCGGCCGACGAATCAGGGCGATCGTGAGGTGGCACCAGTGCCACCTCACCCCTGCTGGTAATGGCTGTTCGGGGCCGTCTCTGACGGCCCCGATCAGCCAGTAATTCCGGGTCATCGGGTCACTGGAGACCCGATTGACCCGGAATCTGCCGCAGATCGCTGGACTGAATTGTCCAGCGATCTGCGGCAATCGCCGACATGGGGGGACATAATGACCCCCCTGGGCGATATGCCGCGATGCCTGCTGAACGATTTCAGCAGGCATCCGGCTCCGGCTCCCCTCCGGCTAGCGGTGGGGGCCGGAAATGCTCAGGGCGTATCCATACGCCCTCGGTCCTTAAGGACTTGGAAACGGGGGCGTATGGATACGCCCTATGTCCTTAAGGGGTTAAACTTTAGAAGCGATCTTTTTCCTACTATACACAGAAATTACTGATACAGAGAAAGAAGTATCATTTCTATTACCCAAACAACCACGTCTTGCAACATTTTATGGACTTCCTAAGGTCCACAAGGGCCTTCATCCTCTTAAATGCAGGCCTATAGTATCAGGAATCAATAATTTGACTCAAAATATCAGCATCTATTTGGACCAAATCTTACGCCCTTTTGTCACAAGCCTACCATCTTACCTACAGGACACGACTGACTTACTTCTCAAACTAGAAGGGACAACGGTTGAGGAATCATATTGGCTATGCTCAATCGATGTTGAAGCGTTATATAGTTCCATCTTACATACTGCCGGCATCGAAGCAGTTTGGTTCTACTTGAAGAGTAGAAACATGTACCTTGTCCCTCATAACAAATTGGTTATCACCCTATTAGATTTTGCCCTCAAACACAACATTTTTACTTTCAACTCCAAGATATACCACCAGCTCAGGGGGACGGCGATGGGGAGCCCTGTGGCTCCCTCGTATGCCAACCTCCTCCTGGGCTGGTGGGAGGAGACTGTAGTCTTTAACGACCAACTACACTCCCACTATCTAGACCATATTGTATTTTGGGGATGCTATATAGATGACATAGCAATAATTTGGTCAGGTACTGTGGACCTCTTTAAAACCTTCCTGACACACCTCAATACCAACAATTTAGGTCTGAAATTTACATTCGAAATGAATAAAAATGTTCTTTCTTTTTTGGATTTACACCTAGAACGAAACCCTCAGGGGATTCTTGAAACAAGAATTTTCCGTAAACCTACAGCAGGAAACAATATACTCAGATGGGACAGTCATCATCCCACCCCTTTGAAAAAGGGGATTCCTAAAGGACAGTACCTTAGGGCTCGCAGAAACTGTTCAACGGAGGCTTCCTTTAGAGCAGAGGCCAGAGACATGCGAAGTAGGTTCAAACAACGAGGCTACCCAGATAAAGTCCTTAAAGAAGCATTTAGAAATGCAAAACAACAGGAATGGTCCCATCTCCTACAACAAAGAGAACATCCACCATCAGTCGAAAATCATTCTCGTATTATTGCTACCTTTGATGCAGCTGCAGGAGAGATTAGTCAAGCCATTAATAAATTCTGGCCTATATTAAAAACTGATCCACTGGTCGGCTCACTGGTTGAGGATCGAGCCACTATTACCTATCAAAGATCTAGAAATATTGGTGATATTTTAGTCCATAGCCATCTTTCCACTCTAGAAAAAACTGGCTCATGATTGGATCAGAAGATCATGGGCACATATAAATGTGGATCATGTAAGGCTTGCAATTACATCAAGGTATTTAAAACATTTAACCGCCTAACGGACAATGCAACCTTTAAAAACTACCATTACGCCAACTGCAAGACCAGTAATGTAATTTACTTGGCTACCTGTGGATGTCCCAAGGGCTTTGTAGGCAAGACACGCAGGGAATTTAGGAGACGTATCCTCGAACATGTAGGGGATATAAAAAATAAACGGGATAAAACTCTTGCTAATCATATGTACAACTTTCATGCCAGTTCCCCCCTAAAAATCCAGTTTCAAATGATTGAAACTGTTAAACAAGATATTAGAGGAGGTGATATCGATAGACAATTATTACAAATGAAAGCAAGATGGATTTATCACCTCCAGACAGTTACGCCCCATAGACTTAATGATAGCCTGTCTTTCACTCCATTCATTTAATCTGTGTTCTTTTCTTCAAGTGACATAGGTGCACTTCCTATATATGTGACATACATCTGTGCACTATGTCCTGTTGACCCAGCCGTATATCAATTCAATCTTTCTCGCCTTAACATCATTCAATTATCTTTATTTAGTGCAGGCCAACCCTTAAGTCTCTATTAATATTAATCACCATTTATCTTTAATAGTGTATTGCCCCATTCCCTAAATTGGGAATTATTACATGGTATTTGTATTTGTCCTAATGTTGGACCTATCCAGTAATACAAACATCTAAGCGAACTTCAAAATTATATTTTGGGATGCATAGCACATTTCCCTAGAAATAGTTTTTATCTATCTATCTTAGTGGAGCGCAAAATGCATTCCACGCTTCAATATCGGAAGCAATAATCTCTATATCCGGTTGCCATATATCTGTGTGTGGAAAGCATTATGCGTTCCACATACAGGAACCGGATATCTCCACTACAGCAGCCCATTGAGCGGTATACTCCGCAGTTATATGTGGAACGCATCTGCGTTCCACATAACGGAACCGGTAACTACACCACTATGGCCCGCCCCCGCTTGCATACTAATGCATTATGTGGACCTATCATCAGATGTGGAACGCAAACTTGCGTTCCACAACCCTGGAAATGACACCTGACATTAAATTAACTTGGGTATTTAAACCCTCCCTCATTACCAGCAGGTATGCGGCGTCCTCGTGGCACATCCCGGCTCAAGCTATTCGGCATCATCAGGTCTGTAAACTTTATATTTATGTTTGACTATCTTTATGTTTGACCTTTAAAAGATCCCACTCTTCTAATAGCCTACCCATATATTTCCTATCGTTGCAGTAAGGAATGTTGTCTCACTTAAGATGATCATCCTACTGAAAGCTCCTTGATTTAGCATCAGCATCTATCTATTATATATACTTATCAAGGTAGGATCAAATAAGTTTCGGGTTGTAGATGTATCATTTGGCTTATGCATTCTAATACTAGTTTTATATATATATATATATATATATATATATATATATATATATATATATATATATATATATATATTATTATTTTTTTTTTTTTTTTTTTTTTCACCCAGAACCTGATGAACAAAATCCGTGTTTATGGCCGACCTTTTTCATCTTATGTGATGTGCCACTAACTATCATTTTCTTAATAATATTAATATTGATGCATCTTATTTGAGGTAAGCTGGTGAGAACATCACAGCTGTTATGCTTTTTAGCCATGATAGTATATGTGGGCTTATATACTATAGTCCATCTGTTCCAGGCTATCTGTGATCTTAAAGTCGATTCTCTGAGGAGGTGTCTATCCCTCGGTTGCCCTATATAATACTTACCTTATATTATATTATAAATTATATTATAAATAATATTTGGTGACGATCTGAATTTGATTATCCTCCATTGTTTTTCTGTCTTTCAACCATAGGCGTGAGCACAGGGTGTGTCGGGTGTGCACAGGCACACCCTAATCAACTCGGCCGTGGCCCGCTGCTGCAGGACTTTTTTTTTCTCAATACTAAACCCCAGCCCCACCGGACATCCCGACATTACCCGCCCGACATCATCAATGCCAATCAACACCCCCCCCCCCACTAGTACACACATTATGGAATATGGTCCCTACACTGACTGACCTTACATGCAGCCCGGGGCCGCTTTAAGAGTGGCTGCACATGATGTCTAGGTGACTCATGGTGCGCAGTGCCTGGAGCCCGCACAGGAGAGGCCCGCTGCCAGGGCAAGGACAGGCCCGCTTCCAGGACAGGAGAAGCCCGGGCCCCCAGCTCTGGAGTCTGGGCTGCTGGAGAGGGCGGCTAAGGAGAGAGAGGCCTGCAGCAGCAGCAAGTGCCGGTAAGTGGCTGCTGGCCTGCTGCCATACATGATGGGGATGTAGTCCTGAACTGTGAGCCTACATTATGTAGGCTCACAGCTCAGGACTACATCCCCATCATGTGTGATTGTCTATTATATGTAGGCTACATATAATAGACAGTCACAATCATACATGATGGGAATGTAGTCCTGAGCTGTGAGCCTGGGCATGTGTGGTGTGGTCAGGGCATACTGGTAGTTGCAGTTACTACTGTTAGTATTAACTGCAACTCCCAGCATGCCCTGATACAATCTCGGTCTGCTCTGCAGCTGTCCCAAAATTTGTTTTGGGTCAGCGGCAAAACCATAGGCTGTATCAGCCTGATACAGTCTATGGTTTTGCAGCTGACCCAAAACTACAACTCCCATTATGTTGAACTATACTCCTGAGTCCTGGGGAAGCAATGCATTAATTTTGGGACAGCTGCAGAGGAGACCAAGATTGTAGCAGGGCATGCTGGGAGTTGCAGTTACTATCTGTAATGCCCAGCATGCCCTGATACAGCTTATGGTTTTGCAGCTGACCCAAAACTACACTACAACTCCCATTATGTTGCACTATACTATAATATAGGTTATATGGTGCTACATGCTGGGGGGAGCTGTAGTTTTGGTTCAGCTGCAGAGATATAGGCTGGAATCTGGATCAAGAAATTTCCGTGATCCAGATTCCAGCCTATATCTCTGCAGCTGACGCAAAACTACAGCTCCCCCCAGCATGTAGCACCATATAACCTATACTATAGTGAAACATAATGGGAGTTGTAGTTTTGGTCACCATATATTGTATCAGGGCATGCTGGGAATTGTAGCTGGTAACTGCAAATCCCAGCATTGCATTCCTTGAAGGAATACAATGCTGGTGTCACGATGCCGGCTGGCAGGAGGTGGATCCTCTGTGCCAGAGAGGGATAGCGAGGACCGTGCTAGTGGACCGGTTCTAAGACACTACTGGTTTTCACCAGAGCCCGCCGCAAAGCGGGATGGTCTTGCTGCGGCGGTAGTGACCAGGTCGTAACCACTAGCAACGGCTCACCTCTCTGGCTGCTGAAGATAGGCGAGGTACAAGGGAGTAGGCAGAAGCAGAGTCGGACGTAGCAGAAGGTCGGGGGCAGGCGGCAAGGTTCGTAGTCAGGGGAGATAGCAGAAGTTCTGGTACACAGGCTTTAAACACACAAAACGCTTTCTCTAGGCACAAGTGCAACAAGATCCGGCCAGGAAGTGCAAGGGAGGAGGATAGATATAGTCAGGGACCAGGTGGAAGCCAATTAAGCTAATTGGGCCAGGCACCAATCATTGGTGCACTGGCCCTTTAAATCTCAGGGAGCTGGCGCGCGCGCGCCCTAGAGAGCGGAGCCGCGCGCGCCAGCACATGACAGCAGGAGACGGGAACGGGTAAGTGACCTGGGATGCGATTCGCGAGCGGGTGCGTCCCGCTGTGCGAATCGCATCCCCAACGGCCAGGACAGGGCAGCGCTCCCGGTCAGCGGGACCGACCGGGGCGCTGCGGAGAGAGAGACGCCGTACGCGCTCCGGGGAGGAGCGGGGACCCGGAGCGCTAGGCGTAACAGTACCCCCCCCCTTAGGTCTCCCCTTCCCTTTGTCTGGTAACTGCCTCCCCTGGGATGAGGACACCGGGAAAGGATGGAGGGGTTCCTCAACAGCAGGCGGAACAGCAGGAGTAGGGATGGGGAGGGAGGGCAGAGGGCGAGACTTGGCACGGGGCAGTGTGACACCAGGACGAGGGCCAAGAGGGGACACAGAGGTTTGCCTGATGGGACTGGGAGGGGGGGAGAGGTATTTCTTGTGGCAGGCAGAGTCCTTAATGACCTTAGGGGGACCGGATACAGGAGGAACCACAGGGTCACGGCAGGGAGTACTGGGAACCGGTTTTAGACAGTTCTTGGAACAAGAGGACCCCCAACTCTTGATCTCCCCAGTGGACCAATCCAGGGTAGGGGAATGAAGTTGAAGCCAGGGAAGTCCAAGGAGAATTTCCGAGGTGCAATTGGGGAGGACCAAAAGTTCAATCCTCTCATGATGAGATCCGATGCTCATAAGAAGGGGCTCCGTGCGGAAACGTATGGTGCAATCCAACTTGGCTCCGTTGACCGCGGAAACGTGGAGTGGCTTGACAAGACGGGTCACCGGAATGCGGAATTTATTCACTAAGGACTCCCGAATAAAATTCCCAGAAGCTCCAGAGTCCAGGCAGGCCACGGCTGAGAGAGAAGAGCTGGCTGAAGTAGAAATCCGAACAGGCACCGTGAGACGTGGAGAAGCCGACTTAGCATCAAGAGACGCCACACCCACGAGAGCTGGGTGCGAGCGTGCGTTTCCCAGACGTGGAGGACGGATTGGGCAATCCACCAAAAAATGTTCAGTACTGGCACAGTACAGGCAAAGATTCTCTTCCTTACGGCGATTCCTCTCTTCCAGGGTCAGGCGAGACCGATCCACTTGCATGGCCTCCTCGGCGGGAGGCCTAGGCGCAGATTGCAGTGGAGACTGTGGGAGAGGTGTCCAGAGATCTAAGTCTTTTTCCTGGCGGAGCTCTTGATGCCTCTCAGAAAAACGCATGTCAATGCGAGTGGCTAGATGAATAAGTTCATGAAGATTAGCAGGCATTTCTCGTGCGGCCAGAACATCTTTAATGTTGCTGGATAGGCCTTTTTTGAAGGTCGCGCAGAGGGCCTCATTGTTCCAGGATAATTCTGAAGCAAGAGTACGGAATTGTACGGCATACTCGCCAACGGAAGAATTACCCTGGACCAGGTTCAACAGGGCAGTCTCAGCAGAAGAGGCTCGGGCAGGTTCCTCAAAGACACTTCGGATTTCCGAGAAGAAGGAGTGTACGGAGGCAGTGACGGGGTCATTGCGGTCCCAGAGCGGTGTGGCCCAAGACAGGGCTTTTCCAGACAGAAGGCTGACTACGAAAGCCACCTTAGACCTTTCAGTGGGAAACAGGTCCGACATCATCTCCAGATGCAGAGAACATTGGGAAAGAAAGCCACGGCAAAACTTAGAGTCCCCATCAAATTTATCCGGCAAGGATAGGCGTAGACCAGGAGCGGCCACTCGCTGCGGAGGAGGTGCAGGAGCTGGCGGAGGAGATGGTTGTTGCTGCTGTAGCTGAGACTGAATCTGCTGAAATTGTGACTGGAGTTGCTGTGTCATGGTGGTCAAGTACGACAGCTGGTGATCTTGTTGGGTGATCTGACGAGCTTGCTGGGCGACCAGCGTAGGGAGGTCAGGGACAACTGGCAGAGGAACTTCAGCGGGATCCATGGCCGGATCTACCGTCACGATGCCGGCTGGCAGGAGGTGGATCCTCTGTGCCAGAGAGGGATAGCGAGGACCGTGCTAGTGGACCGGTTCTAAGACACTACTGGTTTTCACCAGAGCCCGCCGCAAAGCGGGATGGTCTTGCTGCGGCGGTAGTGACCAGGTCGTAACCACTAGCAACGGCTCACCTCTCTGGCTGCTGAAGATAGGCGAGGTACAAGGGAGTAGGCAGAAGCAGAGTCGGACGTAGCAGAAGGTCGGGGGCAGGCGGCAAGGTTCGTAGTCAGGGGAGATAGCAGAAGTTCTGGTACACAGGCTTTAAACACACAAAACGCTTTCTCTAGGCACAAGTGCAACAAGATCCGGCCAGGAAGTGCAAGGGAGGAGGATAGATATAGTCAGGGACCAGGTGGAAGCCAATTAAGCTAATTGGGCCAGGCACCAATCATTGGTGCACTGGCCCTTTAAATCTCAGGGAGCTGGCGCGCCCCGCTGTGCGAATCGCATCCCCAACGGCCAGGACAGGGCAGCGCTCCCGGTCAGCGGGACCGACCGGGGCGCTGCGGAGAGAGAGACGCCGTACGCGCTCCGGGGAGGAGCGGGGACCCGGAGCGCTAGGCGTAACAGCTGGGAGGTGCAGTTACCAACTACATTTACCAGCATGCCCTGATACAATATATGGTGACCAAAACTACAACTCCACACATCTTGCATTATATAGGAGTACATTTTAGATTATGGTGCACCATGCTGGGAGTCCTAGTTTTGGGTCAGCTGCAGACCCAAAACTACAATCTGCATGCTGCTCCAAGCTTGCTGGGTGCCGCATCACTTTTTCAACCAATCTGGTGCAAAAAAAATTTCAATTTGGAATATTCCCCCCTCTGTGCCACCATCTTATAGTAAAATCATTCTTCTGTTTGCCAAGTAAAGAAAAACATGAGTTTTACCATTCAACTTACTTTTTTTTTTTCAAATCCACATCAAATGCATCCCTATAAACACCAGCAAACATACATACATGTGAGAGGTTAGTCAGGGCTGGTGCATGGATTTTTGACACTCTAGGCAAAACCTAATTTTGACAACTCTTTGGCTCTGCCCATTGACCCCCTTGGCAAATATAAGATCAGGGGTAGAATTAGTCCCGTATGCCTCATGGTAAATTCTAGACTTGCCCTCCTCCCTACAATTATAACTATACTGCACCTAATGTGGGGGAACTATATTGCACCTAATGTGGGGGAACTGTACTGCACCTAATGTGGGCAAACTATACTGCCAACCTAATGTGGGGGAATTATACTGCCAACCTAATGTGGGGGAACTGTACTACTAACCTAATGTGGGGGAACTGTACTACTAACCTAATGTGGGGGAACTATACTGCCAACCTAATGTGGGGGAACTGTACTGTTAACCTAATGTGGGGGAACTATACTGCCAACCTAATGTGGGGGAACTATACTGCACCTAATGTGGGGGAAATATATTTCCATCCTAATTTGGGTGATTTATACTGCCAACCTAATGTGGGGGAACTATGCTGCCAACCTGATGTGAATACAAAAATATAAAATTGTACTATTGTGATCCCTATAGCACTTTTATTTTTCTGTATATGGGGATGTATGAGTGTCATTTTTAGCGCTGTGATTTGTAGTTTTTATCGGTACCATTTTTTTTTTGCTTTTTAGATATTTTTTATGGTATTTGAAGTGACCAAAATGTGCTAATCTGATTAGTGCACTATTACAAATTTTTGGACCCCACTTCTGATTTTGCCCAGGGCCACGCTAAGCCTAAAACTGGCCCTGGATCCAATCCTTCTACACTATGCGAGCTATATCGCCACACAGAGTAGGACGGACATATATACATATATATATATATATATATATATATCTATATATATATATATATATATCTAGGAAGGTTGCCGCAGCACACAAAAATAGTTCAAGTGCAAAAAAACTGTGGTTTATTCCATGAAAATACAAGCAAGCGACGTTTCAGCTGCCAGTGCAGCCTTTTTCAAGCAACAAAATAGTGACCATACAAAGTATTTATATGTAAATGAACAAACACATCAATCAAATTAGGGATACATCAATAAGTGAAAGAAAGTTACAAAAGGTGCATTTAAGATATAGGGTCACTTTAACCACTAGCCAGGAGCGGCCAGGTGACCATCCCACGTCACATGACCTG
Source organism: Hyla sarda (assembly GCF_029499605.1). Classification (NCBI taxonomy): domain Eukaryota; kingdom Metazoa; phylum Chordata; class Amphibia; order Anura; family Hylidae; genus Hyla; species Hyla sarda. Next base: position 108,067,589 of record NC_079191.1, on the reverse strand, counting down.
GGCGCCACGTGACCGCTCCTTGGTCTGTGAATGCGCACAAGGAGGAGAGTGTCAGCGCTGCCATGATGCATAAGGGAAGACCGGGCAGTCGAGCGACGTGATCCGAGGCGTGTCCAGCCAAGGGCATGAACCAGAGCACAGTCGTGGCCGCACGGTCTGAATATGTATTAAGATAAGCCGTGTGATCATAGGTGCGCCACGGACAAAGGCGCACGCCCGATCACAGGCAGTATATATATGGTCTAGGTGTGTGAATAAAATAGATAGTGTGGCTGAAGAAACAAATGAATTAAAATGTATGTGTGTGAATAAAATGTGCGAGTAAAACATAAAAAGTGATGAAGTGAAAGTGTGTGGTGTAAATGAAACAAAGGATAAATAAAAAAAAAATCAAATAAAAAGTAATAAATAATGAATAATAAATAAATAATAGATAATGAATAATGATAAATAATAAAAAATAAATAATAAATAAAGAATAAAATTAAATGAACAAAAACAATAAATAAAAATTAATAAAATTAAATTAATAAAATAAAGTAAAAAATAATAGACATAGGACTTCAATAATAAAGATGTAGTGCAATCAAGGCAGTAATCCCGGCTCCACATATAAATATCACACACATCGGGCTATTATTCGCCCAAACCCCTCAACTGCCCCTGCTCATAACAGATAATTGGGGGAGTCACCACGAGGTCCCCGTCTGCGGCATATGTCAGCTCGGGTCCATGGTGGTAGGCTTATGGAGGTGGGTATTTTACCCAGGGCAGCCCCGCGATCATCTATCACTCACTGAACACGGGTACCAGAAAGTATTTGATGCCATCTATGTAAACATTGTAAATTAATACTCGCTAGAGTGAATTGAAGTCGAAATAAAATCAATATACAATAGAAAAAATGAATAAAACATAAATAATAAAAAAATAAAATAGTGAAAGTATGCAGAATAAAAAGGAAACAAATGGTAAATAAAAATTAATAAAAAATAATAAGAAAGTAAAAAAATAATGGCAAATAATTAATAAATAATAAATGATAAATAAAGAATAATAAATAAAATTAAAACCAAATAAAAAGTGTATACAATGAGAGTAAAGATGATTAATTATGTGAAAGAAAGAGTGAAAAAAGAGAGTGATATGAAAAAAAGAGAGCATGTGTTCATGTATGAAAAAAAATTATATACACTTTTTATTTGGTTTTAATTTTATTTATTATTCTTTATTTATTATTTATTAATTATTTGCCATTATTTTTTTACTTTCTTATTATTTTTTATTAATTTTTATTTACCATTTGTTTCCTTTTTATTCTGCATACTTTCACTATTTTATTTTTTTATTATTTATGTTTTATTCATTTTTTCTATTGTATATTGATTTTATTTCGACTTCAATTCACTCTAGCGAGTATTAATTTACAATGTTTACATAGATGGCATCAAGTACTTTCTGGTACCCGTGCTCAGTGAGTGATAGATGATCGCGGGGCTGCCCTGGGTAAAATACCCACCTCCATAAGCCTACCACCATGGACCCGAGCTGACATATGCCGCAGACGGGGACCTCATGGTGACTCCCCCAATTATCTGTTATGAGCAGGGGCAGTTGAGGGGTTTGGGCGAATAATAGCCCGATGTGTGTGACATTTATGTGTGGAGCCGGGATTACTGCCTTGATTGCACTACATCTTTATTATTGAAGTCCTATATCTATTATTTTTTACTTTATTTTATTATATTTTTATTAATTTTTATTTATTGTTTTTGTTCATTTAATTTTATTCTTTATTTACCGTATATACTCGAGTATAAGCCGACCCGAGTATAAGCCGAGACCCCTAATTTCATCCCAAAATCCCAGGAAAAGTTATTGACTCGAGTATAAGCCTAGGGTGGGAAATACCTCATCCCCCCCTGTCATCATCCAGACCCGTCATTAACATCCTCATCATCCCCTTGTCATCATCCCACACATCCCCCCTTCATCATCCCCTTGTCATCATCCCACACATCCCCTTATCATCCCACACATCCCCCCTTCATCATCCCCTTGTCATCATCCCACACATCCCCTTATCATCCCACACATCCCCCCTTCATCATCCCCTTGTCATCATCCCACACATCCCCCCTTCATCATCCCCTTGTCATCATCCCACACATCCCCTTATCCCACACATCCCCCCCTTCATCATCCCCTTGTCATCATCCCACACATCCCCCCTTCATCATCCCCTTGTCATCATCCCACACATCCCCTTATCATCCCACACATCCCCCCTTCATCATCCCCTTGTCATCATCCCACACATCCCCTTATCCCACACATCCCCCCCTTCATCATCCCCTTGTCATCATCCCACACATCCCCCCTTCATCATCCCCTTGTCATCATCCCACACATCCCCTTATCATCCCACACATCCCCCCTTCATCATCCCCTTGTCATCATCCCACACATCCCCTTATCATCCCACACATCCCCCCTTCATCATCCCCTTGTAATCATCCCACACCCCCCCCTTCATCATCCCCACCCCCCTTCATCATCCCCACACCCCCCCCCTTCATCATCCTCTTCTCATCATTCGCCCTCAGTGGTCTTCAACCTGCGGACCTCCAGAGGTTTCAAAACTACAACTCCCAGCAAGCCCGGGCAGCCATCGGCTGTCCGGGCTTGCTGGGAGTTGTAGTTTTGAAACCTCCGGAGGTCCGCAGGTTGAAGACCACTGCGGCCTTCAACATGCGGACCTCCAGAGGTTTCAAAACTACAACTCCCAGCAAGCCCGGGCAGCCATCGGCTGTCCGGGCTTGCTGGGAGTTGTAGTTTTGAAACCTCCGGAGGTCCGCAGGTTGAAGACCACGGCGGCCTTCAACATCATCCAGCCCCCTCTCACCCCCTTTAGTTCTGAGTACTCACCTCCGCTCGGCGCTGGTCCGGTCCTGCAGGGCTGTCCGGTAAGGAGGTGGTCCGGTGAGGAGGTGGTCCGGGCTGCTATCTTCACCGGGGGCGCCTCTTCTCCGCGCTTCCGGCCCGGAATAGAGCCGTTGCCTAGACAACGACGCATCTGCGTCGTTGTCAAGGCAACGTGACTATTCTGAGGCCGGGCCCGAAGCGCTTAGAAGAGGCCTCCCCGGTGAAGATAGCAGCCCGGACCACCTCCTCACCGGACCACCTCCTTACCGGACAGCCCTGCAGGACCGGACCAGCGCCGAGCGGAGGTGAGTACTCAGAACTAAAGGGGGTGAGAGGGGGCTGGATGATGTTGAAGGCCGCAGTGGTCTTCAACCTGCGGACCTCCGGAGGTTTCAAAACTACAACTCCCAGCAAGCCCGGACAGCCGATGGCTGCCCTGGCTTGCTGGGAGTTGTAGTTTTGAAACCTCTGGAAGTCCGCAGGTTGAAGACCACTGCGGGTGGGGGAGTTCACTCGAGTATAAGCCGAGGGGGGTGTTTTCAGCACGAAAAATCGTGCTGAAAAACTCGGCTTATACTCGAGTATATACGGTAATATTTATTTTTTATTATTTATTATTTATCATTATTCATTATCTATTATTTATTTATTATTCATTATTTATTACTTTTTTATTAGATTTTTTTTCATTTATCCTTTGTTTCATTTACACCACACACTTTCACTTCATCACTTTTTATGTTTTACTCACACACTTTATTCACACACATACATTTTCATTCATTTGTTTCCTCAGCCACACTATCTATTTTATTCACACACCTAGACCATATATATACTGCCTGTGATCGGGCGTGCGCCTTTGTCCGTGGCGCACCTATGATCACACGGCTTATCTTAATACATATTCAGACCGTGCGGCCACGACTGTGCTCTGATTCGTGCCCTTGGCTGGACACGCCTCGGATCACGTCGCTCGACTGCCCGGTCTTCCCTTATGCATCATGGCAGCGCCGACACTCTCCTCCTTGTGCGCATTCACAGACCAAGGAGCGGTCACGTGGCGCCCAAGTCATGTGACGTGGGATGGTCACCTGGCCGCTCCTGGCGTTCTGGGCGCGCGGAGATATACACTACACACTTGGATTCTATTGTTACCCATAGCAACGACGGCTCTACACATAGAGACAGGTATGATGGGTGCGACCACCTTGCCCCCGCCTTGTTTACTAATTATCTGACTCACCTGCTGTAATTATTGTTAAAATGCTATTTTCTACAATATGTGTAGCTTTTTCATATGTAATTTAATTTTAATATACCACTGGGCACTTGTGCAATATTGTTATTATAGTGGTTGAAGTGACCCTATATCTTAAATGCACCTTTTGTAACTTTCTTTCACTTATTGATGTATCACTTATTTGATTGATGTGTTTGTTCATTTACATATAAATACTTTGTATGGTCACTATTTTGTTGCTTGAAAAAGGCTGCACTGGCAGCTGAAACGTCGCTTGCTTGTATTTTCATGGAATAAACCACAGTTTTTTTGCACTTGAACTATTTTTGTGTGCTGCGGCATCCTTCCTAGATGTCTGACTTGCTTTGACCAAAGCTTTTTACGCCGCTTGCACCAGCACTATGGTACAATAGGACATGCTGCTCCAATCTGGTTTTTGTTGTATTGAGTTGGTCGCTGGAGCGTGCACCCACCATTATGGATTCCTCATCACCTGACACTGCTACAGTGATTCCTGTCAATACCTTTTCCTACTCCACGGGCGACATCGATAGAATTCTGGGCCACATCAATGGAGACGCCGGATTTCTACATACACCTTCTCTGGTGGACTTACAGCGACAATACACCAATGAGACAAAGCGACTGACTGCATTCCTTCTCTGGTGGACTTACAGCGACAATACACCAATGAGACAAAGCGACTGACTGCATTAAACCTACATCTAACCACCCTATGCGAATACTTCAGATCCCAACGCATTCCGCGTGGACTTCGCTATCAACCTAGAGACAACGCCTACTCCCAGGATCTGGAATACAGGTCTAAATTTGAACTTATTTACAACAAATATTCTTTTGATTTAATGTTGTTAAACATGGAGTTCCTTCAAAAGGACGCCACGGATACACAGGCCAGGATTGCCACCATTACCGACACCTTACGCTCTATTTGCACCGAAGAAGATTTTTCTAAGACTGTAGATAAACAAGCGACATTCCTTCAGAAGTTTAAAACTGAGCAGGAAACAACTAAACGCCACAAGTGGCATAGAGACAATACTGATTATACAACAGGACGCATCTATATATGGGGCGACAACTCCTCTCAAAAGAGATTCCGTAAAAACAAGGACTTTAATGTGGACTCTGATAATGCTATCTCTAACACCAATACCTTGGGCAATACTAACCCTAAATTTTTTAGGCACAGGTCAACACACCGAAGGAAATCCACCAGGTGGGGAGGCCGCCGACACAGACGGCTCCGTCAAAACTCGGGCACAGAGGAACCCCAAGCCAACTCAAACCAAGCTGTCATTCAAAAAGAAATAGAAACTCCATCAACGGTAAATATATCTTCTATTGCATTAACATCTGATCAATTGACACTCTTAGCTAAGGGTTTAAACTACTGTCCATCTTATCAGACAGATTGGTTCCAATTGGAGCTTGATCTATTGCAATTTTTTAGGAAGATCAGGCTGAAAGTTTGGTTTTCCCAACATCCATTGAGAGATAACCCATTTGTACCATCTAGTGTTCTACAATCTGATTGCTTTAATTTTTCTGATTTTGATTTATGTATCCCTAGCCGGTTCCAGCCGTCCATTGACTCCTGCGGGTATGATACATACTGTCAATTTGTTAAACGTGACATTGAATTACTCAAAAACTCACAGACAGATTTCTCCAACATGAATTTGACACATGCTGAAGTACAGGCCCTCAATGACCTCGTCCATAACCACAATCTGGTGATGAAGCCCGCTGACAAGGGCGGAGCCATTGTGGTTATGGACCGAAGTAAATATATTGAGGAAGCCAATCGCCAACTTAATGATACTACCACATATCAAGTCCTTAATAATGACCCAACTAAACGTATCTCCGCAGTAGTCAAGGCGATGCTGGATCACGCTCTAGAACAACGTCTGATTGATAAAACACTACATGATTTTTTGTATATTGAATATCCTATTATACCAATTTTGTATCTTCTACCGAAGATTCATAAGTCTTTGGAAAAAAAAAACGTAAGACCAATTGTCTCCGGGCGGGGTTCAATCACAAGCAATCTATCTATCTTTGCTGATCAGGTCTTGCGCCCATATGCCATGCGCGCAAGATCTTATCTGCAAGATACCTCTGATTTTCTTAAAAAGATTTCTGACATGCAAATCCCTGAGGGGGCTTTTGTTGCAACCCTGGACGTGGTCAGCCTGTACACCTCCATCCCTCATGATGGGAGTGTACAGGCTGCCAGATCCATGATAGAATCTGATTATTCGCCTTCACAGGTCGAGTTCATTATTGAGTTACTATATACCATTTTACGTAACAATTATTTTCTGTTCAACGACACCTTTTACCTCCAGACCACCGTCACCGCCATGGGCATGAACGTGGCGCCCACGCTGGAGGAAGACCTTGTCTATGTGTCCCACCACTCCGATAATTTATTGGGGTGGTGGAGATACATAGACGACGTCTTCCTGGTCTGGAAGGGCACGGAAGATTCTTTATTTGCTATCCATCACTTTTTGAATTCAATGGATGTGCATATCAAATTTACGTTAACTCACTCACGAAATTCTGTTAACTTTCTAGACACACTAGTTTCCATTCAGGACGGAAAACTTGTAACCAATTTATACGTTATACCCACTGACACTAACTCCATGCTACATTTCAGGAGCAACCATCCTCGCCCCATGGTGCGTTCGTTGCCGGCAAGTCAAATGCTGCGGGCACGCCGCATCATTGAGCGGGATGAGGAAGCTGAATTAGCATTGGATAAGATGGTGAACAATTTTCTTCAACGCGGCTATCCGCCACGATTACTAAAGGATAGTAAGAAAAAAGTGATGGAAATGAGCAGACATAATCTTATACATGAGTCTAGAAATCGGTCATCCAGCTCTAGAATTGCTTGCGTTACTACTTTTAGTTCACACTCTAGCCAATTAGCTAGAATAATTAATCGACATTGGAAAATTCTACAAGAAAGCTTCCCGAATATCCCCGAGCTTGGGAGCCCTCCTTTGATGTCCTATAGGAGGTCAAGCAACCTCAGGAATAGACTTGTGAAGGCGAACATATCAAGATGTATCTCGACTCAACGGTATTTAACCGTACAAAATAAGGGTTCATATCCCTGTTGCCAGTGTATCAATTGTCCACAGATGCTGAAGGGACCCCAGTTTGTACACCCTGCCACCGGCAAGATTTATACATTGAAACACTACTTAACATGTACTTCGACATTTGTCATCTATATTTTGGTATGCCCATGTGGTCTCATCTATGTGGGTGAGACCACATGGGACTTCAAAACCCGCATTAACCACCATAGATACACAGTTCGCAAAAGACGACTTGACTTGCCGGTGGCAAAACACTGTATAGAAAAAGGCCACTCGGAATGGGATCTGAAGTTTGTTCTAGTGGATCATGTTCCCCCATTAAAGAGAGGGGGCGATCGCACCAGTAAACTTAAGAAATTGGAACTTAGATGGATCTTTGAGACACAAGCCCTCAGACCTAGGGGGCTTAATGTAGATTTTACCATCACGCCTCAAATTTACAATGCATAACATTGGTGTCAGAATGAATTGATGTACTCTCGGAGTAGGGTAGTGACCGTTTACATATACTATCTTAAATATAATTTAATACTATTTTGTTTCTTAAAAAATTTTTTTCTTTTCTTTCTTTTTAGATAATTTTGAGAACAAGGTGGCCGCAGATACTCCTACCTACAGTCTCTTAAATATGATATGTATAGAAAATTGCTAGCCATTTCTTTTGTGCTGCCATGGTGAAAATAAATGTTATGTTGCTTCACTATTAGTGTATTTTTCACACATTTTGACCCACCTATATTATTATTATATTTTTTTTATATATATTTTTTTATATATATTTTTTTATATATTTTTTTTCATATATTTTTTTTCATACATGAACACATGCTCTCTTTTTTTCACATCACTCTCTTTTTTCACTCTTTCTTTCACATAATTAATCATCTTTACTCTCATTGTATACACTTTTTATTTGGTTTTAATTTTATTTATTATTCTTTATTTATCATTTATTATTTATTAATTATTTGCCATTATTTTTTTACTTTCTTATTATTTTTCATTAATTTTTATTCACCATTTGTTTCCTTTTTATTCTGCATACTTTCACTATTTTATTTTTTTATTATTTATGTTTTATTCATTTTTTCTATTGTATATTGATTTTATTTCGACTTCAATTCACTCTAGCGAGTATTAATTTACAATGTTTACATAGATGGCATCAAATACTTTCTGGTACCCGTGCTCAGTGAGTGATAGATGATCGCGGGGCTGCCCTGGGTAAAATACCCACCTCCATAAGCCTACCACCATGGACCCGAGCTGACATATGCCGCAGACGGGGACCTCGTGGTGACTCCACCAATTATCTGGGGTGAGCAGGGGCAGTTGAGGGGTTTGGGCGAATAATAGCCCGATGTGTGTGACATTTATGTGTGGAGCCGGGATTACTGCCTTGATTGCACTACATCTTTATTATTGAAGTCCTATATCTATTATTTTTTACTTAATTTTATTATATTTTTATTAATTTTTATTTATTGTTTTTGTTCATTTAATTTTATTCTTTATTTATTTTTTATTATTTATCATTATTCATTATCTATTATTTATTTATTATTCATTATTTATTACTTTTTATTTGATTTTTTTCATTTATCCTTTGTTTCATTTACACCACACACTTTCACTTCATCACTTTTTATGTTTTACTCACACACTTTATTCACACACATACATTTTCATTCATTTGTTTCTTCACCCACACTATCTATTTTATTCACACACCTAGACCATATATATACTGCCTGTGATCGGTCGTGCGCCTTTGTCCGTGGCGCACCTATGATCACACGGCTTATCTTAATACATATTCAGACCGTGCGGCCACGACTGTGCTCTGATTCGTGCCCTTGGCTGGACACGCCTCGGATCACGTCGCTCGACTGCCCGGTCTTCCCTTATGCATCATGGCAGTGCCGACACTCTCCTCCTTGTGCGCATTCACAGACCAAGGAGCGGTCACGTGGCGCCCAGGTCATGTGACGTGGGATGGTCACCTGGCCGCTCCTGGCGTTCTGGGCGCGCGGAGATATACACTACACACTTGGATTCTATTGTTACCCATAGCAACGACGGCTCTACACATAGAGACAGGTATGATGGGTGCGACCACCTTGCCCCCGCCTTGTTTACTAATTATCTGACTCACCTGCTGTATTTATTGTTAAAATGCTATTTTCTACAATATGTGTAGCTTTTTCATATGTAATTTAATTTTAATATACCACTGGGCACTTGTGCAATATTGTTATTATAGTGGTTGAAGTGACCCTATATCTTAAATGCACCTTTTGTAACTTTCTTTCACTTATTGATGTATCACTTATTTGATTGATGTGTTTGTTCATTTACATATAAATACTTTGTATGGTCACTATTTTGTTGCTTGAAAAAGGCTGCAATGGCAGCTGAAACGTCGCTTGCTCGTATTTTCATGGAATAAACCACTGTTTTTTTGCACTTGAACTATTTTTGTGTCCTTCCTAGATGTCTGACTTGCTTTGACCAAAGCTTTTTACGACGCTTGCACCAGCACTAGGTACAATAGGACGTGCTGCTCCAATCTGGTTTTTGTTATATATATATATATATATATATATATATATATATATATACACACACACGCGTGCGCGGAGGGAGTTTGTGCTTTAGGGTGCACACCCTAATGCAATAGGCTGCGCACGGCTATGCTTTCAACAGTGCGGTCATCACCTCATGCAAACTTAATGCATACGACCATTTGCCGACACATCTACAGAATTCATTGATGTACATTTTATTATCTGTGTATGGCTTATAATGTCACCAATCCATCTGTATATACTATCTTGCTATATGACAGACTTTTGACCTCGACTGACATAGACTTCCTTTGCATACAATTTTTCATCTTTGAGACGCCTGCCTATTTCTATTCTTTATCACATTTATCAATTTATATCCTAATGGTCATTATTTGGTACACTCCATTATTATAATATCTAAGATTTCCTGTGGTTCCCTCTTATCCCTGATGAGCCCCCAACACTACAGGGGCGAAACGCGTAGGCATTGGGTACCCGCATCTCATACCTCAAGTTGGTTCTCCATACACAGAAATTACAAGTGTAAAACAATATATATATATATATATATATATATATATATATATATATATATATATAGATAGATATATAGATATAATCCCAAAATAAAGCAGCACTACTTATCCAGTCCAACCAAAAAATTGGTGCCAGCATCCGAAAGGACTCGATCAGAGTCCATCTAAGATAAAAACCAGATACAGGCGCAGCACTCCAACAAAATAAGTGATTTAATATCTCATGTCAGCATTACAACGTTTCAGCTCCTCCTGGAGCCTTTTTCAAGCATGATAGATAGATAGATAGATTTACCTTAATTTCCTCTTTTCAGCACTAGAGACCAGCAGCAATACCCAATAGCTATTATAAAAAATACAAACACCACTCTTATTCATGGTCTATGTCTGGTATAAAAGTTCAGTCCTACTCATTGATTAATAATCCAGACAATTTTTTTGTGCCACCCTAAAAAATAAAAACATTTATTTTGTATGATTAATTCTAGTGCGCTTCTTAAGGGATTCTTCACACTTTGCCATTTTTTTATTTTACTTACATTTGCATAACATATTTCTTGAATTTACAGTTTTTCTAAACAATATGCTTATTTGTCTATAATGTTAAAGGGAACTCTGTTGCAAAACAATTTTTTTTAATCAACTGGTGCCAAAATGTTAAACATATTTGTAAATTCAAGTAGAAGAAACAGACATGGTCGCACATCTACAATCTTGTATAATGATCTAATTGCTTCTCAGCATAATATCAAAAACTAACAGGTTGTTAGTATACATTTTTGATCAAAAAGTACAAGCCCACTCGCCACGTCAAGGCCACCTATTTAGAGTGGGTCCCTAACGTCAGCCCAACCCTATATAAGTAGTAGTTAGCTACACATGGGCCTTTCCTTTCCTGGCAGCCTCCCAGTCTGACTGGGAGAGCATGGTAAGTGTGCTGTAACATCCTGTTCACACTGGTGTGGTGCTGTGCGGCGTCCGTTGCTGCCGTGGCGCTGTGTCTGCGGGGAGGTGCGACCCATGGACTGGTTTGAGTGGCATTGGGGCCGCTCTGCCAGTGGGTCGTTCCCCCTGTGGGCACTGGTGGCGCGGCGGTGGTGGTCGCCGCCCAGTGCTACGCCATTTTATGCTAGGGACGTTAGGGACCCACTCTGGATAGGTGGCCTTAATGTGGCGAGCGGGCTTTGTACTTTTTGATCAAGACGTATACACTAACAACCTGTTCGTTTTTTAAATAATGCTGAGAAGCAAATGGATCATTGTGCAGGATTGTAGATGTGCACCATGTCTGTTTTTTACCTGAATTCACATTACGTTTTCCATCCCCTCTTTTTTTTTTTGTTTGAACATGTTGTCTGCACTCTTTAGCACCCCCTCAGCCCAACCCTATATAAGTAGTAGTTAGCTACACATGGGCCTTTTCTTTCCTGGCAGCCTCCCAGTTTGACTGGGAGAGCATGGTAAGTGTGCTGTAACATACTGTTAACATTGGTGTGGTACTGTGCGGCGTCCGTTGCTGCTGTGGAACCGTGTCTGCGGGAGGTGCGACCCATGGACTGGTTTGAGTGGCATTGGGGCTGCTCTGCCAGTGGGTCGTTCCCCCTGTGGGCACTGGTGTTGCGGCGATGGTGGTCGCCGCCCAGTGCTACGCCATTTTATGCTAGGGACGTTAGGGACCCACTCTGGATAGGTGGCCTTGACGTGGCGAGTGGGCTTTGTACTTTTTGATCAAGACGTATATACTAACAACCTGTTAGTTTTTGAAATTATGCTGAGAAGCAATTGGATCATTGTGCAGGATTGTAGATGTGCACCATGTTTGTTTTCTACCTGAATTCATATTTGTAAATTACTTCTATATAACATATTAACCCTTTTAGTACTTATCAGCTGATGTATACTACAGAGGAAATTGTATAGTTATTTTCTGCCTGACCACAGTGCTCTCTGCAGACACCTCTGTCTGTTTGAGGAACTGTCCAGTGAACAATTTTAAGGGCTGGATGTAGGGATGTCCATTCACCTTCCTCCAGTAATGAAACTGAAAACCTCCTAAACACAGCAGTCAATACAGTGTTTTCCAGTTGTCACGCCCCCTCCCATAGACTTGCATTGAAGGGGCGGGGTGTGATGTCACACGGGGGCGGAGTCGTGATATCACGATCTTCGGCCCCCGTGGTCGGGATGGACTTAGCGTGAGGACCTCCAGCGGTTCCGGAAGCCGCTACAAGTGGGTGCCGCTGCGGAGATCCCGGGGTCCCCAGCCGGGACCCCGGGCGATCTGACATCTTATCCCCAATCCTTTGGATAGGGGATAATATGTCTAGGGGCGGAGTACCCCTTTAAGCTGTAACTCACTCTTATCGCTGTAGTTATAGTCTCCCGCTGTCATAAACACTCATACTCTACTAGCCGCTACATATAATTTCTGCACCTGCCTTTGCATCAGTCTCTGCTTACAGACCCAGCAATGTGCCCTCAGCAGGCATTTTTCTACCAAAGCTGTCCACCAGCAAGCACATGACTTGATCCCTAAAATAAAAGATCATTGATTATTTTCCTGCTAATATAAATTGGGACTCCATTTGTATTGTTACTGGAATATGGAAATATATTGGTTACTTGCTTTATTACTGTATGTATCACTATAAAGTCACTTCTGTTATAAAAACAAAGAATTACCGATTCCTTTAGATGAGCTTTGTAATCAGTGATTCTTTTTGAATATTTGACACGTGTGGAACATCTAAATTTACATATAGCCCCCAAAGTTTGTGTACCCTGTATTATGGTATCCCAATGGGAGCCTTGATCATTTCCTTTTACTTACAAGCAGCTTAAGGGGGGTTGTCTCATGAAGACAACTGAAGAACCCACTTGTGGGAATTACTGTTATTATTCATTAACTTGGAATTCTTGTACAGTATTATAAAACCCCATTAGTGTATATAGCCCCTTACAAACTTTGTCTTGATGTAGTATGTTGTCCTAACAGGATCTTTGATAATTTTCTTCTATTTTTAATCAGCATTAGAGGGGGTGTCTCATAAAGACAGCACAACTCACTTTCTGCGCTCATTCTGTTTGAAGCTTTACTGTAGAGATAAAGGTCTTCTATTAAAGAGTAGGGAGATGTAAAATGACCTTTGGCCGGTGAGCTGGGTTCCAGTTTCCTCATGTGTTTACAATAAAGCTTCAAGTTTTTTGTTCTTTGCTATTTGAATATTTTAAAGACTTTGTATTTGTATGCTTATAGCTGAGCACCACTCTGTACATTTTTTTTTTACTTCAGATACATAAGAGGCTATTGATATTCATGTGGTGCCCATGATAATCTTACACCATCTGAATCTCATGAAGAAAATTCAGTTGCCCATGTAGGATTTGTGTATGTCATCTAAGCTGGCCCAAGGCTGTTGGAAATCCACCTCTATGAGCCAGAATGGATAGCCAATGTGTAAGTCTATATAATATTAATTTAAATGACTGCATACTTTTCCTTTTTTTCAGAATAGGCAATCCTAATTTGAAGGTTAAAGAAGCTAACACAATGGCCGAGATTTACTCCTAGACGACATGCGACGGACATGTGCATCGCTGCTGTCTGGTCTTTAGCACACAATGACGTACATGGCACTGTACAGTGACTGTCACGTACCGGCAGGACTTATAGTGGATCCTCTGGACCAGAGAGGCGATGGCGCGGGTTGTACCAGAGGACTGGTTCTAAGTGGTTACTGGTTTTCACCAGAGCCCACCGCAAGACGGGATGGTCTTGCTGCGGCGGTAACCACCAGGTCGTATCCTCCAGTAGCAACGCAACATCTCTGGCAGCTGATATGGCGTGGTACACAGGGAGCAGGCAGGAGCGTAGTCAGATGTAGCAGAGGTCAGGGCAGGCGGCAAGGGTTCACAGGCGAGTAGGCGGTAGCAACGGGTTCGGCAACAGGCAAGGCAATACACACAATAGAAACACTTTCTCAGAGGCACTAGGGCACAAAGATCCGGCAAGGGCAGGAAGGGGCAGGTGCCTTTTATTGGGACGGCAGGGGAAGTGAGGAACCAGCGCACCAATTACCGGTGCACTGGCCCTTTAAATTTACTGAAGGCGGCGCGTGCGCGCCCTAGAGAGTGGGGCCGCGCTCGCCAGGAGGCAGAGATGGACGGCGCAAGGAGCGGGGAGCCAGGTAAGTGGAACTGGGACGCGGCGCGTGAACGGGGGCCAGTCGTCATGGCAGCCGCGTCCCCAACACAAGGGAACCCGGTGTGACTGACCGGGAGATGCCGGGATCCCGGGGCAGAAGGCTGAGGGGGCGGACGCTCCGGTCCCGGGACGGGGATCGGAGCGCACGTTGCAACAGTACACTCTCCCCCCTTAGGTCTCCCCTTCTTCTTGGTGCCCAGAAAAGAGAGAATGAGACTGCTGTCCAAGATATTCTCATCAGGCTCCCCAGACCTCTCCTCTGGACCGCAACCCTCCCAATCCAACAGAAAAAATATTTTCCCCCGAGAGATCTTGGTCGCCAAGATCTCCTTAACAGAAAAAATATCGGAGGTATCGGCAACAGGGGTGGGAGAAAAAGGCTTGGGAGAGAAACAGTTGAAGACAGCAAGTTTAAGAAGGGAGACATGGAAAGAGTTATGGATTCGGAGGGAGGGAGGAAGATGGAGCTGGTAGGAGACCTTATTAATCCGACTCTTGATTTTGTAGGGTCCCAAGAAGCGAGGACCCAACTAGTAGCTTGGAACCTTGAATCGTATGTATTTCGAGGAGAGCCAAACCTTGTCACCTGGGCGGAATTCCGGAGCAGCTCTGCGTCTCTTGTCGGCTTGGACCTTCATACGAGCAGATGCCTTGAGGAGAGCCGTTTGAGTATCATGCCAGATGGTGGAAAAGTCCAGTACTAGATTGTCAACAGCAGGTACAGAAGAAGGGGTGGAAGACTGCGACAGAGGTGGAAGAGGATGTCGGCCAAAAACTACAAAATAAGGAGACTTGTTAGTAGCAGAGGATTGTTTGTAATTGTATGAAAATTCCTCCCAGGGAAGGAGATCCACCCAATTGTCATGGCGGGAGGATACAAAGTGGCACAGATAGTCGCACAAAATTTGATTCACCCGTTATACTTGGCCATTGGACTGAGGGTGGTAGGAAGAAGAGAAGTCCAATTTGATCTCAAATTGCCCACAAAGGGCCCTCCAGAACTTGGAGACAAATTGTACCTCACGATCCGAGACGATTTGTTCGGGGAGGCCATGGAGATGGAAGATGTGTTGGAAGAATAGTTTGGCTAACATGGGTGCAGAAGGTAGACTGGAGAGAAGTACAAAGTGAGCCATTTTGGAGAAGCGATCTACCACAACCCAGATAACAGGGAGGAGGAGGAGGGAAGGTCTGTAACAAAGTCCATGGCAATGTGAGACCAGGGCCTTGCAGGAACGGGCAGAGGCATGAGAAGACACGCTGGTTTCTGACGGGGCGATTTATACCGGGCGCAAATCACACAGGTGTGGACAAAGTCCAAGACATCCTTCTCCAGAGATAGCCACCAGTATCTTTAGGAGAACAGCTGAAGGGATTTTTGTAAAAAGAGAAGAGAGAATAGTGGCCCCACTTGAGTACCTGCAACTGCTGACGTGGTGGTACATAAGATTTGCCGGGAGGAAGAAGACGCAGGACAACGGGAGCTACGGCAATCAGCCGTGCAGGTGGGATAATATGTTGAGGTGTTAGTTCATCGCCCACTACATCAGAAGAGCGAGACAGAGCATCTGCTCTAATGTTCTTGCATGCAGGACGGAAATGGATTTCAAAATTAAAGCGGGCGAAGAACAAGGACCATCGAGCTTGGCGGGGATTTAGGCGCTGGGCAGACTGGAGATAAGCCAAGTTCTTGTGATCAGTGAAGATGTTCACAGGGTGTGAGGCACCCTCGAGTAAATGCCTCCATTCCTCCAGGGCCAATTTAATGGCCAGCAGTTCTCTGTCTCCAATCGAATAGTTTCTCTCTGCGGGGGGAGAATGTTTTAGAAAAGAAGCCACAAGTTACTGTTTTGCCCCCGGGAGACTTTTGGGTAAGGACAGCTCCAGCCCCCACCGAGGAGGCATCCACTTCAAGAGAGAAGGGCTTGGTGGAATCTGGCCTAGAGAGAACTGATGCAGAGGCAAAGGCAGCTTTCAGTGACTGTAAGGCTTCTTCGGCTTGAGAAGGCCAAGATTTGGGGTTGGCTCCTTTTTTTGTTAAAGCCACGATAGGAGCCACGAGAGTGGAATACTGCAGAATAAAGTGTCTGTAGTAATTAGCAAAGCCCAGAAATCTTTGTATGGATCGGAGTCCAGAGGGGCGTGCCCAATCCAGTACCGCAGAGAGCTTGTCTGGATCCTTTTGAAGTCCTTGGGCTGAGATAATGTATCCCAGGAAAGGCAGGGAGGACCATTCAAAAAGGCATTTCTCAAGTTTGGCGTATAGGCGATTGCTCCTAAGGCGGGTGAGAACTTGTCGCACATGGACCCAATGTTGAATCAAATTGGAGGAAAAGATGAGGATGTCATCCAAGTATACGACGACGCAGGTATAGAGTAGGTCTCTGAAGATGTCATTGACAAATTCCTGGAAGACGGCAGGTGCATTACAAAGGCCGAAGGGCATCACCAGATACTCAAAGTGCCCTTCCCTTGTGTTGAAGGCGGTCTTCCACTCGTCCCCCTCTCGGATGCGGATCAAATTATAGGCCCCTCGTAGGTCCAATTTGGTGAAGATCTTTGCCCCTCGGAGGCGATCAAATAGTTCCGAGATTAGGGGCAGAGGATAACGGTTCTTGATGGTGATCTTATTAAGTCCTCTGTAGTCAATGCAGGGACGGAGAGAACCGTCCTTCTTAGTTTCAAAGAAAAACCCGGCTCCAGCAGGGGAGGAAGACTTTCTAATAAATCCTCTCTCTAGATTCTCACGAATATAGTCACACATGGCAAGAGTCTCAGGAGGTGAGAGAGGATAGATCCTACCCCGTGGTGGGGTCCAACCGGGCACTCAGCTTGCTTCTTGCAAAAGACATCCGCAAAAGAATGGTACGGCTTGGGCAGACCAGGAGGCAGAGTGACTTGCGGGACCTGTTTGACAGGAGGAGGCTTGAGACAATGGCCAGAACAAGAGGAGCCCCAACGCAGGATTTCACCGGAGGTTCAATTCAGGGCGGGACAATGTCGTTGTAGCCACGGCAGACCCAGGAGGAGTTCGGAGGAGCAGAAAGGGAGGATAAAGAACACTAAGATTTTGGTATGGAATATTCCAATGTCCATCTGCAAAGGCTGGGTACGGAACTGCACCGTGGTAGAGAGTCTCTCACCGTTAACTGTAAAAATGAGGAACGGCTTAGGTAGACGGGTTACTGGAATATGGTACTTGTCAACCAAGGAAGCATGAATGAAGTTGCCAGCTGAACCGGAATCCAAGAAGGCGGAAGCGGAGAAAGAGGACTTGGAAGAGATGAACAACTGCACGGGTATGAAGAGACGTGGAGAGGATGAATCCACACCTAGCAACGCCTCTCCCACGTTTACTAGGTACGAGCGTTTCCCGCACGCGGTGGACGGAGAGGACAGTCTCGTAGGAAGTGCTCAGTACTGGCGCAGTATAGACATATGTTCTCGTCTCTGCGACGGCTTCGTTCTTGCGGAGACAGGCGTGACCGATCCACCTGCATGGCTTCCACAGCGGGAGGCCCGGAAAGAGACGAGGGTAGAGTCTAGGTTGAGCTTTTCCTTTTTCTAGAAGAAGTTCCACCCGTCTCGCGGTGAAACGCTTGTCGATTCTAATGGCCAGCAAGATGAGGCCACTAAGGGTGGAAGGTAGTTCACGTGCAGTCAGAACGTCCTTTACTTCACTATTACGTCCCTTCTTGAATATGGCACAAAGGGCATCATTGTTCCAGTTCAGTTCTGAGGCTAGGGTGCGAAACTGAATGGCGTAGTCGCCCACAGTAGAGTTTCCCTGGGACAATTTTAGTAAGGCAGTCTCTGCGGAGGTAACTCGGGCTGGTTCTTCGAAAACATTCCGGAACTCTTGGCAGAAGCTCTGGACGGAGGAGGTGGCTGGATCAGCGCGGTCCCACAGCGGTGTAGCCCAGGCCAGGGCCTTCCCGGAGAACAGACTGAGGATAAAGGCTACCTTGGCTCGCTCGGAAGGAAACTGGTCAGACAGTAGCTCGAGGTGGAGAGAGCACTGTAAGAGCACTGCTTAGGATCTCCGTCATACTTGTCCGGCAAGGATAAACGGACTCGGGAACCGGTGGCAACTGCAGGCGGTGGAGATGCAGCAGATGCAGGCGGAGGAGCTGGCTGTTGCTGAGACGGCAGGAGCTGCTGCATCATGGCGGTTAGCTGGGCCAGCTGCTGACCTTGCTGGGCCACAATGGAGGTGAGGTCCGCTAGGCTTGGCAGAGGAACATCAGCGGGATCCATGGCCGGATCTTACTGTCACGTACCAGCAGGACTGGTAGTGGATCCTCTGGACCAGAGAGGCGATGGCGCGGGTTGTACCAGAGGACCGGTTCTAAGTGGTTACTGGTTTTCACCAGGTCATATCCTCCAGTAGCAACTCAACCTCTCTGGCAGCTGATATGGCGTGGTACACAGGGAGCAGGCAGGAGCGTAGTCAAATGTAGCAGAGGTCAGGGCAGGCGGCAAGGGTTCACAGACGAGTAGGCGGTAGCAATGGGTTCGGCAACAGGCAAGGCAATACACACAATAGGAACGCTTTCTCAGAGGCACTAGGGCACAAAGATCCAGCAAGGGCAGGAAGGGGCAGGTGCCTTTTATTGGGAAGGCAGGGGAAGTGAGCAACCAGCGCACCAATTACCGGTGCTCTGGTCCTTTAAATTTACTGAAGGCGGCGCGCGCGCGTCCTGGAGAGCGGGGCCGCGCTCGTCGGGAGGCAGAGATAGACGGTGCAAGGAGCAGGGAGCCAGGTAAGTGGAACTGGGACGCGGCGCGTGAACGGGGGACAGCCGTCATGGCAGCCGTGTCCCCGACACAAGGGAACCTGGGCTCCCGGTCAGTGTGAAGGCCGAGGGGGCGGATGCTCCAGTCCGGGGACGGGGACCGGAGCGCACGCTGTAACAGTGACTCTATGAGGCAAGGGGAAGTAGACCCCGCCCAGCTGGGTTAAGGGCCCACCACCACTCGTCCCAGATCCCCAGCAGACAGCGCTGCCTTCTCCTGTGTGCACGATACACGCACATACAGGAGACAGCGTCCCCTCTGTGTGAGCCGCATCTGCAGCTTACACAGAGGAGACGTGACCTCCGCCCCCACGCAGCACGCAGTACAGGCGCCAATGACGTCACTCATCGGGGCCTGTTCTGTGGAGGGGAGAAGACGCGGGCCCCTGCTGAGGAGATCGCTGTGTGGGACATCAGGTGAGCATCATTTTTTTTTATTTAATTGCATTTTTTAAACTCTGGGGAAGAGGGGGGGGGGGTAAATCTGCCTATACCTGAGGGAGGGGGCTACTCTGCCTATACACATGGAAAAGGGGGGGGCTACTCCGCCTATATGTATGGGGAAGAGGGGGGCTACTCTGCCTATACGTATGGGGAAGAGGGGGGGCTACTCTGCCTACACGTATGGGGAAGAGGGGGGCTACTCTGCCTATACGTATAGGGAAGAGGAGGGGCTACTCTGCCTATACCTATGGGGTAGAGGAGGGGAGGGTAACTCTGCCTATACCTATGGGGAAGAGGAGGGGAGGGTAACTCTGCCTACACCTATGGAGAAGAGGGGGGTAACTCTGCCTACACCTCTGGGGAAGAGGGGGATGGGGGTTACTCTGCCTATACCTATGGCGAAGAGGGGGGTGGGGGTTACTCTGCATATATGTATGGGGAAGGGGGGGTAACTCTGCCTATACCTATGGGGAAAAGGGGGGAGGGTAACTCTGCCTGTACCTATTGGGAAGAGGTTGGGTTAACTCTGCCTACACTTATGGGGAAGAGGGGAGGTTAACTCTGCCTACACCTATGGGGAAGAGGGGGGGTTATTCTGCTTATACCTATGGGGAAGGGGGGGGGTGGGGGTTACTCTGCCTATACCTATGGGGGGGGTACCTTACTTTATACCTGGTTGCCTAACTACCTACTTACATACCCAGCTATCTAACTATGTACCTGGCCTACATACATGGCTGCCTAACTACCTAACTAGTCCCTTACCTACCAGGCTTGTCACCTACCGACATATCTGGCTTCCTGATCTACCTACCTAGTTACCTATTCACCTGGCTACCTACCTACCTGCCCTTTTACTTTGCAGGACACCAAGGAGGGCATTACTACAGTTTGTGGGCCTATAGATGGAAAGATTGTGTAGAGGAGGGCACTGAAAAAAGGCAGAGTCTGACATGTTTGTCCCGCAGATGTTAAGAGATCCACATGGAGTTCTTATCCGAAGAAAAGGAAAGAGAACGCTGCTGATCAGAAAATACATAATTGTGAGTCCCAAAATGTAACTGTAATCACTTATATAGTATACACATCCTGCGTACAGCTGATATCTACCACCATATGGTCCTGTATTTGATCACTTATATTGTATACAGATCCTTTATAGTATACTGGTTTGTGTATAGTGGTTTTATTCAGCACAGTATGGCGGCATTATCCAGTTATTGTGTGGTGGTATATATTTACTCCTTGTATACCAGTATTATTGGTCATGGAAATTTACCTACGTTAAAGTGTTTCTTACATATATAAATTTTAGTTTATTATGTGTGGGATTTGGGTGGAATAGGGTGTGTCAGAAGATTGACAAGCTGTAGAGCCTAGCATGTTCCCTTGCCTTTTTTTGGTATGGGGCCCCGAGTGTTGTCAGTCTGCCCCTGGCTATAACCCATAGGCCATAGCAGTCAATCCTGACCCCAGACTAGAGAAGGAGTGATTGGACCACGGAAACTGTCCGGTACACAGACATACTGCCTACAGCCGTATCCTATATATGGCTGGAGGCAGTATGTCTGTGGAGGGCCTACAGCAGTATATGGGGGCACAGAGGGGAGTCATTAAATATATATGGGGGCACCAAAACGGGGTCATTAAATATATTATGGGGGCACCAAGAGGGGGTCATTAAATATATATATATATATATATATATATATATATGGGGGCACCAAGAGGGGGGTCAATAGATATATATGGGGGCACAAAGAGGGGGTCAATAAATATATATGGGGGCACACAGAGGGGGGGTCAATAAATATATATGGGGGCATCAAGACAGGGTCTATAAATATATAGGGGGGCACAGAGAGGTGTACAAATAAATGCAGGGGCACAGAGAGGCACAAAGTGGGCACTATTAATGTGTGGAGCTATACACATGTGGAGTTTGTAAAGAAGTGGGCATTGTGCTGAAGAAAGGCACCTAAAATGTTTGTCTGGCAGGTTCTTTGGAGAAGAGTCTTCATGATGACCTCTAATCAAGGAAGACATAGCTTGTGATTCAGTGAATGTAACTGTAATCCCTTATAATGGCTGCAGAGCCCTTTGCTAGTATTTACCTCTGTATGATCAGTATGTGGCACTATTGTTGAATTTTTAGGAAGTTTCACAGTAAACAGATTAGGGATTAGAATATAGCAGGTTACTGTGCAGCAAATTTTTTGCCACTGCAGCTCAAACTCCTAGCGAAAAAATCGCTGTGAACCCCCGCCTGTGTGAATGTACCCTAAAAACACTACACTACACTAACACATTATAAAAAAGTGAAAAAAACTACATACACATACCCCTACACAGTTACCTCCCACCCAAAAAAATGAAAACGTCTGGTATGGCAGTGTTTCCAAAAGGGAGCCTCCAGCTGTTGCAAAACAACAACTCCCAGTATTGCCGGACAGCCATTGACTGTCCAGGCATGGTGGGGGTTTGCAACAGCTGGAGGCACCCTGTTTGGGAAACAAAGGCATAGAATACCACTATGTCCAACCCTATGAAAATCCCTAATTCAGGCCTCAAATGAGCATGGCGCTCTCTCAATTCACAGCCCTGTCGTATTTCAAGGCAACAGTTTAGGGCCACATATGGGGTATTTCCGTACTCGGGAGAAATTGCCTAACAATTTTTTTTTCTCCTTTCACGCATTATGAAAAGGAAAAGTTGGGGTCTACTCCAGCATGTTATTGTAAAATGTTTTTATTTTTTACACTAACATGCTGATGTTGCCCCAAAATTTGTAACACAATTTCTCCAGAGTACGGAAATACCCCATATGTGGATGTAAAATGCTCTGCAGGCACACAACAAAGCTCAGGAGTGAGAGCGCCATGTACATTTGAGGTAATTTACACAGGGGTGGCTGATCGTTACAGCGCTTCTGACATAAACACACACAAAAAAACACCCACATGTGACCCCATTTTGGAAATTACACAGAACGTGACAAGGGGTATAGTGAGCCCTAACACCCAACAGGTGTTTGACAAATTTTCATTTAAATTGGACGAGAAAATGAAAAATGTGTATTTTTTCACTAAAATGCTGGTGTTATCCCAAATTTTTCATTTTCACAAGGGGTAATAGGAAAAAAGCCACCCCCATAATTTGTAACCATTTGTTCTGAGTATATAAATACCCCATATGTGGACGTTAAGTGCTCTGTGTGCTCACTACAATGCTCAGAAGAGGAGGAGTGCCATGGGGCTTTTGGAGAGAGAATTTGGCTGTAATTGAAGCCTATGTGCCTTTACAAAGCCCCCATAGTGCCAGAACAGTGGAACCCCCCACATGTGACCCCATTTTGGAAACTACGCCCCTTAAGGAATGTAACAAGGGGTGCAGTGAGCATTTACACCCCACAGGTGTCTGACAGATTTTTGGAACAGTGGTCCGTGAAAATGAAAAAAAAAATTTATTTTATTTGCACAGCTCACTGTTCCAAAAGTCTGTCAAATGCCAGTGGGGTATAAATGCTCACTGCACCCATTGTTACAATTTGTGAGGGGTGTAGTTTCCGAAATAGGGTCACATGTTCTGGCACCATGGGGGCTTTGTAAACGCACATGGCCCCCGAATTGAATTCCAACAAAATTCTCTCTCCAACAGCCCAATGGTGCTCCTCCTCTTCTGAGCATCATAGTTCACCCGCAGAGCACTTTACATGGGATATTTTCATACGGGGTTACACATTTTGGGGGGCATTTTCTCCTAATACCTCTTGTAAAAATAAAAAATTTGGTAAAAAACAAACAAAAAAAACCCCATTTTAGTGAAAAAGAAAACATTTTTCATTTACACATATGACTTTAATGAAAAGTCGTCAAACACCTGTGGGGTGTTAAGGCTCACTGTACCACTTTTTACATTCCTTGAGGGGTGTAGCTTCCAAAAGAGTATGCCATGTGTTTTTTTTTTTTGTTTAGTTTTTTGCTGTTCTGGCACCATAGGGGCCTCCTAAATGTGACATGCCCCCCAAAAACCATTTCAGCTAAATTTGTCATTCAGTGCATGGAGCGAACACAGCTCTGTGCCCAATGACTGGGGATGCCAGCCGCCATGCCCCCTCCATTCACTTCTATGGGAGGAGGCGTGACTGCTATGTACTAGCGGTCATGCCCCCTCTCGTTGACATGAATAGAGGGGGCTTGGCATGACGTCATGAACGTGGAAGCTGCAAGCTTCCGTGTTCCGGGCGCCGCCACTGTCGGTCCGGATATCACAGGGATCCCCTATAATTTGGATAGGGGATAAGATGTTTAGAGTACACCTTTAACCCCTTAAGGACACATGACGTACTGGAACGTCATGTGTCCACTCCCGATCTATAACGCGGGGCCACGGCTCGGCCCGGCCTCTAACAACGGCCGGGACCCGTGGCTAATAGCGCGCGGCATTGATCGCTGTGCCGCGCGCTATTAACCCTTTAGACGCGGCGTTCAAAGTTGAACGCCGCGTCTAAAGTGAAACCGAAAGCATGCCGGCTAGCTCAGTGGGCTGTTCGGGATAGCCGCGGTGAAATCGCGGCATCCCGAACAGCTGACAGGACAGCGGGAGGGCCCCTACCTGCCTCCTCGCTGTCCGATCGCCGAATGACTGCTCAGTGCCTGAGATCCAGGCATGAGCAGTCATGCGGCAGAATCATCGATCACTGGTTTCTTATGAGAAACCAGTGATCAATGTAAAAGATCAGTGTGTGCAGTGTTATAAGCCCCTATGGGACCTATAACACTGCAAAAAAAAAGTGCAAAAAAAAAGTGAATAAACATCATTTAACCCCTTCCCTATTAAAAGTTTGAATCACCCCCCTTTTCCCATAAAAGAAAAAACACAGTGTAAATAAAAATAAAAATAAACATAAATGGTATCGCCGCGTGCGGAAATGTCCGAATTATAAAAATATATTGTTAATTAAACCGCACGGTCAATGGCGTGCGCGCAAAAGAATTCCAAAGTCCAAAATAGTGCATTTTTGGTCACTTTTTATATCATGAAAAAATGAATCAATAAGTCCTATCAATGCAAAAATGGTACCGTTAAAAACTTCAGATCACGGCGCAAAAAATGAGCCCTCATACCGCCCCATACACGGAAAAATAAAAAAGTTATAGGGGTCAGAAGATGGCAATTTTAAACGTATAAATTTTTCTGCATGAAGTTATGATTTTTTCCAGAAGTGCGACAAATTCAAACCTGTATAAGTAGGGTATCATTTTAATCGTATGGACCTACAGAATAAAGGTAAGGTGTCATTTTTACCGAAAAATGTACTACGTAGAAACGGAAGCCCCCAAAAGTTACAAAATGGCGTTTTTTTTTTCAATTTTGTCTCACAATGATTTTTTTTCCCGTTTCACCGTAGATTTTTGGGCACAATGACTGACGTCATTACAAAGTAGAATTGGTGGTGCAAAAAATAAGCCATCATATGGATTTTTAGGTGCAAAATTGAAAGAGTTATGATTTTTTAAAGGCAAGGAGCAAAAAACGAAAATGCAAAAACGGAAAAAACCCCGGTCCTTAAGGGGTTAAGCAATCATCTACAGGGCAGGGAAAAAGGAGGTGAACCCTTGAAATTAATGACTGAAAGTTCCACCTACATTCACACATACAGGACATGCTGCAGATTTGATGCTTTGTTCACTCATTTAGTTTGCATTACAATCTGCAGCAGATCCTGTATGTTTGAATGCACCCTTAGCAACAATCACCTCTACCAAAGGTTTTCTGTAGCAGTGTCATGATCACACACTATTGGTCTTGATGAAACACTGGAGAGACTGTGATAAGGCAATGATAAATGCCACCAAACCTCTGGGTAACTGCTGTTAGCCACAGCAAGCCACTAACTTAACTCATTTGTAAACACTTTCAACGTGAACTTCCCTTAGAAAGGTGAACTTATATTAAGAGAACAAAGACCAAAGCTGAACCAATTAAACATTTAATCTGAAAAAAGGTTTAACAGTGCAATTGTAATGTCTGGCTCTGGCTAAACATGAAGAGATAAATTACTCTAGTCGGGCTGGAGCTGCTTGGAGCTCACCTGTGTCATCTGGGTGTGGTTCTCAGCTTTGCTACCTATCTGGAAGCTGTATCCCTGATCACCTTCCTATATAAGCTAGGAGCCTTGATCAGTTCATTGTCTGGGAAAGGTTATACCTTAGCTGACACCGCCTGCTTACTGTATACTTGCTTGTTTACTGATTTCTGGCTTTTATCTTGACACTTCTCTTTATCTGAATTCCTTTACTCTACTATTTACTGGTACCGGCCTCGGCTAGACTGACATTGATTTGACCGTTTGTGTGTCTTATTGTATCTTTAATGGAAGATTGGCTTCAAGGAGACCCCGCTGATCGACCAAACAAGTATGCTGACTTAAAAGAGGATTTATTGACCAGAATGCAACGCGTTTTTCTGCGCATGCGCAGCTTCCTCCAGCAAAAAATGTTGCATTCTGGTCAATAAATCCTCTTTTAAGTCAACATACCTGTTTGGTCGATCAGCACTGTGAGCTGGATCTCCTTGAAGCCAATCTTCCATTTCCATACCTACTCCGGAGGGCAGCAGACGACCTACTTTATATTTCCATTCCATTGTTGTTTATGTGTTTACACAACCACCCAGGGTGAGCAGTTCATTTATATACTAATCTCACTATCTGGGTCCAAACAATATTATTCTATGGAGCGCTTATTTCCCTATCTTTATTGTATCTCTGTTAGTTTGTGTCCCTCCAGCTGTTCACCAACTCCTACTGTTTTTGTATTGTATTATTTTGACAATGCTGCCCTAGCACTTAGCAGGGAAAGTTTGCCATTGTGGTTGTCGATCCATCACTTAATAAGGCAATAGGTAAGAACATTGGCTGTATGTGAGTTAGGGCTTCACTGTTCCCTGCCAATACGTGACATTTTCATAGATCCAAACCGTTTTCTCCTGCATTTGTTTACTGCTTATATGGATGCCCTGACAGCATTGGTGGAACAAATGCTGGGTCTCACTCATCTTCTTCAAACACTTGCTGAACGTGTTCAGGCTTAGGAGACAGCTCATGGTCAGCTTTTTGAGATTTCTACCTCTATAACAACTGAGCCTAAACTCAAGTTGCCTGACAGATTTTCTGGTGACCACAAATCATTTGTTGTATTTTGAGAGATTTGTAAATGATATTTCCGCTTGAAATCCCTATCTGCTAGTATGGAGTATCAGCGGGTTGGTGTAGTTATGTCTTTGTTGCAGGGAGATCCCCAGGAGTGGGTATTCTCTCTTCCCCGTCCACTCCTAAACTCAGTTCAGTGGAAGCATTATTTGTCACAATCAGTCTGCTCTATGATGAACCTGACCATGCGGCTTTTGCAGAGAGTCAGCTGACCATGTTAAAACAAGGACATAATACTGCCGAAGTTTATTGTGCTGAGTTTCGCAAATGGTGTTCGGCTTCTGGATGGAATGATCCATAACGTAAGTACCAGTTCAGACTTGACGGACAGACTCAAGGACTCAAGAACAGGCAATGACGCTGGCTGTTCACCTGGACAGAAGACTAAGAGAAAGGAGGCGTTTTTTTGTTTCTGACTTTGCTTCCTCCTCTGTCATCTCGAAGGAACCCAAGCAATTGGGTAAAATTTCTTCACAAAAAAAGAAAAAACTGCAAGGTAAGTGGATATTTTCCTAGTCTTGATGATGGAAAATATAGATTTAATTAAAGACAGGAGGCAAATATTATGCTATTTCTTCTTTACTAGCTCATATAGCAACAAACAAGGGGTTAAAGAAAAAACATAGTGTAATGCACAAAAACTTAGTGTAATCATGCGTACAATATATGGGAAAAGCCAATCATATTAAGGCAAAATCCAATATATGGTAAAGTCCCAACTGAAATAAGTATCAAACATCAAATAAAGCTCAATAATGAAAACGGGAACTGGAGGAATAAAACTTGACAACGAAGAATCCAACCAGAAAACGGAATAACAACAGAAAATGATGAATCTTCCATGAAGAATAGTTATGCTGAAAATAGAGAAAAAATTGGGATAAAATGGGAAGGGTAACTGGGCTGGATAATATTAGCCTCCTGTCTTTAATAAAATTTATATTTTCCATCATCAAGACTAGGAAAATCTCCAATATCATTACAAGAATGGAGGTTCATATTATGCATATTTAAAGCTAAACATTAAAATACTATAAAATGGAATGATATAAATATAAAGTAACATTATAATATATATGTAGAGAGGTGAGGAGAAGGTTTAAAATAGAAAGTTCGAAAGGTAGACTCAGAAGACCAATTAGCTGCCTTGAGAATGTCAGATAAAGAACCTCCAGCTTGGAATACTTTAGTGGACATAGCACTTCTAGTAGAATGAGCCAGAAAAATTGAAATGTTAATGCCAGACAAAGACATGAGTTGTCTAATCCATCTCGCCAGAGTAGGTGAAGAAACTGGAGCATGAGGTTTACAATAAGATGAAAGCAATTGAGAAGAAGGGAGTCTAACAGAGTTCGTTTTTTTTTTGTTCATAAACCTGTAAACAGCGAACAACACATAAATTAGAATTATGAGGGAAGGCTGGATAGAAAACTGATTGTAGAATGGTTTTTGTACATCTGTGAATAAAAGAAATTGAACTCCATAAGGCGAGAGTTGTCTATATGAAATATCTAATGCGCAAACATCAGATACTCTTTTGAAAGAAATGAGACATAATAACATGGTCAATTTGAAAGATAAATGTTTAAGAGAGAGAGAGAGAGAGAGAGAGAGAGAGAATCATTCTCACCAAGAGAGTCTATAAAAGCAAGAACTATATTACAAACTAAAGGATGTTTACCCACAAGTAAAGAATCAATAGGAGTGTGATAGTAAGATAAGGCAGATCTAAAAACATTAATGGTGCAAAAGGCTTTCCCAGAATCAAAAGAGGTGGAAAGAAAATTCAAGATGTCAAAGATAGAGGAATGAAAGGGATCCAAATCCCGTTGTGAGCACCAATGTACCCAAAATTTCCAGGCAGATCGGTAAGCTGACATGGTACCTGGGGCCCAAGCTCTTGACAAGAGTTCTCTAGATGATTGAGAAAGTTCAAAGAGAGATGAGGAAAGCCCGATATCCCCCATGCAATCAAACGTAGAGAATCCGAAAGATCAATAGGGTGAGGATTCCCAGATGGATCTAAGAGGATTGATTGGAAGCAAGGAAGAAGACGAGGGTAGTCTATGCACATTCATAGGATCTGAGGGAACCAAGCTTGAGTTGGCCACCAAAAAGTTATGATGATCAGAGTCGATTTCAACATCCAGGTTTGGAGAAGAACTCATGGAATCATTGCAAAGGGAGGGAACGCATAAAGAGTTCCCTGAGGCCAAATTTGACGGAATGCATCCACTCCTAAGGCCTCTGGATCTGGACACTAACTGAAACATTTTGGGAGTTGGTGATTGAGGTGAGATGCGAAAAGTTCCATTTGAAGTGGACCCCAAAGGTTCTTGATTTGAGAGAAAATGGAAGGAGCTAAACGCCAATCGTTGTAATGGGATAGGAAATGTGAATTCCAGTCTGCAACAGAGTTGGAGAGGCCTGGAAGGTATTCTGCTTTGAGGACAATATCCTTGTCCAAGCAAAAATGCCAATCTTCCAGACGATTGACATATTGGACAGCAGAGATGTTGTCTATTTTTAAGAGGACACAACAATGAGATCTGTCTTTGATAAAACTCTTGAGGCAAAAAATCTTGCCAGGAGTTCTAAACAATTGATATGTAATAAAGATTTGTCCGTGGACCATTTGCCTCCTGTGGACAATGGACTGCAGCGAGCTCCCCAACCGAGAAGACTCACATGCGATTCTATAATGAGATCTGGAAGAGAATGAAAGATGGCTTTGCCATTCCAAGACTCTCTGTGGTTTAACCACCAAAGTAATTTGTCCCTCTTTTCGGGAGTAAGATATATCAAATCCGTGTAACCCAGACCTTCTCTCAAATGTTGAATTTTGAGAC
This sequence comes from Hyla sarda, assembly GCF_029499605.1. Classification (NCBI taxonomy): domain Eukaryota; kingdom Metazoa; phylum Chordata; class Amphibia; order Anura; family Hylidae; genus Hyla; species Hyla sarda. Next base: position 108,037,663 of record NC_079191.1, on the reverse strand, counting down.
GTGGAATAAAGTGGAGCCAGAAAAATTACTTTAATTGAGGCAGAAAGAAGTCCTACGAATCGAGCAATGGTTCTTAAAAATATCATCTGTTTGTTTAGAACAGAATGGATTTCTCTTCATATAGTCTTGAATCTCCTGGAAGGAAGACTTAAAATTGCTAAATTGGTGTCGACCATGAATCCCAAAAACTCTACTTCCCTTGAAGGGGTTAGTACAGATTTTTTAAAATTGATTACAAATCCTAAATCTGTCAATAAGGATGCATATGAAGATAACATAGAGAACGAGACTGAACGATGATAAGGATATCGTCTTGGTAAATTATAAATCAGACACCTCGACTTCTGAGCATAGCTATTACAGGTTTCATTATCTTCGTGAAGCACCAAGGTGCAGAAGCTAGACCGAATGGGAGGCAATTGAATAGCCAAATCTGATTTTTCCATAAAAAACATAGGTAATCTCTTGATTGTGGATGAATTGGAACTGTTAAATATGTATCCTTCAGATCTATTTTTATCAACCAATCTCGGTGGCCTAGTAAGTCTCTCAATAAATGAATCACTTCCATTTTGAAATGTTGATACTTCACAAAGTTGTTTAGGATCCTGAGATTGATCACTTGTCTGAAGCCACCATCTTTCTTTTTTAAGATATTGCTTAGAAAAAGATTTGCATGTGGAGAGACCGGAACAATAGCATTTTTTAGAGATAATTCTTCTATTTCTCTGTTTCTGAGTCTACGAGAAGTTGATCTTCCTTTGAAAATTGAATGGGATGAGGAAGATTTGTTTTAATGGGAAAACTTAAAAACCATTATAGGATTCCAGATAGAATTTGTAACACCCAAGCATCTGAAGTAATCATGGACCAAACTCGGGAAAAATACTGTAATCTGCCTCCGAGAGGAATGTGGGAAAAAGGTGAAAATATTAAACTTACCTGATGAAGGTCTGGACTTGGAAAATCCAACTTGGCCCTGGTTTTCCATGGTCGTCCTCTATACGGGAAGAATGAAGTTTGATGAAACTGTCCTGTAGAGGTTTGAGGTCTATTAGAGTAAGAGGAGCCTCTGAACTGACTACGGTCTGAGTTAGTACAGCCAAGAAAGCAGCCCCTGCCTCTCCCAACCCTGGTGAAAACCTTTCTCTGGAAAACCTTTTTCATGGAAGACTGGGCCTTGTCTAATGATGAGAACAAGCCCACAAATTTATTTAGTTCTTTTATAAAAGATTCTCCAAAAAGTAGGGGATCTATAGATTTGCCTATGTCAGAGTTGGCTAAATTAGTCAATTGAGGGTCAAGCCTCATTAAAAGTGAATGTCTCCGTTCTGTATAGAGGGCAGCATTTATATTGCTAAAAAAGCATATAGCTCTTTGGATCCAGCCTCTCAAAATAGACACATCTATGGGTTTTGCCTCTTCAGTAAGATCCATTATTTTAGAGAGTGGTCCTAACATGTCCAATAGTTTATCCTGACAGGACTTAAAGGATCTATCTATACACTTTTTTGGGTTCTTCCCCACTTTCATAATGTATTTTACCAAAGAAGGGTCAATGTCTGGGGGTCAGAGTAGTTGGATCAGGCAATGTTGGCCTGGGGCATTCAGCACGCAGTCGCGAGCCATTTTACATAAGGATTTTTTTTAAGCCCAACTTTTTAATGTTGTGCAACATTAGGGTGAGGAACCCATTCCCCTGATCTGAGATGTCTGATTTGGCTAGGGTCAAAATAGGTAATGCCCTTGCAATCCAAGATTTGATAATCAGAAGTGTCAGGTAAAGACAAGAGGTTTTCCTCAATTTCTGAAATGACCCCGTAGTCCGAATTTTGGTCAGAATCATTATGAAGGGACAAATCAGGTGAAGAACCACCAGAGGCAATAACATAAGAATCTGGTTTGTTTCTAGCAAATTTATGATCCTGTTTATATGGCTCCTCTTTATGGGTTGAGGGTCTAGAGCAGTGGTCTCCAAACTGTGGCCCTCCAGATGTTGTAAAACTACAACTCCCAGCATGCCCGGACAGCCGTTGGCTGTCTGGGAATGCTGGGAGTTGCAGTTTTGCAACATCTGGAGGGCCACAGTTTGGAGACCACTGGTCTAGAGTTTGTAGGTAAAACACTGGATATTTTTCTATGCTTAGCTTGTATTTTTGTATGAGATACTTGATCCCCCTAAGTCCTTAGAGTGTTTCTTGGACACATAATTCAAGGGATCGATTCAAGGGATCATCCTGACAATGATGCCTCTTATGTGACACTTTACCAACTTTGTGGAAACCCTTAGCCATATGAGAGGTAGACTCATCAGCCGACCAATAAGGGTCAGAAGGAGGATTTTTGATGGGCAGAGTGGGACACAGCGGACATGGCATGTTTAACAGCAGAATGAATAGATTTATTCACTGTTTCAGTGACTAGAGAGTGGATGTGATCTTCATTAACATATTTGACCTCATTAATCTCAGTCACAGGAATGTCCATGTCATCTGAGGCCATATTAAGATAAATGTATATAGATAAATATATTAATACCTATTTATAGAAATCAAGTATCATTTAGGATATATAAAATATATGTATAAATATTGATAATAAGAAATAAGATTAAAATAAACAGGTAAAACTATATGTAAATATATATATATATATATATATATATATATATATATATATATATATATTGGTGCCCACTGCTGAGGCAAATACAAAATGTGCTAAAAAGAAAGTTGCAACAGCACTCTAGGTCAAAAAATGGAGGCTCTTAGCGCACTTTTTGATCAAAATGTGTCCCCCTCATTCACCACGCGGAAGTGGCCTCATATCGGTTGGGACCCAAACATGATAACTCACCTCTGCTGTGCATATAGCCTCTGACTGTGTGACATGTTGGATCAGCCATTGACTAAACAACCTCCAGTCTGAGAGGGGTGGGGTGTACGGCTAAAGAGGGTGCCACACCCCCAACTTACAAAGTAAAAACAAAAGGAAAAATAGCCAGCACAACAACCCAATACACAGGTGCCCGCTGCTGTGGCAAATACAAAATGTACAAAAAAGAAAGTTGCAACAGCACTCTAGGTCAAAAAATGGAGGCTCTTAGCGCACTATTTGATCAAAATGTGTCCCTCCATCCACCACGCGAAGGTGGCCTCATATCGGATGGGACGCTAACATGATAACTCACCTCTGCTGTGCATATAGCCTCTGAATGTGTGACATGTTGGATCAGCCATTGACTAAACAACCTCCAGTCTGAGAGGGGTGGGGTGCACGGCTAAAGAGGGTGCTGGAGGTGGTTTAGTCAATGGCTGATCCAACACGTCACACAGTCAGAGGCTATATGCACAGCAGAGGTGAGTTATCATGTTAGGGGCCCATCCGATATGAGGCCACCTCCGCGTGGTGGATGGGGGGACACATTTTGATCAAAAAGTGTGCTAAGAGTCTCCATTTTTTGACCTAGAGTGCTGTTGCAACTTTCTTTTTTGTACATTTTGTATTTGCCACAGCAGCGGGCACCTGTGTATTAGGTTGTTGTGCTGGCTATTTTTCCTTTTGTTTTTACTTTGTAAGTTGGGGCGTGTGGCACCCTCTTTAGCCGTTCACCCCACCCCCTCTCAGACTGGAGGTATTTTAGTCAATGGCTGATCCAACATGTCACACAGTCAGAGGCTATATGCACAGCAGAGATGAGTTATCATGTTAGGGTCCCATCCGATATGAGGCCACCTCCGCGTGGTGGATGGGGGGACACATTTTGATCAAAAAGTGCGCTAAGAGCCTCCATTTTTTTACCTAGAGTGCTGTTGCAACTTTCTTTTTACATTTTATATATATATATATATATATATATATATATATATATATATATTTATTTGTGTTCAGGGCTTCACACTCGTGCACGTGATTACAATGGTACATACCTGCCTGTTATGTAGGACATTTAAACTTAACATACCATTCAGATTTGTGCCCAATGACCTCGACGGAGGGCACGCCTTTAGTGGGCATACCATGTAATGGATGAATGAAGAAAAAGAGGGAGGGTTGGGAGAGGTCCGCAAACTTCACAAACACCCCTTCAGTAGGTGGCAGGGGTGCCACCTATGTGTTGTGATGTTGTTGCTCTGAAGACGTGTCAGTAACAAAACAATTACGCAATGCATCCCCCTGCAGACATGGCAAGTATGAAGGGTATACAACTCCCTATGTGTAATGATGTTGTTGCTCTGAAGACGTGTCAGTAACAAACAACTGTGGAGTGCATCCCCCTGCAAACATGGGAGGTATAAAGGGTATACAACCACCTATGAGTCGTGATGTTGTTGCTCTGAAGACGTGTCAGTAACAAACAACTAAGTAGTGCATCCCCTTGCAGACGTTGCCGGTATGAAGGGTATACAACCGCCTATGTGTCGTGATGGTGTTGCTCTGAAAAATGTGTCAGAAAAAAACACTGTGCACTGCAACCCCCTGCAAACGTGGCAGGCATGTTGGCAAACAACTGCTTATGTGTCATGATGTTATTTGCTGGAGACGTGTCTGTGACAATAACATGGTGCGTGCCCTTGGACACAAGGATTAAAAGGTAGAGGCTGAATGTCAGATGTCAACATACAGTGCTAATTTGTGACTGTGATACTGACTTGTGACTAACATGTGGTACGACTACTACAATAACTTGTATGACCTATCATTTGCTGGAATGAAAGCCAATATAACAGCGTGTAGCGTGTACACATGATGTGAACTGTAACATGCGAGGTAAACTAGCATTTGCGTGGTGTGCTGCTCCAATCCTAGCAATGAGTGACACTGACTTGGTGGCGTACATGATACAATTAGTATTGCTAGTAAAAGTAAATTCCACTGTGATAGAAATAAATGCCGGAACTTCCGCTGGAACTAACAGACATAGTAGCAGAACTGGATACACATGCGTGATTGCACAAAATGTCTAACATGATGTGCGAGGGGGGACGGCTATAGTGGGGCAAGTGTGCTATACAATGTATTGATTTAATGGAACTATCAGGAGTATGTATGTAAATTCAAGCATTGACATTGATGTACTCAAAGGCAAGGAGGAAGATAGTTATAGATGGTAGGAGCTCAAATGGATTTATGTTATCTAGGGGTACGAGGCAGGGCTGTGCCCTCTCTCCCCTGCTCTTTGCAAAGGTCATAGAACCATTAGCAGAGAAAATAAGGAGAGATGCCTCTGTAGTAGGGTTTGGAGCGGGAGAGAGAGAGGGTTGGGATTACAATGTATGCAGATGATATTTTATTATTCTTGGAAGACCCAAACAAGTCTCTGGCTAAGGTGATGGAAATAATAAATGACTACGGTAGATTTTCTGGACTGACAATTAATTGGGCAAAATCTATAATTATGCCGTTGGGTGAAGAATGTATAGGGCAGACATATGGATTAAGGGTTATAAAGAAAGGGGAAAAAATGTAAATATTTAGGGATATCTCTAACATGTGAGATAGGGAAGTACAGTCAAATAAATTCAGTACAATTAATTAAGGAGAAGGAAAAGAAAGCGAATATATGGAATGATTTAAAATTATCCAATGCAGAAAAAATTATACTTATTAAGGCAGTGTTGTTGCCAAAAATCTTGTATGTGTTCAGCACCGATTTGGTGTAAGACTAAACTTAAAAAAATTATTATTTCAATATTTAACTCACTAATATGGGGTAGGAAAAGAACAAGAATCAAATTGGAATATTTATGTCAAATAAAGGAGAATGGAAGGTGGGATTTTACGGACATCTACTGGTATTTTATGTCTGGACTAATATATATTTTTTCGATGGAATGGGAAAAACTTACGTTATTTAAATGTTCATTATCTTGTCATGGTGAGATATTTGGAAACATCTTTTAACTATTGGAATCAAGGACACTAGAGGAGGGTAAGTGGAGGAAAATTATGATGGTAAGAAACTTGGTCAAAACATGGAATATCTTTAGGAAAGAAATGGATATAGAAGGGATAATGGAATGAGGCATTATTATTTTACAATGGAATGCAAACATGTACGAGGTGAGTGAGCTAGGAGAATCGAGAACCTAAAGATTAAAGATGTATGGGAGAAAGGTAAATTTAACAACTGGCCAGAATTAAAAGAAAAACTAAATCTAAAGGAGGGTGGATGGCTGGAATACAGAAGTCTTAAAGGAGCTTTTCTTGAATACACAAGGAGAGGAGGAAAAATATACTCAATGGGGGACATTTATCATTAGGTGTCTATTGTAGACACAGATCTACCCCTTTACACTGCTGTCTAATTTACACTCTTGGTCAAGATTTACTAAAGTTGTGCACGTCCTTTGATAAATTTTGTGCAAATATAGAAATGCCCCCCTCGCTCTACCGTGCACTCCTTCTCTACCTCACACAGTACACTGCTCACTGCTCATAGCTAGAAGTGTTGGAGCAGCAGTGTGTGCCGAACAAAACTCTGCATAATAGTAAAATCATAAATCTGTATAAAGTACAAAGAGGGGGAGATTCTCAAAGAATTTTGCTCCAAAAAAAAAAAAAAAATACAAAATCAATTTTTTGCGCGAAAAGTATCGACCACAAGAGCTTTGTGCCGCGGTTTACACTTTTTACATCAGTTTTGTAAAAGTGGGCGTGTCCACGTATATTGTCTGCTTTACATGATATTTATATGTGGGTCCAGTTTACATAAAAAATTTCACACCAGCTTTTTGAAAAATTACAAAAAGGGTTATAGTATTATTGTTTTGGGTTTTTTTTTCGTGTTTTTTTTTTGGGGGGGGGGGGAAAGGGGTTATGTAAGTAATTATATAAACAAAGAATTGTCATTGAAAAATGTTATAAAAAAATAATATATCTATATATATATATATATATATATATATATATATATATATATATATAGATAGAAAACAATGGCACAGCACTCCGAAATTGCAAAAAAAGTGTAAAAATGTATTCCTTCATGTCAAAATTTTAAGCGACGTTTCAGCTCCCCAATGGAGCTTTTTTCAAGCATTCAAGCATGCTTGAAAAAAACTCCATTGGGGAGCTGAAACGTCGCTTTAAATTTTGACATGAATGAATACATTTTTACACTTTTTTTGCAATTTTGGAGTGCTGCGCCATTGTTTTCTATTACATTGACTTTGATCGAGTCGGGGCGTTGGCACCGGGCAATGGTGAAGTAGTGCTGCATTGTTTTTGAATATATATATATATATATATATATATAAATATATATATATATATATATATATATATATATATATATATATATATATACATATATTTATTTATTTATTTATGTATTTATTTTTTCTTGGTCACTTCACCTGCACTCACATTTAAGCTCAGAAATGTTTTATTTATACAGTTATCTCTTGTCTGGGCACTAGTAACCATGGAATATTTCGTGAGATGTTTCCACCAGAATTTTCTTTGAAGGAAAAGTTGGCACAAAAATCGACAATTTTGGCACAAAAAAAAAAAAGTGGTGCAAAAATGAATTCTCACATATTTTCAAAGCAGCAAAAGAGACCTTTGAAAATGTGAGGAGAAAAAAAAGGTGTGAATAATATCGCTTTACAGAAATTACAGTCGTTTTAGTGATTCTCCCCCAGAATGTCTGGATTTAAAAAATTTAATTTTGCTGAACAATCTGTCCCCTTACCTCTATATCTGTGTTTACCAACCAGAATGCCTCCAAGTATTGCAAAACTTGGCATGCTGGGAGTTGTAGTTTTGCAAAAGCTGGAGACACCATGGTAGCAGAAATTAGTGTGCGACATGGGTATGCAGCAGAGCTGAATGTGTGATTATATGTAAGCAAGACCACACACACACTCAACTCTGCTACATACACCTGATCACACTCAGCTCTGCTACATACACACATTCACACACTCAACTCTTCTACATACACATTCACACACTCAGCTCTGCTACATACACAAACTTACACACTCAGCTCTGCTACATACACACATAACACACTCAACTCTGCTACATACACACACACTCAACTCTGCTACATACACACATAACACACTCAGCTCTGCTACATTCCCACATAACACACTCAACTCTGATACATACACACATAACACACTCAACTCTGCTACATACACACATAACACACTCAACTCTGCCACATGCACACATAACACACTCAACCCTGCTAAATACACACACTCACACACTCAGCTCTGCTACATACACACATAACACACTCAACTCTGTTACATACACACATAACACACTCAGCTTTGCTACATTCCCACATAACACACTCAACTCTGCTACATACACAAATAACACACTCAACTCTGCTACATACACACACTCACACACTCAGCTCTGCTACATACACACATAACACACTCAACTCTGCTACATGCACACATTACACATTCAGCTCTGCTACATACACACAATCACACATATACATAGACCTAACAGCTGTACTTCCTTCTCCCTCCCTGCACAATACAGTGGTATATTCCTAGCTGTACGGTCACCATGGTTACATTACACAGGTGTAATCTCCTGCTCTCATCAAGAACTGTGGAAAGTTTGAATTTTACACAGTGTGAAGTGTGATCTGTGCCAGGAAGTATTTCACCCGCACTATAACCCGGTGCATTATCGGGTGTATCACGTTAGACTGCGGGTGAAAGGGTGATCACAAGTGTCCATAATCATTTCATTGTTTTTAAAAGGTACATGAAAAGATTTTAAGTATCACAGAGATAATCTGACTAGCGGCAGAAGCATAGTAATCTCCGCAATTCCCTCTGAAAAATGGAATCGATCATTTAGAGCATCTCGCTAAGTGCAGTCTAAAATAGCTTATATTTGCGTTCCAAAAAAGGTACTTGCGGAAAATTTTTGGGTGTAGAGGAAAAGTACGGGGTTTTGGTATTGATAAATGTGATGGAACTATGATGTAAGTGGGCTCGGAGGACAGGTTATAAAGAACTGTAAAATAGAAGGAGTATATGTTTATTTTAGTTGTTAAAAAATTAGAAAAAGGAAAATAACAAGTGTAAGGTGAAGGGAGGTAATTATGAGGGTCAATGAAATATAAACAGGATAGAGTGGAGTTCCCTGTCCTCCGGGCCCCTTGCTCCTCAATGTATTAATGTACTCAGGACAAAGGGGAGGGGGTGGGATAGGGTGGATATTGATATAAGTAGAATTTTGGAAAAGGGAATGAGTTATGTAATGTGTATAATAATTTCATGAAATAAAGGGAAAAAATGCTGAGTATGACTGCACAGTGAAAATGACATAAAATGCTATCAGTACATGCAGATATAGTAGTATAGGTATTGCTAATGTATGCTCAGGGAATGCTATGCAGTTATGTACCATATGAATACTATGCGCCTATAAAACAGTATATATGCTATGAACGTAGTACCGTATAAAGCTATGAGCGTATGTAGCAATAAAAAGTACCGTATAAGCTATGCCCGTATGTACCATATCAATACTATAAGCGTGTGCTTAGTGTAAAACTACGAGCGTTTCTGCAGTAGAAATGCGATAAGCATATGTATATTATAATTATGTGAATGCATATAGAGCATAGATGCAGATCACTATGCATAGAAATACTATGAGCTTATGCACAGCACAAATGCCACTAGCGTCCAAACAGCACAAACACCATAGGTGCACGGACGCAGAACGCCACCAGTGCACATGCAGTAACAACGCCATGAACACAAATGCCAAGAGCGCATGCGCAGCCCAAAACACCAAGAGTGCATGTGCAGCATAAATACTATGGACGTGTGACCAATGAGAGCATATGAACAATATAGTTACCGAGAACGTGTGAACAGTATAAAGCTATGAGTGTGAGAACAGTATGTCAAGAACAAAAGGACAGTATAACTGCCATGAACGAATGACAGTATAAATGCCACGAGCATATGGACAGTATAAATGCCATGAGTGTATGACAGTATGAATGTCACGACAAATGACAGTATAAAATGCCATGAGCACATGGACAGTATAAATGCCATAAGCGTAAGGATAGTAAAGCCCCAACTTATGAAACAGTATAATTCTATAAGTGTATAAACTGTATAAATGCCATGAGCATTTGATCAGTATAAATGCCATGGGTGTGTGAACAGTATTTTGTATAAATGCCATGAGCATATGATCAGTATAAATTCCATGGGCGTGTGATCAGTATTCAGTATAAATGCCATGAGCATATGATCAGTATAAATACCATGGGCGTGTGATCAATATTCAGTATAAATGCCATGAGTGTATGAACGGTATAAATGCCATGGGCGTGTTAACAGGATTCAGTATAAATGCCATGAGCATATGAACGATATAACTGCCATGAGCTTATGAACCATATAAAACACCATGAGCAGTATGAATGCCATGAACAGTACAAAATACCATGAGGATGAACAGTATGAACTCATTGAGCGTCTGAAACTGTATGAATACCAAAAACATTTGAACCGTGTGGGTGCCATGAACGTAACACTTTACACAATGCCAAGAATATATGAAAGCCATTGATAAGTGGACAGTATAAAACACTATGAGTGTATGGGAGTATGAGCAGGTGAGGTGAACAGAACAAATGAGCTTGCCTAATATAAAATGCCATGAGCGTATGGCCAGATAAATACTGTGAATGTATGTACGACATAAAGCTATAAGTGTGTAAACCGTGAAAAACTATGAGAGTATGAGCAGTATGTCATGAGTGTATGAAAATGAAAAACCATGAGCGTACGGACAGTATGCAGGTCATGACGGTACAAAAGTTGTGTGTATGACTGGTATAAATGCCAAGAGCGTATTGATAGTATGGATGCCGTGACAGTACAAATAAATATTATAAGCATATAAACCGCGTAAATGCCATGAACGTATGAACAGTATGACGTGCCATAAACATATGAACAGTGCCTATGAGCGTATGTGCAGTATAAAACTATGAGTGTACATTCAATGTAAAAGCTTGTACTTGCAGTGTGAAAGTTAGGAGTGAAACGTGTGGAATAATGCTTTGATGCTTTTGATGCTTTTAATGCTTTGTGGCGTGCGTTGGAAATGCACATGCCCTAATGTGACTCTCTTGAACAGTTTGAGTGTAATGGATTGATTGTGCATGAGCTGTTACCTACCACACTATGCCATTCCAACATCAACAAACTGTAAAGCAGTACACCACAGATAGTCATGAGGCACTACTTTGGGCCATTGACTTAATGTAGGCTCCCTACAGTACAGTATACCTCAGAAAGCAGTTTTAGCTGGATATAAAACCAGCACCTTGCTTGGATATGAAAATGAGGCCTTGATGGGACATTGCTCTCAGCATATATGCCCCTATGAGTGAATGAAATGGTATGAATGCACAGTGCAACTGCCGTGGTATGAACACAATGGAAATGCATGGTATAAACTGCCAGGAAATGGCAGCGGCCTTAATGCTCACGTGAACGGAGGAGCTCACTGATGGCGGGAGATATGAACGTTGGATACCACAGCAGCATACTGTGAACTGCCCCTTCCACAAACGTCACAAATGCCCCTTCAGTAGGAGGCAGGGGCGTTATATACCCCTGCTATACAATGTATCGTTGCAGAGGTTCCGCCGGAGAAAATAAAGTGTGTCACTAGTGAAGCAGTAGTAGTAGACGAAAGAAGATAGGAGCGAGCGCGCGAATTGAACAACGGACAAATAGCAAAACCAAGTGAGTAATGAAAAAGGGGGAGGAGATATAAATAGGTGCATGTTAATTAAATAAGAAGAAATAAAATAGAAATAAATGAAAATAAAATTTATGAAGGGAGATAGGAAAAATTAAAAAGTGATAAGAATACAAATTCTCTGCTCTTCCTCCACATCAAGATTACGATTGCGCTATAGAGTTGGTTGCCAGAGTAAAATACCCCAAATGGCGTATTTTCAATAGTGTTGCTCGCGAATATTCGCAATGCGAATTTTATTCCCGAATATCGCATATTCGCGAATATTCGCGAATATAGCGCTATATATTCGTAATTACGAATATTCGTTTTTTTTTTTTTCACAGTACACATCACAGTGATCATCCCTCTCTGCTTCCAGCTTGTGTGGTTTAAAGAAGGCTCTAATACTACTGTGTGAGACTGGTGTGTGCATATGCTAATGTTCGTGTATGCGAATTTTTGCATATGCTATTTTTTTTATATGCTACTTTTCGCATATGCTAATTTTCGCATACGCGGATTTTCGCATATGCGAAAATAAAACGTGAATATTACGAATATGCGAATATTCTCAAATATATGACGAATATTCGTCCATATATTCGCGAATATTCGCGAATTCGAATATGGCCTATGCCGCTCAACACTAATTTTCTATTTGTGGGGTCCCGAAAGAGGGGCCATGAAAGAGTATATATAAACCAGATTACAGAAAGGTCAGATTTAACCCTTGGTGTCCCCATGGGGGCTGTGTTTTTCATTGTCTCTAAAAAAGATGGTGGTCTCAGACCATGTATTGATTACAGAGGATTGAATTAAAGGGGTACTTCTGTGGAAAATATATTTTTTTTAAATCAACTGATGCCAGAAAGTTATACAGATTTGTAATTTACTTCTATTTAAAAATCTTTATCCCTCCACTAGTTATCAGCTGCTGTATACTACAGATGAAGTTCTTTTATTTTGAAATTATTTTCTGTCTGATCACATTGCTCTCTGATGACACCTCTGTCCATGTCAGGAACTGCCCAGAGCAGGATAGGTTTGCTATGGGGATTTGCTCCTGCTTTCGACAGCTCCTAACATGGACAGAGGTGTCAGCAGAGTGGTCAGACAGAAAATGTAGTCAGACAGAAAAGGATTTCCTATGGAGCATACAGCAGCTGATAAATTGAAGAATTAAGATTTTTAAATAGAAGTAATTTACAAATCTGTATAACTTTCTGGCACCAGTTGATTTAAAAAAAAAAAAATCACTTCAGTACCCCTTTAAATAACTGTGAAATATTAATATCCTTTGCCTTTAATTCCTGACTTGTTTAATCAGATGGAAGTGGAAAACTGCCTTTAATACGCCTGAAGGGAATTTTGAATACTTAGTAATGCCTTTTGATTTGAGTAATGCCCCTGCAGTATTTTAAAATCTGGTTAACAACATATTCTGGGAGTTTCTGCAGGTCCTCTGTCAGAATAAATTATTTGTCAAACTTGAGAAATGTGAGTTTGCCATTAAAAAGGTGCAGTTTCTGGGTTACATTTGATGCCTGGTAGATACCAGATGGATACTGCCATGGTCAAGGCTGTGACTGAGTGAGTGAGACCCCCCCCCCCCCCTCACTAAAAGTCTTGCAGAGATTTCTAGGGTTTGCAAACTAGTACAGAAAATTCATGAATAATTTCTCTGTGATCCTGTGCTAGACCATTGACGGATCTTACCCGTAAAGGGGCAGACCGTAATGATTGGTCTCCCTAGGCGCTGGCAGCTTTTGATACCCTCAGGAGTAGTTTTGCCTCTGCGCCAGTATTGATCCAACCTGATCTAAGCAAACCATTCACAGTGGAGGTTGATGCTTTAGAGGACGGGGTAGGAGCAGTGTTGTCACAGGGAACACTGACCCATACTCCCTTACGTCCTTGCATCTTTTTTCACGCAAGTTCTCTGCTGCAGAAATTATCTATGATGTGGGTAATCATGAGTTGTTAGCCATCAAATGGGCGTTTGAAGAATGGAGACATTATCTAGAAGGAGCCGTGCATCAGGTTACAGTCCTCACTGATCACAAAAATTAAACTTTTCTAGAGTCTGCCAAATGACTTAACCCACGTCAAGCTTGTTAGGCTTTGTTCTTTACCAAGTTCACTTTCTCTATTACTTATAGACCAAAGTCTAAGAATATAAGAGCCGATGCTCTATCTAGGAGTTTTAGTGCATGTGAGACCTTGGATTCTGGCCCTGACACTATTCTGCCAAAAGGTATTGTGGTATCAGCCTTCTTCTCAGATTTGACATATAAGATCCAAGCCGATCAAGGTTTGGTACCTACTGATGCTTCTTGGGGCAAAATATTTCTGCCTAGTCAATTTCGCTTTCATATAATTGAAGAGGGCCATAACTCTCCCTTGGCAGGTCACCCAGGTATAGAGTGGCCTACGCTCACTAGAGATGTTAAGGCCTTTGTGTCGGCTTGTGAGACTTGTGCCCAGACAAAGTCTCCCTGATCACGCCCTGCAGGTTAATTATGTGAACTTCCTATCCCAGAGAGACCTTGAACCCATATTTCCATGCATTTCATGATGGATTTCCCAATTCCGAGGGTAAAACTGTTCTGTGGGTAATAGTGGACAGATTCAGCAAACAATGCCATTTGGTACCATTCCACAAACTTCCCTCTGCTCAAGTGTTAGCGGACTTGTTTGTCAGACACATTGTCTGTTACCATGGGCTACCTGTTGTTTTGGATATAGGTGTACAAATAGTTTCCAATTCTGGCAGGCGTTTTTTAAAAGAATGGGGGTTGAATTGTAATTTTCGTCCGCGTTTCCCCCTCAGTCGTGCGGCTAAGCAGAAAGAATTAACCAGAGTATTGAGCAATATCTTCGGTGTTATGTTACTGACAAGCAGAATGAGTGAGTTTCATACTTGGCACTGGCCAAATTTTCCATCAATAATCAATAATCTTCTACCAGTATGTCACCATTCTTTTGTGTGTATGGGTTCAATCCTCGGTTCACCTCTTGTCCAGAAAGTTCTAATAACAATCCAGAGGTGAGGGGGGGGGGGCGTGGCTGGCGCCGGACATGAGCGGTCGCATAGAGCTGTAGCTCCCGCTCCTATGCCCGTACCTGGATAAATCCTGAGGGTATCCTGACCTGCTTTCCGATCCGGACCTAACCCGAATGTCCAGGGATGTCTCCTAAACAGGACCCGTCCCGTACCAAGGGTGGTGCGGCTGCTGACAAGCTCCGAGCATTTGCAAGAGACCCGGCCCAAGATGGCGCCCGCGCCTCTCACATACCCAAGAGGCTGCATCCTGCTTCTTCTCCCTGCAGCCCTGAGGCAGCGGTGGGTGGCGACTCTGCTCCGGAGCTGACCCTGGGGGAGGTATCGGCACAGCTGCTTGCGGCAATCACCTCCTGCCAAACCACCCTCACGGGCAAGATCGAGGAGGTTAAGATTGATGTGGGTCTGCTCAGGCAAGATATGCAGGCCCTGAGGGAGAGGGTTACCCATGCGGAGGGGAGGATCTCTGTCATTGAGGACACTTTAGCTCCAGTCACTACCTCTATATCTGAGATGACTTCGCAGCTAGAACTGTGCAGACAAAAAAACGATGATTTAGAGAACCGATTAACCCCTTCATGACCCAGCCCATTTTCACCTTCAGGACCTGGGCATTTTTTGAAAATCTGACCACTGTCACTTTAAACATTAACAACTCTGGAATGCTTTTACTTATCATTCTGATTCCGAGATAGTTTTTTGTGACATATTCTACTTTATGTTATTGGTAAAATTTCACTGATATTTGCATCCTTTCTTGGTAAAAAATCTAAAAATTTCATGAAAATTTTGAAAATTTAGCATTTTTCTAACTTTGAAAGTCTCTGCTTGAAAGGAAAATGGATATTCCAAATAAATTACATATTGATTCACATATACAATATGTCTACTTTGTGTTTGCATAAAAAAATTGACAAGTTTTTACTTTTGGAAGACACCAAAGGGCTTCAAAGTTCCGCAGCAATTTTCCAATTTTTCTCAAGATTTTCAAAATCGTAATTTTTCAGGGCCCAGTTCAGGTTGGAAGAGAATTTTAAGGGTCTTCATATTAGAAATACCCCATAAATGACCCCATTATAAAAACTGCACCCCCCAAAGTATTCAAAATGACATTCAGTAAGTGTTTTAACCCTTTAGGTGTTTCACAGGAATAGCAGCAAAGTGAAGGAGAAAATTCTAAATCTTCATTTTTTACACTCGCATTTTCTTGTAGACCCAATTTTAGAATTTTTACAAGGGGTAAAAGGAGAGAAATCACCCTAAAATTTGTAACCCAATTTCTCTCGAGTAAGGAAATACCTCATATGCGTATGTAAAGTGTTCGGCGGGCGCAGTAGAGGGCTCAGAAGGGAAGGAGCGACAATGGGATTTTGGAGAGTGAGTTTTTCTGAAAGGGTTTTTGGGGGGCATGTCCCATTTAGGAAGCCCCTATGGTGCCAGAATAGTGGACCCCCCCACATGTGACCCCATTTTGGAAACTATACCCCTCATGGAATTTAATAAGGAGTGCAGTGAGCATTTACACCCCACTGGCGTTTGACAGATATTTGAAACAGTGGACTGTGCAAATCAAAAATTTTATTTTTCATTTTCACGGACCACTGTTCCAAAAATCTGTCATACACCAGTGGGGTGTAAATGCTCCCTGCACCCCTTATTACATTTCGTGAGGGGTGTAGTTTCCAAAATGGGGTCACATATGGATATTTATTGTTTTGCGTTTGTCAGAACTGCTGTAACAATCAGCCACCCCTGTGCAAATCACCTCAAATGTACATGGTGCACTCTCCCTTCTGGGCCTTGTTGTGCGCCCCCAGAGCACTTTGCGCACACATATGGGGTATCTCTGTACTCAGGAGAAATTGTATTACAAATTTAGAGGGTCTTTTTTCCCTTTTACCTCTTGTGAAAATGAAAAGTATAGGGCAACACCAGCATGTCAGTGTAAAAATTTTATTTTTTTACACTAAAATGCTGGTGTAGACCCCAACTTCACCTTTTCATAAGGGGTTAAAGAAGAAAAAGCCCCCCAAAATTTGTAAGGCAATTTCTCCCGAGTACGGCGATACCCCATATGTGTCCCAAAACTGTTGCCCTGAAATACGACAGGGCTCCAAAGTAAGAGAGAGCCATGCGCATATGAGGCCTGAATTAGGGATTTGCATAGGGGTGGACATAGGGGTATTCTATGCCAATGATTCCCAAACAGGGTGCCTCCAGCTGTTGCAAAACTCCCAGCATGCCTGGACAGTCAATGGCTGTCCGGCAATACTGGGAGTTATTATTTTGCAACAGCTGGAGGCTCCGTTTTGGAAACAGTAGCGTACCAGACGTTTTTCATTTTTTTGGGGAGGGGGGGCTGTGTAGGGATATGTGTATATGTAGTGTTTTTTACTTTTTATTTTAGGTTAGTGTCAGTGTAGTGTAGTGTTTTTAGGGTACAGTCACATGGGCAGAGGTTCACAGCAAGTTTGCCGCTGGAAGTTTGAGCTGCAGCGCAAAATTTGCGCCATCTCAAACTTGCAGCACTCACTGTAAACCTCCGCCCATGTGAGTGTACCCTGTACATTCACATTGGGGGGAGGGGGCAAACATCCAGCTATTGCAAACTCCGAGCATGCCCTTTGGCTGTCCGTGCATGCTGGGAGTTGTAGTTTTGCAACAGCTGGAGGAACACTGGTTTGGAAACACTAAGTTAAGTAATAAATTTTCAAGTGTTTTGCAACCAAACTTAGTGTTTCCAAACCAGTGTGCCTCCAGGTGTTGCAAAACTACAACTCCCAGCATGCATGGTCTGTCAGTGCATGCTGAGAGTTATAGTTTTGCAACAATTGCAACAGCTGGAGGCACTGAGGTAGGAAACGGACAATGTTTCCCAACTAGTGTGCCTCCAGTTGTTGCAAAACTACAACTCCCAGCATGCCCAGACTGCCCAGGTATGCTGGAAGTTGTAGTTCAGCAATATCTGAAGGATCAGATGTTGCTGAACTACAACTTCCAGCAAGCTTGGGCAGTCTGGGCATGCTGGGAGTTGTAGTTTTGCAACATCTGGAGGTCCACAGTTTGGAGACCACTGTATAATGGTCTTCAATCTGTGCTCTTCCAGATGTTAGAGAACTACAACTCCCAGCATGCCTGGACAGACTGAGCATGCTGAGATTTGTAGTTTTGCAACATCTGGAAGAGCACAGATTGGAGACCATTATACAGTGGTCTCCAAACTGAGGACCTCCAGATGTTGCAAAACTACAACTCCCAGCATGCCCAGAAAGCCAAAGGCTGTCTGGGCATGCTGGGAGTTGCAGTTTTGAAACTCCCAGAGGCAGCAGTGAGATCGCTTTACGGCGATCTCACTGCTGCCAATGAAGATGCCGCACTGCTGCCAGAAACTCACCACCGGGACGCCGCTCGCGCCGGGACCGCCTGGAGGACGCCGCTCGTGCCGGGACCGCTCGGTACACCGCTCGGACGGGTAGCAGCTGGAGGGGGGGGGGGTTGAAACCCCTCGTGGTCGCATGGTAAGATGGCTGGCTATCAGTGATAACCACCATCATTCCGGGCGCTGCGGGGTGCCGCGAGTAGCGGCAAAAATGTTCATGACGTACCTGTATGTCATGGGTCGGGAACACCTTGCCACCCATGACGTACAGGTATGTCATAGGTCTGGAAGGGGTTAAGGAGAAATAATATACGTATAATTGGCATGCCTGAGAGATCTGAAGGCTCAGCGCCTGGTGCTTTTGTGGAGCAGTGGCTTAAGGATATTTTCCCGAATCCCTCCTATTCTGTTGCTTTTACTGTGGAGCGGGCACACCGTGTCCCTGCAAAGCCCCCTCCCCCAGGGGCCCCCCCTCGGCCCTTGCTCGCCAGAATATTGAATTGTAATGACCGGGACCTTATTCTCCGCTTAGCTAGACAAGCTCCTGATCTGACCTATGACAATGCCAAGATTTCCATTTTCCCTGATTTTTCGGCGGACTTACAACGCCGCAGAGCAACGTTTGTGGAGGTTAAACGCAGGCTGAGAGATTTGGGCATCGTTTACACCATGGCATATCCTGCACATCTTAGAGTTGTGGATGGTGACCGTGCTGTGTTTTTTTACTGACCCTGGAGAAGCTGCTGAATGGGCCAGACGTCACAGAGGATCTCCTAGACGTTGAACTTTCTGTTTGCCTTGCCCTATTTGTACCTGGACTTGGATGATATGCTGGTATTGCTGATGAGTATAGCATCTGTGTCGTACCTGGACTACGATTTTCCTTTTCTCTTTTCTCTGCTGATCACTGGACTTTTTTGTCTTTCTCCTACGCTTTTTTTTCTTAGTCTCTCTCCCCCCCCCCCCCCGTGATTCTCCCTCTTCTTTATTCTTCCTCATTCTTCTCCTTTTCTCTCTCTGCTCCCCCTCTGCCCCCCCCCCTCTTCTCCCTCCCTCCCCTCTCCCCCCCCTTTTTTCCTCTCTCACTCTCCTCTTTCCCCCTCCCTCCTCATCTCATCCCTCCTCTCCTCCTTCTCCTCTTTTCTCTTTTTCCACCCCCCTATCCCCTTTCTCCTATTTCCCCTCTCTCATCTTTCCCCCCTCCTTTTCTTGTTTCTTCCTCTAGGCTCTTCCTTAGTTTCTCTTTTTCTCTCCTTTATATCTCTCCCTTTTTCTTCTCTCCCTCACCCTTCTCTTTTAACCCTCCTCTCCCCCTCTTTTTGCTTCCCCCCTGTGATGCCGGGTGTTGCTCCTTCTCTGGGGCGGACATCCCATGGTCCTCATTTTTTTTTTTTTCAACTTTGATGTGGTTGGGATCTGGAGGGTTGGCAGGCCCTCATTTCATGTGAACTTACACGGGCTTCCCCGCATGGCCTAGAGCCACTATGCTACTGTTGGCTCAACCGTGGGAACCATGGACTTGGACTTTTGTTTGGTTTTTTATTGTTTTATTGTTTTTCGCTCCTTCTACTGTGTGGGTACTCTAACATATGTATCATTTGTGGGATTCCTCATATTCTATGCCTCTAAGGGCAGATACTCCCTGATTTGTTACCTCACCTCATGTTTTAGTCTCTGCATACACATGTTTTTCCACCAGTTGTATGGCTAATCTGAAATTTCTTACCTGGAATGTCAGGGGACTGGGAACACCTAAGAAGAGGGCCCTGGTCTCACATTTGAGAGTCCATAACCCCCATATTATCTGCCTTCAGGAAACCCATATGGTTCCCAATAATCTTCGTACTTTTCGTAAGCAGTGGGTTCAGTGAGCTAGCCACTCTTGTTACTCTACTTACTCGAGAGGAGTTTCCCTGTTGGTGCATAGGTCGTTGAGGAGGGAGGTGGATCAAGTCCATGTGGAACTGGTGGGACGGTATATCTTTGTGCATGCCTTTATCAATAATACCCCGTTTGTCCTCCTTGGAGTGTATAACCCCCCCCCCCCCCGCTACGCTGGAGGTTTTACATCTGGCGGCCTTGTTCACTGCTGGTTTTCCCCATGCCCGAGTGTTATGCTTGGGTGACTTTAATTTAACACCTGATCCCCTTTTGGACCGCTTTCATGCAACACCTCCAATGTCTGGACCATCTTTCCCTACTCCCTTGGTTTCTTTCATGCTTGAGGTGGGCTGGTTGGATGTATTCAGAAGCAGGTACCCCCGTCTAGTCCAATATTCCTGTTATTCTATAGGTAGTCATGCATTGTCCCGGATTGACTTAGCATGTTGCAATTCCCTTTTTTACCCCTTGGTGCAGAATGTGTTTTTTGGGCCGCGTGCCATCTCTGACCACTCCCCTATGGTGGTGGAGATCGCCTTGTCCCAGGTGACTCATGCTCGGAGGTGGAAGGTACCTCCTTTTTGGCTGAAACTATTGGGCCCCCAGGATAGGATACCCGACCAACTTCAAACATTCCTTGCTATGCACCATCCGGTACCTGATACGTTGTTGCTGTGGGAGACCCTTAAGGCCTTCTTGAGAGGCTGTTTGAGATCTTCTATTTCTTTTATTAAAAGGGAGTCGTCCATCACGGAGGCGGAGCTGGCTCGTTCCTGTACGGAACTGGAGGCGGCCTATGTAGCAGACCCCACTGAGGTACACAAGCATGCATGGCTCTCCACTGGTAGGCAATACATGCTTCACCTTAATGAAAAGAATAACCGCAAATTGTTCTTTACTAACCAATTCTATTTTGAGCACGGCAATCAATCTAGCAAATTGTTGGCCCACCTGGTCAATCAAAACCAGGCGGCGCCCCCTATTCTTAGAATTGCTTCTGAGTCGGGCCAATTGTTGATGTCCAATGAGCTTATAGCTCAGCGGTTCGAGCAATATCATGCTTCTTTGTATACTTCCCAAGTTGCTTACTCGAGAGACGATCTTAGTTCCTATTTAGCCTCTATACGGTTCCCCACATTGTCCTTGGACTCCGTTTCTCTGTTGGACGCTCCCATCACTGTGGAAGAGGTCTCTGATGCCCTTTCGGGCATGCAGAGGGGTAAGGTTCCGGGGCCTGATGGCCTCCCGGTGGAGGTGTCTATTAAATACGCTGAGTGGTTACAGGCTCCCTTGAAAGCCATGTACGATTCGGCGTTTGCTGAGGGGTGCCTCCCGCCTTCATTGTATGATGCTAACATTGTGATGTTACTCAAACCTGATAAGGATCCCTCCCTGTGTAGTTCGTATAGACCCATTTCCTTGGTCAATGTTGATTATAAGATTTTGACTAAAATTCTTGCCAATCGATTGAACAAGGTGATATTGTCTATTATCCATAACGACCAAATGGGTTTTATGCCCAGCAAATCCACCTCTGAGAATATTAGATGTGTGCAGGTTACGATTCAATTGGGGACGGTGCTGAAGGAAGATTGGGCCTTGGCCTCGTTATATGCGGCCAAGGTGTTCGGCTCAGTGGAATGGGGGTACTTGAGAGAGGTGCTCGCCCGCTTTGGTTTCGGCCCCGGGTTTATTCGCTGGGTGTCTATTTTATATTCCTCCCCTAGTGCCCGAGTTGTGGTGAACGGCTTCATGTCTGGCTCCTTTGCCTTGGGCAGGGGCACACGTCAGGGGTGCCCCCTGTCGCCACTTTTATTTGCGGTGGCGGTGGAACCCCTGGCTGTTCTCCTAAGGCAGGACCCAACGTACCGTGGTATAGTGGTGGGTGACAGAGAGGACCATTTAGGTCTCTATGCAGATGACCTTTTCCTGTTCATGTCATGCCCTCTGGAGACCCTTCCTATTGCTATATCTGTCATTAATAGATTTGGGGATTTTTCAGGTCTTAGGATCAACTGGTCCAAGTTGGCTTATATGCCTTTGCTCCCTTATACTGGGTCCTCTGTTTTATGCGGCCTACCTGTGGTATCTTCCTTCAAGTATCTAGGTATAGTCATTAGAGATGAGCGAATCGAATCTGACGAACCCAAATTCGTTACGAATTTCAGGAAAAATTTGATTCTGATCGAATACGAACTTCGCCGCGATTCGATCGCACAAATCGCTTTATTAAACTCCATTTTCCTGCGTTCTAGGCTGTTTTAGACCTGAGATGGTGGCTCCACATGACAGTACATGGGGCAAGGCACCATGGGAGGGCGGGAAGCTGGCACGGGAATCAAGGTAGGCGGGCTGACCCTGAATCACATGTCAGATGCAGCCTATCAGTGTTCACTGACCCCTGTGATGTCACAGCCCTATATAATCGGCGGCCATCATTTCTTCTATGCACGAGATAGGGAAAGGAAGTGACTGCCCGTCTGTGTGCTGATCGCATACAACAGCGTTCTACAGCATCCGACCGCTATGAGTAGTGGTAACATCAGCATTAGGGAAAGACACAGGGCACAGTGTTTCTGCTGTTCTGAACGAGAACGATTCTAGCAAATCCAGAAAAAAAAAGTTTTTCCTGCGTAGAAATACGCTTAACAGTGCCCTTATCATTGCAAAGGGCCTACATACAACCAAATCATGTACCATATACTACCTTTTTTTCTGTCTCTATGCTATACACCTGCTGGTGTATGAAAGAAAAAAAAAAGTTTTTCCTGCATATAAATACGCTTAACAGTGCGCTCATCATTGCAAAGGGCATACATACAACAAAGTAGTGTACTATTTACTACCTGTTTTTCTGTCTCTGTGCTAAATTCAGTGGTATTCCACATAGTATACACTTGCTGGTGTATGAAACAAAAAAAAAAAGTTTTTTTCTGCATATAAATACGCTTAACGGTGCGCTCATCATTGCAAAGGGCCTACATACAACCAAGTAGTGTACTATTTAGTACCTGTATTTCTGTCTCTGTGCTAAATTCAGTGCTATTCCACACATTGGTATACACCGGTTGGTGTATACAACAACAAAAATGAGTTTTTTCTGCGTATAAATAAGCTTAACAGTATGCTCATCATTGCAAATGGCATACATAGAACCAAGCAGTGTACTATTTACTACCTGTTATTCTGTCTCTGTGCTAAATTCAGTGCTATTCCACACATTAGTATACACCTGCTGGTGTATTAAACAAAAAAAAGCGTTTTTTCTGCCTAGAAATACGCATACTCATCATTGTAAAGGGCATACATACAACAAAGGAGTGTACTATTTAGTAACTGTTATTCTGTCTAGGGCCTACATACTGTGAAAGGACAGCCGTAAGTAATCGCCTGCTGCTGTTCTAGACAAATACCGTTTAAAGAGTAGTGTGGCGTATTGTAATACCCTTATAAACGCACTAAGTATGTCAGGCAGGGAAGTGCCAGGATGTGCACAGAGAAGGGGCAGAGGCCTACATACATCAGGCAGAGTTGGCAGCAGACTTGGGGTGAGTGGCAGCAGGAATCGCAGCAATAGGCCTGAGCTCCCGTTAACACCCTGCGGTCGTGTCGTCGACCCATCTCTCTTCGTCAATTGGTTTGCACACTCATCTCCATCATCACAAGCGACATGTGACAACCCCAGTCAAGAGTCAGTGGGTTCCTCAGACACAACCCTCAGTTGGCATGGCCCGGGAGCAGTCCCCATAATCCCATTGCCTTTGTCCTATGCTGTTCCCTCTCCCAAAGAAATATCTCATGCTTTGAGTTCAGCTCCACTATTTAGTGAGGATGATGTAATAGAGGACAGTCAGCAGCTAATGGGCAGCCAAGAATGTGAGGAGACATGCATCGCTTGCTCCGCAAGGCGGCCAAGTAGTGATGCGGAGAGTGATGTGGGAGGCGGTGTTGCAATTGTTCAGGGTCCTGAAGCAGACACTGTTGTGGAACCTGAGGAGGACATCAGTGACGTGCACACATCTTTTGATGATGATGAAGCCGATCGCAATTGGGAGCCGGGTGCAGAAGCCGGGGCTTCATCATCATCAGGAGATGAGATTTGCTCTTTGTCTATGAGGCAGCAAGGCAGTAGCACGGTTGGCAATCAGCGTGGTGGTGGCTGTAGTGGAAATTCAGGAGCCAAATGTGCCAGGGGGAGATCACCTGCTTCGCGGCAAGCTACCATTCAGGGAGGTAGTGGAACAGGGGTTCCTGGAGACGGCGCCAATAGCAGTCAAATAGTGCGGACTGCGGGTGGGAAAATCAGCTACTCTGCGGTGTGGTTGTTCTTCATAAAGAATCTGGAGCCACATACAAAATCTATCGGCAGAAAGTGAAGCATGGCCAGGGTCCCAATCTCGGCACCACGGCCCTGCGTCAACACATGATTCGCCACCATAAAGCGGCCTGGGATAACCGTGGCTCCGATGTAATGGTCCAGCCTGCCGCATCACCCAGTGGCCATCCGCTCCCTCCATCATCCAGCCAAGGCTCCACCACCTCAGCCGAAGGGAGCATTGTGTCAAACCCTCCTTCTGGCGCTCCTGCTTCTTCCGCTTTTAGTCAGCCATTCCGCCAACAATCGATAGGCGAAGCCATGTCCAAGAGACAACAGTATGCGCCCACTCATCCAACGGCGCAGAAGTTGAATGTGCTGCTGTCCAAGTTGCTGGCGTTGCAGTCCCTCCCTTTCCAACTGGTGGACTCTGCAGCTTTCAGGGAATTGATGGCTTGTGCCGAGCCCAGGTGGAGAGTCCCAAGCCGTCATTTCTTTGCGAAGAAGGCAGTACCAGCCCTAAATAAGTTTGTACAAGAGAAGGTGTGCCAGTCCTTGAGCCTGTCGGTGTGTTCAAAAGTGCACGGCAGCACCGACGTTTGGAGCTGTAACTACGGGCAGGGACAATACATGTCTTTTACGGCCCACTGGGTAAATGTTGTTCCTGCACAGCCACAACAGCAACTTGGACAGGTCACACCGCTTCCTCCTCCACACTCTCCCTCCCAGGCAGTTGGTCTTTTTACAGTGTGCGCCTCCTCCTCCTCCCCCGTGTCCTCGGCCTCCACTGCACATCCAAATCTTGGTGGCCCTTCATCGTACCATGTATGTAGGGCACAGTGGTGTCAAGCCGTCCTTCACATGGTTTACCTTGGCGAACGGAGTCACACAGGTGAGGAACTGCTAAAGTTCATTCGTGAAGAAATCCAAGTATGGCTTACTCCACGAAATCTGGAAATGGGAACCATGGTGACCGACAATGGAAAGAACATCGTGGCCGCACTGTGACAAGCAAGTGTGAACCATTCGCCCTGCATGGCACACGTGTTGAATCTGGTTGTCAAGAAGTTCATCAAGTCTTCACCCCATTTGCAAGACATCTTGAAAATGGCAAGGAAACTGTGCATGCACTTCAGCCACTCGTACACCGCCAAGCACACTTTGCTTGAGCTGCAGCGTCAGAACGGTATCCCCCAACATAGTCTCATTTGTGACGTTGCCACACGTTGGAATTCCACCCTCCATATGTTGGACAGACTATACGAACAAAGAAAAGCCATCACAGATTTTTTGATGATACAAGCAGATAGGAGTACTCCCCTGTGTAACTTCAATGTGAACGAGTGGCAGCTCATACGTGACACCTGCCGTTTTCTGAGGCCCTTTGAGGAAGCCACATTTTTTGTTAGTCGCTCGAATTACGCCATGAACGACGTAATTCCACTCCTACATTTACTCCAAAAAATTATTGAAAACATGGCTGGTCACGGCAATGGAGATGTTGCTCCTACATCAGAAGGCTACATGAGTCCTGTGGGGGATGAACTGGAGGAGGAGGAGGATGATGAGGGGCAGAGCGGAGCACAGTTTACGGTGGATGAGATGGCCGGTGTTTCTAGTCATTGGAAAGGAGGAGCAGGAGCAGCCAGAGGAGCTGGATGGTTTTTATGAGGGAGGCGAGACAGAGGACCCAGACACACCGTGGCAGTATGCAGTGGAGATGGAGGCAGGTAGTCTCTGCGAGTCACTGTCACAAATTGCACGATGCATGCTGAGTTGCTTGCGTAGTGACCCCCAAATTGTCAAAATCCGTCAGCGCGATGACTTCTGGATCTCCACCTTATTAGACCCTCGCTACCGGCCCAGAATGGGGGCCTTTTTTACACCCACTGAGAGGGAGGACAAACTAACCTACTACAGAGAGCTTCTACGTAGTCGGTTGGCCGATGCCCATCTGCCACATGGTCCATCCACTCGCAGGTCTGACTCGGGGGGCCCTCTGCCCTCACCTTCCACTGCCACGGCTGCTGGGGAGGGGCGGGGTGGCAAGAGCAGTACCGGCTGAATCAGCAGCAGCCTGAGTCTACAGTCGCTGATGAGTAGCTTCCTTTAGCCGCATAGTGAAGCTACTCATCAGCAGCAGGTGGACATGGAGCAGGACCTTAACCAGCAGGTGGTGGCATACCTCGACATGACCGTGCCAACAACCGTTGAAGATCCGCTGGACTTCTGGGCAGCCAAACTCGATTTATGGCCGCAACTAGTGGAGTTTGCCCGGAAAAGCTGTCCTGTCCGGCCAGTAGTGTGCCATCAGAGCGTGTGTTTAGTGCGGCCGGGGCCATAGTCACCCCAAGGCGAACTCGTCTTTCCACTAAAAATGTGGAGAGACTGACGTTTGTCAAGATGAATCAGGGATGGATCAGCCAGGATTTCCAGCCACCAATGACAGATGGGTCTGAGTAGATTGGCCATGCTCCTACAACAAAATTTTCTCTATTATGGTTGGTTATGAAACCCTCTGGGGCAGACCTGGGCATTGTACGGCCTGCTTGCCACATACGGCCCTTTGATTGGCTCTGACCGGCCCGCGCTGACTTGGGGACAACTATGCTGCCTAATTTGGGGGACAAGTATGCTCCTAATCTGGGGGATAACTATGCTCCTAATCTGGGGGACATCTATGCTGCCTAATCTGGGGGACAAGTATGCTCCTAATCTGGGGGACATCTATGCTGCCTAATCTGGGGGACAACTATGTTCCTAATCTGGGGGACAACTATGCTCCTAATCTGGGGGACATCTATGCTGCATAATCTGGGGGACAAGTATGCTCCTAATCTGGGGGACATCTATGCTGCCTAATCTGGGGGACATCTCTGCTGCCTAATCTTGGGGACATCTATGCTGCCTAATCTGGGGGACAACTATGCTCCTAATCTAGGGGACATCTATGCTGCCTAATCTGGGGGACAACTATGCTCCTA
Organism: Hyla sarda; assembly: GCF_029499605.1. Lineage (NCBI taxonomy): Eukaryota > Metazoa > Chordata > Amphibia > Anura > Hylidae > Hyla > Hyla sarda. Next base: position 108,010,274 of record NC_079191.1, on the reverse strand, counting down.
ATCTGGGGGACATCTATGCTGCCTAATCTGGGGGACAATTATGCTCCTAATCTGGGGGACATCTATGCTGCCTAATCTGGGGGACATCTATGCTCCTAATCTGGGGGACAACTATGCTCCTAATCTGCGGGACATCTATGCTGCCTAATCTGGGGGACAATTATGCTCCTAATCTGGGGGACATCTATGCTGCCTAATCAGGGGGACATCTATGCTCCTAATCTGGGGGACAAGTATGCTCCTAATATGGGGGAAACTGATGCTTCTGGCCTTGGGCCTATAATTTTTTGAAGTTTAGCAGTAGCTAAACTAGTTTTTGGGGGGGGATTGTGAAGCCCTGGTGTGTACTCGTGCATCAGCCAACTACAGGCTGTGTCATTCAGGCAATATATGGGTTACTGTTGCCGCTGTGGGGCCTGGGTCAGGTAATATTAAATTTTCTCATAGGTAGCACCCGCTATCCAAAATCTTTTTAAAAAATGTCTAAAATGTTGGTGTTTTTTGGCGGGGATTGTGAAGCCCTGGTGTATACTTGTGCATCAGCCAACTCCAGGCTGTGTCATTCAGGCAATATATGGGTTACTGACACCGCTGTGGGGCCTGGGTCTGGTAATTTCAAATTTTCTCATAGGTAGCACCTGCTATCCAAAATCTTTGGTTTAAATTTCTTAATTCATCTTTTAATCTTAGGGTTTGTGAAGGCCTAGTGCCTACTCATGCTGCTGGCAACTCCGGGCTGTGCCATTCATCCACTATATGGTGTCCTTATGCTGCCAACACCTCCACGCTGTGCCATTCAGCTACTATATAGTCTCCTCATGCTGCCAACACCTCCTCGCTGTGTCATTCAGCCACTATATGGTGTCCTCATGCTTCAGCCTCATCCAAGCTGTGTCATTCAGCAACTATATGGTCTCCTCATGCTGCCAACACCTCCATGCTGTGTCATTCAGACACTATATGGTGTCCTCATGCTGCAAACACCTCCACGCTGTGTCATTCTGCCACTATATGGTATCCTCATGCTGCCAACACCTCCACGCTGTGCCATTCAGCCACTATATGGTCTCCTGACACTGATGCCCCCACCAGGCTCTGTCATTGTGCTGCTTTGAGGCAGTGATTCTAAGAGCGATGCCGGTAATCTGCATGTTATTCTGAATAACAGTATTATTTCACTACCCCGGCACACTCCACATGCGTTTTAGGACAAAGCAAAGTGTTCTATACCCCTATAAAGGCTGTATGTAGCCTTTTTAAATATTGATTCGCCGCGAACAAATTCGGATCGAAACAAACTTTTTCGGAAAATTCGGCGAATCAGCCGAATCGAATTTTTGAAAAGTTCGCTCATCTCTAATTGTGATGCATAGGGATTGCGGTTTGGACCACTCTGTTAATGTGTTAATGTCTTATCTAGCCTTTCCTATGTCAGAGATAAGTTTAAGGTTTGGGGTGCGCTCCCTTTAATTGTCCCTGGCTGGATTAATTTAGTGAAGATGATTGTTTTGCCCAAACTGCTTTATTTGCTAGAACACTCATCTAAACCGGTCCCTGTAACATTTTTTAAGTCCCTCAATTCCTTACTGATTCCCTTTATATGGGGATCGGGTAGATCCAAATAAAAAATCGCTACTTTGCAGCACCCTAGGGATCTTTGAGGTGCTGCACTCCCTGACTTCAGGTGTTATTATTTAGCGGGGCAGCTTCACTATATTAGGCATTGAGTAGTGTATGATCCCCTCCCCAATTCTGAATACCACTTAGCTTATTATTTAGGTCCCGCTTCTTTGAGGACGTTTTTGGAGGGTGCCCCTCCCCGTACCCGTAGGTTACTCCCTCTTCATAGGCTAGCACTCCAGGTGTGGCGACAGGCGCAAGTGACTACGTCTTACACTGGCATCAAGGCAGACCTCCCCTTATGGTGCAACCCCCACTTTCTGCATCTGTCTGACACTTTAGATCCCTCTTTTTGGACAGCACACGGGGTTACTACACTGGGTGACTTGTACAGCAATGATATCCTTAAATCCTTTTCTCAGGTACAACAGGACTTTCCCGTTGCCTGCACTGCATTTTATAAGTATCTCCAACTACGACATGTGCTGACTGCACAGTTCCCTCCTCCTAGGCCTCCTATTTCTGATTATTCACTTATAGGTGTCCTACGATCACAGGGCCCGAGGGGTTTAGTTTCTATTCTCTACACTCACCTTACTAGGACCAAAATTGCTAAACTGGATAACATGGCTGAGGGGTACTGGAGTGCGCACTTTCCTCCTTGACAGTGGAAGAGTGGTCGGAGGTACTGTCTTCTCACCTTACCGTGTCACCTGCTGCAAATAATAAGCTTATTCAGTTGTATATAATTCATCATTGTTATCTTACCCGGTTAGATTGTGTAGAATGGGTCGTGCGCCCTCTTGCGAATGCCACAGGTGTCACGCTCCTGATGCTGACTTTTGGCATCTAATATGGCAGTGCCCCTTCCTTCAATCATTTTGGCAAGAAGTTGTTAGTTTTTTATCTACCCCTATTTCTATCCCTGTGCCCTTGGATCCCCTGGTGTGTCTCTTCGGAGCCTTACCGGAGGAGTCTTGGCAACATCACATGAGGATCTTTCTCCGTGAGGTGCCCTTCCTGGCTAGGAAGGCCACTGCGCTACGATGGATGGATCCTTGACCCCCCTCCCTCTCTCAGTGGAAAAAGTTGGTCAATAATATTGTCCCATATGAACAGTTGGTTTACAAGCACAGAAACTGTCCTGATAAGTTTAATAAAGTGTGGGGCTTGTGGTGTGGGTCCCCTCTTACCCGGTACTCCCCCTCAGCTTATACTTCTATGATGACCTCTGGCTCATTTGGCTCTCCCTTTTAAATTGCACTTGGTAGCTGGATATATTATGGTACCTTCCTGTTGTAATTCTTACCTAGCCATTCGGTCTGGCTGTTGTTTTGGAGTATCTGTCCACTGCTATTGGTTACCCCTCTATTCGATATCCCACTTGACGCTGATTGTATTGTTCTGATGTAGTACTTCAGAAGGAGCTTGACTGTATTGTTATTTGTAAGTTAAGTTTTACCTGTTGATTGCAATAGCTTGTCGCCTGTAGACTGATTTTGTGGATATGTTGACTTTGTAACTTTTTATTCACTTTTCAATAAACCGAGTTTAAAAAAAAAACAATCCAGAGGTGAATAACTCAATAAACAAACTGTGCACAGTTTTAAAAGGGTTCTCTGGTGCTTAAACATCTTATCCCCTATCCAAAGGATAGGGGATAAGATGCCTGATCGCGGGAGTCCCGCCGCTGGGGACCCCCGGGATCATGCACACGGCACCCCGTTTGTAATCAGTCCCCGGAGCGTGTTCGCTCCGGGACTGATTACCAGCGACTACAGGGCGGGTGGTGTGTGACGTCACGCCTGCGCCGGCGTGTGACGTCACGCTCCGCCCCGCAATGCAAGCCTACGGGAAGGGGCGTGATAGCTATCAGGCCCCCTCCCGTAGGCTTACATTGAGGGGCGGAGCGTGACGTCACACGCCGCCCGCCCTGTAGTCGCCGGTAATCAGTCCCGGAGCGAACACGCTCCGGGGACTAATTACAAACGGGGTGCCGCATGCATGATCCCGGGGGTCCCCAGTGGCGGGATTCCCGCAATCAGGCATCTTATCCCCTATCCTTCGGATAGGGAATAAGATGTTTAAGCACCGGAGAACCCCTTTAACACAGGTTCAGAAGAACCTGGAAAAATCCCAAGCAAAATAGAAGAGGTTTGCCAACAAGAGACACACTTGTGGCACAGGGTTGAATGTTGAGGACAAAATTTGGCTGTCTATAAAAAACCTTTGTTTAACCCCTTAAGGACCAGGCCCATTTTGGCCTTAAGGACCAGACCAATTTTATTTTTGCATTTTTGTCTTTTCCTCCTCGTCTTCTAAAAATCATAACTCTCTTATATTTCCATCTACAAACCCATATGAGGGCTTTTTTTTGTGTCACCAATTGTACTTTGTAATGACATCACTTATTTTAACATAAAATGTATGGTGAAAGCAAACAAATATTATTTTTGTGGGAAAATCAAAAAGAAAACCGCAATTTAGCAAATTTTGGAAGGTTTTGTTTTCACGCTGTACATTTTCCGGTAAAAATTCATGTTTTCTTTATTCTGTGGGTCAATACGATTAAAATGATACCCATGTTATATGCTTTTCTATAATTGTCCTGCTTAAAAAAAATCTCAAACCATTTTAACAAAATTAGTATGTTTGAAATTGCCCTATTTTGACCGCCTACAACTTTCAAATTTTTTTGTATTTGGGGTGATATGAGGGCTCATTTTCTGTGCCATGATCTGTATTTTTTATCACTACCACTTTTGCTTAGGTTTTTCTTTTTTATACATTTTTTATAATTTTTTTTTAATAAAATGTGACAAAAAAGCTACAATTTTGGACTTAATTTTATTACGTTTAAGCCGTTCACTGTATGGGATAATTAATAATATATTTTAATAGTTCAGACTTTTACGCATGCGGCAATACCAAATATGTGTATTAATAATTTTTTTTACGCTTTTTGGGGGTAAAATGGGAAAAACGGACGTTTAACTTTTTTATTGGGGGAGGAGATTTAAAAAAAATTTACTTTTTTATTTAAATTTTTTTTACTTTTTTTTTTTACACTTTTTATGTCCCCATAGGGGACTATTCATAGCAATCATTTGATTGCTAATACTGTTCAGTGCAATGTATAGGACATAGCACTGATCAGTATTATCGATGATCTTCTGCTCTGGTCTGCTCGATCTCAGACCAGAGCAGAAGACCCCGGGAGACAGCTGGAGCCAGGTGTGGGGACCTCTGGCTGCAATGCTGGATGATCGGATCCCCGCGGCAGCGCTGCGGCCGATCCGATCATCCATCCAAAGTACCGCACTGCCGCAGATGCTGTGATCTGTATTGATCACGGCATCTGAGGGGTCAATGGCGGACATCCGCACGATCGCGGATGTCAGCCATTACTGGCGGGTCTCTGGCTGCTGATAGCAGCCGGGACCTGCTGCGCGACGCGAGCACTGCTCCAGTGCTCGAAATCTTGGCGGCGCCTAAATGTACGTCATGGTGCCACGTCACCATGACATACATTTACGTCCATTGTCGTTAAGGGGTTAAAATTACAATCTGGAAAAGTGGCCCCCCATGTCTTAGAGGTTATAAACCCGGTTTCTTATAAATTTAAATTACCAGCTTCTTTCAAGGTGCATAATGTGTTTCATTGTTCCCTTTTGAAGGTCTACATTCCATCTCTGACTAAGGCGGTTGGACCTTCACCTCTAGTGGAGATTGATGGTGAGATGGAATTTGAGGTTGGGAAGATTTTGGACAGTCGCAAGGTACAAAATTCCTTATAATATTTGGTAGATTGGAAGGGTTATGGTCCGGAGGAAAGGTCGCGGGTTCCATCTTCTGCTATACATGCTCCTATACTTATCAGATGCTTTTACTTCTCTCCTCTGGACAAACCTGCACCAGATCTTAAAGGTCCAGTGGCCCCTCGTAAAAGGGGAGATACTGTAACGTCTGGCTCTGGCCAAACTCGAAGAGTTAAATGACTCTAGTTGGGCTGGAGCTGCTTGGAGCTCACCTGTATCGTCTGGGTGTGTTTCTCAGCTCTGCTGCCTATCAGGGAGGTGTATCCCTGATCACCTGCCTATATAAGCTATGAGCCATGATCAGTTCATTCTCTGTGAAAGGTTATACCTTAGCTGACTCCTGCTTACTAGATACCCATGTGTTTATTGATCTTGGTTATTCCCTTGACTCTTCTCTTGCTCTGTATTCCTGTACTCTGCTATTTCTTGGTAAGGACCACAACTAGACTTACATTGACTTGACCGTGTGTGCATTTTAGTGTAACTCTGGTGGTATAGGAAAGTAATGGTAAATATAGGGATCTGTGTAACTAATTTTATAGTATAATAGGAAGTCCACAGATTAAATAAAACATAGCTTTTATTATGAATGCAATGAAATGAACATAAACAATTGTGATGAATAAATTAGTACAGTAAAGGCCTAGGTAGGGCCCACTTCTATTTGCCTAGGCTGACCCTGCTGGTCAACAGACCCCCTACCTATTAATGCAAGGAGGCCTTCCTATAGAGAGCCAGCCCGCATCCGGATCCTGCTATCTCACCCTAGGGCTTAAGGATGGGATAGAGGTAGGTATGAGTAATGATGCGTATATGGCAGATATCTGTTAGACAGTACCTCCAGATATCACCGCGTGAGTCAGGTGTATACAATACAGTTAGTATACAAATCACAACCAATTGATATATATATATATATATATATATATATATATATATATATAATTAAATAGTTAGCATCCAATTGATACACACAAATATATAGTTAATATCCAACACGTTTCGTTGTGCCTGTTACTCTGTGGCACAATTCATCAGGGAAATTCAAGTTAGAGATACACAGTAAATAAGTGCCTTTCTTTCTACTCCCACGTTAGTGTAAAGCTGGATATATAGCATGGAGGTATAAGATGTGTATCAGAGTTCTCCCCTCATTGGGAGGATTCCCATATAGATGTTCATCACTTTTTAGGCAGGCAGTCCATCAAGATATAGATATTTCATGTATAAGATGGACTTATCGCTCAGGTGAACAATTGCTTGACATTACATATAGTGGGTACCTGTAATGATGGTTACAGTTCCCATGTGTCTATGTGCCCTGGTGGACGGGGTGCCGGTCCTGTTGTCTATGGAGGGTTGTGGTAGGTATGGCATCCGGGCTTGCGAAGGTATGGCAGCCTCAGGAAGAGGTCACTTGGTCTCCTGCAGACCTTGGTGATCAGGACGCGCCTGTTCGTTTGTGTGCCTCCAGATGTTTCCTGACTCCTACAGTTTTTGGAATTTATTATTTTGACAACGCTGCCCTAGCAATTAGCAGGGAGGTTTTGTCATCGTGGTCGTCGATCTGTCACTTAGGGCGGATTGGCAATAGGTAGGGACAGTGGCTGTGGTAGCTGACCTCGGTAATTGATCTCTGAATTACCTTAAGTCTCTCCAGTGGTCAAGGTCTGGGATTAAGGACTCCAATGCAAAATCTGCAACAGTGCCCCATGGGCCATTTATAGTACTGGTCTCTTATAGGATAGATGTGCCTTGGTGCCACCATAGGCACCAGGGCCCTGGTGCGACTGCTACCTCTGAACACCATATAGTTAAGCTCCTGGGGCCAGAGATATATTGTGCCCAGCCTTGCCTGAAAAGGATGCAATACAGGCCCAAAAAAAACTTACATACACCAATAAAATACATAATGAGTGAATTCTCACTCAGGTCTTGAACTAGATATGATAGACATACACAATCAAAATACATTAGGATAGATCTCACACTCAGACCTTGGTCCTAACAAGCTACAAATAAAATTGGAACGAGTGGTCCAGAATTCCTCCTAAACATTGTAAAAATTTTATTTGCAGCTACAGTAAATCTTTAGTGCCAAATCAAAATATACTAGTTTTTAAATCTAAAGGTTCATTTAATTTTTATCCCTGCACTTCAGTGTGTTTAATTAAATACACGCAGAGTAACTATGTATTAATAAAGGAGTTATCCACCATAAGGTTATTTTAGTACTTACCTGCCAGACAGTTATGGACATGCTTGGGAACGGGCTAAATAGTAATGGACATGCTTAGTCTTGGGGGCTAAATAGCTGTGTTGTGAGTCCACCATAACGCTGATGCTTTCTTTTTGTAAAATGGATATTTCCTGTTGGAGTTCCCTCCTTCCAACTACAAGTTCCAGGATACCTTGTTTGTAAGTGTGAGTTCACTTTTCTTCCTCCCACACATCAGTCACCCCACCCATGCTGTGCTGTAAACTACAATTCCCTGCAGCCCTTTAGAAAATCATCTCACTCTCACCCAGCGGTCGCTCCACCTATTGAAACTCAGACAGGCTCCCTTTCAACACCTGACTAGTGATGTGATGTCTCAAGCCACACTGCAACCTGGGAAAAGCTGAGACCACACTCAATTTGTATGCTGGTAAAAATGACCATTTTGGCAAAGATCATATAACAATAGTGAGTCCAGCCATTATACACAGGTACATACATTATGTCATGAACTACACTAAATTTACAGTCCCTTTAGGACAGTCAAATAAAATAAAAAAAACCTGGAAAAAAACTTTAATTTTATTAGACTGTAAGAGTCTATAATTGTAATTTAAATATCAGGCCACATTTTATTAATAATAAATACAGAAATTCAATGTTTAAAGAGTTCAATTACTTTTTCTTGTAACTGCTTAATAATAGAATTATTATTCTAAGTATATCTAGCAATATGGCTGTAAAGGTACACTGCAAATACTATTGGCTGAACAATGACATGAAATTTAAGGTATCACACAACTGGGCAGAACATTACTAGTTATACTTCACAAAAATTTGTACCTGTAAATTACTGTGGACAAAGGATAAGTAGATTATTTTTTTGTCTAAAATGTTACTAGATGTGATATAGCTGATATGTGCATTCATATTTCATGTATCTCCCAGTACACACACTGCTTATTTGTTGACATACAAGGGCAGCTTTAGCAGTCTTATTTATTTAATTTTCACTGCAGTAGGTGATTGATGCAGAATGTTACTGCCATCCAATGGCAAGGCTGTAACATAGCTTGAGCTACATGTTTAATATGATTTGATCGAATTGCAGCCTGGGGAATTTAACTCCTGTGCTACATTTTATAACTTACATCAATATGTTCTCGTTTCTCGTACAGGGAAAGCAAGAAATATGACCACATTTTCAATTTGTTTGCACGTCCTGCAATTCAATTTAACTGTGAATTACTAATACTACAGAACATAATTATCTAAACATATAAATCAACTGCAGCTACTCACGAGAGAGAAAACATAATATTTTAGTATTAATGTGTGTGTGTGTGCCCCTTATTACATTAGTTTAAACTGTTCAATTATATTAATATCCTACTAATATGAAACAGCCTTTTGTTAAAAGCACATAGCCATTCCAAGTTAATTTCACACTTGCTTCTTATGGATGCAATAACGTTTTGATAAAATTATAATTATTATGAATATATTAACATTTTACTAGGACCCAATGGATATGATCATTGATGGGTAAAATAAACAAATAGAGCTGAAAATAAAATGACTGAAACCAGCCTTATTAATTCACAGATATATAATGTTAATATTTTTTTTTTTTTTTACAAGGGAAAAATAGCAAGGGATTATTATTCTTTTAAATATAAAGTACTGACATTTCACCATGTGCTGTATAATTGGATTGTCTGTAAGTTTTCTGTTGACATTCTTTACTGGCTACGTTAAATACTGTACTTTATACATTTACAGTCGTGAGAAAAGTTATTTTACAAAATGTAAGTTCTTTTTAATTTAATTAAAATATAAGATCATATAATATAACATGTAGGGTTACCAAAAGTGGGGATAATATGCCCAAACCGCAATTGGTCTCCAAACACAATTAAAACATCAGTTTGTATTTTTTTTATTTTATCAATTTTTGTTTAAATAATAAATACTACAACACAAGCATTTTCCGGTAAATATTTTCATAAGGCTAGATGATGAGAAGCATTGACAGAAAATATATATTTTTTCCACTGAAAGAGTAGTAGATGTTTAGAATACATTTCCAACAGATGTGGTTGGAAAATCAGTAATCCGTAAGAGAATATAAACCTGCCTGGGATAAACACATCTCCATCCTTACATAAACACAATCTTGTATAGAAAGGTCTGTGAATTTAGTTTGATGGTTTTGTAACTTACACTGAAGACCCACTTGCATAACTCTATTTCCATGTAATTTAAATATTATTTTCCTAATCTAAATTCCCTATCAAACACACTGACGAGAGATAATATTATAAAAAGCCAATAACAAATCTATTGTACAGTAGTTACATAATCTCTTTCCTTATGGCCTGTTTGGCTATATAGACATCAAAGCGCAAAAATCTAGACAAACTTTTTTTTATCCATTGCTATTTTAAAACTGCAAGTTCTGGCAAATTCTATTACATGTTTGTTTGGCAATTTATTTAATTGAGCAAAATAAAGTACTACTATTTCTCCAGCAGCTGCTAAATATATTAGTGATTTATCACTGTTTTCCATCAGTTTTAGAATCTAGATCTATTGTGATCAGCTGATGACCAGATCGGCTTTAAAGTAAAATTAGCAGTGTAAATGAATCAGAGCATATAAGTGTTTGTCAACATGCATGCCTCCAGCTGATGCGAAACTACAATTTTTAAAAAATTGCATTTCTTCATATATTTCAGTATTTCCCACCAGGGTGCCTCCAGTTGATGCAAAACTACAACTCCCAGTATTTCAGTGCATGCTGGGAAAAATCTGAGTGTATAGAGTAAAATATCCATAGACAACAATTATCCAATGGAGGTTAAAAGAGTAAGATTTTGGCCTTGATTTGGGTTGTATATTTTGAAGCACACATAATTCTAATGTAAGGAGTAGCAGAGAAGATGGTGCCATTCCACAAAGAGGCATACAGGAAAACAAAATAAAAATATACAATGAGGTGTAACATTTTTTTTTTACATTAAAGCCTATTTATTACAGATGCTGTTAAGTGCAAATAGTTATTTGTTGAACATATACTTTAAAGGGAGTATCCACCATAAAGTGATTTTAGTATGTACCTGGCAGGGAGTAATGGACATGCTTAGGAAGGATCTGCGCTTGTCTTGGGGCTAAATGGCTATGTTGTGAGATTACAATAACACTGTGGCTAGCTTTTTGTGATCTGGTATTTCCTGTTTAACTTTTCTTTTTTTGACTACAAATCCCACAAATTCCATTTTCCTCCTTCCCACACATCAGCCACCCCACCCATTGAAACATAAATGAGCTGCATCCATTCAAAAGACCTATGGTTTTCAATCAGGGTGCCTACAGCTGTTGCATTAGTTGAAGATTGATCTCTCTCCCACCAAGCGATCACGATCACTCAACTCATTGAAGCAGACAGGCTCCCTGTCATCAGCTGAATAGCGAATCAGGTCTTGGCCGTATTGCAACCTGGGAAAAATCTGAGACAACAGTCCTTTTTTATGCTGGAAAAAATAAATATTGGAGTGCAAATCACAGAAGAATTGTGAGAAAACCGTCACACACAGGTACAGACATTATATTATGAACAGCCCTAACTTTACAGTCAAATAAAAAAAAATTCCTGGAATTCCCCTTTAAAGAACACCTCCCAACACTCAGCCCCCTAAAGAATACCTCCAGACAGAAATTGTGAGTATGAAAAGAGCCATAATGTCTAGGAATTTTGGTTAACCATGGATCCAGTAACGGAAACTTTTTTTTTTGGTTGACCATGGATCCAATGTTGGAAACTTTAAGGGGGGAATTAACTAAGGGCATTTTTTCATATACCAGTCTTAAGTAAACCCCTGCCAGTGTATGATCACACTGGGTATTTCAAGGGGCATGCATCTCTTAAATTCAGGTTCATCTGAGGCTTTTCTTGTGGCAGCATTAGCCAGCTACACCAGCTCGGAGCTAGAGTAGATTTCAACTGCAATTTACACCTGAAGACTCATACACCCCATAAATGTCTAAATGTTCCTGAAATAGGTCTGTGAACCTTGAAGGGGTATTCTGGTACTGAACAACTTATCCCCTACCCACAGGATAGGGAATAAGTATCTGATCGCGAGTGGTCCGAACAGTAGGACACCCTGCAATCTCCTGCATGGCACCACGGAGCGCTGGCCTACATGCCCCCTCCATGTATCTCTATGGGAGAGCAGGAGATACAGGGGGCATGTCGACCACTGCTTTGTGTGGTGGTCGACATAGCTCCATGCTTAGAGTCAGTCAGGGCAAAGGATAGGAGATTGCGGGGGTCCCAGCTGTTGGACCCCAGCGATCAGACGCTTAGCCCTTTGGATAGGGGATAAGTTGTTCAGTACCAGTTGGTTGGATTGGAAACTCAACAACAGAGGGGCCAGCCAAAATAAATGGGGGTTGTACGGCAAAGTGCTGGTTGTCCCAGTTTCTTGATCTGCACTGTTATTTTTGGACAAGTCTAGATATCAGACAAATAACAAAAGATTGTGAATTACTCAAAGAGTGAAGCCATATGCCCTTTAATTCCATCGTCAAAGGCCTATTCGATGGATACTATTTTTTTTAATCAAAAACAGAATAAATTATTTTCCTGCAAGTATTAATTTAAAATAATTTTCCAATATTTTCAGCATAAATATGAGTTTCACTACCAATAGAAAAACATTTAGTCACTCTCTCCATAAGCTTCCATTTAATGATTGTGCCCTAAATGTAGGGTGGAAGTGAAGGATCACCTGACAAAAAAATCTGCATAATAATACTTTGCTTACTTGCTTCAAATGAGCAATGGTTTAGTAACCTCCTATCACGTTCAGCTAAACAAGGTCACTGGCAAAAAAAACTCACAAAGTCTGCTAACACAGCAAAGAGGCCCAGCAAAGTATCATCAAAATGTGACATCATCAATCAGTTTTGGACACTGCCATCTGGCACATTCTTTCACACACTGTAACCTTCCACTTCGGCTTGCATTTAAATGCCTTGTTTTTCATTATAATGATCTTGCATATGTTTATAATGGGGTTTACCTGTTCAGTGACATATTCTAGAACAAAACAAAGAAACAGTAAACATTAACTTTCTTATAAATTCTTTGAATCCCTCAACTTTTCTACATTGATATTGGGTATTAAAGTTTAAAACCAGATTGAGTGCCAAACCTTGACATCAAACTAAGAGTGCATCCACGTCATGTTTCTGCCCTTCTGTTGGGCTTTACTTTGGCTTCACATCGGGAAACTGTCACAACGGGGAGCCAACATAGGGTCTTACATGCCCTTTGACTTTAACAGGCCTAACAGAGTTTAATTGTGACTATATTTGCCTCCTTTTCTGAACATACATGCTTTTTGTACGGGACTTAGAAACATGGTCTACAGGTCGCACATAGGGATGAGCGAATCGAATCTGATGAATCCGAATTTGTTATGAATGTCAGGGAAAATTTGATTCGCCACGAATGTGAATATCACCGCGATTCTATCTTGTAAATCGCTTTATTAAACTACATTTACTGTAGTCCAGGCTCCATGGCATCTAAAATGGCAGATCCACATGTCAGGACATGGGGCAATGAATCATGGGAAGGCGGGAACAAGGGTCGGCGCGATGACCCTGAATCACATGCAGCATGCAGCCAGCCACTTCCTGTGATGTCACAGCCCTATATAATCGGCAGCCATCTTCCAGCCAGTGACTCCAGTGTTCTATTGCAGAGAGACACAGAAAAGCATTTTTACACCAGTGATTCACCTCAAGCCAAATTCCAGCCTACAAGCACTGACAGGGAAGGGAAAGGGATTGAGAGAGAATGTTCCCCTGTGGATGTATTACAGCAGGCTGTCAGCAGCGATTAACCTCAAGCCCAAGTCCAGCCTACAAGCAAGGAGAGGAAAGGGAGACAGTGCACCTGTGGGTGTTTTACAGCAGGCTGTCAGCAGCGATTAACCTCAAGCCCAATCCAGCCTACAAGCACAGATAGGAAAGGGAGAGAGACAGTGCACCTGTGGGTGTATTACAGCAGGCTGCCAGCAGAGATTCACCCAAGTCCCGCCTACAAGCACTGATATAGAAAATAAAGAGAGAGTGAGAGAGAGAGAGAGAGAGAGAGAGAGAGAGAGAGAATTATTGGTATATTACAGCAGTGATTCACCTCAAGCCCAAATCCAGCCTACAAGCACTGAAGGGAGTGAGAAACTGTGAAAGGCTAACCAAAAGTACACACCTGCTGGTGTTGTAGACAAATACAGTTTTAAGCGGCATACTTGAGTGCCTTGAACTCCCCTCATAAGTGCATACCACATTCGTACATCTAAGTGGTGTACCATTTAGTTCCTGTTAAAGTTAAAGGGCCTAGTTCATTGCAAGGCCAGCCAAATGTACACACCTACTGGTGTTAAAGACAAATACTGTTTTAAGCATACTGGAGCATATTGTCCTCCACTCATATACCCACTAAGTATGTCAGGCAGAGAAGTGCAAGGACATGCACAGAGGAGTGGCAGAGGTCTAAATTCATCAGGCAGAGGTACCAGCAGACTAGGGGCGAGTGGCAGCAGGAGTCGCCGTGTCTCGACTTGCAAACAATCTGCCATCATCGATTGGTTAACACGGTCATCCACTTCATCACAAGTGACATATGATACCCCAGTCAACATTCGGTGGGTTCCTCAGACACAACCCTCAGTTGGCATGGCCCGGGAGCAGTCCCTGTCCTCCCATTGCCTCTGTCCTATGCTGTTCCCTCCGCCACAGAAGTATCTTATGCTGTGGGTTCAGCTCCACTATTCAGTGAGCACGATCTAATAGGGGAAAGTCAGCAGCTACTGCCCAGCCAAGACGTGGAGGAGACATCCGCCGCTTTCTCCGTAGACAGGCAAGTAGTGATGAGGAGAGTGGCGTGGGAGGGGATGTTGCCAGCATTCAAGCTCCTGAAGCAGACACTGTTGAGGAACCTGAGGAGGACATCAGTGACATGCAGACACAACTTGATGATGATGAAGCCGATCGCACTTGGGAGCGAGGTGCAGAAGGGGCTTCATCATCAGTGCTGAGACAGCAAGGTGGTAGCAAGATTGGCAGTCAGCATGGTGGCAGAAGTGGAAATGCTGGAGCCAAATGTGCCCGGGGTAGACCAACTGCTTGGCGGGAGGTAGTGAAAGAGGGGTTCTTGGAGTCGGCGGCAGTAGCAGTCAATCAGTGTGGACTGTTGGTGGGAAAATCAGCTACTCGGCGGTGTGGCAGTTTTTCATCAAGCATCAGGAGGAGGTTAACATGATCACATGCAAGATGTGTCAGCAGAGGTGAAGCATGGCCAGGGTTCCAGTGTTGGCACCATGGCCCTGCGTCGACATATGCAGCATCACTATAAAGCGGCCTGGGAGAACCGTGGCTCCGATGTGGTGGTCCAGCCTGCTGCATCACCCAGTGGCACGCCGGTCCCTGTTTCAGCCAGCCAAGGCTCCACCACCTCAGCCGAAGGGAGCTGTGTGTCATATCCATCTTCTGTCGCTCCAGATGCTCCTGCTCCTCCCACTTCGAGTCAGTCATTCTGCCAGCAATCCATCGGTGAAGCCATGTCCAAAAGAAAACAGCCCACTCATTCAACGGCAGGAAGCTGTAGGTGCTCCTGTCCAAGTCACTGAACTTACGTCATGACGCCCAATGGATCCATTTGTAAAATTGCTGTCACTATGTTTACATATACACACGGATACTACTTCAAAACGCATGGCCGTATTCTTTAAACTTTTGAGCTTTCCGATAAATCCTTAAGTTCCAGCTATTATGTTGATGTACTAATTCCTTTTTTTTTTTTGCACTTTTGCTTTACTTTCGTATACGGGTCTCAGCAAGTTTAATGTTTACATACTGTCCGGAAGAATTCCATTTGATCACATCCAGGTTGTATCACGTAACTAGCTATGTTTTTTAACAATGTTCTGTTAAATCTTTTCTTACAATAATTTTTTGGTGTATTTTTATAATAAGTTGTTTATGTGGTCGTTTTTATGACATTTTGTTTAATTTTTTTTTAAATTTATATATACATGTACTGTGTTGGACTAATCACTTCCCTCTGCCTATTGGTGCTCTTTTCTGAATGTATATAGAGGTTGCGAGCCTGGTATGACACACATCTGCAATTGATAAAGGGTAGGATATTACCCGAAACGAGTCTTGCCTTGGATGTACATGTGTGGTGAGCTTGAGGGGTAATGGGTGAACAGGGGTGTTGCAGAGTAGTGATGCAGGGTGTAGCATTAACCCTTGATTGTCGTGACGCCGAGGTGCGGGCTTCCTCTATGTATATGTCCTACCACCACCCGTCCCAGGAACGATAGGGAGGAATAAAGGATTGTCCACAGCAGAAGTTGTAGTAAACTAGAAATAACTTTACTGCAGATTTTATGCAGATGCAGATAGCAAACAGTCTTTTACAAGAGGACCGGGATACAGGCTCCTCACAGGTTGGCTGGGACTTTTTAGTGAAATAAGCTTTGATTTTTTTGTACGCTGTTCCACTTAATTTAGGGGTATTTTTAGGTTCAGAAGTCATGTAGGATTGGTAAGATTGGAGTTGGATTAACTCACGGTTTAGAAGGCTGCTGAAGTTGAAGGCTTCAGGCCTAACTTGACTTTAAGAATTGTACGGAGTTGTGCATGCTTTCATATCCGGAGGGAAAGAGAAAAGAGAGATTATTGGATACAGTGCCCACATATACTGAAGGGGCAGGATCAAAGCTTATTGGTTCCCAGACCTGTCGGTCCTGACCCAAAGCATTATGGTCACATCACATGACCCCATCACATGACCCAAAGGTCCTGTACATTTATTACACTATGACAAAATATATTAAATATATACATTTTTGAATAGCATTATGAGGTGACTAGGGGTTAACCCACCAGGAGAGCCCTGAAAGCATGGAGGAACTCTGACAGTGGGGACTTACGACAAAGGTACGGGACCAAGTCCAGTACCAGGACACCACACATGTAAACTATTTTTTCCAATAAAGTATGGTTCGCCTATTAAGAAAGCCATTTAATGCTATTTATTCGGGATAGTACCATCTTTGGAGATCCTTTTTGGTGGACGCTGCACCTTTCCGAGAACTGATGGCTTGTGCCGAGCCGAGGTGGAGAGTCCCAAGTTGTCATTTCTTTGAGAAGAAGGCAGTACCAGCCATGCACAATTTTGTGGAAGAGAAGGTGGGCCAGTCCTTGAGCCTGTCGGTGTGTACCAAAGTGCACGGTAGCGCCGACATGTGGAGCTGTAACTATGGTCAGGGACAATACATGTCCTTTTACAGTTCACTGGGTGAATGTGGTTACTGCACAGCCACAACTTGGACGGGTCACACCGCTTCCGCCTCCCCGCTCTGAGGCTGTTGCTCCTGTGACAGTGTGCGACTTCGCCTCCTCATCCTCCATAGTGTACTCAGCATCCACTGCACGGACAAGTCTCAGTGCACCCCCCAGCATACCACGGTGGTGTCACGCTGTTCTTCACATGGTTTGCCTTGCGAACGGAGTCACACAGGGGAGGAACTGCTAAAAGTCATTCATCAAGAAATCGAATCATGGCTTACTCCATGAAAAATGGAAATGGGCACCATAGTGACCGACAACAAGAAGAACATCTTGTCTGTGCTGCGACAAGGAAGCCTGAGACATGCGCCCTGCATGACACACGTATTCAATCTGGTTGTCAAGCGGTTCCTGAAGTGTTCCCCCCATCTGCAAGACATCCTAACAATGGGAAGGAAACTTTGCATGCACTTCAGCCACTCGTACACCGCAAAGCACACCCTCCTTGAGCTGCAGAGTCAGAACGGTATCCCCCAACATAGTCTGATTTGCCACGTTTCCACACGTTGCAATTCCACCCTCCATATGTTGGACCTATACTATACGAACAGAGAAAAGCCATCACTGATTTCTTGATGGAAGGGGGAGAGAAGGACTCTCCTATGTAACTTCAATGTCAACCAGTGACAACTCATATGTGACACCTGCCGTTTGCTGAGGCCCTTTGAGGAAGCCACCTTATTAGTCATTCGCCAGAATTACGAAATGAATGTCCTCATTCCACTGCTTCATTTACTACAACACGTGTTGGAAACAATGGCTGGTCGGGGCACTGGTGAAGTGGAGAATGAGGGGGAGGGGCACAGTGGAGCACAGTTTAGGTTTCACGAGATGGGCGGTTTTTCTAGTTATCTGACAGGAAAGGAGGAGCATGAGCAGCCTGAGCTAGAGGGTTAAGAGGAAGGCGAGACAGAGGACCCAGGCACACCGTGGCAGTATGCAGTGGAGATGGAGGCAGGGAGCCCGTCCAAGTAACTTTCACAAATGGCACGATGCATGCTCAATTGCTTGCGTAGTGACCGCGGAATTGTTACCATTAATGGACCCTTGCTAGCGGCACAAAATGGGGGCCTTTTTTACACCCACTGAGAGGGAGGACAAACTACCTACTACAGAGACATCCTACGTAGACAGTTAGCCAATGCCTATCTGCGCCATCGTCCATCCTCTCGCAGGTCTGAATCAGGGGGCCCTCTGTGCTCACCTTCCACTGCCATGGCTGCAGGGGAGGGGTGGGGTGGCAGGAGTCGTACCAGTCCCATCAGCAGCAGCCTCAGTCTACATTCGCTGATGAGTAGCTTTCTTCAGCTGCATAGTGAAGCAACTCAACAGCAGCAGGTAGACCTGGAGCAGGACCTGAACCAGCAGGTGGTGGCATATTTTGACATGACCATGCCAAAACACCTTGAAGATCCGCTGGATTTCTGGGCAGCCAAACTTGATTTGTGGCCACAACTAGCAGAGTTTGCCCTGAAAAAGCTGTCCTGCCCGGCCAGTAGTGTGCCATCAGAGTGGGTGTTTAGTGCGGTGGAGAGAATGAAAAATGCGGAAAGACTGACCTTTGTGAAGATGAATCAAGCATGGATCAGCCAGGATTTCCACCCACCAATGCCTGATGCATTAGAGTATTGACCATGGTGCCACACCAACACTTCACAAATATGGATAGTGCCAAACATAGTTAAGGTGCTTCTCCCCAGTTACAGACATTCCTCTGCATCACACCTCAAGTATTGAGGAAATGTATTAGCTAAAACTTAACTTTTCTTGGGATAAAATATATGCACCCAATTTTTTTTAAATCAAACAAAAGGAAAGGTGTGCAAAAAACACCATGTGCCACCTAAAAGGTGTAAGGGAACAACATATTGTCAGGAACCGGACTGGTAAGCGGTTAGGATGCAGGTAATGGATCCTCTGTGTCAGTGAGGCGATGACGTGGGCCGTACCAGGGGACCGGTTCTAAGAAGTTACTGGTTTTCACCAGAGCCCGCCGCAAGGCGGGAAGAACTTGCTGCGGCGGTAACTCCCAGGTCGTATCCCCTGATAGCGACTCGACCTCACTGACAGCTGAGACAGGCATAGCACACAAGGACAAGGCGAAGGCAAGGTCGGACGTAGCAAAAGGTCAAGGCAGGCGGTAAGGTTTGTAGTCAGGGGCAACGGCAAAGGGTCTGGATACACAGGCTAGGGATACACACAAAACACTTTCTCAGGGCACTAGGGCAACAAGATCCGGCAAGGACAGGAAAGGGAAGTGGTTTTTTATACATTTTGAACTGATTGGACCAGGCACCAATTAATGGTGCACTGGCCCTTTAAATCTCAGGAAGTTGGCGCGCGCGCGCCCTAAGGAGCGGTGCCGCGCGGGCCGGGAGGAAGGAGCAGTGGGAGGACGGTGAGTGAGTTGGGATGTGATCCGTGAGCGGGGACGTCCCGCCACACGGATCGCATCCCTGTCACAGGCAGGGTAACAGCGCTCTCGGTCAGGAGCAGTGACCGGAGCGCTGTCAGAGAGAGGACTCCGCAAGTGCTCCGGGGAAGCAGCGGGACCCGGAGCGCTCTGCGTTACACATATGGTTCATTGTGACCGGTGGGGGTTAAAACTTCCCCTGTAAGGCCCTACTCTCGCATTATTAATACCCTTCTTGGCAAGTGTTACTCGTCCTAAAAAGGACGGCCCCACACAGGAACCTCTCCCTATTTCCACCTGCAAACACTGCCATTTCCCTGGGTTTTTAGGTGGAAATAGGGAGAGTTTCCTGTGTGGGGCCACCCTTTTTAAGGCAAGTAACACTTTCCAAAAAGATAATTAACCCCTTAAGGACCAAGGACGTACCGGTACGTCCTTGGTCCTGCTCTTCTGATATAACGCGGGGTTACACAGTAACCACGCGTCATATCACGGCGGGCCCGGCGTCATAGTGAAGCCGGGACCTGCCTCTAATAGCGCGCAGCGCCGATCGCGGCGCCGCGCGCTATTAACCCTTTAGCTGTGCGCTCAGAGCTGAGCTGCGCGGCTAAAAGTGAAAGTGAAAGTTCCCGGCTAGCTCAGTCGGGCTGTTCGGGATAGCCGCGGCTAATCGCGGCTATCCCGAACAGCTGACAGGACAGCGGGAGGGCCCCTTCCTGAGTCATACGGCAGAATCGTTGATCACTGGTTTCTTATGAGAAACCAGTGATCAGCATAGGAGATCAGTGTGTGCAGTGTTATAGGTCCCTATGGGACCTATAACACTGCAAAAGAAAGTGAAAAAAAAAAGTGAATAAAGATCATTTAACTCCTCCCCTATTAAAAGTTTGAATCACCCCCCTTTTCCAATAAAAAAAAAAACACAGTGTAAATAAAAATAAAAATAAAAATATATGGTATCACTGCGTGCGGAAATGTCCGAATTATAAAAATATATCATTAATTAAACCGCTTGGTCAATGGCGTGCGCGCAAAAAAATTCCAAAGTCCAAAATAGTGCATTTTTGGTCACTTTTTATATCATTTAAAAATGAATAAAAAGCGATCAATAAGTCCTATGAATGCAAAAATGGTACTGTTAAAAACTTCAGATCACGGCACAAAAAATGAGCCTTCATACCGCCCCATACACGGAAAAATAAAAAAGTTATAGGGGTCAGAATATGACAATTTTAAACGTATTAATTTTCCTGCATGTAGTTATGATTTTTTCCAGAAGTCCGAAAAAATCAAACCTATATAAGTAGGGTATCATTTTAATTGTATGGACCTACAGAACACATATCAGGTGTCATTTTTACCAAAAAATGTACTACGTAGAAACGGAAGCCCCCAAAAGTTACAAAACAGCGTTTTTTTTCCAATTTTGTCGCACAATGATTTTTTTCCCGCTTCACCGTAGATTTTTGGGCAAAATGACTGACGTCATTACAAAGTAGAATTGGTGGCGCAAAAAATAAGCCATCATATGGATTTTTAGGTGCAAACTTGAAAGAGTTATGATTTTTTAAAGGCAAGGAGCAAAAAAACGAAAATGCAAAAACTGAAAAACCCCCGGTCCTTAAGGGGTTAATAGGGCGAGAGTAGGGTCTTACAGGGGAATTTTCTTTTACCCCCACTTTCTACAATGGACAATACGTTGTTCCCTACCCCCGCTTCGAGGAAAGTGTTACTAGTCTTAATAAGAGCGGCCCCACACAGGAACTTTTCTCTATTTCTACCAAAAACCCTGGGAAATGGCAATGTTTGCAGGTGGAAATAGGGAGAGGTTCATGTGTGAGGCTGCCCTTTTTAGGGCGAGTAACACTTTCCAAGAAGGGAATTAATGATGCGAGAGTAAAGCCTTACATGGAAGTGTTTACCCCCACCTGTTACAAGGAACCATACGTTGTTCCCTTCCACCTTTTAGAGGTTTTTGCATCACATCAATACTTGGTGGTGTAGTTGGCACGTGGGGATTTCTGCACACCTCTCCTTTTGTTTGATTTCACAAAAATTTTGGGTACATATATTCTATCCTAACAATATTATTAAAAGTTAAGTTTTACGTAATGTATATCCTCAATACTTTCTTTTGCACATTAACCCTTTTACAAAAGAGACTGATTTCTTCTTCCCCAGCTACAATTCTGACCCTGCCACCTGCCTGATGTCATACATCTGATGCCAAGGTCTCTTTTTCACCCACCTTCATCACCGGGTACTGGTATTGCCACCCACTGCCCCACTATGTCACCGGGTCACTTTACGGACTCTCGATGCTGTTGATGCCAGCTCAAGGCTGTCTCATTCTGCCACCATATGTTCTCCTCGTGCTGCCTCCAACTTCAGGCTGTGTCATTTAGCCACTATATGGTCTCCTCATGCTGCCGCCAACTACTGGCTGTGTCATTCAGCCACTATATGGTCTGCTTATACTGCTGCCAACTCCAGGCTGTGTCATTCAGCCACTATATGGTCTTCTCATGCTACCGCCAACTCCAGGCTGTTTCATTCAGCCACTATAAGCTCTCCTCATGCTGCCTCCAACTCCAGGCTGTGTCATTTAGCCACTATATGGTCTCCTCATGCTGCCGCCAACTACTTGCTGTGTCATTCAGCTGCTACATGGTCTGCTTATACTGCTGCCAACTCCAGGCTGTGTCATTTAGCCACTATATGGTCTCCTCATGCTGCCGCCACCTACATGCTGTGTCATTCAGCCGCTATACGGTCTCCTTATGCTGCCACCACCTCCACACTGTGTCATTCAGCCACTATATGGTCTTCTCATGCTGTCCGCCAACTCCAGGCTGTGTCATTGAGCCACTATATGGTCTCCTCATGCTGCATCCACCTCCACGTTGTGTCATTCAGCCACTATATGATCTTCTCATGCTGCTGCCACCTCCACGCTGTGTCATTCAGCTACTATATGGTCTCCTCATGATGTCACCAATTCCAGGCTGTGTCATTCAGCCACTATATGGCCTCCTTATGCTTCCACCAACTACAGGCTGTGTCATTCAGCCACTATATGGTCTCCTCATGCTGCCACCAACTACAGGCTGTGCCATTCAGCCACTGTATGGTCCCCTCGTACTGCCGCCAACTACAGACGGTGCCCTTCAGCCACTATATGGTCTTCTCATGCTACTGCCAACTCCAGGATGTTTCATTCAGCCACTATAAGCTCTCCTCATGTGGCCTCCAACTCCAGGCTGTGTCATTTAGCCACTATATGGTCTCCTCATGCTGCCGCCAACTCCAGGCTGTATCCTTCAGCCACTATAGTGTCTGCTCATGCTGCCGCTACCTCCACGCTGTGTCATTCAGGCACTATATGGTCTCCTCATGCTGCCGCCAACTCCATGCTTTGTCATTCATCCACTATATGGTCTCCACATACTGATGCCACCTCCAGGCTCTGTCATAGTGATGCTCTCTGACACTGATTTTAATAACAACGCCTCTAATATGCATGTCATACTGAATATCAGTATTACTTCACTAACCCAGAACACACCCTATGCGTGTTACTACAAGGCAAAGTGTTCTACTCCCCTGTTGAGGTCTCTGTAGGCCAGAAATAGCCGTTTTAAATAGCAATTTGCCGCAAATAAATTGACCAAAATGAATTTTTTAGGAAAATTCAGCGAATCGTCCAAATCTAATTTTTCAAAACAACATACATAATAAAAAAGGAATAAAAGATAAATGTAGGCACCTGAAAAAAATAACCTAAATACGGTGCAACAAAAAATCACTGATCAAAAAAAGTCCCATGAAATCACAATCCAAAACAAAAAACTGGTAAAAATAGGAATCCTGCAACTCAACGCATGTCTGTAATTCAGCGCGTGGAGACTGTCATGGATGTCCGGGAGTATAACGAGAGGTTCAGAGGCTACAACCAAGCCTCCTGTTATTCTCCCGGACCTTCATGACGGTCTCCATGCGCTGAATTACAGACATGCAGTGAGTCGCAGGATTCCTATTTTCACCTGTACAACTACATACACGTTTGCAACTATAGCTGAGTAAGTAGGAATATATTTTCTTTAAAGCTTTATTACCATGTTGAAAAGTTATCCTCTATTCACACATGAGTAGAGCACTGGATCTGCATGCATGATATGCTTCAATTATTCAGTGGGACAATTTTCTTTATTCTCATGATCGTGGACTCCCACTGGTCAGCTTGCTATACCCTATTCTCTCGATAGGGTATAGCTTTTTTTTACATGGAAGTACCCTCTTAACCCTCATAGACAGCTGTATTAAGTTTGCATTGTGTTTAAGGAAGGTAACTTTGCTGAAATGTTGTATTTGTATCCAATTGTAAAATAAAGAAACAGCTATTATTTACACCGGGCTTTCTATCTCTGCTTTGACTGTGGTGTGCATCATGTCTCCATTAACGGGATTTTTTTTTAAAAATCAACTGGTGCCAGAAAGTTAAACAGATTTGTAAATTACTTCTACTTAAAAATCTTAATCCCTCCAGTTCTTATCAGCTGCTGTCTTTTTGAATTTATTTTCTGTCTAACCACAGTGATCTCTGCTGACACTCTTTTTTATTATAAAAGTACAAAACTTATGCAAAAACACAAAACAAGCTTAACCAGCTATAACATAAATAAAAAATACACTTGTACCAAAAACACAAAAACAAAACCCTGCCTAACCGGCCAGCCCAGCTTAACAAAAACCTAAAATATGCCAACCCACCTAACTGAACCAAACAACACACTCACACACATACCAAAAATGAACATAAATTTAGCACTACCTGGCTACAACTCAAAACCATCCATATTCGAGAAACACAACGAGAAAACAAAACAGAAAATATACCAAGCACACCGCTACAAAAAAAAAAAAAAAAAAAAAAAAAGCACACCTTGGTTTATCAAAATATAAACAAACATAAAATTTAGCACTACCTGGCTACAAAAAAGAAAAAAAAAACACATACACTATACCAAATAAACTGAAATAAACCAAATAAACCACGTAACAACATAATAACTGGTCCAACTGCCATAACTACTGTAATGCTATGATATAAAACAAAACAATATATAAACAATATACATACAAAATCACATGAACATAATAATATAGTATTTAACTAAAAATAAATATATACACTACAGAAAACCTACAAAAACAATAGAAATCTCTACCAAAATCCCTACACTAAAACTGTACCCTCTCCCACACCACCCCTTCTGCACATGGGTCAGAGTCCATACCGTTTATACACAAAGTCCTGTCCCTAAGTGACCCATGTCAGGTCCCCAAAAGAAAAGAAAAACACCACCACCCACAAAAACACCCTCCCCACCTAGCACTCCTCCCAACCAACTTACACACAAACTTATACATACTAACATATACACACTGAACCAAAACCACCTTAGGCCCAAGTTTGGTCGCCTGTAAGCCCTTCTTACCATATCAGCTTAAAACAAAACAAAAAGCTAGCGTGCACATGCATTAGCTCACCACCAGGATGAAGGATGGCAGACTTGATACATGAAATTTTTTTTTAACTCTTTCCCTAACTCCCCCCTACAATTTTCCCTAATTCTATCCCTTCATTAAAACTGACCCTGCTCTCACCCTATCACTATCCCTATAACACTGCCCCTAACCAAAATAAAGGTACTCTACCTAAAAGGTCTAGTACCTAGGGCACATGAAAAGAAAAACCTCTCCACAGAAGAGAAACCCTACTGGTACCAAGACTGCCATACTCCAAAGACCTGATCTTCCCGAGGTCACCGGTGATATTCCTACAGACCTCCACCTCGGAGAGGATTTTCTGCTGGGTCGACACTAAACACTGTGCATTCCACGTGCAGTACCTAACCACTAAGCTAACTAAGAATAAAGTGCCCCGGTCTCGGCCACCCAGGTTCCTAAATGCCCCATAAGCCCACTCTAGGTAGGTAAGGCCGGCAAGTTGACTCCAGCCGATGGAAGCGCCCACCCGGTTGAAGACCCTTATATTAAAGGGACAATGAAGCAGGAAGTGGTCAATGCTTTCCAGCGTGTCCCCACACTCTTCTCGGGGACATCCCTGATTATCAGAGTTCCCACACTTCAAATTGTCCCTCACATATATCTTCCCCTGAAAGCAGCGCCAGGCCAAGTCCCAAAACTTCTGAGGGATCCTTTTCATGTTTAAAAGATACAACCCCACCCTCAGATCCCGACCTGGGCAGTCCCTGAGCGCCAGAGGCTTCTGGAAGTGGGTCAACCGAACCCGGTTGTCAAGGAACTGCCTTGACTGGGTCCTGATCTCCCACACTCCCAGACCCCACCGATGTATCACCTTCAGAGTTGGGGTAGCGTAAGCCGGAAGATATCCATGGGGCGTACGAAGGTCCTTCACTCGTCCTCCTCTCTCCCATTCCTGGAAGAAAGGCCGAAACCATTGCCTGCAGGAGAATACACACGGAGGAGCCCTCTCTTTCCAGAGGTTAGCGATGTTAGCTTTCAAGAAGGTGTTCGTAAAGAACACCACCGGGTTTAGCATAGATAAACCCCCTAGTCTCCTCGTGCCGTACGTAACCTCCCTCTTGACTAGGTTCATCCTGTTCCCTCATAACAGTTGGAAAAACAGGCTATAGATCCTAGTATAGTAAGCCTCTGGCAAGATACATACGCTGCCCAGATAGATAAACAAGGGGAGCAGGTACGATTTGATCAGGTGTACCCTTTCCCTGAGGGTCATAGACCAACCTTTCCACTGGTCCACCTTCTGAGCGGCATCCTGGAGCTTACCATCCCAGTTTTTGGTGGGATAATCATCCTGGCCGAATGTGATGCCTAAGACTTTTGCTGATTCTTGGGGCCCTGGAAGGGTGTCCGGGAGATTAAACGTGGGATCCCCCCCTCCCAGCCAGAGACTCTCACACTTATCCCGGTTGATCTTAGACCCGGATGCCTCCGAGTAGCGGTCCACCTCCAACATCACCATATCGACCTCCTCTCTTGAGGAGACGAAAATAGTCACATCATCAGCATACGCCACCACTCTCTGGGTGACAGCCGTCTCCGCCAGACTCAACCCGCCAATGGTCCGCGACTCACCCTCCTAAGGAAGGGATCGATCGCGAACACATATAAGAGCGGGCTCAAAGGACAACCCTGACGGACTCCGGACCCCACCTCAAAAGAGCAGCCAGACCACCCGTTCAACAGCAGGAAACTCTCTGCCCCTGCATATAAGATCTTAAGCCAATTCAAAAAAAGTACTCGGTAAGCCATATCTCAGGAGGACGGACCAGAGGTACTCGTGGTTCACCTGATCAAATGCTTTGGCCTGATCCAAGGACAGCAAGTACCCCTTCCAGAGACCTGCACTACTCTGCTCCACTGCCTCCCTGACACTAAGGACAGCACTTCGGCTTCGGCCCGGAACAGTGCAGTGCTGGGCCTCCAAACTTCACCAGCCAATTAAACAGTATCTTGGCCAGAAGCTTCCTGTCCGTATTGAGAGCTATGGGCCTCCAATTCTCAATAGGGCTGGGATCTTTACCCTTTGAGAGAAGAATCAGGGCTGACCTCCTCATTTACTTCGGCAGAGTGCCCGAGAAGAGACACTCATTGAATACCTCCTTAAAGGTCCTGTACCACTCAGATGTTAAGCCATCCGGACCTTGCGACTTCTTAGGGGCAAGCCCCTCGATCGCCAGTCTCACTTCCTCTTCCCTGATCTCTTCTGCCAAAACGCCAAGAGAGGGGTCTACCCCTGGCTCAGGAATAGTTTCAGCCAGGAAACCGACATCTTGTCTCGATCTAGATCCTTCCTCCCCAAGAGGTGTGAGTAGAAGGATCTGACGACCTCCAAGATCCCTGATCTGGACCGATTCAGGGATCCTGTACTATCAACCAGTCCTGAAATTATTTTACTACTCACTGACATCTTACAGTTTCTGTAAGGGTCGGGTGAGCGGTACTTCCCGAAATCCCCCTCAAAAACCAAAGATGCATGCCTAGCGTACTGACACCTCATCAGCAAGGATTTCACTCTGGAGATATCCTCTTGGCTACCTCCAGTCAAAACAAGAAGCTCGAGTTTCCTCCCCAGACCCTGATACAAGCGGTACCTGTTCAGGGACCTGAGACTCGAGAGCTGGCGGAAGAACCCCACAACCCGCTTCTTGAATATCTCCCACCACTCTGACTTACTACTACATAGGTCCAGTAAAGGCACCTGACTCTGAAGAAAATCCTCAAAGGACTGTCTTACCTCTGCTTCCTCCAGGAGGGATGAATTCAGCTTCCAATAACCTTTACCCATCCGGGGGGTCTCTGAAACATTCAGGGAAAACAAAATCATACAGTCATCAGAGAACTCCGCCTCAACCACGGACACTGGGGAAGAGACGGCTTCCTCCTTTAAATAAAACCTATCTATCCCAGACCTGCGACTACCTTGATGATAGGTGAAACCCGCGTGGCCCGAGGGGCTCCGGATGTGGGCGTCCTCTAGGCGAGCTTCTCTAGCTAGGCTAATCAGTGCCACACTATCGCAAGTCAGCGGACCATTGGAGCCTCTCCTATCTTGGGACCTCGTGACAGTATTGAAATCCCCTCCAAAGATCACCTGCCGACTTGTAAAAAGAAAGAGCTTAATCCTCATAAAGAGATCTTTACGGCCCCGCTTTGTTTGCAGGGCGTAGATGTTAATGAGCCGGAGCTCTTGTCCCTTAATGAAGACATCTAAGATCAGGCACCTCCCCATTTCTAATTCAATAACCCGTCAGCATTCAACAGGAGCGGTATAAAGGACCGCCACCCCACTATACGGCTCAGCCGCAAGAGACCAGTGGGAGGGACCGCGCATCCACTCTCTTCTGGCTTTTACCAGAGAGGCTAGATCTGACAACCTGGTCTCCTGTAAAAAGAAAATGTCGGCTTCAACGCGGCCAAGAAAATCAAAGGCTGCAAATCTATCTGTATCAGACTTTATACTGGCACAATTAATGGATGCCAGCGTCAATGGAGTGAGTGCCGCCATAGAGGGTGATTGAATTAGATGGCCTCACCCTTTATTTCTTTTTCCCCTTCTTTTTAGCCCCCTCATCCCCCGAAGACGACGAGAGGGCAGGACCACTCTTACATCTTTTTTTCGACTCCGATTGGTCCATAAGGTCCCCGTCTCCGTCCGGCCCCGGTCTAGCCCTGCCCTCCAAAGAAGGTGCCTCAACAGGACAGAGCCCAGTTCCCCCCAGAGGCTCTTTCTTCTGAGGCACCCCGCCCTCACCTTCCCCCTCCAAGGAGGGAGAGGAGATGGTATCGAGGACGAGGTACCGGTTTGACAGGTCAATCAGAGGGTGGGCAGCCAGGCTTCCGCTTTGGACCTGGCCCGTAGTACCAGGAGCTTCAGAGGGCTCTGACCTCTTCTTTCTCCCTTTCCTTTTGCCCCTAACTTTCTTTTTGGGCCACACCCCACTCTCCTCATCCACACTTTCATAGTGGGAGGAATCGGAAGGGTCGGCCATATTGCCTTCCTCTCTGTGAAGTCTCCTGATATCCTCATCCAGCATATTCTCCTCCAAGGCTTCAGCAGTTACAGGGCCAGATTCAGGAGCAGGGACTGAAGCTACCCCCACTACCTGGGCACTCTCCAGCTCCCTACTCCTTCTACGATTTTCCTACCGCCTTAGTTTGGCAGGGCCCTTTTTCCTCCTCACTAGCCCTGTTGCGCCCCCATCCCTGCCCGTACCCTCCCCAGCCGAGGCAACTTCACAGCTCTCCTCAGCTGGAGTGGCCGCTGCACGGGCGAAGGCGCTAGGACAACGGCTGAAATGGCCTCCGAGGAATCCACACAGGTGGCACCGGATCTGCCGACAGGATGCGGCCAGATGACCTACCCCACCACACAAAGCGCAGACCTGCACGGTACAGGCTGCACTAAAGTGGGTGGGGCTGCCACACCTGTGACAGACCTTAGGTTGCCCCTGGTAAAAGACCTGGATCCTATCACGTCCAAGGAAGGCGGCTGACGGAATGTGGGCAACCGTACTCCCTCAACACTTGAGTTTGACGGAAAACGTCCAGGCCCCAGACCAGATCCCGTGCTCATCAAAGTTTTTCTTGGGCATGTCCGTCACATTTCCATACCGTCCGAGCCAGGTCATGATGTCATAACAAAAAAACGACTCGTTACGGGTCAAAACGGTAACTTTCTTGACAGAGTTCTGACGGGAAATCGCCTTTACGGCGAAATCCCACCAGCCGGGATCGATCTTCGCCACTTCGTAGTTTGTCCAGAAGAGTTCAAGACCCTCTGGCCGAAAGAAACTGACGTCAAACTCAGATGAACCGTAGGGGTGAATCAGGGCAAAGATGTCACTCGCCCTGAATTCCATCCGAAGGAGGAGCTCAACCACTTTAGCGTGAGGTGGACACGCATCCTCGCCACTCCAAATCAGACGGACCACATTCCTACGGTTATTGTCCTGCCCGGGTGTCGGGAGGAACCAGACCACCTCCCCATTCTGCTCTCGGAAAGCCCCCAAACCGTGCCTCTCTATCCAGAAAGACAGGTCGACCTCACCCCTCCCCTCTACCTGGATCGACCTGTCGCCCCTACGCAGAGCCTCCAGGAGGCGCTGTTGCAAGTGGCCTCCAGAGCCGGACAGAGACGGGGACCCCACTGAACCCCCGGCAGCGACATTAGCATAGCTCCTAGGAGCAGTCACTACCGGGGGGCAGCCGGACCAGACCCAGAACCATCAGTACAGCCACTCACACCACTACTCCCATCCATACCAGACTTCCCATTCTTACCACTACTACTCCCACCATCATCCACTCCATTTACACTCCCACATACACTCCTCACGTCCACAGCTCTACTACACTCAGCATTCTCACATCCTCCACTCTTTTCCTGCCTAATGGATTTTTGGCTGGCTGGGACATGTAGTGCTGCGGGTCTTATTACGATTTTCTGTGCTGGGGTCGACGCTGCTGCTGCCGGGTCGAAACTGGCGACTCCTCCTCCATGGGCGATGACACCTCCTGAGTCTGGGGCTGCCCCCCCAAGCGCACCCCGGCTCCTCCCACAGCACCATTGCTTGGTTTTCCTAACCACACAGGCTCTGCTGGTGATATCGGTGCCCGGACACTCCCCCCCCCCCTCACAGAGGAGTGCCCTGCAGCACCCGCAGAACACACAGTACTCGGGGGACCGCCCCCCGAGCACACAGACTTACCGCTCTCCACCACTGGTGCCCGTACACTACCCCCTCACAGGGGAGTGCCCTCCAGCGCTGGTAATGCCCACAGTACTCGGGGAACCGCCCCCCCGAGCAGACGGCTGCAAAACTCGCCTCTGGCACTTTGACACGCCCCCCGCCACCCTGGGCCGGTCTTGCAGTACCAGAGCTGCCCATCATGAGCCAATCCTGCCTCTCCCTACCGGCAGGATGGGTGGGCTTTACAGCTATTGTGTCAGCAGCCTTTTCTGATGCCATGCTGTACCCCCATGCTGGCTCCGTTCCACTACAGAAACTGAGTCTGGCAGTTTTGGGGGGGCCCAGCAGCCTGAACCAGCTTTACAGCGGGCCCTGACTGCTGGAAAGGGACAAACATGTACTTCACTGTCTCCTGGGTCTTCTGCTTCTTACGCTTCACTGCCACATCTTTGCACTGGTCATCTCCAAAGGTAAAATTCAGGAGGTGGGCTGGGGACTCCTGCATAACAATCGCCCTCAGCAATCCCCCAGTCTCACTCTCCAGTTCATTCTCCTCACTTTCACTCAATGGAAGTGCCACCTGGGCTGGCTCTATGTAGCTGTCCTGGGTGTTATAGGGACTAGCTACAGGCAAAGCATACATTTCCACCACTTGTGCTCTTTCTCCCACCTTCTCCTCCTCCTTCTTTATACCTTCATCACCATCCACACTTTCTTCACCGCCACTATTCTCCCCATCATCCACCTCCACCTTACCTGAGGATTTCATGGTGGCAAACTGGTTGTTGTTCTGAAGCTTCTCCTTAAAGAGACCGCTCCCCTCCAAGATCTCTGCTCTCCTCTCCTCCAGCTGCACAATCTCAGCCTTCAGTGCTGAGATCTTTTTTCTTAGCTCTGGCCTGTTCTTTTTGGGAGCAGTGTTCACCAGATTCTGAGCCCCTTGCAGATCTTCTCTGGCCAACTTCCGCTCCTTGCCGCAGCGATCATACTCAGCAAGCCGCACGGCCATGCAGGAGCAGTAGGTAGCACTGGACACCTTGGACCCTCTCTCTGCCCACAACTCCACACTTCTCCTCCTTGCTTTTCTTCCACCAGTCCTCTGGCCTGCACCCATTGCCAGGGGTGCAGAGCCTGCATTGCTGCAGACTCTGCCAGATTTTCTTCCTCCGGCCGGAACAATGGCTGTAGCAGTTTTCTCTCCACTCCCCGCCAGCCTTGAAGAACGGGGAATGGAGGCCCGAGACTCCATGCAAGAAAGCTCTCAAAGGGAGCCTGCCACACCCCTGGGAAAGGCTTGCTGGAAAATGCTGCTTCTCTCTGTGTGGAAGTCTGGAGCTCAAAAGAGACACACCCAACAGCTTCTCAGACTGAACTGGACTGCTGTGTTCACAGGAATTGCTCTCTGCTGACACCTCTGTCCTTGTCAGGAACTGTCCGGAGCAGGATAGGTTTGCTATGGGGATTTGCTCCTGCTCTTGACAGTTCCTGAGACAGACAGAGGTGTCAGCAGAGAGCACTGTGGTCAGACACAAAATAAATGAAAAAAGAAGAGTACTTCCTGTGGAGCATACAGCAGCTGATAAGCACTGGAAGGATTAAGATTTTTTAATAGAAGCAATTTACAAATCAGTTTTCTGGCACCAATTGAAAAAAAAAAAGTTTTCCACTGGAGTACCCCTTTAAGTATAGAGCTGTAATAGGATGCAGATATAAATGCATTAGACTTATTTGACGCTTTCAACAACAAAAGTAATTGTGGCATGCTTCATTACATACCAAATTTTGAAAATATTCCACCCAACAAGCATTGCTCTAAAGCCCATTGCAACAAAACACAGCAGAATGAGTAGTACGAAGTTGCAGAAGATGCCTTGTGTTGTCATGCAGCTAAGTAGCTGTAAATGTCATATTCTAGTGATAACAGTGTATACAAGTAATAGATTTGTATTCTCTGCAAATTATCCAAACTCACTTTAAATCAGTTTACATCAGTTTTTCAATCTGTCACCTAGTGAGCTCAATGATGAAAAAAGTCTGTAATAAAACTCATTATGACAGAATCGACACAGTTTGCATCAGTTTAAGTCCCATAGATATTAGTCTAATCTATTAATGGATCCCTTATGATGTTAAGGCTACTTATGTCTTTGCAGCTATTTTTTTATTATCCCAATGCATATATAAAGAAAATTTATAACTTACAATCTCCATGGCACCAGTCAAACAAATCCTGTGTAAAGTGCTACTACAGTCGTACGCCGTTGAATCCATCCTCTACTTTATGATTAGGGTCCTAAGGGACCAGAGAAAGTTTGTGTAACTGCAGGACTACACAGAGTTTGTTTGTCTATTACCATGCATGGGTCTGCTGACAACTTGCAGACACAAAATGAACTCAAACAATATTGTAGACACAAAATGATGCACTGAAGCAAAATTAATTATTGACAACAAAATATACTACTAAAAAAGTTGTCATGTGTACAGTGTATTTATCTAGATCTAGCTTGTAACCCACCAACAGATGTGCACCCACTGTGCTACCCAGCAGTTTTGCCTTTCAGCCAAACTCAGTAGTCAAGTTCCCTGTATGTTATTACACTTTATCCTACTCCAGGATATAGAAACTAGACTTCTGCTGTTAAAAGGCACCAGTTGTAAGTGGTGCAGACATAGGTTATAGGCCAGCACCAAGGTACCAGAGCCCAGTCCAGGCAGAAGAGTTGTGGCAGGTGCCACATATTTGGAGTAAGGTCCAAGCAGATGAGTCAAAGCAGATGGGAAAGGTTCAGATTTAGAGGTCCATGTCAAGTACTGAAGGATCAACATAGAATACAAAAGTTAAAAGAGTAAACTACAAGTAAACAGGCACAAGTCAGATACCGGATAGCAAATCAGGAACACACACTGTCAGGGACCGACCAGGGGGACAGGGAGAGTAAGCGCTAAACTGACCCTAAAACTGCTCTCCCTGCCTACTTGCCCATCCACCCTAAATGACTGATCGACAACTGGGCGCCAGTCCCTTCCTTCGCTAAAGTTCAGTGGCATAAAAGTACATAATATACATAGTTGGTCACAGACCAGAAAAGAAACAGAAAACAACTAGACAACCACATATACCAGACAGAATACAAATACTAACAGGGCAGAATATAAACTCACAAACAGTGCAGAATATAGCGAATTAACGAACAGTTCATAAACTGGATATCAGATAAACGGCAGACATGATAAAATGAACAAAACTAGGCATGATATGAGTATACAGCAGAATCCAGGAGATGAAGGGGATAAACAGAAGAACTGAGAGCCAAAACACTAAACTGAACAGGTAACAAAGAACACTGTTCACAAACAGGTACAAGTACAAAGGACAAAGATCAGATCAACCAAACAGGATCTAAATATAGGACACTGTTCACACTTGGACACAGAACATACAAACTGGACTCCCCACTCCACTATAGGAGTAGCCATTAATAATAAAGCCAAATAGGCTACTGGACAGCGGACACACTCCACCGTGTGGACAAAATGCTGACCCAGTAGGAAACAGAAATATAATACATGAAACACTAGACTAGAACAGGATGAGCCTGATTAGACTCCAGAATACCAAACAGGAATATAACATACAGAGCACAGAGTACAAGCTAGACTCAGACATAGTGTGAACACAGACCGAGCAGAACAAACAAACATAATCCTAAAACCGACTAATGTAACACAGACTAAAATACAAGGAGCATGCTATATAAACATGGCTAAAAATCCAGATAAAATGACAAGATAAATACAAGGTAAATGCCCAAGCAGACAGTGTCAGAATATAGCACAAACAGACATGGTAGTATTGCACTCAATCACCAGCACCAGAATGCAGGAGAAATCAGGCTAAATAACTCCACCCAAGTTCTCATTTATTCAGAGCATTAACTATTCCCTATTCATGTAGAATAGCAAACTGCTCTGGACAAACTAGTATGTGAATACACACCTAAACAGAAAAATACAAAAAACTAATAAACGGACATTACACACACCTTTGCCATGGAAAAAAATCACACTATTGCTCAGGCACAGACGAGAATATAGGACAGCTTTTAAGCGTACCTGTCAGATCCAACAAAAAAAAACATTTTTTTTAAATATATCACTCAGTACCTAATCCTGACCATGTACATCTAATTTTTATGTGTCTAGCACCTTTATTTTTTTTTATTACACTTTTAATTTAGCTCACTAGTCTGAATTTCTCTCAAAGGGAGGGGGCATGGCCTCACTGTGCAGGTCTCCGCCCCCTCTCTCAGTATGCTGTCTGCTCACATCTCCCCTAGCATTAGCAAAACTACAACTCCCAGCTTTTCCTCACTGTCGCAAGCTGACAGTGGGAGGGTTTTTCCTCCAGCTGTGAGCCCCTCCTTGTCAATCAAGGAAGTGTGTCCATGACATAGGTGATGATGCATGGACACAGCAGAACTAATATGTGTCCAAGCAGGCAGGAGGGGCAGTTGTTTGACTGTCTTTTTCAGTATGAAATACTGAAAATTTTCTAATAAAAGCAATTGCGAAACCTATTGGTTTTGCATGCTTTACAACATATCAAAAGTTTTTGATACAGTGCCAAATTAAATAAGTAGTGTCAGGCAGGGTAGGAAGAGGATGCATAAGAAGTGCAAGTACTGCCCCTTTTAGTTGCAGGTACAGGTGTGATCAGAAAATCTAGGGATATTGAAGACCCAATGTTGGTGAGTGCCCGGACAGTTTGTGCGCTTGGGAAGGGGGTGTTTGGTGGTGGGAAACTGCTGACGTTCCACAGCCACTGTGTACCTGCCATTCTTATAAGGTTGTATAAGGTAAGTTTACAGCTCTTTTGACATTCTTATAGAGCAAGTATTTTTTGTGAGAACTTCAGTAATACATTTTGACTAATGTAGACAAAGAGCCTTTTAGAACACATATTCCTCAGTAAGAAAGAAATATTAAGAGAGCAGGTGGATAGGTTGGGTTTATGAGAATTAAGTTAATGGATTTCCTGTATATTCATTGGTGGCATGACAGTGGGGCAGGTCTTGTGTGCAGGTATGTTTAGATTTTTATTCAGAAAAGATACCTTTGCTGTTTGCACTAATATGTTTGTGACCTTTGTGTAGCGGTTTTTCTGTCATTGATGTAAAAACAGCATGCGAACACTTAAACCTGTTCAGGACGTGGGGTGTGTGCATATGCCCTGCATCCTGAGTCCTTAAGGACTTAGGGCGTATGCATACGCCCATGGGAATTCCGGTCCCCGCCGCTAGCCAGTTGGGGACCAGGATGCCTGCTTGAATCATTCAGCAGGCATCCTGGCACATCGCCGAGGGGGGTCCTGAGACCCCCCCATGTCGGCGATCGCAGAAAATCGCATGTCAATTCAGACATGCGATTTTCTGCTATTCTGGGCTAATCGGGTCTCTGGTGACCAGATCACCTGGAAAATAGGGATGATCGGAGCTGTCAGTGACAGCCCCGATCCTCCTGAGGGATAGGAGTGAGGTCACAGTGCTGCGATCTCCTCCTATCCCCTGCCATTAGTCAGAACTGAGTTCTGACCAATGGCAGCGAAGGACAGGGGGTTGCCATGGAAACCCCTCGTTCTGCCCACCCCTGGATGTCGGGCAGAACGGTGGGGGGGGGAGGGAGAAGATGGACACCGGTAC
Source organism: Hyla sarda (assembly GCF_029499605.1). Classification (NCBI taxonomy): domain Eukaryota; kingdom Metazoa; phylum Chordata; class Amphibia; order Anura; family Hylidae; genus Hyla; species Hyla sarda. The sequence goes on along the minus strand of NC_079191.1, from coordinate 107,973,810 downwards.
CTTACCTGAAGATGGCGTTGGGACCGAAGATCATCGTGGAGACTGCAGAGATCCCGGCTCAGGTAGGGAAACGATGGTGGGGGGGAAATGAAAGTGAAAGAAAAGCGATCTTTCCTGTGGCAACCACTAGGAAGGCCGAACTGCAACTCCCAGCATGCCCAGACAGCCAAAGGCTGTCTGGGCATGCTGGGAGTTGTAGTTTTGCAACATCTGGAGGGTCACAGTTTGGAGACCACTGTTACAGTGGTGCCCAAACGGTAGCCCTCCAGATGTTGCCAAACTACAACTCTCAGCATGCCTAGACTGCCCAGGCATGCTGGGATTTGTAGTTCTGTAACATCTGTACCTTCAGATTTTGCAATTTTCATGAAATTTTTGAAAATTGCTGCTCTACTTTGAAGCCCTCTAATTTTTTCAAAAAGTAAAAATATGTCCATTTTATGATGCCAACATAAAGTGGACATATTGTATTTGTGAAGAAAAATTAAATTTATTTGGAATATCCATTTTCCTTACAAGTAGAGAGCTTTAAAGTTAGAAAGATGCAAAATTTTCAAAATTTTCATGAAATTTGGGGATTTTTCACCAAAAAGGATGCAAGTAACGACGAAAATTTACCACCAAAATAAAGTAGAAAATGTCACGAAAAAACTCTCAGAATCAGAATATTCCATAAAACCGTTTTAGAGTTATTAATGTGTAAAGTGTCGGCGGTCAGAATTGCGAAAAATGGCTCAGTCCTTAAAAGGCCAATCATCAGATTTTACCCTATATAACGCTTGGCAAAGCGTTATATAGGGTAAAATCTTTATTTTCACCATTCCCGGGGATGCTCCTGCCCCAAGGGATGGTGAAGATATGAAGTTATAAACTAGCCGCCGCCGCCGCCGTAAGTAGTCACCTGGGCGGGGAGCTCTTCTCATCTACTCCCGTTCTTCTGCAGGCAGCGACGCCCCCTCCGCTTGATTGATGGGCCGCGTCATTGTTCCGCTCACTGAACAGACGGAGCAGAGTGATGACGCGGCCCATCAATCAAGCGGAGGGGGTGTCGCTGCAGGCCGAAGAACGGGAGTAGATGAGAAGAGCTCCCTGCCCAGGTGACTACTTACGGCGGCGGCGGTGACTAGTTTATAACTTCATATCTTCACCATCCCTAGGGGCAGGAGCATCCCCCGGGAATGGTGAAAATAAAGATTTTACCCTATATAACGCTTTGCCAAGCGTTATATCGGGTAAAATCTGATGATTGGTTCCCTTTAAGGTGAAAAAAGGGCTGCGTCCTTAAGGGGTTAATCACCAAGTATGGAGGCTTTTTGGGAGCGTAGAATAGGATTCAGGGAATTTTTGCAAGTGCTTCTGTAGAATGTTGTAATATTTTTTATCGGATTCGGGTATTTTGTATTTTGACTGTATTTCATCAAATGATAGCATTTTGTTATTCCTAAGTACATCAGTGATGTATTTAATGCCCAGATCCTCCCAATGTAGTATGTAATAAATACACTGCTATCTCATTATAATGAGCTAATACTTTTTGGTCAAAAGGGAAAAAGAGATGAGTGTACAGCCTCATGGGAATCCTGGATTAAGCTTTATAAACCCCCATAGACCCTTACTATCTAAACTAAGTAATGATACAATTTAGCTTACTACACACAAAAGAGCGGTTCTTCTAGTGTATAAGACAGCTGACCCTTGTGAGACCTTGATTCTGAAATCTACCAAATACCAGACAACTGCCTGATGCAGCAATTTTGATTGATTTTGTAGAAGTTATGGAGACTCACTATTTTATTGTTTTATTGTTTTCCTTCCTATTGTCTTGCTCTCAAATTTCAATTAAGGTCCCTTTGGACCTAATAGATCCTTTGTGAATATGCGTAACACTGTTTGGATGAACGATTATGCTCCACCAGTCAAGGTTATTATTCATGTTCATATGTAAACTCTGACACATCTGATGTCATGTTATATGTTACATTTCTTATGTTTATAAAATTCAATAAAAACATTGTGAAACTTAAGGGGTTAATCACATTACTCTACATTGTTCATTGAAGAAATAGTTTTTTTTTCTACTATTGACCTATCGTTATTTTAAAGTAACATGAGAGAAATGTCCATTAAATAGAAGCATCTAAAAAGGATCCAAAATAGGTAATGATATCATTATTTTCTGTCTACATCATCATTACAAAAAATGTATGTGTTGTTGAGCATGAGGTGAAATTAAAAAAATAACAACATGAAAACATCTTTACTTACCTACTTCTGGTTTCTGCTGATCCTGCTGTAAATCCTGTTCACATCCTTACGGTTCCTCAATGCTCTTATCTTCTTGTCTGTTTAGCAGTGTCCCATCTGAGCCAGTGATTGGCTGAGCAGGCAATTCCTCCACTGAGCTCTCGGTTTAGAAGCAAGTAGAATAAATAAGCAAAGTGGGGATTGGAAGCAGACAAATGCAGAGGGCTTCTTATTCTTATTTTTTATTTCACCACATCCCCAGTAAAATATAATTTTTTTGCTTACGCTCGACTAAAGTACAGTTTGTACTGTGGGTCTGGTCTATAATGCAAAAGCCCTTCTTTTAGACAGAACTGGCATGATGGGATGATACTTAGTAATATTGCAAAAGCTTAGCTAGGGAAAACATTAAAGGGGTACTCCGGTGGAAAACTTTTTTTTTTAAATCAACTGATGCCAGAAAATTAAACAGATTTTTTAATTACTCGTAATCCTTCCAGTACTTTTTAGCGGCTGTATACTACAAAGGAATTTTTTTTTTTTTTCCTTTTCTGTAACGACCACAGTGCTCTCTGCTGACACCTCTGTCAATGTCAGGAACTGTCCAGAGCAGGAGAAAATCACCATAGCAAACATATGCTGCTCTGGACAGTTCCTAAGATTGACAGAGGTGTCAGCAACGAGCACTGTTCTTTTGGGAGTCACATCATCAGATTCCTAAGGGGATTAATAGGATGTTTTTTTTATTATTCAGATGGTTTATAGAGGAGACCACTACTTCTCTGAGTTATTTCATTTTAATCCTTGTCTACTTCTATACATTTTTGTTCTTTCTGTACATATAGTTCTTTATATCTCTCCTCTTAACCGTGATTAATTCTGGGGAGTTTTGGAATCATTTTGATTCTTATTTTCTCATTGTTCCTAATTCTACTAGCTTGTTTACCTTCTTATTGGATCTACTTTTCTTCTACTCTGTTTTTATTGGGAGAGATGGGAGATCATAATTGTTGTTGGGAGGAGGCGAGGGGGCAGGGGGAAAAGGGGAGGGGAAATGATTTATTTTTCGGTTTATTTGTAATATATTATATTCTTTTATCTCATATTCCTTTAAATTCAGCAATTTTTGACTTTTTATTCTTTTGTTATAACAGGACCTCTCTCCACACATCCCATTCTCAATCAAACCAACACCCCACATCCTCCAATCTCCCATCACTCCTCCACAATTCCATGTAAGTGATCCTTTTAATTTAATTCTTAGCTAGTACATATCCTTATTATAATTTATTTTGTTATTACTTCCAATTAATTATGTTAGTGGGCATATTCCGTCACTTAATTCTTTATTATGTCCTTACACGTCTTCTATTGCGGATACCTAATTCTTGTCCAATATTTGTTTTAGATCTATTATTTCCTTTTTTATTGGTGGCTGGCTTTATAAAAAGGCCGAGAAGGTGAACCCTTCGTTCAGGCCCAATGGACTGAGAGTTTTCAGCCTATATATCCAAATGGCTTCTTCCTTTAAAACTTTTTTTTAATTTAAATTCCCTCCTCTTGGTCCGAGGCTGGGTTTGATGAAACCCCAAAATCTCAAATCCTTCACTTCTCCTCTATGCACGTCTCATATGTGCCGTGCCAAAGGGGTGTCAGCCCCTGTTCTAATTGTACTCAGATGTTTTGAAATCCTTCTTCTTAATTCTTGTGTAGTTTTACCTACGTACAATTTGGGGCACCCACATTCGGCAATATACACAACTCCTTGTGTCTGACAATTAATGAAGTCTCTGACTTCATATTTTCTCCCATCAATGGGGTTAACAAATTATTTTTTCTTTGGAAGGAACCTACAAAAATTGCATCTACCAGAAGGGTGTGATCCGGTTATCTTTGATTTTAACCACATACCCTCATGATTATCTTCTTTTGGTTTGTAGTGACTTCGCACCAACCTTTCTCTGATGTTTCTACCTCTACGATACGTCACACTCGGTGGTTCCGTAAGTACTTCTGTAAGATCTTTGTCTGCCAATAAAATTGGCCAGTACCTTCTCAATATTTGCATCATCTGTTGATTATTTTGATCGAAGGTACCAATGCATCGAACTATCTTTTTTTGTTCACGTGTTATTTTATTTCTCAATAAATCAGATCTCGGGGTGTCTCTCGCCTTCGAAAAGGCCCTGTGGAGGACCTTTTTTGGGTATCCCCTAGACAGAAAACGATGCATTAGTACCTTGCTTTCCTCCAGAAAGGCCTCCTCAGTGGAGCAGTTTTGTCTAGCCCTCAAATACTGCCCCACTGGTATTCCACTCTTGAGGGGCCTAGGGTGATGGCTTCTCCAATTTAAGAAGCTATTTGTTGAGGTGGTCTTTCTATAGACTTTTGTCATTTTTTCATTTATTATTTTTTCATTTATTTCTGATGTAAAATGCATTCCTATTTGGTTATGATTAAATTTTTGAACAAATTCGTGAAAAATGGTGATGGTGCTGTCCCAAAACAAAAGAACATCATCTATAAAACGACCCCAAAATAAAATGTGTTTTGTGTAATTACCTAGTGTCTCAGTGAATACCACCGTGTCCTCCCACCACTCTAAAAATAAATTTGCAAAATTTGGTGCAAATGCTGTGCCCATTGCTGTGCCCTTAATTTGTAAATAAAAGTGACCATCGAAGATAAGATAATTGTGTATTAATAGAAAAAACAAAAGTGTAGTGACAAACTTATTGTGAGTTGTGTGCCTTTCGTGCATAAAAAGTGCTCTACCGCTCTAATCCCCAGTTTGTGATCAATGTTCTTGTACAGTGCCTCAACATCGAGGCTCGCTATGTAAATACCTGGGGTAAATGAATTATCCTCGAGCCTTGAGACAGCATCTCTTGTATCTTTTATATATGATGGTAAAGACATGACAATATTTGATCAACGTACAGGCTTATTCCTTCTGTCAAATTATCATTACCCTATACAATCTGGTGACCCGGAATTGGGGTCTTCTGTTGTGGATTTTCGGCAACGCATAAAGCATTGCCAATGTCGGTTTCTCATTCAACATTGCCTTAAATTCATCATCTGTAATCAGACCATCACTTTTCCCTCGGGACAGAATTTCTTTCAGTTCAGTTACAAATGCACTTGTGGGATTATGATCCAATTTCTTACATGCACTTTGGTCCTTCAGTAGTCATAGCACCATATCTTTGTAGTCATTTTTGGTCATTACAACAATATTGCCCCCCTTTTCTGAGGGCTTTATAATTATTTCATCATTTTCTTCAAGTTGTTTCAGAGCCTGATTCTCTCTTTCAGTTAAAATGAAATAACTCAGCAAAGTAGTGGTCTCCTCTATAAACCATCTGAATAATAAAAAACATCCTATTAATCCCCTTAGGAATCTGATGATGTGACTCCCAAAAGATCAGTCATCCTATCTAATTAAGTTCAGGAATCCCATGAGTTCTGATTTGGAACTCAATATTCATCTAACTCAATAATGGAACTCAATAATCATCTTACTCTAGAAATAACCAGCCTGCACTGATGCTGGTGTATATAGAAATGGGAGCTACTTCTTATCAAGGTGTCTCGATCTCACAGTTCGCGCATATGAGAGTGCGCAGAGAGAGAAATAGGAGGTATTCCATTACCTGTGAGTTCCGCTCATGAATACAAACAGTTCGCGCACACGGTAGTGCACAGACGAGAAGAAACGCTACGGATACTGAGTTCTGGCGAATGGGAGAATGCGCAGGTGACGAAAATAGTAAACAAAGATACTGATTGGTCAAGATACCCATCAACCTAAAACTAATGAGATTTGGAGGGCCGAATCAGGATCTCATTGTAGGAAGCTAATGCCACTCAGAAATATGTACCAATCAGAGGGGAAGCATAACAAAAGAATGATTTGGTTGGATGGTGAGTGATGGGCATGGGATGTGACGACACAAACAGAGGTAATAAAGAGTCCGGAACACGCCGTCAACACTCAGAAGCCCCATACCACTTGACAATGCTACGAAAGTAGCGAAACATGTCAGGGGGGAGGGGCTGAGTAGGGTGTTTTTAAACATATCAGAGCAGATCCCGGAGAAAGCAGAGTGTGAGCTGCAGGCACACTCAGCAGTGAAGATTAACAAATAATCTCAGAAAGAGAGATACCAGACGCCAATAGATATAGTACAAGGGATACTGCTCTGATACATTTTAAATGTGTGGTTAATCTTTATTTAGTTTACAATAAAGTTTATGGGATTTAGTTGGTATATGGGAAATTAGGGTACTATTGAATTGCCCCAAGGGGGAATCTGTTGGAAAAGTCTATGTTCATTTAATCTCACTTTAATCATACGGCATGTCTGTCCAACATATGACATGCCGCAGGGGCATTTTAGCATGTAGATGACTTGCTTAGAATTTCAGGTATGAAACCCTTTAAGTTTAATTTTATTTCCTTGGGTTAAGTGTGTGGCATAATCTCCTTTAATAATGCTACTACAGTTTTGACAGGACATACATGGAAACGTCCCTATTTCTTGTGTTTTTAGAAATTTCTGTTTGGACTCTTTTCTCTGTAATATCTGCTCGTATCAAATGGTTTGCTTTTGATTTATTCTTTCGATAAATAAATCTTGGCTTCTGTTTAAATAAATGCCCATATTTTTCATCCGCTTTTAATATACTACAATATTTGTTCACTACACTCCAAATTAATTTCGCATGACCATCATAGGTTAACAAGTACGTGAAACCCCTTTTATTTTCATTCTTCTTATTCCTTTTCTTAATGCTTCCTTAGGGATCTGTTCTACCTCTTCCCCTACTTTTATTAGTTCCGTTCTTTTATAACCCCTTTGTACGAATTTCTCAATGATCTTTTCCTAATTTTTTCAAACTCTTCTTCTGTACTACAGATCCTCTTAGCTCTTATTAATTGTCCTTTTGGAATCATTTAAAATATTTGGGGGGCATGTCCACTCTTTTTGTGCAACAGGTTATTCCTGTCACTTTCTTTTGAAAATAAGGTGGTCTCAAACTTCCCATTTTTAACACTGACCTCCACATCTAGGTAATGTATGGAATTAGAATCATACTCACATGTGAACTCTATTAGTGGATGGCAACCGTTCAAATACTGTATGTACACCAAGAGATCATCTGTTGTACCTGTCCATAAAACAAAGCAGTCATCTACATATCTCAGCCATATTTTTTACATATTTGGATAAGTGATGTGCTGGAACAAACTTATTCTCAAATCTACTCATAAAGATATTCACTAAACTTGGTACGACAGGGGACCCCATCAAAGTCCCCTGTTGTTGCAGAAAGAAATCCTGTCCAAACCTAAAGTAATTTTTATACAATATAAGTTCCAGCAGATCCATTATAAACCTTATTTGTGTATTATCCAGAGTGTTGTCTTTAATCAGCTCCTCTTTAATTGCCAGCATACCTTCATCTGACGGATGTTAGTATACAGGCTCTTAATATCGAGTGTGCATAATAACATTGTTCCTTCTATATCAATATCTGTAACATGATCAAGGAATTCATTTGTATCTTGTAGACAATTTGGCAATCTTTTCACAATTTTCTGCAAAAATTTATCCACATGCACCCCTAGTGGATACAGGACTGAGTCGACCCCCGAGACGATCGGTCGTCCCGGTGGTCGACTCATGTCCTTGTGGATCTTAGGTAACAAGTACATTAGGGGGACACGGGGACAATTTATTAATCAGCATTTCTTTAACCTCACTAGATATTATACCTTGATGGAAAGCTTCCTCTATCACATTATCAACCTCTTTCTTAATCTCTCTAGTCGGGTCATTCTGTAACCTCTTATAGACAGTATCCTCATTAAGCTGACTAAACGCCTGAGACGTATATTGTTCTCTATCCTGCACGACTGTAGCTCCACCTTTATCCGCTTTCTTTACTATGATTGCGGTCTCAATTTTTTATTCCTGTAAAGCCTTTTTTTCCTCTTTCGATAGATTGGGTTTAGTATTATATTTCAGATTTTCCCACTCATCTGCTATTTCTTTACCCCCTTAAGGACTCAGCCCATTTGGACCTTAAGGACTAATTTTATTTTTACGTTTTCGTTTTTTCCTCCTCCCCTTCAAAAAATCATAACTCTTTTATATTTTCATCCACAGACTAGTATGAGGGCTTGTTGTCTGTTGTAATGCCATCACTCACTTTACCATAAAATGTATGGCGCAACCAAAAAAATATTATTTGTGTGGGGAAATTAAAAAGAAAACCGCAATTTTGCTAATTTTGGAAGGTTTTGTTTTCACGCCGTACAATTTATGGTAAAAATGACATGTGTTTTTTATTCTCTGGGTGAATACTATTAAAATGATACCCATGATTATACACTTTTCTATTACTGTTGCGCTTAAAAAAAATCGCAAACTTTTTAACCAAATTAGTACGTTTAAAATCCCCCTATTTTGAAGACCTATAACTTTTTCATTTTTCCGTATAAGCGGTGGTATGAGGGCTCATTTTTGCGCCGTGATCTGTAATTTTTATTAATACCGTATTTGCTTATACAAAACTTTTATTACATTTTTTATTAATTTATTTTGGAATAAAATGTTATAAAAAAAGCAGCTATTTTGGACTTTTTTTTTTTTTTACGTTCACGCCGTTCACCGTACGGGATCATTTACACTTTATTTTAATAGTTCGGATATTTACGCACGCGGCGATACCAAATATGTATATAAAATAATTTTTTTACACTTTTTGGGGGTAAAATAGGGAAAATGGGACAATTTACATTTTTATTGGGGGAGGGGGTTTTTCAAATTTTTTTTACTTTATATTTTTACTTTTTTTAACTTTTATTTGTGCACTCTTATAGTCCCCATAGGGGACTATTTATAGCAACCATTCGATTGCTAATGCTGTTCAGTTCAATGTTTAGGACACAGCACTGATCAGCATTATCGGTCATCTTCTGCTCTGGTCTGCGGGAAGGCAGATCAGAGCAGAAGACTCCCGGAAGGCAGCCAAGTGAGGGGACCTCCATCTGCCGTGCAGGATGATCGGATCGCCGCGGCAGCGCTGCGGGCGATCCGATCCGATCGTCCTGTTAAGTGACCGCGATGCTGCAGATGCCGTGATCTGTATTGATCACGGCATCTGTGGGGTTAATGGCGGACATCCGCGGGATCGCGGGTGTCCGCCATTACCGGTGGGTCCCAGCCAGGACCTGCCGCGCATGATGCCTGCATCGCTCCGATGCCCGCGGCTATGCTCAGGACGTAAATGTACATCCTGGTGCGTTAAGTACCACGTCACCAGGACGTACATTTACGTCCTGCGTCGTTAAGGGATTAATAACCACTTTTTGAAAAGTGTCCAAAGAGTTGCAAATTACATTCGCTGTCAAATGCACTCCTTTTTTTAAGTTTATTTCTCAGTACAGCAGATAAATTAATCTCCTTTTCTTTATCTTTATCACCGAAGTGATGAGCCTGCAAAACTTATAGAAATCTACCATAAAGTCAAATTTCCTTAAATCTTCAGAGGGCAGTCCTTTATTAATAACCTTTTGTTGTGCTTCGGTTAATTCTACCGATGAAATATTAACTAGTAGGTCACCGTTTTTGGGTACTGTTTTTTGTTGCAGGCTCTTGTATAAACTCCCTCTATACTCCCGGTATCTCTTTTCTCTTTTCTTTTTGGTTTTTGATGAACACCTAAAAAATCCTGTCTAGGTCCCTGTTCAGACACATCATTCAGCTCACTGTCTGTAGACCTGTAATCAAAGGCATCATGTTCACCTCTTTGTTCTCTCTGAGTACGCCAATATTTGCATTTTTAGTCCGCCCATGTATAGACTCTGTCCATTACATAATCTTTAGTGTCCCTTTCGAATTTAGATAGTTTAACCCCTTAAGGACCAAGCCCATTTTTACCTTAAGGACCAGGCCAATTTTATTTTTGCGTTTTCGTTTTTTCCTCCTCGCCTTCTAAAATCCATAACTCTTTTATATTTCCCTCTACAGACCCATATAAGGGCTTGTTTTTTGCGTGACTAATTGTACTTTGTAATGAAACCTCTAATTTTACCATAAAATTTACAGCGAACACCCAAAACATTTTTTTAGGGAGGAAATTTTAATGAAAACCAAAATTTTGCACATTTTGGAGGGTTTTGTTTTCACACTGTACACTTTACGGTAAAAATGAAATGTGTTCTTTATTCTGTGGGTCAATATGATTAAAATGATACCCATGGCTAGATACTTTTATATTTTTGTACCGCTTAAAAAAAAATCTAAAACTTTTTGTACAAAATCAGTAATCTAAAATCGCCCTATTTTGACCACCTATAACTTTTTCATTTTTCCGTATATAGGGCGGTATGAGGGCTCATTTTTTGCGCCATCATCTGTACTTTTTTTAGATACCACATTTGCATATATAAAACTTTTAAATCATTTTTTATCCAAATTTTTTGAATAAAATGTGAAAAAAAGCAGCATTTTTGGACTTTTTTTTATTTTTTACGTCTAAGCCATTCACCGTACAGGATCATTAACATTATATTTTGATAGTATTGACATTTACTCACATGGCGATACCAAATGTGTTTATTTAAAAAAAATTACCCTTTTAGGGGGTAAAATGGGAAAAACGGACAATTTTCATTTTTATTGGGGGAGGGGATTTGTCACTTTTTTTTACTTTTAATTTGTACATTTTTCAACTTTTTTTTTACACATTTTATGTCCATAGGGAACTATCTATAGCCTTCCTTTGATTACTTATACTATGCAGTGCTATGTATAGGACACAGCACTGCTCAGTATTATCGGTGATTTTCTGCTCTGGTCTGCTCGATCTCAGACCAGAGCAGAAGACCCCGGGAGACGGCCGGAGCCAGGTAAGGGGACCTCCGGCCGCCATGCTGGATGATCGGATTGCCGCGGCAGCGCTGCGGGCGGTCCAATCATCCAATCAAAGTACCGCAATGCCGCAGATGTCGTGATCTGTATTGATCACGGCATCTGAGGGGTTAATGTCGGCGATCGTGGATGTCGGCCATTACGGGCGGGTCCCCGGCTGCTGCTAGCAGCTGGAACCTGCCGTGTATGACGCGAGCACCCTTCCGATGCTCGTGGTCATACACAGGACGTAAATGTACGTCCTGGTGCGGGAAGTACCGCCAAACCAGGACGTACATTTACGCCCGTGGTCGTTAAGGGGTTAACCTGTAAAATAGATGTTTTTAATTTATCCACATTATCCTTAATTTCTTGTTGTGTTTTATCAACCACTTCTTGTTTTTCCTGTTTTTTAAATTCTTCAGTGACTATAGAAATCTCTTTTTGTACATCAATTATTGCTTGTTGTAAATGTTGAACTGTGAGATACATAAGGTCCAAAGAATGTTGATTACACAGTACAAACCATTTTTGTTGGTAATCCAGATTATCTTGGAGTAATATTGGTGTGATCGGGCTCCTAAGCCCACGCGGTATTTAATACCACTGGATTTAATACCAAAACGATTGCAAAATCGACCGATAAAACTGCAGAGACATTCGCTTTTTCCGAGAGGGATCGCAACAGTATTTTGAAAGCAGCAGATAATGCTGGTCTTAATTTAAAAGAGGCAAGTGTGAATATAAAGCTAATTTATGCAAAGAAGTTGAACCAACTGAACAAGAAAGAGACGAGTTTAACCCTACCTGCCTCGACACTAACCGAATACCTAAGTACCCTCTGTACTTAGGTATTCGGTTAGTGTCGAGGCATGTAGGGTTAAACTTGTCTCTTTCTTGTTCAGTTGGTTCAACTTCTTTGCATAATTTAGCTTTATATTCACACTTGCCTCTTTTAAATTAAGACCAGCATTATCTGCTGCTTTCAAAATACTGTTGCGATCCCTCTCGGAAAAAGCGAATGTCTCTGCAGTTTTATCGGTCGATTTTGCAATCGTTTTGGTATTAAATCCAGTCCCGATTTAACACCTTCTAAGTCCAAGGAGCCAAAATTCACAAGTCCATAAAGCAACAATTAGACTACAGGTGTGCACATATGGGTGGCTTCCCTATGTCTCATTCAAGACTCCCTCTCCTGAATAAAAATCCAATATAGAAAAAAAAAAAGACATACTCTGGGAATTGCAGCAATGTTCACTTTTATCTCACTTGTTCAAAGAGTCTTTACAACAGAGAAATGAACATATTCACCCAGTGCAAGAAACAATTCAGAGATCCTCTCAGCGCGGTGTCTTAAGAGCGGTTCATCCTGAGCTTGCTGTAGCAGGTTGATTAACTCATGGCCGCATTAAGCGCATGATTCCCTTACCTGCTATAGCTCCAGTCTGTCACTCTCCGGGTGTTTCTCCTGTCTCCGCCTCTGCTTCACTGCTCTGGCTTTAAGATTTAAAGGGCCAGTACGCTCATTAGTGTAATCCCCCTGTGGCTCATTTATAAATTCCTCCACCCTCCTCAGTTTCCTGTTGGATTTTAATTGCCTTGAGCCTGAGAGAAAGCATTCCTCTGTATTGCCTTGCCGAGTATCAGATTTCTTGCTCTGTGACTCGACCTTGCTCCTCTGCTGCCTGCCTACTGACCTCCTGCTACGTCTATGCTACTGTGCCGCCTGCCCTGACCTTCTGCTATCCAGACTACGAGTTGCCTTATCCCTCCTGTGCCTCGCATCTTCTCAGCCGCCTGTGTGGTCGAGCCGTGCCACAGGTAGCGACCTGGGTGTCGTCTGCAGCAGCAAGTCCATCTCGCTTTGCGGCGGGCTCTGGTGAAAACCAGTGGCACCTTAGACTCCGCTCCCTGGTATGGTCCGAGTCATCTGCCACACAGGTCCAGTGGATCCACATCCTCCGGAGTTCCTGTCTTCAGAAACGTGAGTGTTACACACAGGGTTAGGAGCAGAGATTTGCCGTCCCGCATGGCAGGGTCTCTGCCGCTTTGGTTGCCCATCATCAGAACTAGATGATGAGGAGGGCGTGGAAGATAAGAAGAAAGTGGCATTTTCCTTGACCTCAATGTCGCTTTCAGTGTCGAAAGGCAAGTGAGGCATATGCCTCCTACGCTGTAAACACCCTGTGGGCTATTTCCCTACTCTAATGGCGGGGGGGGGGAGGGGAGTGTATGTACAGTGGGGCAAAAAAGTATTTAGTCAGTCACCAATTGTGCAAGTTCTCCCACTTAAAAAGATGAGAGAGGCCTGTAATTTTCATCATAGGTATACTTCAACTATGAGAGACATAATGAGAAAAGAAAATACATAAAATCACATTGTCTGATTTTTAAAGAATGTATTTGCAAATTTTGGTGAAAAATAGATTCATCTCAATACTTTGTTATATACCCTTTGTTGGCATTGACAGAGGTCAAACATTTTCTGTAAGTCTTCACAAGGATTTCACACACTGTTGCTGGTATTTTGGCCCATTCTTCCATGCAAATCTCTTCTAGAGCAGTGAATTGAATCATCAAGAGCAATTAAAAGTGATGATAATTGACCATGTCCCCCCATTGAAGTGAGGTGGGGATAGGGTTGCCATTTAAAAAAAACGGGAGCTCTATTGGATCTTTAAGCTAGGCTCCCTTAAACCTGGGGGACTTAATGTTGAATTTAAAACAAACAACAAAATGCATACGAGGTGAATCATCTAAAGATAGCCCTTACCTGTTGGTTTCTTGTTACGGCTAGGATTATTGAACAAACAAGTATTATTTACCGTATATACTCGAGTATAAGCCAAGGTTTTCAGCACGATTTTTCGTGCTGAAAACACCCCCCCTCGGCTTATACTCGAGGGAACTCTCTGCCCTCAGTGGTCTTCAACCTGCGGACCTCCAGATGTTTCAAAACTACAACTCCCAGCAAACCCGGACAGCTGTCGGCTGTCCGGGCATCCTGGGAGTTGTAGTTTTGAAACATCTGGAGGTCCAGAAGTGGAAGACCACTGCCCGGGCCTTCGTCCTCATCCAGACCCCCTCCCCCCTTTAGTTTTGTACTCACCTCCGCTCGGCAGGACGTTAGGGTGAGCTGGTCCGGGCCATCTGTGCTGCAGGGACCGTCCGGTGGGGAGGGATAGTCATTCCGGGATGTCCATCTTCACCGGGGGTGCCTCTTCTCTGCGCTTCAGGCCCGGCCTCGGAATAATGACGTTGCCTTGAGGACGACGCACAGGGACGTTGCTCATGAACGTCTCTGTGCATCGTCGTCAGGGCAACGCCATTATTCTGGGACCGGGCCCGAAGCGCGGAGAAGAGGCACCCCCGGTGAAGATTGACAGCCCGGAACGACTATCCCTCCCAACTGGACGGTCCATGCAGCACAGATGGCCCGGATCAGCTCACCCTAACGTCCCGCCGAGCGGAGGTGAGTAAAAAACTAAAGGGAGGAGGGGGTCTGGATGACGACGAAGGCCCGGGCAGTGGTCTTCAACCTGCGGACCTCCAGACGTTTTAAAACTACAACTCCCAGCATGCTGGGAGTTGTAGTTTTGGAACATCTGGAGGTCCGCAGGTTGAAGACCACTGTTAAATCAGACATTGACAAGCGGTGATGATGAAGGGGGTGGTGTGGGATGATGATAGGGTAAGGATGAAGGGGGGGATGATGACAGGGTAATGATGAAGGAGGGGGGGTTATGACAGGGTAATGGTGATGAAGGGGGGATGATGACAGGGTAATGATGATGAAAGGGGGGATGATGACAGGGTAATGATGAAGGGGGGATGATGATAGGGTAACGATGAAGGGGGGATGATGACAGGGTAATGATGAAGGGGGGATGATGACAGGGTAATGATGAAGGGGGGATGATGACAGGGTAATGATGAAGGGGGGATGATGACAGGGTAATGATGAAGGGGGGATGATGACAGGGTAATGATGATGAAGGGGGGATGATGACAGGGTAATGATGATGAAGGGGTGATGATGACAGGGTAATGATGATGAAGGGGGGATGATGACAGGGTAATGATGATGAAGGGGGGATGATGACAGGATGATGATGAGGGTGTTAATGACAGGGGTCTGGATGATGTCGGGGGTCTGGATGATGACATGGGGGGATGATGTATTTCCCTCCCTAGGCTTATACTCGAGTCAATAACTTTTCCTGAGTTTTTGGGGTGAAATTAGGGGCCTTGGCTTATATTCGGGTCGGCTTATACTCGAGTATATACGGTAATAAGAAATTTAAAAAAAAAATGTTTTCATGATGTCTGATATATTTAATGTGTATGTGTTGGTGTATGTACATCAGGACATACATTTATATATGTATGTAATAATACAGAAGGAAGTTGTAGGAAAACAGCACATCCAGAAAAAAAATATTAAATGTATTATGGTGCCCGCAGGTCCATACAGATATTTTGAGATTTTCATATCTTTGTTTGATAGGCCTGGAAGAGAAGGAAAAGGGGAAGGAACACAACGCCAATCAACAGTTTTATCCGCACTATATATCCATATGTTTCTTTAAAGGTGGGGCCACAATCTGCTGCACTGGTTTCACTGCAAAGGTGGCTAGACCTAGATATAAAGTATGTTATGTGGCACCAAAAATTTTAAAATATCGATTATTTCTGCTGTATAGCTTTCATGGGTTTGCCTGTGAGTCCTGTACACTGAGTGATCCAGGGACTAGGCTTGTCACACTCAGAACCTGGCGGTTTCAAGTGTGGCTGTATACAGACAGACCGAGCACTTTAAATTACAGCAGTGTACTTTGCCCTTTCACAACATGGTGCTACTATCCTCTGTGATACACATGTGCAGACGAAATAGCTTGTGATCTCTATGGTTACTACCTGCCATAGTGTGATTTGCCGATCACACACATGTGATCCATGACGCAGTTCCGGGCCTTCCATTACAAGGCCGTGGGCTTTCACTGAGGGCTGCGCAGTGGAGATTTCCCCACGCTTACATACAGTAGATACAGTTGAATGGTGAGTGTTCCGCCCCCAAAATATTTAACCAGATGGGAATTTTAATTGCACGTGCACTTTATGACTGGGGCATATTGCTAGGGAATGCAGCAAGACCTAATATTTGCACAGAGTACTTAAATATGTATTATATAAACACTTTTATTTACACATGGTTTGTTTGATGATATGTATACACTTGCTTTACATGAATTTATGTAAATTATTTTTAATTATTATCAATTGAGTGATGTAACAATTAAGTGATGTCATTGTGGTGGCTATTTTAGAGCCAGTGTTTGTTCATTGCACTATGCCTGAAGATGGTGATGTGAGATTACCGAAACGTTGCACTTTTTTTTCTTGCTGAGGATGGAATAACGTTTTTTTTTTGCACTGAAGACACTTTGTGTGCTGTGTTTTTTTTCTATTTTTGTATCTATCTATCTCATATATATCTCATATCTATCTATCTATCTGTCTATCTTTCTACTGCATTTATCTATTTCTGTTAAATGAAACAATATTTTATTTTCTTCTATTAGACAATTTTCTCCCCTCCTTGCCCTGTTTCCTGTCTACTCATCTCCATCTTCTATTCTGTGTCCACGTCTGCTTATTCATTTATTTTACCTACCAAGAACTAAGGTATTACATTTATGTCGAGCACACTGCTGTGAAGGCCTGTTGCTTTGTAAGGACCCTAAACAATACAAAATTCTTCCCAAGTTTTTCATCTCAATGCTATGGGTATATATATCAGTTAAATCCATGATTTAAAAAAAATGGTCTTTTTTATGTCCACAGGGAGTTCTTTTAGAAATCTGATCACAATGAACATTTTTCTTACTCTTTAATACAGTTGACAGAATGCATTCTTGTGTTCCTCCGGTATAAAAAAAAAAAAAAAATACCCCGAGCACATAGTGTAGCAGAAGCTCCTAACTTTCTCCCACAGTTAATGATACATAAAAGTAGCATGTGTGAATATGTACAGTAAATTACATAATTTAAAACAGCAGGAGTAGAAGTGCTAAAAGTTCCAAATTGTAACAATTTCAATATTAGCCAAGAGTCTCTTTTGATTTGATATAATGCTAATGGTGGTTATTACAAAGATTTCTCCCAGCTTTGGACAGGACCTTCGTGTAACACAAAAGGATGAAAACATGCAAGACTGATATATTTTATTTTTTCATTGAGGAGGGGGTGAAGGAACAAATCCATAATGTTGGATTAGCTTGATAAATACAGTGACCTTTCCATCAAAATGGCCGATGTAATTTATGAAAAATAAGAACCAGAGAGACAGAGAAACATAATGCTTTTTTGGTTTCTTTAGAGCAATTATGCTAACTAGTATCCCGCTGAGAGTGGATTAGGCTTGATGGACAATCAAAGACAATACTTGCTTTATAGTTAAAGGTGTGCAGAGATATAGGCACTAGAGCTATACAGTTATTAGGCTTACCTGCAGGAGGCCGATATGACTTGGGAGGTGCAAGTTAGTATTAGAGATGCTGAAATATAGGAAATGCTTAGTCACTATTATAAGGTCTTCAATGCCATCCTATAACACATTGACTCTTAAGCAAAACCCATAATGCAAATATTCGTGTGACAGGTTCTACTTAGTGTTTGTCATTCAGTGTGTAGCAGCCATGACACCTGGCTGAGTAAAAATCCCAGTGGGAGGTTTGCACTTGGCCAACCAGCAGGATATGGGCACCTGCAGTATTTCAAAAGGCAAAACTAAAGATTAAATTGGCAGAAAGGACTGACAGAATAAGTCCTCCTATAAACTGAATTTCTGATTCTTTCAAACAAGAAAATCAAATTAGAAGGTAAAATCAATGTATTGTACGCCATTATTGATATTACAGAAATCCTGTAATTGTGTAAAGAATAAATGACAGAAAATTATCAAGTTAAACAAGCTTTTTACACATCACATCAGGGTTCATAAATTTTTACTGTTCTGACGAGATTATTAAATTACATGAAATAATGCTTTTATGCTAATACTTTTTCATTTCTAGATTTTATATTTTAAATAAAACTGTTTTCTTTTTTTAAATGTTTTAAGTTTCCACTTTTTTTTTTTGCAGCGTTTTTTTTCACTGAAAAAAAAAATACTAGAAAAAGCGCAGTAGTAATACCTGTACTAATAGACATATCACCCCAGGTGTCACTCATGACATTCAATGTGATCGTCCATAATATAGCAGAGATGCGGGGCGGATCTATACAGCGTTCGCATCTCTGCTCTGTACTCCAGCCGGCCAGTGATGTGAATAGAAATTCACATCACTCATTCACATTTTCCGCCTAGAGTGGGGATTGGCTGGATGGTTGCCAATCTCTGCTCTCAGAGGGAAATATTAATGTGAGTGGCCGGCCAGAGTACAGAGCAGATATGCGAGTGATGTATAGAGCCGCTCTGCATCTCTGCAATAGATAAGACGATCGCATCGGGTGTCAGGAGTGAAATCTGCTGTGATCTGTCCTTAACTGCAGGTACTACTACTCACAACATGGAGCACACTCTGATCCATGCTGGGAGCTGTAGTACCTGCATTAATAGACAGATCACAGCGAGTGTAACTTCTGACACCTGTTGGGTTCTGTCTATTAATGCAGGTACTACAGCTCCCAGCATGGAGTAGAGTGTGCTCCATGCTGGGAGCTGTAGTACCTGTAGCTAAGGAAAGATCACAATGGATGTCCCTCCTGACACTCGACGTGATCCTCCTGTATAATGTATAGATGCGGGCGGCCGCTCTTCTATGGTCCCCTGCACTACCGCATATATACACCTATTCATATTTCCCACAGAGAGTTGTGATTGGCTGGAACCATCTGTCCAATCCCAGCTCTCTGCGGGAAATATGAATAGGTGTAATAGGTGTATATATACGTCAGTGCAGGGGACCATAGAAGAGCGGCTAGCTGCATCTATAAATTATACAGAAGGATCGCAATGTAACCCGGGTGATCTGTCAATTAGTACAGGTACTAATACTCCCATGAAGGAACAGTGCGTTCCATGCTGGGAGTGGTAGTACTACCTAAAAAAAAAATTCAAAAAAAGTGAAAAACACACACACTACATTTTTATTATTGTCAGCTACATTTTTTGTGCTTTACCCGCACACATAAATTGATCCCTGTTTAAAAATTTATAAGAATTTTGTTATAAAAAATATAAATTTCGTTAAATTCAATTTTTTCTGTCACTACTGTATCTTTTTATAATTTTTTTTAATGGTACCCTACAAAATGTTATTAAAAAGGTATCTCTTTCACTTTTTTGGATAGCTAAAGTCCAAAAAAGAATAAAATCTGCCTGCCAAAATGCCAAAGTTAAAACCCACATGGTGTTTTTCTTAGCGTTTTTTTTTTTTACTCCCATAAACGTCTATGGGAGAAAAACGCCACGATTTCAGGGAAAAAAATGCCATAGACTCAACATGCTGCAACTTTGCAAAGCTGCCAAGCGCAGGGTTTTTTCAATGAAAAAATGCCATGGGGCAGTATTTTGGCATTTTTTGGGGAAAAATGCCAAAAAAAATTTAACAAGTGGAAACTTAGCCTTAGCCAAATATAGATAGATAGATAGACAGAAAGACAGAGACAGATAGATAGATGTCAGTAGCAGTGGGTGATAGGAGTGAAAAAAAAAAACATTTGCAGGCTAAAACTTTAACAATGTAAAAATGTTTTATAAGAAATGAGGCAAATATATATATATATATATATATATATATATATATATATTTTTTTTTTTTTTAATCAAGTGTATAATATCCCTTTTTTTTCAAGAACTTTTAGTTATAGGTAGGTAACTCTAGTAGGGATATCATCTGACCCCTATTCCACCTAGTAAGGCAGCATGGAGAGATCCCTGGACATACATGGTTACCTTCCTATCGTTTCCCCTCATGGAGGGGGGCTGTCAAACCAGTGGTTCAGTGTTACCCCTTCTAGGATCCAAACGTCTATGATGTTATACCCTTTATTGTGGTTGCATAAAAAAAGCCTTCTTAAAGGGAAACTAACAGCCTGTTTCCCCTCACAATACCCAATACAATGGGTTACAGTGTGGGTGGCAGGAATAAATATAACCCAGAATTGCAAGAATCGGTCCAGTAGTTTCAAAGTTATGCTCCTCTGTTGTTTTATTGCTAAATTGCTTCTGTTAGCAATGGAGGAGGGGAACTGGCTTGTTGAGCTTCCCTGCCTCCTCAATATGCAGCATTATGCCTGCCCCTGATATGAATATGCAATTTTCTTCACTCTCATGTCCTAGTGACATGAGAGCTTCTAGTCACATGAACGCTCTGCTATTGTAGCAGCACACAGGCACCGCTCCCTCGTTACACACAAAAGAGTGGCACCTGCACTCTTTTTCAATAGCAGAGTGCTCACTTGACCACAAGCTCTCAAGTCACTTGGATGTGAGAGGGATGAAAATTGCATATTCATATTAGGACATATCACTGCATAATGAGGCGGCAGGGAAGCATGGCAAGCCAGCTCTCTGCCTTCATTGCATCCAGAAGTGATATAGGCTGCGACAAGGAAGCCTGAGACATGCGCCCTGAATGGCACATGTGTTCAATCTGGTTGTCAAGCAGTTCCTGAAGTGTTCCCCCCGTCTGCAAGACATCCTAACAATGGGAAGGAAACTTTGCATTCACTTCAGCCACTCGAACACTGCAAAGCACACCCTCCTTGAGTTGCAGCGTCAGAACGGCCTCCCCCAACATAGTTTGATTTGCGATATTGCCACACATTGGAATTCCACCCTCCATATGTTTGACCGAGAAAAGTCATCACCAATTTCTTGATGATCCAAGTGGATAGGGGGACTTCAGTGTAACTTCAATGTCAACCTGTGGCAGCTCATAGGTGACACCTGCCGTTTGCTCAGGCCCTTTGAGGAAGCCACGTTATTAGTCAGTTGCCAGGATTATGGGATGAACAACATCATTCCACTGCTTCATCTACTACAACACGTCTTGGAAACGATGGCTGGTCATGGCACCGACGTGACACCTACATCTCACGGCCACATGAGCCCTGTGGGGGCTGAACTGGAGGAAGAGGGGGAGGGGAAAAGTGGAGCACAGTTTAGGTTTCACGTGATGGGTGGTTTTTCTAGTCATCTGACAGGAGAGGAGTAGCAGGAGCAGCTAGAGGAGCTAGAGGGTTAAGAGGAAGGCGAGACAGAGAGCCCAGACACACCGTGGCAGTATGCAGTGGAGATGGAAGCAGGGAGTCCCTCCAAGTCACTTGCACAAATGGCACAATGCACGCTAAATTGTCACTACTTGGCAGCGGGATGACTTCTGGCTCTCCACCTTATTAAACCTTTGCTACTGGCACAAAATGGGGGCCTTTTTTACACCCACTGAGAGGGAGGACAAACTGACCTACTACGAATACATCCTACATAGTCAGCTGGCCGATGCCTATCTGCACCATCGTCCATTCTTTCGCAGGTCTGACTCGGGGGCCCCTCTGCGCTCACCTTCCACTACCATGGCTGCTGGGGAGGGGTGGGGTGGCAGGAGCAGTACCAGCTCCATCAGCAGCAGCCTGAGTATACAGTTGCTGATGAGTAGCTTTCCTCACCCCCATAGTGAAGCAACTCATCAGCAGCAGGTAGACCTGGAGCAGGACCTGAACCAGCAGGTGGTGGTTACCTTGACATAACCATGCCAACACACCTTGAAGTTCCGCTGGCCTTCTGGGCAGAAAAACTTGATTTGTGTATGCAGCAAACAGAGTTTGCCCTGGAATAGCTGTCCTGCCCGGCCAGTAGTAATGTACCATTAGAGGGGGTGTTTAGTGTGGCGGGGGCTGCAGTAACTCCAAGGAGAACTCGTCTGTCCACAAAAAATGTGGAGAGACTGACCTTTGTGAAGATGAATCAGGCATGGCTCATCCAGGATTTCCACCCACCAATGATACATCAGAGTAGATTGACCATGGTGCCACATAGAGATGAGCGAACTTTTCAAAAATTCGATTCCGATTCGCCAAATTTTCCGGAAAAGTTTGTTTCGATCCGATTTTTTTTGCGGCAAATCTATATTAAAAAAGGCTATTTCTAGCCTACATACAGCCACTATAGGGGTATAGAACACTTTGCTGTGTTCTAAAACGCATATGGAGTGTGCTGGGTTAGTGAAATAATACTGTTATTCAGAATAACATGCAGATTACCGGCATCGCTTTTAGAATCACTGCCGCACAGCAGCACAATGACAGAGTCTGGTGGTGGCATCAGTGTCAGGAGACCATATAGTGACTGAATGACAGCGTGGAGGTGTTGGCTGCATGAGGAGACCATTTAGTGGCTGAATGGCACAGCGTTGAGGTGTTGGCAGCATGAGGACACCATATAGTGGCTGAATGACACAGCTTGGATGAGGCTGAAGCATGAGGACACCATATAGTGGCTCAATGACACAGAATGGAGGTGTTGACAGCATGAGGACACCATATAGTGGCTGAATGGCACAGTGTGGAGGTGTTGGCAGCATGAGGACACCATATAGTGGCTGAATGACACAGCTTGGATGAGGCTGAAGCATGAGGACACCATATAGTGGCTCAATGACACAGAATGGAGGTGTTGGCAGGATGAGGACACCATATAGTGGCTGAATGCCACAGTGTGGAGGTGTTGGCAGCATGAGGAAACCATATAGTGGCTGAATGACACAGCTTGGATGAGGCTGAAGCATGAGGACACCATATAGTGGCTAAATGACACAGAATGGAGGTGTTGGCAGCATGAGGACACCATATAGTGGCTAAATGGCACAATGTGGAGGTGTTGGCAGCATAAGGACACCATATAGTGGCTGAATGACACAGCTTGGATGAAGCTGAAGCATGAGGACACCATATAGTGGCTGAATGACACAGCATGGAGGTGTTGTCAGCATGAGGAGACCATATAGTGGCTTAATGACACAGCATGGACATGTTGGCAGCATGAGGACACCATATAGTGGCTGAATGACACAGCATGGAGGGGTTGGCAGCATGAGGAGACCATATAGTGGATGAATGGCACAGCCCGGAGTTGCCAGCAGCATGAGTAGGCACTAGGCCTTCACAATCCCTAAGATTAAAAGATGAATTAAGAAATTTAAACCGAAGATTTTGGATAGCGGGTGCTACCTATGAGAAAATTAGAAATTACCAGACCCAGGCCCCACAGCGACATCAGTAACCCATATATTGCCTGAATGAAACAGCTTGGAGTTGGCTGATGCACGAGCACACACCAGGGCTTCACAATCCCTCCAAAAAAACACCACCATTTTAGAAATTTTTTAAAAAGATTTTTGATAGCGGGTGCTATCTATGAGAAAATTTGAAATTACCAGACCCAGGCCCCACAGCGGCATCAGCAACCCATATATTGCCTGAATGACACAGCCTGGAGTTGGCTGATGCACGAGTACACACAAGGGCTACACAATCCCTCCAAAAAAACACCACAATTTTAGAAATTTTTGAAAAAGATTTTGGATAGCGGGTGCTACCCATGAGAAAATTTTAAATTAACATACCCAGGCCAAGCAGCGCCATCATTTTTTTATTTGAAATTTAAAACAACCTTTGCGTGTCCCTGACCCCAGCGTGTGGGTACGAAGGACCAGATCTAACAAGCCCCCACAGGGCTCATGTGGCCGTGAGATTGAGGAGAAACATCTCCATTGCCCTGACCGGCCATTGTTTCCAAGACTTCTTGCCAAGGCAAACCATGTGAAGAACAGCGTGACACCGCCGTGACCTGCACACATGGAAGGGCCACTGAGACTTGTCCGGGCAGTGGAGGCTTAAGACACAGAGGAGGATGTGGAGGCGGAGTAGCACACTGTCGCAGGACCAACGGGCTGAAAGAGTGTAGCAGGAAGCAGCATTGAGTACACACCAGGGCTTCAGAATCCCAAAGAAAAAACAACCATTTTTAAAATAATTTTAAGAATATTTTGGACAGCGGGTGCTACCTATATGTTGCACGAAGGACAGACCCTGGAGTTGGCTGATGCATGAGTACACACTAGGGCTTCACAATCCCTCAAAAAAAAAAAACACAACAATTGTAGAAATTTATGAAGAAGACTAATAGATAGCGGGTGCTACCTATGAGAAAATTTGAAATTACCAGACCCAGGCCCCACAAGCGGCATCAGCAACCCATATATTGCCTGAATGACACAGCCTGGAGTTGGCTGATGCACGAGTATACACAAGGCTTTACAATCCCTCCAAAAAAACACCACAATTTTAGAAATTTTTGAAAAAGATTTTGGATAGCGGGTGCTACCTATGAGAAAATTGGAAATTACCAGACCCAGGCCCCACAGCGGCATCAGTAACCCATATTTTGCCTGAATGACACAGCCTGGAGTTGGCTGATGCACAAGTTCACACCAGAGCTTCACACGCTGGAGTTCGGGACACGCAAAGGTTGTTTTAAATTTCAAATAAAAAAATGATGGCGCTGCTGGGCCTGGGTATGTAAATTTCAAATTTTCTCATGGGTAGCACCCGCTATCCAAAATCTTTTTCAAAAATTTCTAAAATTGTGGTGTTTTTTTGAGGGGGTTGTGAAGCTCTGGTGTGAACTCGTGCATTAGCCAACTCCAGGCTGTGTCATTCAGGCAAAATATGGGTTACTGATACCGCTGTGGGGCCTGGGTCTGGTAATTTCCAATTTTCTCATAGGTAGCACCCGATATCCAAAATCTTTTTCAAAAATTTCTAAAAGCATTGTGGTGTTTTTTTTGGAGGGATTGTGAAGCCCTTGTGTGTACTCGTGCATCAGCTAACTCCAGGCTGTGTCATTCAGGCAATATATGGAAATCTTTTTCAAAAATTTCTAAAATTGTGGTGTTTCACAATCCCTCCAAAAAAATGGAAAAGACAAACATTTTTGCCGAAAAATTTTAACAAAAATTTAGACAGCGAGTGCTCTCTATATATTACCAGAATGACGCAGCCTGGAGTTGGCTGCAGCATGAGGAGACCATTGAAATGTGTGATTTTTTTATTTGAAATTTAAATCAAAATTTGTGTCCCAGACCCAGCCGTGTGGGTACAAAGGACCTAATCTCACAAGCCCCCACAGGGCTCATGTGGCCGCAAGATGTAGGCGCAACGTCTCCACAGCCCTGACCGGCCATTTTTGGTTTTTGTACCTTTGTTTAAGAACAAGCTCATATCCAAGAGTCCAGAAGACTCTATAATGCAGGACGGTGGACCACCAAAAGACATTCTTCTATAAAAAAAAATTTAATTAAATAAAGAAGCAGAGTTCATCCCTCTGCATATTTTTTTTTGAAAATTTTACTTAAAAAATCACACGCAACAATCGTTCAATGGTGTAATGGTTATTATTGAGGAAAATTCAAGTTTATTACTGTGATAATTATCAGAAAATTTGAAAAAAACACTACCCAAGTGTGTTTAATAACCCCATACATTGCACCATAAATGTTGAAGTTTAAATTAAGCATGTATGTATTTCAAAAATCCTAAAATTAAAGGCCCAAGCCCAGAAGCATCATGAAGTCAAGTAGTTCCTGAAAGACACAGGAGCAGTCAGGAGTAGGCATCAGCAGTACCCAAGAGGCTTTAATAACCCAATCGCGAGATCGAGCAATAACAGGTGTGTTATGCTCTCAGATGTCCGGGGCTGCACGCGCGCTACACTGAACGGACCAGCGTGTGTCTATCTTTCACCGACAGGTGTGGGTAACCCGCTGAACCCCGTTCGCGATAGGGATCAGGGATTGCAATTATTTGCCAGGAAAGGAGAATCACAACTAAGCGCCAGTCATAAGCTCGGGTTCATTAAGTCCCTGCCCTTTGTACACACCGCATGTCTCGGATCGGCCCCGGCGGGGTAGGAGAAGGCCCTAGCAGAGCGCCGAGAATTTAAAGATCATTGTTGAAATTAGCATTAAGCATGTATTAGCTACTGCTAAACTTCCAAAAATTTAAGGCCCAAGGCCTGAGGCATCAGGGAGGCAATTATTTTCTGAAAGACACAGAATGAGTCAGGAGCAGTCATTCGCAGTACCCAAGAGGGTTTCATAACCTCTTACATTTAAAGTTCAATGTTGATGTTTGCATTAAGCATATATTTAGCTACTGCTAAACATCCAAAAATGAAAGGCCCAAGGCCAGAAGCATCAGTGAGGCAAGTAGTTCCTGAAAGACACAGGATGAGCCAGGAGCAGGCAATCACAGTACCAAAGAGGGTTCCATAACCCTAATTGATAACCCAAGAGGGTTTCATAACCAACCATAATTGGGAAATGTTGTTGTAGCAGCTTAGTCAATCTACTCTGAGGCATCTGGCATTGGTGGCTGGAAATCCTGGCTGATCCGTCCCTGATTCATCTTGACAAACGTCAGTCTCTCCACATTTTTGGTGGACAGACGAGTTCGCCTTGGGGTGACTATGGCCGGACAGCTTTTCCAGGGCAAACTCTGCTAGTTGTGGCCATAAATCAAGTTTGGCTGCCCAGAAGTCCAGAGGATCTTCAATGGTTGTTGGCATGGCCATGTCAAGGTATGCCACCACCTGCTGGTTCAGGTCCTGCTCCATGTCTACATGCTGCTGATGAGTTGCTTCACTATGCGGGTGAAGAAAGCTACTCATCAGCGATGGCAGACTCAGGCTGCTGCTGATTGAGCTGGTACTGCTCCTCCCAACCCTCCCCAGCAGCCATGGCAGTGGAAGCTGAGTGCAGAGGGCCCCCCGAGTCAGACCTGCGAGTGGATGGACCATGTGGCCGATAGACATCAGCCAACTGACTACATAGAATGTCTCTGTAGTAGGTCAGTTAGTCCTCCCTCTCAGTGGGTGTAAAAAAGGCCTCCATTTTGGGACGGTAGCGAGGGTCTAATAAGGTGGAGATCCAGAAGTCATCCCGCTGATGAATTTTGACAATTCGGGGGTCACTACGCAAGCAACTGAGCATGCATCGTGCCATTTGCGCCAGTGACTCGGAGGGACTACCTGCCTCCATCTCCACTGCATACTGCCACGGTGTGTCTGGGTCCTCTGTCTCAACTTCCTCATAACTCTCCAGCTCCTCTGGCTGCTCCTGCTTCTCCTCTCCTGTCCGAAGACTAGAAACACCAGCCATCCTATCCAACCTAAACTGTGCTCCGCTCTGCCCCTCATTATCCTCTTCCTCCAGTTCAGCCCCCACAGGGCTCATGTAGCCTTGCCGTGACCAGCCATGGTTTGTTGTAGGAAATGTAGGAGTGGAATTACGTCGTTCATGGCGTAATCCAGGCAACTCACAAATAATGGGGCTCGCTCAAAGGGCCTCAGCAAACGGCAGGTGTCACGTATGAGCTGCCACTGGTTCACATTGAAGTTACACAGGGGAGTACTCCTATCTGCTTGGATCATCAAGAAATCGGTAATGGCTTTTCTTTGTTCGTATAGTCTGTCCAACATGTGACTCCGTTCGCCAAGGCAAACCATGTGTAGAACAGCTTGACACTGCGGTGCCCTACACACATGGTACGATGAATGGCAACCGAGATTTGGACGTGCAGTGGAGGCCGAGGACACGGTGGAGCATGAGGAGGTGGCGTCGCACACTGTAACAGGACCAACTGCCTGGGAGCGAGAGCGTGGAGGAGGAAGCGGTGTGACCTGTCTAAGTTGCTGTTGTGGCTGTGCAGGAACCACATTTACCCAGTGAGCCATAAAAAACAAGTATTGTCCCTGCCTCTAGTTACAGCTCCACACGTCGGCGCTGCCGTGCACTTTTGAACACACCGACAGGCTCAAGGACCCACCTTCTCTTGTACAAACTTATGCAGGGCTGGTACTGCCTTCTTCGCAAAGAAATGACGGCTTGGGACTCTCCACCTCGGCTCGGCACAAGCCATCAATTCTCTGAAAGGTGCAGAATCCACCACTTGAAAAGGGAGGGACTGCAACACCAGCAACTTGGACAGGAGCACATTCAACTTCTGCGCCGTTGGATGA
The DNA here is from genome assembly GCF_029499605.1 of Hyla sarda. Lineage (NCBI taxonomy): Eukaryota > Metazoa > Chordata > Amphibia > Anura > Hylidae > Hyla > Hyla sarda. Next base: position 107,945,559 of record NC_079191.1, on the reverse strand, counting down.
GTGGGCGCACACTGTTGTCTCTTGGACATGGCTTCGCCGATGGATTGTTGGCGGAATGGCTGACTAAAAGCGGGAGAAGCAGGAGCGACAGAAGGAGGGTTTGACACACAGCTCCCTTCGGCTGAGGTGGTGGAGCCTTGGCTGGATGAAGGAGGGAGCGGATGGCCACTGGGTGATGCAACAGGCTGGACCACTACATCGGAGCCACGGTTCTCCCAGGCCGCTTCATGGTGGCGAAGCATGTGTTGACGCAGGGCCGTGGTGCCGACATGGGGACCGTGGCCACGCTTCACCGTCTGCCGACAGATCTTGCATGTGGCTACGTGAACCTCCTCCGGATGCCTTATGAATAACTTCCACACAGCCGAGTAGCTAATTTTCCCACCCGCAGTCTGCACTAATTGACTGCTACTGGTGCCGTCTCCAAGAACCCCTGTTTCACTACCTCCCGGAAAGGTAGGCTTCCGCAAAGCAGGTGGTCTCCCCCGGGCACGTTTGGCTCCTGAATTTCCACTACTGCCACCACGCTGACTGTCAACCGTGCTACCACCTTGCTGCCTCAAGGGCAACCTGCAACTCTCTTTTCCTGATGATGATGAAGCCCCTTCTGCACCCGGCTCCCAATTGCGATCGGCTTCATCATCATCAACAGTTGTGTGCACGTCACTGATGTCCTCCTCAGGTTCCACAACAGTGTCTGCTTCAGGACCTTGAACACTTGCAACAACGCCTCCCACGTCACTCTCCGCATCACTACTTGGCCGCCTAGCGGAGCAAGCGGCACATGTCTCCTCCCCATCTTGGCTGTCCAGTAGCTGCTGACTGTCCTCTATTGGATCGTCCTCAGTAAATAGTGGAGCTAAACCCACAGCATAAGATACTTCTTTAGGAGAGGGAACAGCATAGGACAAAGGCAATGGGAGGACACGGACTGCTCCCGGGCCATGCCAACTGAGGGTTGTGTCTGAACCCACCGACTGTTGACTGGGGGTGTCAGATGTCACTTGTGATGATGTTGATGAGTGTTTTAACCAATCGACAACGACAGATGGGTTGCTGGTGGAGACACGACCGCTGGCTGATAACAGGAGCTCAGGCCTCTCGCTACGACTCCTGCTGCCACTCGCCCCAAGTCTGCTGCCAACTCTGCCTGAAGTATATAGGCCTCTGCCACTCCTCTGTGCACATCCTGGCACTTCTCTGCCTGACATAATTAGTGCGTTTATGAGGGTATTACAATACGCTACACTACTCTTTAAACAGTATTTGTTTAGAACAGCAGCAGGTTATTACTTACGGCTGTCCTTGAACAGTATGTAGGCCCTTGACAGATTAACAGGTACTAGTTGGTACAATACTTGGATGTACCTATGCGGTATGCACTGATGAGGGCAGTAATATGCCTAACTATTAGCAGAAAAAACTCTGTATTTTTGTAAAACACCAGCCGGTGGATACTATTGTTTGGACTTTGATGGTATGGAGCACCTTGACAGCTTAACAGGTACTAAATGGTACAATACTTGGATGTATGTATGCGGTATGCACTGATGAGGGCCTATTAGCAGAAAAAACTCTGTATTTTTGTAAAACACCAACCGGTGAATACTATTTTTTGGACTTTGACGGTATGGAGCACATTGACAGCTTAACAGGTACTAAATGGTACAATACTTGGATGTACGTATGCGGTATGTACTGATGAGGGCAGTAATATGCCTAACTATTAGCAGAAAAAACTCTGTATTTTTGTAAAACACCAGCCGGTGGATACTTTTGTTTGGACTTTGACGGTTTGAGCACCTTGACAGCTACTAAATGGTACAATACTTGAATGTACCTATGTGGTATGCACTGATGAGGGCAGTAATATGCCTAACAATTAGCAGAAAAAACTCTGTATTTTTGTAGTACACCAGCCGGTGGATACTATTGTTTGGACATTGACGGTTTGGAGCACCTTGACAGCTTCTAAATGGTACAATACTTGGATGTACCTATGCGGTATGCACTGATGAGGGAAGTAATAAGCCTAACTATTTGCAGAAAAAACTCTGTATTTTTGTAAAGCACCAGCCGGTGGATACTATTGTGTGGACTTTGACGGTTTGGAGCACCTTGACAGCTACTAAATGGTACAATACTTGGATGTACCTAGGCGGTATGCACTGATGAGGGCAGTAATATGCCTAACTATTAGCAGAAAAAACTCTGTATTTTTGTAAAACACAAGCCGGTGGATACTATTGTTTGGACTTTGACGGTATGGAGCACCTTGACAGCTTAACAGGTACTAAATGGTACAATACTTGGATGTACCTATGCGGTATGCACTGATGAGGGAAGTAATATGCCTAACAATTAGCAGAAAAAACTCTGTATTTTTGTAAAACACCAGCCGGTGGATACTATTGTTTGGACTTTGACGCTTTGGAGCACCTTGACAGCTACTAAATGGTACAATACTTGGATGTACCTATGCGGTATGCACTGATGAGGGCAGTAATATGCCTAACTATTAGCAGAAAAAACTCTGTATTTTTGCAAAACACGAGCCGGTGGATACTATTGTTTGGACTTTGACGGTATGGAGCACCATGACAGCTTAACAAGTACTAAATGGTACAATACTTGGATGTATGTATGCGATATGCACTGATGAGGGCCTATTAGCAGAAAAACTCTGTATTTTTGTAAAACACCAGCCGGTGGATACTATTGTTTGGACTTTGACGGTATGGAGCGCCTTGACAGCTTAACAGGTACTAAATGGTACAATACTTGGATGTACGTATGCGGTATGTACTGATAAGGGCAGTAATATGCCTAATTATTAGCAGAAAAAACTCTGTATTTTTGTAAAACACCAGCCGGTGGATACTATTGTTTGGACTTTGACGGTTTGGAGCACCTTGACAGCTACTAAATGGTACAATACTTGGATGTACCTATGCGGTATGCACTGATGAGGGCAGTAATATGCCTAACTATTAGCAGAAAAAACTCTGTATTTTTGTAAAACACAAGCCGGTGGATACTATTGTTTGGACTTTGACGGTATGGAGCACCTTGACAGCTTAACAGGTACTAAATGGTACAATACTTGGATGTACGTATGCGTTATGCACTGATGAGGGAAGTAATATGCCTAACTATTAGCAGAAAAAACTCTGTATTTTTGTAAAACACCAGCCGGTGGATACTATTGTTTGGACTTTGACGGTATGGAGCACCTTGACAGCTTAACAGGTACTAAATGGTACAACACTTGCATGTAACTATGCGGTATGCACTGATGAGGGCAGTTATATATGCGTAACTATACGCAGAAAAAACTGTTTAAAAAAAAAAACAGCCAGTGAATAGTATTGTTTGGACTTGCACAGTATGTAGCCGGCCCCTTGACAGATTAATAGGTACAAAATGGTGCAAATGCACTACAGTCCACTGAACAATCACGTTTTTCTGAACAGCAGCAGGACCCAACAGTGCAGCACCACGAAAAAAAAAAAATCCAGGGATTAAACCCTAAATTGCACTCTGTCACACAATTCTGAGCAGCAGAAGTTTTGTGGAGCAAATAAAAATAAAGTCAATTGGGCTGAACAATGAGGAGATAAGATGCTTCAGAAAGTTCAGGCAGCTTGGAGATCTGTATGAGGCAGCTGACAGCTATCTGCCCCTCTCTGCTGCAATGCTCAATAACGTGAATAGGAGGTTTAGCTATCAATGATCCTTCTCAGTGTAACTGCACAGCACTCTGCACTCCTGCCTTTCCCTAATGCTGATGTGACTAGCAGTTGCAGTGTAACGCTGTGGTATGAGCTATTCAAACACACGCAGGCACTCTCCATCTGAGTGCATAGATGAAATGAAGAGAGGCAAGATGGCCGCCGATTATATAGGGGCTGTGACATCACAGGGGTCAGTGAACACTGATAGGCTGCATCTCACATGTGATTCAGGGTCAGCCCGCCTACCTTCATTCCCGCCGCTGTTTCCCGCCCTCCCATAATCCCCTGCCCCATGTACTCACATGTGGATCCGCCATCTTAGGTCTCCAATAGCCTGGAACGCTGTAAAATGGAGTTTAATGGAGCAATTCGCGCTAGAGAATCGCGGCGATATTCGTATTCGTTGCAAATCTAATTTTTCATGAAATTCGTAACAAATTCGGGTTCGACAACTTCGATTCGCTCATCTCTAGTGCCACACCAACACTTCACAAATATGGATTGTGCTAAAAATATTTAAGGCGCTGCTCCCCAGTTACAGACATTCCTTCACATCAGACCACAAGTAAGTATTGAGGATATGCATTACGTAAAACAACTTTTAATAATATGCTTAGGATAAAACATATGGACACAAACGTTTTTTTTTAAATCAAACAAAAGGAAACGTGTGCAAAAACACCATGTGCCACCTACACCACCAATTATTGATGTGATGCAAAGACCTCTAAAAGGTGGAAGGGAACAACGTGTGGACCATTGTAACTAGTGCGGGTAAAAACTTCCCCTGTAACGCCTTACTCTCGCTTTATTAATTCCCTTCTTGGCAAGTGTTACTCGCCTTCACAGGAAACTCTCCCTATTTCCCCCTACAAACACTGCCATTTCCCAGGTTTTTTAGGTGGAAATAGAGAGCTTTCTGTGTTGGGCCGCCCTTTTTAGGGTATGTTCCCACTACAGATTATGAAAGGAATCTCCACTCGCAGAATTCCGATAGCGGAGATTCTATTCTGGCGGCTGCAATACTTTGGCGATGGGACCGCGCGGCACTGCGCCATCATCATTGACGGCTATGCACGGCTATGAACATGTTCTTTCTTTGCGTGGAACAATTTCAGCGCCGGAATTGTCTGCCGCTGAAATTCCGCAGTGTGAACGGGTCTCGCAGGAAACCCATTCACACAGATGTTTATGTTCACAGCACGTAATTCCGTGAGCAGAATTCCACGGGAATAACGTAGTGTGAACATACCCTTAGGGGGAGTAACAATTGCCAAGAAGTGAATTAGTAGGGCCTTACAGGGGAAGTTTTACCCCCACCAGCTGCAATGGACAATAGGTTGTTCCCTTCCAACTTTTCGAGGAAAGTGTTACTCGTCTTAAAAAGTGCGGCTCCACACAGGAACCATTCCCTATTTCCACCTAAAAACCCAGGGAAATGGCAGTGTTTGTAGGTGGAAATAGGGAGAGGTTCCTGTGTGGGGCCGCCCTTTTTTGTGTGATAAACACTTGCCAAGAAGGGAATTAATAATGCGAGAGTAGGGCCTTATAGGGGAAGTTTTTACCCCCACCTGTTACAATGGACCATACGTTGTTCCCCTCCACCTTTTAGAGGCCTTTGCATCCCATCAATACTTGGTGGTGTAGGTGGCACATGGTATATTTTGCGCACCTTTCCTTTTGTTTGATAAAAAAATAATAAATTGGTCCATATATTTTATCCTAAAAATATTATTAAAAGTTAAGTTTAAGTGATGCATATCCTCAATACTTACTTGTGCACACTAACACTTTTACAAAAGAGATCATTTTCTTCTGCCTACCTGCCTCAGCTACTATTCTGATACTTCCACCTGCCTGATGCCACACATCTGATGCCAAGTTCTCCTATTTTCACCCTCCTTCGTCACCAGGTACTGGTATTGACACCCACCACACTCCTCTGTCACCGGGTCACTTTCAGGACTCCTGATGCTGCTTCTGCCACTTACAGCCTGTCTTACTCTGCCACCATAAGTTCTCCTCATGTTGATGGCAACTCCAAGCTGTCTCATACTGCCACCATATGTTATCCTCATGCTGCTGCCACCACCAAGCTGTGTTATTCATCCACTATATGGTCTCCTCATGCTGCCACCAACTTCAGGCTGTGTCATTCAGCCACTATATAGTCTCCTTATGCTGCCGCCACCTCCAGGCTGTGCCATTCAGTCACTATATGGTCTCCTCATGCTGCCACCACCTCCAGGCTGTGTCATTCAGCTACTAGATGGTCTCCTCTTGCTGCTGCCAACTCCAGGCTGTATCATTCAGCCTCTATATGATCTCCTCATGCTTCCGCCAAATCCAGTATGTGACATTAAGCCACTATATGGTCTCCTCATGCTGCCGCCCACTCCAGGCTTTGTCATTCAGCCACTACATGGTCTCCTCATGCTGCTGCCACCTCAACACTGTGTTATTCAGCCACTACATGACCTCCTCATCCTGCCGCCAACTCCTGGCTGTGTAATTCAGTAACTATATGGTCTCCTTATGCTGCTGCCACCTCCAGGCTGTGTCATTCAGCCACTATATGTTCTCCTCATGCTGCCGCCAACTCCAGGCTGTGTCATTAAGCCACCATATGGTCTCCTCACGCTGCCACCAACTGCAGGCTGCGTCATTCATCCACTATATGGTCTCCTCAAACTAATGCCATCTCCAGGCTCTGTCATTGTGAGACAGTGATTCTAATAGCAATATCTCTGATCTGCATGTCATACTGAATAACAGTATTATTTAACTAACCCGCCTCCACACTGTGTCATTCAGCCACTGTATGACCTCCTCATGCTGCCGCCAAATAAACATTGTGTTACCACAATAACAATAGGTAATGTTATGACAGAAGGCATCACTAGGAGAGGAATGCCCTTAAGTAGTGTCCGCTTACCAGAAGCGATTCGGACAATCACATATCAACCCACATAGGGGTTTCCCAAAAAGTGGAGTGCCAGCTGCAGAGCCCAGGTCACAGGAGAAAGGATAATCCAATCCTGATGAGAATCAATATATGGAGCCGGAAAAAACGACCCTTTGACGGCGCTGCTGGTTCAAGTAAGAAGTGGATCCAGTCCAGGAGTATTATAAAACACCGTAGTGGTTTATTAAAGTAAATGAAAATAATAAAACATACAGATCAGTCTCTAACTCCAGGCTGCGTAATTCACCCGCTATATGGTCTCCTCATGCTGCTGCCAACTCCAGGCTGTGTCATTCAGCCACTATATGTTCTCCTCATGCTGCCGTTACCTCCACGCTGTGTCATTTAGCCACTATATGATCTCCTCATGCTGATGCCGTCTCCAGGCTCTTTCATTGTTCCGCTCTGCAACAGTGATTCTAATAGCGACGCCTCTGATATGCATGTCATAATGAATAACAGTATTATTTCACTAACCCAGCACACACCCTATGCATGTTACAGCAAGGCAAAGTGTTCTACACCCCCATTGAGGCTCTCTGTAGGCCAGAAATAGCCATTTTTACTAGCAATTTGCAGCAAATAAATTCGGAAGGAAATAATTTTGGGGGGGGGAAAATTCAGCAAATCGGCCAAATCGAATTTTTCTAAAATTTGCTCATCTCTAATGACGTTGTATTTACCTCATTTTAAGACCTTCAAAAGGCCAGATATTTTTTATTATGACCTAATAATTAAAACCATATCATTCAAAGAGGGTGTACGTTCTTTTTTGTGACTAAACAAAACCCATATTTTGTTTGGGTAATCTGTATGTAGAAATATATAGATCCAGAGGAAAAACCTGGAGTCTTATACAACATATCCAGCAAAAGGTAGTTTATAAGTTATATGTTGAAAGTTTATTATTATACTCAAACTATGATTCTTTAGCAATAGTTCAGAAACCTATTCTAGTGTATGTTTTAGTCCTTACACTATTATCATATTTTATAAATGTTTTGACACTAGAATACAATAGTATTTTTTAGCTACAAACAGTTGGGAACCCCTTGGGGGGTGACAACCACACACTGAATCCACTGGTTGGGCAACACTGCTTTTGTGGAATTGAGAATTAATTAGAATATTAGAGCGAGTTTAAAAATCAGTTGGAATCTAATTGGTTGCTATGGGCAACACTTTTTTGAAGAATAGTTTTCTATGCATGGGATCCATTGTGTATATTAATTTGCCTATGAAAAATAAGTCACAAAGCATAAGAGAAGTAAAATCTAGTAAGAATACACATCACGTTTAATAATTATCTCCTCAGTGTTTGCTTCTTGAATTATCTATTCAACTATAATAACTTTATTTTTCTACATTGTTTTTAAATCTCTATAGCAAAGAAACCTATGCATGTTTTTTTTATCTTTTAAATAATAAGACAATTTTTCTAAAGACTTTAATTGTATGGAATTTATCTATGTTATATTCAAGTTGATGTTTTAGTTTTCAGACTATATAATTACCATAAATTCTCTTAAGACAATGTGAAAATAAATATTCCTTTGAATGCAATATAGTTTGCAATTGCAATTCAACACTACTTTGCAGAGAATTCTTAAGGCAAAGGTGAGTCAGAGGGCAGAAGAAGAAGATTAAATCCAGTCTTACTGAACATCTGTATAAATAGATAATTGGTGGGCTAATCAAAGCTCCCAGGACTTCTACATCACAGGATTAACTAAGACACATTTCCTCTGCCTTAGGTATGAAGTGCATATTCTTGAACTGTAACTTCAACAGAAACAAAAATAGTAGCACATTTTAGGTGAGTGTATATTGCCCTTATGCTTTTTACAGGGCTCATATAAAACAGTTTTATAAAATAATAAATTGGAGGAAAATGTTGAAATCCAACAAACATTACATTATACTTTGAAGGAGTTATCTAGCATTTTGCAACAATTCATATCCCACAGAGGAAAAAAAAATAGAAAATAAAAACCAAAGCTCCTGTTCAGCTACATTTGTTTCTATGGTCTTCATCCTGCTTCCAAGACGAACTCTCGGTGCATGACCCATCGGCTCAGTCAAATACTGGCTAAGACAAATACCACTCTAGCCAATGATTTTTTTTCCGGCCTCAACAGAATATGAATTTTTGCAAATACACCAGATAACCCCTTTAGGATTTTGAAAAGTACCATAGCTATGGGTTATGTGGAATGTGTAAAGAAATTCTTTGTACATATTAGTTAGGAGTCTGATCTTCCTGTTGCTGTTTCCTAGCTATCTTAGGGTTATCTATCTATCTATCTATCTATCTATCTATCTATCTATCTATCTATCTATCTATCTATCTATCTAAGGGTTATGAATAGCCACCCCAGCCTCATTGCCCCCACCAATCATTGAAGGCATGCATAAAGGCATAAAAAGCAACATATTTTAACCCCTTCCCTCTAGGGCCATTTGTCATTTTTGCACTTTTGCTTTTTTCTCCTCACCTTCTAAAAGTATTAACACTTTCAATTTTCCACTGACAGACCCATATGAGGGCTTGTTTTTTGTGCCACCAATCTTACTTTGTAATGCCATTAATAATTTCCCCAAAAAATCTATGGTGTAACAAATAATAATAATAATAATAATATTTGTGTGGCAAAATTGAAAAAAACAAAACACCATTTTGCTAATTTTGGGGGCTTCCAATTCTACACAGTGCACTTTTTCAGTACAAATGACACCTTATCTTTATTCTGTAGGTCCATACGGTTACATGTATACCTAATTTATATCAGTTTTATTTTATTTTACTACTAGAATCATAACTACAAATCATAACTACAGGCACCAAAATTTGTATGTTTAAAATTGTCTACTTCTGACCCCTATAACTTTTTAAATTTTCGTATATAGGTATGTATGAGGGCTCATTTTTTTGCGCCTTGATCTGAAGATTTTATTGGGACCATTTTTATGGCACCGTTTGATCACGTATTATAAATTTTTTCTAGTATGTGAAGTGACCATAAATACACATTTCTGGTCTTTTTTAACATTATATTTTAATACTTTGGACATTTACGCAGGCGGCAATACCACACATGTTTAGGTTTTATTTATTTTTTTACATTTTTTTTTTAAATGGGAAAAGGGGGTGATTTAAACTTTTAATGAGGAAGGGGTTAATGCATATTTATTTACTTTTTTATTTATTTATTTTTTTTTACACATTTTTTTTAGTCCCCATAGGGTACTTTAACATGCAATCTTTAGATAGGAGAGCATTGATCATTGTTATCGGTTCTCTATTGCTTCAGTCTGGCAAAGCTGACTAAAAGCCTGGAGCAACAATCGGAAGGCAGGGAGAAAGATAAGACACCTCCCCCCTCCCAAAATTACGGCAGTCCTGATCAGCTTACTGAGCTATCCGGGAAACAAAATTAACCGCATTTAGACGCTGCAGTCAATTTTGATTGTGGCATCTAAAGGGTTAATGCCGGTCATCAAGCCGATCAGCGATGTCCGCCATTAGCTGTTGGTCCTGGTTGCTGATAGCAACCGGGACCCACCAGTTATGATGAGCACTCAGCTGCTGAGCATGGGTCACGCAGCGGACGTACATATCACCATTTGCGGGAAAGGGTTAATGACAATTTCACATTACATGGGTTGTCTGGGCGCTTGGCTACCACTATCTACCACTATGCCATTTTGCTTTAAAAATTCTCTTGAAAGGTTGGATTGCTGCGATGGGGCCCCTTACATGTAAAAACCTTTAGACATCTATTATTGGAATCCTTTTAAGGTTGCATTATACTTAGATGACCACATAGATTTCTTACCAATACAGTAAAATAAATATTAAATATTAAACAATTGTCAAGAACTGGCAAAACCCATAACCTCCTCCTATATCTGGGGTTACTAATGCAGTATCATAATCCCATCAAATTGAACTACTATACTCATAGAGACTCAAGAGTTCAAATGCAATGTCATGGTTTACTTGGACATTATTTGAGGCTACTACTTCAAAATATATGTTTAACCCCTTAAGGACCAGGCCATTTTACACCTTAGGACCAGAGCGTTTTTTGAACATCTGACCACTGTCACTTTAAAGGGGTACTCTGCCCCTAGACATCTTATCCCCTATCCAAAGATTAGGGGATAAGATGTCGGATCGCCAGGGTCCCACTGCTGGGGACCCTGGGGATCGCTTCTGCAGCACCCCGCTATCATTACTGCGCAGAGCGAGATCGCTCTGCACGTAATGACGGGCAATACAAGGGCCGAGCATCGTTACTTCACGGCTCCGCCCCTCGTGATGTCACGGCCCGCCCCCGTCAATACAAGTCTATGGGAGGGGGCGTGGCGGTCGTCACGCCCCCTGCCATAGACTTGCATTAGGGGACAGGCCGTGATGTCATGAGGGGCGGAGCCATGACGTCACACTGCTCCGGCCCCTGTATCGCCCCTCATTACGCACAGAGCGGTCCCCAGCAGCGGGACCGCGGCGATCTAACATCTTATCCCCTATCCTTTGTATAGGGGATAAGATGCCAGGGGCGGAGTACCCCTTTAAACATTAATAACTTTGGAAGGCTTTTAGTTATCATTCTGATTCCGAGATTGTTTTTTACGTGACATATTCTACTTTAACATAGTGGTAAAATTTTGTGGCAACTTGCATCCTTTCATGGTGAAAAATCCCCAAATTTGATGAAAAAAATGAAAATGTTGCATTTCTCTAACTTTGAAGCTCTCTGCTTGTAAGGAAAATGGATATTCAAAATAAAAAAAAATTTGGATCACATATGCAATATGTCTACTTTATGATTACATCATAACATTGATGAGTTTTTACTTTTGGAAGACACCAGAGGGCTTCAAAGTTCAGCAGCAATTTTCAAATTTTTCACAAAATTTTCAAACTCACTATTTTTCAGTGACCAGTTCAGTTTTCAAGTGGATTTGACCTCATTATAAAAACTACATCCCCCAAAGTATTCAAAATGACATTCAGTAAGTGTTTTAACCCTTTAGGTGTTTCACAGGAATAGCAGCAAAGTGAAGGAGAAAATTCAAAATCTTCATTTTTTACACTCGCATGTTCTTGTAGACCAATTTTTGAATTTTTGCAGGGGTTAAAGGAGAAAATTTTCACTGGTATTTGTAGCCCAATTTCTCTTGAGTAAGCACATACCTCATATGTCTATGTAAATTGTTCGGCGGGCGCAGTAGAGGGCTCAGAAGGGAAGGAGCGACAAGGGGATTTTGGAGAGAAAAATTTTCTGAAATGGTTTTTGGGGGGCATGTCACCTTTAGGAAGCCCCTAGGGTGCCAAAACAGCAACAGAAAAATGCGCATGGCATACCATTTGGGAAACTAGACCCCTCGGGGAACATAACAAGGAATTAAGTGAGCCTTAATAGCCCACAGGTGTTTCATGATTTTTGCAAATGTAAAAAAAAAAAAAAATGTTTCACATAAAATGCTTGTTTTCCCAAAAATGTTACATTTTTAAAAAGGGTAATAGCAGAAAATACCCCCCAAAATTTGAAGACCAATTTCTCCCGATTCAGAAAACACCCCATATGATGGTGAAAAGTGCTCTACTTGTGCACTACAGGTCTCAGAAGAGGAGTAGTCACATTTGGCTTTTTGGAAGCAAATTTTGCTCTGTGGGCATGCCGCATTTAGTAAGCCCCTATGGTGCCTGGACAGCAAAAAAAACAAAACACATGGCATTATATTTTGGAAACTAGACCCCTTGGGGAACGTAACAAGGGGAAAAGTGAACCTTAATACCCCACAGGGGTTTCACGACTTTTGCATATGTAAAAAAATACTAGATGATGAGGAGGGCGAGGAAGATTACAAAAAAGTAGGATCTTCCTCGTCCTCACTGGCAGATTCGCAGTCGGAGGCTAAAAAAGCGTAAGCCTCTGCTGCTGAAAATGCCCGGCGGGCCATCGCCTTTTTTCTACGGTGGCGGGGGGGGGGGTAGTGGCGGGGAGAAGGGGGCGGGGGGGGCGGGGAAGTATGTACTGTGTGGTGCTTGGTGTAAAAAGTGTATAACAGTAATAGGAAGAAAAAAAAGCTGCGGCCAAAAAAAAAAGGGGTGGCAAACGCAGCTCCCTGAACCCCTAATAGGACCCGGGGTAAGGGATCAGACCCTAATAGGACCCTGGGGGACCTATTAGGGGGTCACAAGGGGGGGGTACTCTTTTTTAAACTTTATTTATACTTTTATAGAACTTTTTTTTAACCTATTAACTCCTACCTGTCAATGAAATCAGTTTTCCCTATTCTACGGCTCCTGAGGGGGCTCCGGCTCCGAGGGGGGATCCACAGCTTCTTCTCACTGCTGCAACCGCTAACTGAAAGAAAAGAGCGGGTGCATCAGCGGGAAGGAGCCGTTAAGCCCTCCTCTGCTGCTCTGCTATTGGCCGGACGATCGCCGGCCAATAGCAGCGTTACTGGGGCGGTAACAGTATTGTCATCGCTCCCCAGCAATGGCAGGTGATTGGCGGTGAATTGTACACCACCGATCACCATTTATTACCGGGTCATCGGGTCACAAGTGACCCAAATGACCCGAATCGCTGAAGATCGCTTGCATGATTTTGCAAGCGATCTCTGGAGATCGCCGACATGCGGGGGTCCCGGGATCCCCCTAGGCATTTGCACGGCATGCCTGCTGAATGATTACAGCAGACATGCCGTTCCGATGTCTACCCGGCGCGCGGCAGAGACCGGAGAAACACCAGGACGTTCTGGAACGTCCTTGGTCCTTAAAGCCCAGGGTGCGGGGACGTTCCAGAACGTCCTTGGTCCTTAAGGGGTTAAAGAGTGTACTCCTATTTAATATTCTTTGTTAGGTCACTGGTATGACTGTATGGATCCTTTTTATCATACAGTTATGCCCAAACACAACACAATGATTTGGCCCATCATAGTGACTGTTAATTGCTGCTCTTCTTCATATGGAATTTAATTTATTCTCCTATGTACACCAATTCAATGATAGTAGAGATGAGCGAATCGAAGCTGACAAACCCAAATTCTTTACGAATTTCATGAAATATTCAATTTGCGAATATCACCATGATTCTATTGCGCAAATTGCTTCATTAAACTCCGATTACTGCAGTCCAGGCTCCAGGGCATCTAAAATAGCGGAACCACATGTCAGTACATGGGGCAAGAAATGCTGGGAAGGAGGGAAGGCAAGGCGGGAAGGGAAGTAGGCGGGATGACCTTAAATCACATGCAGAATGCAGTCTATCAGCAGCCAGTCACCCCTGTGATGTCACAGCCCTATATATTCGGCAGCCATTTTGCAGCTCGTCATATCATTCATACACTGTATAGAGATAGGACGTACATCACTGTGTGTGTGTGTGTTACACAGAAAAGCTAATTCCAGCAGTGTTTCACCTCCTAGTCACATCAGCGTTCTGGTGGACAGAGAGCAGTGTTTTTTTCACTGAAAAGGATTTTTACTGCAGCCATTAACCACCCAGTCACTTTCTTCAGAATTGTATTACAGAGAGGGGCAGATAGTTGTGTGTTGCCTTATACATTTCAACAAGCTGCCTCAACTTCATAAACCTTAGCAGAGGAGGCAGGAATAATTTTACAGTGCAATTCAGTGTCTTTGCTTCACAACAAATCATCTGCTGGTTATACTAGTCTGTAGACAGTATAATATCTGTCACGATACGGCTGGCAGGAGGTGGATCCTCTGTGCCAGAGAGGGATTGTCGTGGACCGTGCTAGTGGACCGGTTCTAAGTTACTACTGGTATTCACCAGAGCCCGCCGCAAAGCGGGATGGTCTTGCAGCGGCGGTAGTAACCAGGTCGTATCCACTAGCAACGGCTCAACCTCTCTGACTGCTGAAGATAGGCGCGGTACAAGGGAGTAGACAAGAGCAAGGTCGGACGTAGCAGAAGGTCGGGGCAGGCAGCAAGGATCGTAGTCAGGGGCAACGGCAGGAGGTCTGGAACACAGGCTAGGAACACACAAGGAAACGCTTTCACTGGCACAATGGCAACAAGATCCGGCGAGGGAGTGCAGGGGAAGTGAGGTATAAATAGGGAGTGCACAGGTGAACACACTGATTGAACCAACTGCGCCAATCAGCGGCGCAGTGGCCCTTTAAATCGCAGAGACCCGGCGCGCGCGCGCCCTAGGGAGCGGGGCCGCGCGCGCCGGGACAGGACCGACGGAGAGCGAGTCAGGTACGGGAGCCGGGGTGCGCATCGCGAGCGGGCGCCACCCGCATCGCGAATCGCATCCCGGCTGGGAGAGGAATCGCAGCGCACCCGGTCAGCAGATCTGACCGGGGCGCTGCAGTTGCGAGGATGTTGCGAGCGCTCCGGGGAGGAGCGGGGACCCGGAGCGCTCGGCGTAACAGTACCCCCCCCCCTTGGGTCTCCCCCTCTTCTTGGAGCCTGAGAACCTGAGGACCAGACTTTTGTCTAGGATGTTGTCCTCAGGTTCCCAGGATCTCTCTTCTGGACCACAGCCCTCCCAATCAACCCAAAAAATTTTTTTCCCCCTGACCGTCTTGGAGGCCAGTATCTCCTTCACGGAGAAGATGTCAGAAGAGCCGGAAACAGGAGTGGGAGAAACAAGTTTGGGAGAGAAACGGTTGATGATGAGAGGTTTAAGGAGAGAGACATGGAAGGCATTGGGAATATGAAGAGAAGGAGGAAGAAGGAGTTTGTAAGAGATAGGATTAATCTGGCACAAGACTTTGAAAGGACCAAGATAGCGTGGTCCCAGTTTGTAACTGGGGACACGAAAGCGGACATATTTAGCGGAGAGCCATACCTTGTCTCCGGGAGCAAAAATGGGGGAAGTTCTTCTTTTCTTATCGGCAAACCTTTTCATGCGAGATGAAGCCTGTAGAAGAGAATTTTGGGTCTCTTTCCATATGGTGGAAAGATCATGAGTCACTTCATCCACAGCGGGCAAACCAGAGGGCAAGGGAGTAGGGAGGGGGGGAAGAGGGTGACGGCCGTACACCACGAAAAATGGGGATTTAGCAGAAGATTCAGAGACTCTGAAGTTGTATGAGAATTTGGCCCATGGTAGAAGATCTGCCCAGTCATCCTGGCGGGAGGAAACAAAATGCCGTAAATAGTCACCCAGAACCTGGTTAATTCTTTCAACTTGCCCATTGGATTGAGGATGATAAGCAGAAGAGAAGTTTAATTTAATCTTGAGTTGTTTACAGAGGGCCCTCCAGAATTTTGACACGAATTGGACGCCTCTATCCGAGACGATCTGCGTGGGCAAACCGTGAAGACGAAAAATGTGTACAAAAAATTGTTTTGCCAACTGAGGCGCTGAAGGAAGACCAGGAAGAGGAATAAAATGTGCCATCTTGGAAAATCGATCAACTACCACCCAAACAACAGTGTTGCCACGGGATGGGGGTAGGTCTGTAATAAAGTCCATACCAATCAGAGACCAAGGCTGTTCGGGGACAGGCAGAGGATGAAGGAGACCAGCAGGCTTCTGGCGAGGAGTCTTATCCCGGGCACAGACAGTACAGGCCCGCACAAAATCAACAACATCCGTCTCCAGAGTCGGCCACCAATAGAAACGAGAGATGAGTTGCAAGGACTTTTTGATGCCCGCATGGCCTGCGAGGTGGGAGGAGTGACCCCATTTGAGAATCCCGAGACGTTGGCGTGGAGAAACGAAGGTCTTCCCTGGAGGAGTTTGCCTGATGGAGGCTGGAGAAGTGGAAATCAGACAGTCAGGAGGAATGATGTGTTGCGGAGAGACCTCTACTTCCGAGGCATCCGAGGAACGAGAGAGAGCATCGGCCCTAATGTTCTTGTCGGCAGGGCGAAAATGAATTTCAAAGTTAAAACGGGCAAAGAACAACGACCACCTGGCCTGGCGAGGATTCAGCCGTTGGGCAGACTGGAGATAGGAGAGATTCTTGTGATCGGTGTAAATGATAACTGGAAATTTTGATCCCTCCAGAAGATGCCTCCATTCCTCAAGTGCCAATTTAATGGCCAGTAGTTCTCGATCCCCGATGGAGTAGTTCCTCTCCGCCGGAGAGAAGGTCCTAGAAAAAAACCCACAAGTAACAGCATGCCCGGAAGAATTTTTTTGTAGAAGGACCGCTCCAGCTCCCACTGAGGAGGCATCAACCTCCAATAGGAAGGGTTTAGATGGGTCAGGTCTGGAGAGCACGGGAGCAGAAGAAAAGGCAGACTTGAGCCGTTTAAATGCGTCTTCCGCTTGGGGAGACCAGGACTTAGGATTGGCATTCTTCTTGGTTAAAGCCACGATAGGAGCCACAATAGTGGAAAAATGTGGAATGAATTGTCTGTAATAATTGGCGAACCCCAAAAAACGTTGGATAGCACGGAGTCCGGAGGGGCGTGGCCAATCTAAGACGGCAGAGAGTTTATCTGGATCCATTTGTAGTCCCTTGCCAGAGACCAAGTATCCTAGGAAAGGAAGAGATTGACATTCAAACAGACATTTCTCCATTTTGGCATAAAGTTGATTGTCTCGAAGTCTCTGAAGAACCATGCGGACATGCTGGCGGTGTTCTTCTAAGTTGGCAGAAAAAATCAGAATATCGTCCAGATACACAACAACACAGGAATATAAAAGATCACGAAAAATTTCATTAACAAAGTCTTGGAAGACGGCAGGGGCGTTGCACAGGCCAAAGGGCATGACCAGATACTCAAAGTGTCCATCTCTGGTGTTAAATGCGGTTTTCCATTCGTCCCCCTCCCTGATGCGGATGAGATTATAAGCACCTCTTAAGTCCAGTTTGGTAAAGTGGTGGGCACCTTGAAGGCGATCAAAGAGTTCTGAGATAAGAGGTAGGGGGTAGCGGTTCTTTACCGTGATTTTATTAAGTCCGCGGTAGTCAATGCAAGGACGTAGGGGTCCATCTTTTTTGGACACAAAGAAAAATCCAGCTCCGGCAGGAGAGGAGGATTTGCGGATAAACCCCTTTTTTAAATTTTCCTGGATGTATTCAGACATAGCAAGAGTCTCTGGGGCGGACAGAGGATAAATTCTGCCCCGGGGTGGAGTAGTGCCCGGGAGGAGGTCAATAGGACAGTCATAAGGCCTGTGAGGAGGTAAAGTCTCAGCTTGCTTTTTGCAAAATACGTCAGCATAGTCCATATAAGCCTTAGGGAGACCGGTTACAGGGGGAACCACAGGGTCACGGCAGGGGGTACTGGGAACCGGTTTAAGACAGTCCTTGAAACAAGAAGTACCCCAGCTCTTGATCTCTCCTGTGGACCAATCAAGGGTTGGGGAATGGCGTTGAAGCCACGGTAGTCCAAGGAGAATTTCGGAAGTGCAATTGGAGAGGACCAAAAACTCAATTTTTTCGTGATGAGGTCCGATGCACATTAGGAGGGGTTCCGTGCGGTAACGCACGATACAGTCCAATCTTTCATTGTTAACACAATTGATGTAGAGGGGTCTGGCGAGACTGGTCACCGGGATGTTGAACCTGTTGATGAGAGAGGCCAAAATAAAATTTCCTGCAGATCCGGAATCCAAGAAGGCCATAGTAGAGAAGGAGAAGGTAGAGGCAGATATCCGCACAGGCACAGTAAGGCGTGGAGAAGCAGAGTTGACATCAAGAACTGTCTCACCTTTGTGCGGAGTCAGTGTACGTCTTTCCAGGCGGGGAGGACGGATAGGACAATCCTTCAGGAAGTGTTTGGTACCGGCACAGTACAGGCAAAGATTCTCCATGCGGCGTCGTGTCCTCTCTTGAGGTGTCAAGCGAGACCGGTCAACTTGCATAGCCTCCACGGCGGGAGGCACAGGAACGGATTGCAGAGGACCAGAGGAGAGAGGAGCCGGGGAGAAAAAACGCCTCGTGCGAACAAAGTCCATATCCTGGCGGAGCTCCTGACGCCTTTCGGAAAAACGCATGTCAATGCGAGTGGCTAGATGAATGAGTTCATGCAGGTTAGCAGGAATTTCTCGTGCGGCCAGAACATCTTTAATGTTGCTGGATAGGCCTTTTTTAAAGGTCGCGCAGAGGGCCTCATTATTCCAGGATAATTCGGAAGCAAGAGTACGGAATTGGATGGCGTACTCGCCAACGGAAGAATTACCCTGGACCAGGTTCAGCAGGGCAGTCTCAGCAGAAGAGGCTCGGGCAGGTTCCTCAAAGACACTTCGAATTTCCGAGAAGAAGGAGTGTACAGAGGCAGTGACGGGGTCATTGCGGTCCCAGAGCGGTGTGGCCCATGACAGAGCTTTCCCAGACAGAAGGCTGACTACGAAAGCCACCTTAGACCTTTCAGTAGGAAACTGGTCCGACATCATCTCCAAGTGCAGGGAACATTGTGAAAGAAAGCAACGGCAAAACTTAGAGTCCCCATCAAATTTATCCGGCAAGGATAGTCGTAGGCCGGAAGCGGCCACTCGCTGCGGAGGAGGTGCAGGAGCTGGCGGAGGAGATGATTGCTGAAGCTGTGGTAGTAGTTGCTGTAGCATCACGGTCAGTTGAGACAGCTGGTGGCCTTGTTGCGCTATCTGTTGCGACTGCTGGGCAACCACCGTGGTGAGGTGGGCGACAGCTGGCAGTGGAACTTCAGCGGGATCCATGGCCGGATCTACTGTCACGATACGGCTGGCAGGAGGTGGATCCTCTGTGCCAGAGAGGGATTGGCGTGGACCGTGCTAGTGGACCGGTTCTAAGTTACTACTGGTATTCACCAGAGCCCGCCGCAAAGCGGGATGGTCTTGCAGCGGCGGTAGTAACCAGGTCGTATCCACTAGCAACGGCTCAACCTCTCTGACTGCTGAAGATAGGCGCGGTACAAGGGAGTAGACAAGAGCAAGGTCGGACGTAGCAGAAGGTCGGGGCAGGCAGCAAGGATCGTAGTCAGGGGCAACGGCAGGAGGTCTGGAACACAGGCTAGGAACACACAAGGAAACGCTTTCACTGGCACAATGGCAACAAGATCCGGCGAGGGAGTGCAGGGGAAGTGAGGTATAAATAGGGAGTGCACAGGTGAACACACTGATTGAACCAACTGCGCCAATCAGCGGCGCAGTGGCCCTTTAAATCGCAGAGACCCGGCGCGCGCGCGCCCTAGGGAGCGGGGCCGCGCGCGCCGGGACAGGACCGACGGAGAGCGAGTCAGGTACGGGAGCCGGGGTGCGCATCGCGAGCGGGCGCCACCCGCATCGCGAATCGCATCCCGCCTGGGAGAGGAATCGCAGCGCACCCGGTCAGCAGATCTGACCGGGGCGCTGCAGTTGCGAGGATGTTGCGAGCGCTCCGGGGAGGAGCGGGGACCCGGAGCGCTCGGCGTAACAATATCCAACAGTCCATTCCTAATAGTCTTTGACGGAGTGCAATTTTGTGTTTAGTACACAGCTTTTATTGTGCTGCAGCACTTTTGTGTAACTGCTGGTGTTGTGCAAAAAAAATGTTTTTTTTTTTAAGTGTACTGTACCACATTTTTCTGCCCTCCATAGTGCATACCACATATGTACATCTCCACAGTGTACTACCTACATCTACATACGTACAGTGTACTACCTACATACGTACAGTGTACTACCTACATCTACATACGTACATCTACACAGTACATACCACATACGTACATCTAAATAGTGTACTATTTTTTACCTGTTAATCTGTCAAGGGCCTAGATACTGTGAAAGTCAAGGCAAAAGTAATCACCTGCTGGTGTTTTACTAAAATACGTTATTTTAAGCATACTGTACCTAATTTTTCAGCCCTCATAAGTGCATACCACATACGTGCAACTAAGTAGTGTACTATTTTGTACCTGTTAATCTGTCAAGGACCTAGATACTTTGAAAGTCCAGACAAAAGTAAGTTTTTGTTAAAACCTGCCGGCGGCACATGTCGGCCACGAGCGCACTGTCCCTGTTCCCGGCGGGGCCGGGATTCGCATCGCGGGGTGCGCCCGCGTGCGTGTCCCGGCCCGTCACTTACCTCGTTCCTCAGCTGCCTCCTCCATTGTGTCTCAGGGCTTGTGTCCCTGTCTCCTAGGGCACGCATGCGCTGGGGCTCTGAGATTTAAAGGGCCAGTATGCCCATAATTAGTATGCACCTGAACAGCATATTAAAAAGTTGTTGCACCTCCCACACACCCCTGCCGGATCTTTAGTGCTCATTGCCTAAGAGAAAGCATTCCCATAGCCTGTTTTGCCTACCCATGTTTCCAGATCCTCCTGCTACGTTTATTGACTCTGAACCTTTGCCGCCTGCCTTGACCTTCTGCTTCTTCGGTGTTGACTATGCCTCTGTCTCATCCTCCTGTACCTCGCCTTGCCCAGTACCTGTGTGGTCGAGCTGTGTCGGGGGTAGCGACCTGGGTGTCGCCTGCCACAGCAAATCCATCCTGCTTTGCGGGGGGCTCTGGTGAAGACCAGCCGCACCTTAGACTCCGCTCCTCGATATGGTCCGAGTCATCAGCCACACAGGTAGAGTATACTACCAGCTCCGTGACATCCGCATCCAGGTACGTGACAGCAAGATCCGGCCATGGATCCAACTGGGGTTCCTCTGCCTGACAACTCGGATCTTGCACCTGTCATGGCGCTTCAGTCCCAGCTGTTGTCCCAGCAGGCACGGCAGATTAACCAGCTAACCGCCATGATGCAGCAGTTGCTTTGTGTTCAGCAGCAACAGCCACAGCCTCAGCCTCCTCCTCCAGCTCCAGTAGAGTCTCCCACTGCTGCAGTCTCCTCCGGAACCAAACTCCGTTTGTCGCTTCCAGAAAAGTGTGAAGGGGATGCCAAGTCCAGTCGTGGTTTTGTGACCCAGTGCTCCATGCACATTGAGCTCATGGCGGACTAGTTCTCCTCTGAACGTGCAAAGGTGGCCTTTGTCATTAGTCTCCTGTCTGGAAGGGCTTTGGCCTGGGCAACCCCACTGTGGGATCTCAGTGATGTCATCACTACTAATCTCCAGGCATTCCTGACGGAATTTTGCTCTGCTTTCGAGGAACCTGCTCGTGCTTCCTCCGCTGAGATGGCTCTGCTGAATATTTCTCAGGGCTACTCCACTGTTGGCGAGTATGCCATCCAGTTCCAAACCCTGGCATTGGAATTGTCCTGGAATAATGAAGCTCTCTGCGCAACTTTCAAGAGAGGATTATCTAGCCAAATTGAGGATGTCCTCGCAGCCCCAGAATTGCCGTCTACCTTGAACGAACTGATACAATTGGCATCCCAGATTGATATCCGTTTCTCTGAGAGACGTGAGGAACAACGTCAAGAAAGAGAATCTGCATGACCTCTGCGTTTTCCTCGTCTGGCGCAGGTCTACGCTCGCACATAGGGTTTGTAGGAGAGGCCTCCCTAGGTGTGAATTCCTCCTCTCCACATTTAAATTTGACAGTCCAGCTCTTTTTTCCCTCCAAAGAGATCATCCCCATTCTGGCCTTCCTGGACTTAGGTTCTGCGGGAAACTTTATTGATGCTTCCCTTGTGCATAAGTATCGTCGGCCTGTGTTCCGCCTTCTGAAACCCCTGTGCATCTCTACAGTCAATGGAGCAAGACTGGAGTGTACCGTGCTATACCGTACAGAACACCTGTCTATGCAGGTCGGAGTCTCTCATAAGGAGAACTTGTCCTTCTTCGTACTCCCATACTGTACTTCTCTCCTGCTTGGTCTACCTTGGCTACAGCTCCATGCACCACAGCTTGATTGGAAGACTGGAGAAGTCCTACACTGGGGTTCACTTTTTAACAGTCACTGTATCCATCAACATATTACTAAATTGAAACCAACTACTAGACCTCTGCGAGGTCTGCCTACTTTCCTTCAGGACTTTGCGGACATTTTCAGCAAAAAGCAAGCTGAAGTATTGCCTCCACACCGTCCTTACGATTGCCCTATGGATTTACTGCCCGGCACCACTCCTCCCAGAGGCAGAATTTACCCCTTGTCTGTTCCAGAAACCCAGGCCATGGCAGACTACATCCAAGAAAATCTTCGGAAGGGGTTTATCTGGAAGTCCTCTTCTCCTGCCGGGGTAGGGTTCTTCTTCGTTGAGAAAAAAGACGGTTCTTTGCGAGCTTGTATTGACTACCGTGGGTTAAATAAAATTACTGTAAAGAACTGCTATCCACTACCTCTAATCTTGGAATTATTTGATCGCCTGAGAGGTGTCAAAATCTTCTCTAAACTTTATCTGCGTGGGGCATATAGTTTGATTCGCATCCGCAAGGGGGACAAATGGAAGACTGTGTTTACTACCCGTGATGGACATTTCGAGTATCTTGTCATGCCATTTGGACTCTGTAATGCTCCAGCAGTCTTTCAGGAGTTTGTCAACAATATTTTTGGAGATCTTCTATACACCTGTGTCGTAGTCTATTTGGACGACATACTCATTTATTCGTCCAATCCTCAATCTCATCGATTTCATCTCCGCCAAGTCTTACAGCGTCTCTGGGAAAATCGTCTCTATGCCAAACTGGAGAAATGCACTTTCTCCCCGTTCCAAGCCAGCAGGTCATCTTCTACCCTTGCCAGTTCCTGATCTACCTTGGTCTGACATTGCCATGGATTTCATTACAGATCTTCCTTCTTCCCAAGGTAATACTGTCATATAGGTGGTAGTAGATCGTTTTTCTAAAATGGCTCATTTTGTACCGCTATCTGGTCTCCCATCAGCACCACAATTTGCCAAGCTTATTCTCCATCATATCTTTCCCATATTGTCTCCGACTGAGGGGTTCAGTTTGTCTCTAAATTCTGGTGTGCAATGTGTTCACGTCTACAAATCAAGTTGGATTTCTCATCGGCTTACCATCCTCAATCCAATGGACAGGTCGAGAGGGTGAATCAGGTGTTGGGAGACTATCTACGCCATTTTATTTCTGCACGTCAAGATGATTGGGTCGATCTGCTACCATGGGCTGAATTTTCCTACAACCACAAAGATTCAGATTCCTCAAGTGCTTCTCTCTTCTTTGTGGTCTATGGACTTCACCCTCGTCCTCCTCATCCTTTGTCATCTTCCTCTGGAGTTCCTGCCGTTGATGAACAAGTACAAAATTCTTCTTCCATCTGGCAAAAGACACGTCTTTCACTTCTATAGGCTACTTCTCGCATGAAAGTTCAGGCAGACAAGAAGAGACATCCTCCTCCAGAATATTCTCCTGGTGACAAAGTCTGGCTATCCACTAAATATATCCGTTTCAAGATACCCAGTTATAAACTTGGTCCTCGTTATTTGGGTCCCTATAAGGTCAAGAAATGCCTCAATCCTGTGGCTAATTCCCTTCATCTTCCCTCCTCTCTTCAGATCTCGAACTCCTTCCATGTTTCTCTCCTGAAACCAGCAATCTTCAACCGGTTTTCTCCAAGGGACATCTCTCCTGTTCCCATCTCTGGTACCTCAAAT
Organism: Hyla sarda; assembly: GCF_029499605.1. Taxonomy (NCBI): domain Eukaryota; kingdom Metazoa; phylum Chordata; class Amphibia; order Anura; family Hylidae; genus Hyla; species Hyla sarda. The sequence continues at coordinate 107,921,440 of NC_079191.1, read as the reverse complement.
GTGTATGTTGTAAAGGAAATCTTGGACTCTAAGTTCATCAGGGGAAAACACTTTTTTCTGGTTCATTGGGAAGGTTTCGGTATGGAGGAGAGGTCTTGGGAGCCGCAGTACAATATTCTGGACAAAGACCTGCTCAAGAAATTCCTTTGCCGCAAAAGGAGGGGGAGACCAAAAGGGGGGGGGGAGGGGGTTTCGTTAAAACCTGAGCTCCGGCCACATATGTTGGCAACGAGCGCACTGTCCCTGTTCCTGGCGGGACTGGGATTTGCATCGTGGGTCGCGCCCGCGTGCGAGTCCCGGCCTGTCACTTACCTCGTTCCTCGGCTGCCTCCTCCACTGTGTCTCAGCTCCAGCGCGCATGTCCCCGTCTCCCAGGGCGCACGCTGGTGCTCTGAGATTTAAAGGGCCAGTACACCCATAATTAGTATGCACCTGAACAGCACATTATAAAGTTGTTGCACCTCCCACCCCCCCACCCCCTTGCTGGATCTTCAGTGCTCATTGCCTAAGAGAAAGCGTTCCCATAGCCTGTTTTGCTTACCCGTGTTTCCAGACCCACCTGCTACGTTTATTGACTCTGAACCTTTGCCGCCTGCCTTGATCTTCTGCTACATTGACTACCACTCTGTCTCATCCTCCTGTACCTCGCCTTGCCCAGTACCTGTGTGGTCGAGCCACGTCGGGGGTAGCAACCTGGGTGTCGCCTGCCGCAGCAAATCCATCCTGCTTTGCGGCTGGCTCTGGTACAGACCAGCGGCACCTTAGACTCCGCTTCCCGATACGGTCGAAGTCATCAGCCACACAGGTAGAAGATCCACTACCAGCTCCGTGACATCCACATCCAGGTGCGTTACATTTTTAAGTGTACTTTAGCGCACTTTTCTGCCCTCATAAGTGCATGCTACATACCTACATCTAAGTAGTGTACTATTTTGTACCTGTTAATCTGTCAAAGGCCTACATACTGTGAAAGGCCAGGCAAAAGTAATCACCGACTGGTGTTTTACTAAAATAATTTTTTTTAAGCATACTGTACCGCATTTTTCTGCCCTCATAAGTGCATAACTGCATACCACATATGTACATATAAGTATTGTACTATTTTGTACCTGTTAATCTGTCAAAGACCTAGATACTTTGAAAGTCCAGGCAAAAGTACTCACCGGCTGGTGTTTTTACTCAGATACATTTTTAAGTGTACTGTAGCGCACTTTTCTGCCCTCATAAGTGCATACTACAAACCTACATCTAAGTAGTGTACTATTTTGTACCTGTTAATCTGTCAAGGGCCTACATACTGTGAAAGGACAGCCAAAGGTAATCACTGGCTGGTGTTTTACTCCAATACGTTTGTTAAGCATACTGTAGCGCATTTTTCTGCCCTTAAATTTCAATGGTCTCCTCATGCTTCAGCCACCTCCAGGCTGTGCATGTCAGCCACTACATGGTCTCATGATTCAGCCACCTCCAGGCTGTGTCATTCAGCCACTATATGGTCTTATTATGCTGCCACAAACTCCAGGCAGTCATTCATTCACTATATGGACTCCTCATACTGATGTCACCTCCAGGTTCTGTCATTATGCTTCCATGTGACATGTGACTCCTTGTTGGATTTGGTCATTTGTACCCACACTCCAGGGCCGTGACACTAAAACTTGGGAGTTAAAATTTCAATTTCAAAATCCTCAATTTCAATTTCAAAATCCTACATTTCTATTAAAAAATCTTAAATTTCAATGGTCTTCTAATGCTTCTACCGACTCCAGACTGTGCTTTCAGACACTATATGGTCTCCTCATGATTCAGCCACCTCGAGGCTGTGTCATTGAGCCAATATATGGTTTACTGATGCTGCTCTACTTGGGCCTGGTCCTAAAAAAATTTATGTTAACACTAGCTACCATAAATCTTCAATTTAAATTTCAAAATTCATATTTTAATCTTAGGGATTGTGAAGCCCTAGTGTCTACTCATGCTGCTGCCAGCTCCAGGCTGTGTCATTCTGCCACTATATTGTCTCCTCATGCTTCAGCCACCTCCAGGCTGTATCATTCAGCCAATATATGGTTTACTGATGCTGCTGGCCCTGGGCCTAAACATTTTTATTGTAGCAATAGCTACCATAAATATTCAATTTAAATGTCAAAATTCATCTTTTAATCTTAGGGATTGTGAAGCCCTAGTGTCTACTCATGCTGCTGCCAGCTCCAGGCTGTGTCATTCAGCCACTATATGTTCTCCTGATGCTGACGCCCACTCCAGGCTGTGTCATTCAGCCACTCTATGGTCTCCTCATGCTGCAGCCACATCCAGGCTGTGTCATTCAGCCACTATATGGTCTCCTCATGCTGCCAACACCTCCATGCTGTGTTATTTAGCCACATTACGGTCTCCTCATGCTGCCAACACCTCCACGCTGTGTCATTCAGCCACTATATGGTCTCCTCATGCTTCAGCCATTTCCAAGCTTTGTCATTTAGCCACTATATGGTCTCCTCATGTTGCCAACACCTCCACGCTGTGTCATTTAACCACTATATGGTCTCCTCATGCTGCCAACACCTCCACGCTGTGTCATTCAGCCACTGTATGGTCTCCTCATATTGATGCCACCTCCAGGCGGTGTCATTTAACCACAATATGGTCTCCTCATGCTTCAGCCCCCTCCACGCTGTGTCATTCAGCCACTATATGGTATCCTCATGCTTCAGCCACCTCCAGGCTGCATCATTACGCAAATATATGGTTAATTGATGCTGCTGGGCCTGGGCCTAAACATTTTTATGGCAGCACTAGCAACCATAAATCTTCAATTTAAATTTCAAAATTCATCTTTTAATCTTAGGGATTGTTATGCCCTAGTGTCTACTCATGCTGCTGCCAGCTCCGGGCTGTGTCATTCAGCAACTATATGGTCTCCTCATGCTGCCAACACCTCCACGATTCAGTTAATAATATATATTACCAGAATTCAAAGACTATGGCTGGGTTCACACAGTGCACAATGAAATGGAAAAAAAAAAAAAGACTACAGTAAAATTATTATAAAAAGCAGCAGTTTTTTCTCTAATAATGTGTTTCATTAAAGTCTATGTATAAGCGGCTGTCAGTGAACGTTGTATAAAAATAAAGCAGTAATTCAAATGTTTACACAGACAACAGTTTTTGCATATATGTTAATATAGCACATTTTAAAAAAATAACTGCCGCTCTTTATACCTATTTTACTACTGTTTGTTCTTCATGAACCGATCCTTTCATAGATATGTTAACTGATAAGTAATTGAGTAAATGGAACTTAACAAAATATATGCATTGGATGTATTTAAAATCATCAGTATATAAAGATTCTATTAATTACTTTTGTATGACTTAACATAGCAGTGATTTGTTATGCTTAAAAAGTAAAAATACAGTTGCTGAAATTCAGACAAAGCTGACAAGCTGTTAGTAATAGGGAAAAACAGTCCATGACATGCTGTTAGGGACTCACACATTGACATGTTAGACTTACCAGTGAGCATAGGTTTAAGGTAATACTAATATGCAATGCATTTAGAAAGTCTTCAGACTGTTTAACTTTCACAGCAGGATGCTGCCACCAACATTCTTCACTGTAGGGATGGTGTTGGGCAGGTGATGACCAGTACCTGGCTTTCATCAGACACTTAGAATTGGGGCCAAAAAGTTCAATATTGGTTTCCTCAGACCAGAATTTTTTTTCTCACAGGCTGAGCGTCCTTTAGGTGCTTTTTTTTTTGCAAATTCTAAGCAGGTTTTTGTGTTTTTACTTAGGAGAGGCTTCTTTCTAGACACTCTGCCAAAAATTGTGGAATGCTGCAGTTATGGCTGACCTTGTGGATTTTTTTTTTATTTGCATCTTTGGAGCTCATTGGGTTCTTGGTCACTTCTCTTACCAAGGCCCTTTTCCCCAGATGACTTAGTCTGGTGGCCAGCTCTAGGACGAATCCTGGTTTTTCCAAACTTCTTTCATTTAAAAATGATGGAGGCTACTATGCTCTTGGGAAATTTTAGTACAGTAAAATTTTTTTTTTACTGTTTTCCAGATCTGTGCCTTCACAAATTACAGTCTCTTGGATCTACTAGCAGTTCATTCTCCCGCATGGCTTGGTTTTTGCTCCAATATACATTGCCCCTTACTTTTACCCTAAAAATTGTAAAAATCTATGGGGTAGATTTATCAAAACTTGTGTAGAGGAAGAGTGGTACAGTTGCCCATGGCAACCAGATTGCTTCTTTCATTTTTTACAGGTATCTTCAAAAAGGAAAGAAGCAATCTGTTTGGTTGCCTTAAGCAACTGCACCACTCTTCCTCTGCAGAGGTTGTGATAAACACCCCCTATTTTCTTATTATGGAGAATTAAGTGCAGATTGACTGAGGAAAATCCCTTTTTTATTATTATTATTTTATTTTAACACAAGGTTACAACATGAAAAAAATGTGAGAAGAATTAAAGGGTCTATGCAGGTGGCATGTTGCAAGAATTGTATGCTTTTGTTAGATTGGATTAAAATGTATACTTAAAAAAATCCAATGTTGCTAAGAGTTGTAATTATTCTATTGTTTGGGAATGTACAATAATAGCAAACCACCAAACTGATTCCACAGGGTTGAAAATCACGTTCATTGCACCTATTAGGCTATATTCACACATCGAAATGTCCGCACAGAAAATCTCTATGTGGACATTCCGCAGACTGCGGGCACTGGCATAACATGCCAGCACTAGGAATGCACAGGAATGTGCATTCTCATAGACGGCTATGCATTCCGTTCAGAGTTCACAGAAAGAATGAACAGGTTCATTATTTCTACGGACACGGAAATTGGAATTTCCGTGTCAATAACATCTGGCTCAGAATTGTGCCATGTGCACAGCAGAATCCCATTGAATTAAACAGAACTCTGCTGCAACGGAATCTCTGTGCAGAATTCCAATGCAGAATTCTGGATGAAAATTTCAACGTGTGAACAATGCCTTAGTGTGTTACAATACTTGATGACCAAGGCTAAGTTCATATATAATGGACCTCATTTACTATAGTTTGGAGTATAGTTTTCTTTGTGGGAATTGTTTCAGATGGGTATTTTTACATGGTATTTACTATGTATCTTGTACAGTGGCGATCAAAAGTTTGGGCACCCCAGGTAAAAATTGGTATTAATGTGCATTTCCAAGGAAAGATGGAAAAAATTACAGATTAGACATTCTTTTAATATGTCAACAAAAGTTAGATTTTATTTCCATCATTTTCACTTTCAAAATAACAGAAAAAAAATGGCATCTGCAAAAGTTTGGGTACCCTGCAGAGTCAATATCTTGTACTACCCCCTTTGGCAAGTATCACAGCTTGTAAATGCTTTTTGTAGCCAGCCAAGAGTCTTTCAATTCTTGTTTGAGGTATCTTTGCCCATTCTTCCTTACAAAAGTCTTCCAGTTCTTTGAGATTTCTGGGTTGTCTGTCACGCACTGCTCTTTTAAGGTCTATCCATAGATTTTCAATTATGTTGAGGTCAGGAGATTGTGAAGGCCATGGCAAAACCTTCAGTTTAATCCTCTTGATGTCATGCCCCGTGGATTTCGAGGTGTTTTTAGGATCATTATCCATTTGTAGAAGCCATCCTCTCTTTAACTTCAGCTTTTTCACAGATCATCAAGTTATCATCCAAGTTAGCATCCAAAATTTGCTGAAATTTTATTGAATCAATTTTTCCTTCTACTCATGAGATGTTCCCTGTGCCACTGGCTGCAATACAACCCCAAAGAATGATTGATCCAACCCCATGCTTAACAGTTGGGCAGAGGTTCTTTTCATTAAATTCTGTTCCCCTTCTTCTCCAAACGTACCTTTGCTCATTCCGGCCAAAAAGTTAAATTTTAACCTCATCAGTCCACAGAACTTGTTTCCAAAATGCATCAGGCTTGTCTATATGTTCATTTGCAAAGTTCAAAAGCTGATTTTTGTGTTGAGGATGTAAAAGAGGTTTTCTTCAGATGACTCTTCCATGCAGACCATATTTGTACAAGTATCTCTTTATAGTGAAATAGTGTACTACAACTCCAGTATCTGCCAGATCTTTCTGGAGGGATTGTGCAGTCAAACGTGGGTTTTGAATTGAACTGCTTCCTATATTACTTGTCAGCGGTCCTGTCCCGTCCCATGTACTAGACTGCTTCCATAGTAGAAGAGATAAGCATTTTGAAGGTCGGACTTCTGCTCTAGATCCTAGGTCCCTGCTATGGTCTAGGCTTCCCCTGCCGCCTTCCACAATCCTGACTCTTTTCCCCCATAACTGATTCAATAGCTGGAGCTCATGCTTATTATCTACCTTGACTGACCTTATACTCCTCTGATGGTCCTCTTTTTGGTAATACGGCCTTCTTCCCTGCACTTACTGCATCCTTGTTTTTGTTCTTTTCTAGAGAAGAAGGAACCTCATTTCACTCACTATTGACTTGGATGGGTCTGAAATCTTTATCTGGCATCATAGGTGACTCACCATACTCTGCACTCCTCACTTTCCAATACAATCAACTACTTCATTTCTATAGAAAATGTGGATATGGTCAGCTTCCAGGATCCCCAGCATGGCTAGTAACTCCAATGTAGTAGTAACAAATAGTAAAAGTAGCCAGTGGTAAACGATGAAAGCTTTATTCGGATCCCAATAAAACCGCATGAAAAGCGTGAAACAGCAGATAAGACAACTCACAGAAGCATGGACGCGTTTCCGGTAAGACCCTTCGTCTAAGCACACTTTACCTTCGTGGTTGTCAGGTATATATGGGAGTTTGGTAGGGGATGGGCGCAGAGTTCAAGAAACAGTCTGAAAATTAACTCCTTCCATCCCATAGCAAAAAACACCCTTACAAATGAAAAAACATTTTAAGCCTGACAAACACATTACTCTAACGTAAATATCAAACTAGTATTTTCTAAAAACATCTGGATGACAAAAAACACATTTAAGGAGACAGGAAATCTTGAAAAAACTTTTGTAACATTAATTGTACATCTCCTATTCGTTCTTTCATAAATTGCCAGTCTACATATGTAGTGTACAATATTTGCTGCAAAACCTGCAGGACCATGTATGTGGGCAATACTATACATCCAATTAAGAAATGCATCCAGGAACATATTCGAGCCGCAAGCTATCCGCACCATGTGAACATCTCCGGTGTCTCTAGACATTTTCGTGATGTTCACCTCGGTGATGTTTCTGATTTTATTTTTTTGTGGCATAGAATGGGTGCGCAGACCATCATGGGGTGCTGATCGTGTTAGACTCCTATGAAATAGAGAAGTTTTTTGGATTCATAATTTGCGCACTATTCAACCCCATGGCCTGAACATGAGAACGGATCTTATATTACAGTACTGATTTTTTGTTTTGTCTTTAGTACAGTTTCTCTTTTATGTGCAATATGTTTCTCCATCTATACATTTTCCAGTCTTTTCTAAAAGTTTTTCTAAAAGTTTTTTCAAGATTTCCTGTCTCCTTTTATGTGTTTTTGGTCTTCTAGATGTTTTTTATAAAATACTCGTTTGATATTTACCTTAGAGTAATGTGTTTGTCAGGCTTAATTTTTTTTTTCATTTGTAAGGGTGTTTTTCACTATTGGATGAAGGAGTTAATTTTCAGACTGTGTCTTGAACTGCGCCCATCCCCTTCCAAACTCCCATATATACCTGACAACCACCAAAGTAAAGCATGCTTAGATGAAGGGTATTACCCGAAACGCGTCCATGCTTCTGTGAGTTGTCTTATCTGCTGTTTCCCGCTTTATTGGGATTGGGATCCGTATAAAGATTTAATTGTTTACCACTGGCTACTTTTTTTATTTGTTACTACTTCATTTCTATACCTCCAACAAAGGTGACCTTAAACTCCATTGTGAACTCACCGCATTAGAACGCCTATGTACCACTTCAACGCAGGTGCCCCCTGTGATTAGTACCCTATATGCTCTCCTCTTGCTGCTGGCTTCCTGTAAATGTTACCATTTCACTCATCATGGGAGAAGGAAATGGGTTGTCCTGTTCCAGATGATGACTGGATTTGTACTCTCGCTCTATGCCATAAAACCTCTGTATCCTGCAGGGCGCCGGAAACAAAATATAAAATTCTTACCCGATGGTATAGGGTACCTGCATTGTTAAGTTGTATTTACCCATTAGTCGCAGATGTGTGCTGGCGCTGTGGCAGTTCGGGTAGGTCTGACCATGGCTCACATGTAGCTTACTTGTCCTAGGTTGGACTCATTCTGGACTAATATTTTAGATTCTTTAACTCGCCTAACCTCCATCACTCTTACCAAATCCTTGCCTGCTCTTTTATTTTCTATTCTACCCCAGTCCTCACTCCGCTAAGCATCCCAATTAGTTCATTTCCTATTGATAGCGGCTAGGTCAGTTATACACCGCAAATGGAAGCCTTATACTCCTCCATCTTTCTCATCCTAGCTTAGCGAGGTTTCTCATGTGTGTCGCATGGAGGAGCTTTTGGCAGAATCTAGGCGCCAACGAGAGAAATATCGGGCTATATGGGCACCTTGGCTAGTTTTCATGTCTTCCCCGGAGTTTGAGAGTGTACACTTAGAGGACACCTAACTACCCCACAGATTTGATTATTTCTCAGCTGCCCCTCTCAGATTCTGAGGTGCCTGTTTACAGTGTCCGGAATGCTTGGTGGAGCTTGACCAATCGACATGGTAAGTGTTCTTTTTGCCTGTATACCTCTTTCTATTCTTCCTCCTAACTCTCTCATTTCTCTTTCCCCCTTTTTTGTCCATTTTTCCTTTCTTTCTTACCTGGTCTATCCTGCCCTTTATTCTTCCCCTCTCTTCCCCTTTTCCTTCTCAAGCTATTAGAATGTTCATTTTGATTCTTTCCTTACCTGAGAATCGCTATACAAGTTAATTTCTGTACTAATTAAGTCACAAGTTGTTCAGTATTCTTTAGTTATATGATATCCATGGGACTTTCCATGCTCCCTAATACTGGTGTTTCTCCAAAGGATAGGGGATAAGATGTCTGATCGCGGGGGGCCTGCTGCTGAGACCCCCCGTGATCTCCCTGCAGCACCCACATTCTATGCGGGTGCTGAATCTCCAGTTTCTGAAACCTACGGGTTTCTGGGACTGGGGACGTGACATCACGCCACTCCCCCTCCATTCATGTCTATGGGAGGGGGCGTGATGAGACAAAAATAGAGCTTTTTGGTCTAAACTCCACTCGTCTTGTTTGGAGGAAGAAGAAGGATGAGTATGACCCCATGAACACCATCCCAACTGTGAAGCCTAGAGGTAGAAACATCATTCTTTGGGGCTGCTTTTCTGCAAAGGGGACAGGACAACTGCAAAGTATTGAGGGGAGGATGGATGGGGCTATGTATCATGAGATCTTAGCCAACAATCTCCTTTCCTCAGTAAGAGCATTAAAGATGGATCGTGGCTGGGTATTCTCACAGTTAATGAGTACCTATAATAAAAAATACAGACCTCTACATGCTTTTTAAGTAGGAAAACCTGCAAAATCGGCAGTGTATCAAATACTTGTTCTCCCCACTGTCTTGGAACATTGGAAATGCAATCACGTGTTGTTTACTATGACATCCTGCTCAACTCCAAAGGTGCAGGCCAAAGCATTTTCGAGAATGGTGAGTATAGCGGGTCCAGCGGTCAGAACCCTGCAAATTATATCCTCACCATTCCTAGGGGCAAAAATGCCCCCGCCCCCTCCCCAAAGATGGCGAGAAGAAATATTTTACCATATATAATGTGTTGACAAGCATTATATATATATACATATATATATATATATATATATATATATATATATATATATATATATTTATATATAGTAAATTCTAGTGCTTGGTTCCCTTTTAATATCATTCAGTGTAAGGGTATGTTCACACGTATGCAGATTTGATGCACAGGATTTTCTGCTGCAGATTTCAATGTAAACTAAATGACAGGGCACAGCTACTAATCGGCAGTTACAAGTCCTGCACATCAAATCTGTGCAGGATCCTGTACGTGTGAACGCACCCTAAATGGGTACAATTTCAAGAAAAATGCCTCTACCATTATGTAACCATATGAAATTAAATAGCAATTTTATAGTGTGCTGATCTCCTGTATACTTCTCTTGGGTATTCAAAGTTTAATAAATTATTAGGGAAGGTCTTTCTGTTGGGTGGAATCACCTTAAAAGACCTTTTAACCGAATGTCCTAACTATCTTTATTTTTAAGAGCTTGCATGATGATGGTAGTTTTATTAAATAATTAGGACAAAGTGTAAATTCCCACTAGCTCAGAAAAATAGTCTTCATCTTTGCTCATACATTAAGTTATGAAAAATACCCAATCAAGTAAACTTGCATTACTTCTTCTGGAATTAAACCAGTGTTCTGGTTGCCAGAGACTCCCCAGCCTCCAATTTTGATGTATTTATGCTATTAGTTATGTCACTTTCCAGAACAGAGTAGCAGTGATTTATCCTGAAGATCATTCCACCACAACCATGTTAATGTTGACCACCATCTCAGTAAATAACAGTCAACCTTACAATTCTTTTCTTTGTGACATCATCGGTCCCAAGTTGATTTAATGTCTCGGTACATCCCAGGTACAGAAATAAAGATTTATATACTTATTGTGAGTCATGCAAAAATAAAGTATATTTACTACTGTCTGAAACAAGTTATTATATCTGCGTTCATATAGTCCACCCTAAAACAAATCATCCTTTGTAAACAGAGACATCAGCACGTAGACCATACATCTTGGACACTGCCTTCCATTAGATCTTTCCAAGGCTTTTCCTGCTTCTTTAACACAAAACTCTTGCTCAACAAAAGAGAAAATTAACTTTGTGATAAAGTGGAACTGTACTGAATTTAATTGTTTTGGGGGTCGGTAGCAGAAGTTGCTAATGAATAGTTTGCCTTGTTCATAGCTAAATGAGTCTTCGAACAGATGCAGGTTATTTTAATAATGGCTTTGATAGCCATTCAGAATTATCAAAGGTCTTTACTTATGCAATGCCATATAAATGTTAGAAATTAAAAATTAATAAACACAATTTATGTAACTAAAATCTGCCATTTAATGGGATATTTTTCAATATGAAGACAGCAGTAATTATACCGGAAAAAAATACTTGTTCCTGTAGTTTGAAAGATTATAGCAATTTCCACTGAGAGATTTCGCAGCCAGATTCTAGTTCTGGGCAACAGTGATTAATATTATGATTATTAATGAGAAGTCATTTCTGTACATGTTAGGCTGTTTAGGTGCCAAAGACTGGGGAGCAATATTTAACATGTTAATAATACAAGAGAGTGACTAAGTAAGCATATTGATTTCTCAGCTTTTCTGGGATGTGAAAGGTCAATTAGACCTCTAGAAACAATGGAGATATTCACAGCAGGTCTTATGATTTCACTGTGCTGACATCTTTTTAACCGTGTATAAAGTTCATTAACTGAGCAAAAGTAGTAATATTGAATAAAGTAAGTGATTGGGTCAGGGGTCACAGTCTATGCCAAGCTGGCAGTCTCTTGTGGTTTACACGGCAGGAGTTAGAAAATGGTGAGAATTGCCTTTTTCGGTTGCCCACTGGTAGTGAAGTCATAAACAGCTCCTACAATTGTGTTAATTATACCGGATATTGATAGGAGCTTTGTTTAACGTCAAGCCGCATTCTGCTAATGAACTACCCTATCAGCTTCCATGGAAATGCTGACATTTTTCTTAATTGATGCAATACAAATGTATTATTTCCCAAGGGAAAGCAACTTCTAAACAGTTGATTGCGAACCCGTTTATGGAAATAAGGTACTAAGTATGTAATATTGCTTGGTTTCTATTAATCTCTGCTAAAGCACTTGCGCTGCTAAATTAAGAAGGACCTTGTAAATATCCTGAAGTTTGAAACCCAAATTTAAATGCTTTACTAAAAACATCACCATGAACTTGGCATTAAAATCAAATGACTATATTAACCCCCCTCACATATTTCATCTAGGGAATTGTCATGTCCAAAAAAAAAGAGAGAAAAAAAAATTAACGCTGACTTTCCTTCCTGGAAAATAATGGTCATTAAGGTAGGTGCCAAGCTGGGCTGGTTTCTTCTGTCTCCAAAATAAAATATACTGGGTCGATGCCTGGTACAATTTCTAATTGCTTTATAATTATATTAGGTAATTTAGGTCACACTGCCATTTATCATACAAATGGAAACAATGCAGAACAGTTCTATTTCAAATAAACATAGGATGTATAAAACCTTACTGTTTCGCAGTATGAACAGTAGAAATAAAATAGAGCAAGTCTATTGATACATACTGTATGCTTTATTATAACCATATTCACCTTTTAATCCAATTGAGTAGTTAGATAGTTAATTATAGATGTCCAGCACACAGGCGGTTCAAAGTAAAATAGTGAATCCACCTCCTCCAGCAGCTTTTGTTAGCCAGTTGACTGGCTATTCAGATTGAGTGATGTCATCATGTTGGCACCATGATCAGCCTAAGGACAGCTATGCCAATCTGCCATTTTTTTGGCCAGATCTTGTCCTAGCCATCAAGGTATTGGTGGAAAAGAACATCTCAATATTTTTTAAAGGGGTTTTCTATTCAAAACTGAATGATAGCCTATCCGTATCAGGTTCGACAATCACCTGTTCAATCGACTCATGGTGCCGGATGTAACACAGTGACCCAGTGTACATACGCGGAAGCCTCTGCTTTGTACATTGTGTAGTAACTGTGGAAAGAGACTGCAGTTTTGCTCCATTGAAGTGAATGGGAGATGAGCTGTAGTAACACAGCACAGCCACTACATAATGTACGAAGCAGAGGCCTCTGACTACATGCACTGTGTTTACATCCACCTGAGCATCTGATCAATAGGAGTGTAGGGGTGTGCACCCAGCCAATCAACTATTAACAGCTTATCCAGGAGTAGGTAATCTTTCACTTTTGCCTGGAAGCCCCTCTTACCATTACTTTTGCTACTATATTTATCAGGAGATAATCATTGCACTGCGCATAATAGAGCAATATTAACTATTTTGTGTAAAATGTCGCCATTTTAACTTCATGGCATTCCTTTAAAGTGTTTTTCTCTTGGTAAAATTATTATTCTTGCTGGCTACTGCTGAGGGATGTAGTTTGATCAACTTTGTCCATTATAATGCTACCCTTTTGGAACTTTTCAGATTTTTCATTACCTTGGAAAAGCTGGCAAGTATGTTTCTCCTGAATAAAAACTACCGGATCTGCAGGACAAATTCACATGTGGGTGGCATATGCAAAAATAGGAATTTCATCTGCTGTTTGGAGATTTTATGTAAGTAGCCTGAAGGCCTCTATATTCATGGAACAATTTCTTTAAACCACTAGTGATCGATTGGGGCAATTAACAATTGTATCTGACTTTGCTGTGTTCTAACATGCATATGGAGTGTGCTGGGGTAGTGGAATAATACTGTTATTCAGAATGACATGCAGATTACCGGCATCGCTTTTAGAATCACTGCCGCAGGCACAATGACAGAGCCTGGAGGTGGCATCAGTATGAGGAGACCCTACAGTGGCTGAATGGCACAGCATGGAGGTGTTGTCAGCATGAGGAGACCATATAGTGGCTGAATGACACAGAATGGAGGTGTTGGCAGCATGAGGAGACCATATAGTTGCTGAATGACACAGCGTGGAGGTGTTGGCAGCATGAGGAGACCATATAGTGGCTGAATGGCACAGCCAGGAGTTGGTAGCAGCATGAGTAGACACTAGGCCTTCATGATCCCTAAGATTATAAAATGAATTCTGAATTTAAACCGAAGATTTTGGCTAGCTAGTGCTACCATAAGAAAATCTTTATTCCCAGACCCAGTCCCAGCAGCATCAGTAAACCATATATTGCCTGAATGTCACAGCCTGGAATTGGCAGCAGCATGAGTAGACACCAGGGCTTCACAATCCCTAAGAAAAAAAGATGAAGTTTTAAATTGAAACTAAAGATTTTGGGTAGCTAGTGCCACCATAACAACATTTTTATTCCCAGACCCAGTCCCAGCAGTATCAGTAAACCATATATTGCCTGAATGGCACAGCCTGGAGTTGGACGAAGCATGAGGAGACCATATAGTGTCTAAATGGCACAGCCAGGAGTTGGCAGCAGCATGAGTAGACACTGGAAATTATCCTTTATTGGTATGCATTAAAATCCACCAATAATTATGTGCATAAATATATCCGCCACCTCAAATAATCAAAAGTATGTAAAATACCATCAAACAACTACCACAGTTTTGTGGATTTGCTCAAATAATAAATATTATTAGCACTAACTGCCTGGGTTAAACCCAAACAGACTACCACAGTTAAGTGGATTTATATAATACTTATTATATTTGCACTAGATGCCTGGGACAACCCAACGCGTTTCTGCCCCAATATGGGGGCGTCCTCAGGAGTATTACCCAGAGAATATCAAAAAGTTTTGTTATAATAAATTGCAGAGCAGAGTGGCTTAAATCATATGTGAGAGGGGCACCCGATACTTGTGCTCTCACTCTCTAAAGACAAAACAGCAGAACTCCGAGCCCACGGTACCTACAAAGAAAATATATACATAATCAACATATCTCTTATAGACCATGATCCCTTAGGTGGTACATATTTCTTCAGATCCCACACTCACTGGTTTTTGCACCTTGCTCCTGGTACCTAAGGAAGAATACACATAATGTGCTGCTTTTTACTTTGTCCAAAGTACCTGCAAGAAAGCCAGCAAGGTGCCGCTACTGGGCTACTTACGGTTCTGTTGTTATCAAGAAGTTCCGGTGTAGCGCATACCCGCAGTGGCGGGGAGCGGTCTCCGTATGACTGCTCTCAGCGCTCACTGCCGGATACTTCCGGCGTCTAACGTCATATACCGGAAGCCCGGCGCGCTATTGGGCCACGGCATTTTATATTATACTAAATGTAATTTCGCGAAAGAACCAGGTGATAGCTACCAGGTGGATACAGAAGTAACCACGCTGTTGTCACTAGGTGAGTGTTTTTTTATTTATTTATTATTTATATAGTAGAAGAAAAAACAACCAGGATATACATTGCTGCCAGGCAATGCGGGACGCCAAGGGAGCCAGGTGCCCCATGTTATAAGAAGGCACAGGGTCCCTGGATCAAAGTTGCTACCCGTGGCGTCCTGGTAGTTGCCAATAGCAACACTGCATAGCAAACTGGTGGCACATATGAGCCCATTCTTCCATGCTCCCGTTGTGTTCATGAGGAGCAAGGTTGGGTTCACATATGATGTGCATCCACCGCCCTGGATATAGTTCCAGGGAGGTGGATATCACATAGGGGAGGTCCCTCCCGGGTCCATCAGTAGTTATTCTCTTTTACCCCGTTATTAGACGAGTTCTAGTTTTGAGGAAAAGAACTATCACGCCTTTTGAAGTTCGAAGACAGCGTTATCCAACAACTCCATCACTGAGAGGGGGCACTTTAAACCGAGATAGGTCCCAGGCACACCATAAATAGCAGGTTCACAAGTGACCAACAAAAATTTTTTTTTTTTTTTATATATATATAACCCCTAGTAGTAGATTGCTTATTGGTTATTCATATTTTTATATTATTTTTATATTATTACATGTATTTTATTTATCTACTTATCTCCTCTCCCCCAACCTATAAAAGTAATAAACTGGGAAGGAGAATTACAGGGGCCTATGGACCCTAGCTCCTCCTATTCTAGCTATACGATCACCCTACTCCTAGGCGGGTTTAGCCGTCCTAAAAAGGACGGGCCCACTCCCGAACCTCCTACTTGTCCTATTGAACCCTATACTAGCGGTAAGACTAACTTTAGATCCACTAGGATCTCCACTCACTTCATCACACTTACCGCACAGGTGGGGACAAGGGGGAGAGGAGGATTCGATCGGGGAGGGTATATACGCTAAAACCCATTGGTGATACTCGGCATAGAAATCCTAAGCAGATGGTATTTTAGAGAATATTATCTAGGTTAATCCATAGATGTGAAACATATTGGGTAATTCGGTGTAGGTAGGTGAAGGTCAAGACAGCAGAATGGGGGGACATAGGTCTTCTAGAGAAAACAAGCTAAATTTAGTTGTTCATTAAGACCCATCGGTTGGGAGGTATGTAACTCAAAGATCCACCTACTTTCCTTCTGTAGGAGTACTCTATCCCAATCACCCCCTCTCTCCGGTGGGTCTATTTTCTCAATCCCCATGAACTTCAACTCAGTTTCCCTACCCCTATGATGTAGGTTCATATGACGGGATATAGATGTGTCACGATCACGGCGTATATCGCCCATGTGTTCCAAGACCCTTTTTCTCAATTCCCTAAAGGTTTTACCTATGTACCTTTTGGGACAGGGACAGATAGCCATATATATGACTCCTCGGGTTCTACAGTTAATGAAGTCCTTTATGTTGAACTTCCGTTTAGATACAAAGTCTTCAAAGGTTTTTATTCTCTGAATTTGTGGGCATGCTTTGCATTGCCCACAAGAGAAACATCCCCTTAGACGTGGGATCCTATCTAGCCATGTTGGTAGTTCAGCCAGAAGGACAGATAGATGACTCCTAGTAACCATGTCCCCTATATTTCTGCCCCTGCGATATGTGATCTGAGGGACGTCTGTGATCACATCTCTGAGATCTGGGTCCATACGTAAAATATCCCAATACTTCATAATGATTTCCCTCATCTCACCTGCACAACTATCGAATGTCGCCACAATCCGCATAGTTTCAGCAGTTTCTGTTTTAGGTTTTGGGGTAAGTATGGTGTGTCTGGGAACACCCCTGGCGTGTTGATACGCTGTCTTCAAAACATGCTGTGGATAGCCTCGGTTAGCAAACCTGTTCCTCAATTCTCTCGCCTCCCTGATGAAGTCCTGTTCCTTAGAACAGTTCCTCCTGAGGCGGAGGTACTGCCCCCGCGGGATACCCCTTTTGAGAGGTCCCGGGTGGCAGCTTTCCCACCTCAGGAGGCTGTTTGTAGCTGTGCTCTTACGATGGATTGTAGTGTGAAGGCTACTTCATATGTAAAAGTATGTCATATGTTAACAGGTACAAAATAGTACACTACTCAGATGTAGGTATGTGGTATGCAATAATGAGGGCAGAAAAATGTGCTACAGTACGCTTAAAAAATTCTTATTTTTACCTGTGTCCCAGATTAAAAAATTCCTTTATAATCAGAAATTGTCAGAATACCACCTGACATTCAAAATTATAATGAAAAGGATTCTTCATTAGATGACAATATGAGTATTGTGTGCTCCAGTGACATTAGCTCATCAGGGGGAACAGGCAAACATGATACAACTTAGTTCTGCAACTGGAGAACCACAACAAAGAATGAACAACTTAAAGCGTACTGGAACTGAGGAACTTCAAAATGTTAAATCTACCACCTGGGACAGTCAGTCAATTCCAACAGCCTGTGGTCAGTGTATACAGCTCCCTGTTTCTGCTAGTCCTTGGCAATATTCCTTTTATTAATGGTCTGATATCAACATGGCAATAATGCTGGGAGAGTAACTCAAGGATAGCCATGTTTCCTACAATACACAGTCAATACATGGAGACCATATAGTGTCTGAATGGCACAGCCTGGAGTTGGGGGCAGATGAGGAGACACTTGGGCCTCACAATTGTCACGCACCTGGATGTGGGTGGTCTGGAACAGGATGTGGATCCTCCACCTGTGTGCGACACCCAGGTCGTTACCCCCAATACGGCTCGACCACACAGGGCAACTGGGCAAGGCGAGGTACAGTAGGATGAGACAGAGGCGTAGTCGACGTAGCAGAAGGTCAAGGCAGGCGGCAAAGGTTCGTAGTCAAAAAAGGTAGCGGGAAGGTCTGGGTACACAGGAATGGCAAACAGGCAATTGGGTATGCTTTCTCTCAGGCAAATGGCACTGAAGATCTGGCAGGGGGATGTGGGAGGTGCAGGAACCTATAATGTGTATTCAGGTGCACATACTAATTAAGAGCGCACTGGCCCTTTAAATTGCAGAGTTCCACCGCGCGCGCCCTAGGAGACGGGGACCAGCACGGCAAAGCTGAGTTCCAGAGGCAGCAGAGCAGGGTAAGTGACAGGCTGGGATTCGCATGCGGGCGCGACCCGCGATGCAAATCCCAGCCCCGCCGACAGACAGGGACCCCAACACACTGAGCTCACGGCCGGAGCTAGCGGCCGGAGTGCAGCGCATGACAGTACTCCCCCCTTTGGTCTCCCCCTCTTCTTATGGCTCAGAAACTTTTCAAGAAGATCTTGGTCCAGAATATTGTCTGAGGCTCCCAAGACCTCACCTCAGGACCGAATCCTTCCCAATCCACAAGGAAGTAGCGTTTTCCTCTGACCAACTTGGAGGCAAGAATGTCTTTCACAGCAAAAACATCAGAGGTACCAGAGATGGAAGAGGACGTGATGTCTTCTCGAGAAAAACGGTTGTAGATGACAGGCTTCAAGAGGGAGACATGGAAGGAATTCGGGATCCGGAGAGAGGAGGGCAGATGAAGAGAATAAGCCACGGGATTAAGTCGTTTTTTGATCTTATAGGGACCCAAGAAACGTGGACCTAATTTGTAAGAGGGTACCTTAAAGCAGATGTACTTGGAGGACAACCACACCTTGTCCTCAGGAAAGAACTCGGGAGGAGGGCGTCTTTTCCTGTCCGCTTGTGACTTCATACAGTCCATAGCAAGAAGAAGGGAATGGCGAGTCTTCTGCAAGACTGAGGCAAAATTTCGAACCAGTTCGTCAGCCATAGGTACTCCAGAAGAAGACAAGGGAAGAGGTGGAGGAGGTTGAAGGCCGAAGACCACAAAGAAGGGGGAAGTTCCAGTGGAATTCCTATGGTTATACAAAAATTCGGCCCAGGGTAGTAAATCGGTCCAGTCATCTTGACGAGCGGAGAAAAAAGGCCAAAGATAGTCCCCCAGGACTTGATTCACCCTTTCAACTTGACAATTGGATTGGCCGTGGTAAGCCAAGGAGAAGTCCAATTTAACTTGGAGGCGGGAACAGAGGGCTCTCCAGAACTTGGAGATGAACTGGACCCCCCGATCAGAGACAATATGGGTAGGTAGTCCATGGAGACGGAAGATGTGAGCGAAGAATAGCTTGGCTAGCTGCGGTGCTGATGGCAAACCTGGCAAGTGCACAAAATGTGCCATTTTAGAAAACCGGTCAACCACAACCCAGATGAACATGTTGCCACTGGAAGATGGAAGGTCGGTGATAAAGTCCATTGCTATGTTGGTCCAGGGCAGCTCAGGAACTGGCAGAGGTTGTAGAAGACCAGCAGGCTTGGCACGAGGGTTCATGTCCCGGGCACAGACTGAACAAGAGCGGATGAAGTCAATGACATCTTTTCTCAGAGTTGGCCACCAGTACTGTCGGGAGATGAGTTGCAAGGACTTACGTATTCCGGCATGGCAGGCCAAAAGAGAGGAATGAACCCATTTCAAGATTTGGAGTCTCAGGCGGGGAGAAATGTAGGTCTTACCAGGAGGCAGGTGCTGAAGAGTTTCTGGTGCAGCAGAAATTAGACGATCAGGAGGTAAAATATGCTGAGGATGTGATTCTTGGTCTTGAACCTCAGAGGATCTAGATAGCGCGTCAGCACGACGATTCTTCTCTGCTGGCCGAAAATGAATAAAAAAATCTAATCTGGAGAAAAACAGAGACCAACGGGCCTGAGGAGGATTGAGGCGATGAGCAGTCTGTAGATATAGCAAGTTCTTGTGGTCAGTATAAATGGTAAGTGGATGTACTGAACCCTCCAAGAGATGGCACCATTCTTCCAAGGCCAACTTCATAGCCAAAAGTTCACAATCTCCTATTGTATAGTTTCTCTCTGCAGGTGAGAAGGTTTTAGAGAAGAAACCGCAGGTTACAGTTTTTCCTTTGGAAGATTTTTGTGTCAATGTAGCGCCTGCACCAACCGAAGAAGCGTCCACTTCCAAAATAAATGGCTTGGCTGAGTCTGGTCTCGACAATACAGGAGCAGAAGTGAAGGCAGATTTTAACTGTTTAAAGGCTTCTTCGGTCTCTGGAGTCCAGACCTTCGGATTAGCCGCTTTCTTAGTAAGAGACACGATGGGGGCAACCAAGGTGGAATAATGCGGAATAATTGCCAATAGTAATTGGCAAATCCGAGGAAGCGCTGAATCGTTTTCAAGCCAGAAGGTCGAGGCCAATCGAGTACTGCGGACAACCTGTTAGGATCCATTTGCAGGCCTTGACTGGAGAGAATATACCCCAGAAATGGAAGACTGGTTTTTCAAGTTTAGCATAGAAAAGATTGTCTCGGAAGCGCTGTAAAACTTGGCGGAGGTGAGAACGATGAGTATGGAGATCAGGCGAGTAGATGAGGATGTCATCTAAGAAGAGAACAACACACGAGTATAGGAGATCATGAAAAATGTCATTGACAAACTCCTGGAAGACCGCCGGAGCATTACAGAGTCCAAAAGGCATTACCAGATATTCAAAATGACCATAACGAGTATTGAATGCAGTCTTCCATTCATCCTCTTTTCGTATACGGATTAAATTATAGGCTCCACGAAGATCCAACTTGGACAAGATTTTGGCCCATCGCAGACGATCAAACAACTTAGTTATCAAAGGAAGCGGGTAGCGGTTCTTAACAGTGATCTTATTCAGGACACGGTAGTCTATGCAAGGTCGTAGAGATCTGTCCTTCTTTTCTACAAAGAAGAAACCGGCTCCAGTAGGAGAGGAGGATTTCCTGATGAATCCCTTCTGTAGATTTTCCAGTATATACTTAGACATGGCCTGAGTTTCGGGAACAGATAAGGGGTAGATTCTGCCTCTGGGATGTGTGGTGCCGGGCAGCAGGTCAATGGGACAATTGTAGGGGCGATGTGGAGGTAACACTTCGGCTTGCTTTTCACTGAAGACATCAGCAAAGTTCAGTAGAAAGGAAGGCAAACCGGGCAGTGGACGAGAAGATGGTTCCAACTTGGTCACCCGTACGTGAATGCAATGATTGTTGCAGTGCGGGCCCCAGCAAAGGACTTCCAATCCACTCCGGTCTTCCAATCCAGCTGTGGGGCATGGAGCTGCAACCAAGGTAAACCCAGTAAGAGAGGAGAAGCACAGCGTGGAAGCACATAGATGGCCAAGTACTCTCTGTATAAGACGTCGACCTGCATTAACAGGGGTTCAGTGCGGTATAGCACAGTACAATCCAGTTTTTCTCCATTGACCGTGGAGATGAACAGTGGTTTCGGGAGGCATAGAACTGGCAGAAGATACTTGTGCACTAGAGAGGCATCAATGAAGTTACCAGCGGAGCCAGAGTCCAGGACGGCCAAGAGTGAGAGGTTCACTTTAGAAGGAAGATGAAGCGGAACTGTCATATTTAAGCGTGGAGAGGAGGAATTCACACCTAGGGAGGCCTCTCCAACAAACCCTAGGTGCGAGCGTTTTCCTGTGGCTGTGGACATACAGGACAATCTTTGAGGAAATGATCGGCACTGGTGCAGTGCAGACACAGATTCTCAGCTCGGCGGCAAGTTCTTTCTTGCAGAGTCAGGCGAGACCGATCCACCTGCATAGCCTCCACTGCGGGAAGTAGAAGGTTGTGGTGGTTGCTGGAAGACAGGTGCCAAGCGAGGAAAGTGCAGAGGTCATGCTGATTCTCTTTCTTGACGTTGTTCCTCATGTCTCTCAGAGAAACGGATATCAATCCGGGATGCCAATTGTATCAGTTCATTCAGATTAGATGACAATTCCCGGGCAGCGAGGACATCCTTTATTTGGCTAGATAATCCCCTCTTGAAAGTAGCGTAGAGAGCTTCATTATTCCAAGATAACTCCCACGCCAGGGTCTGGAACCAGATGGCATATTCGCCCACAGTGGAGTTGCCCTGGGAAAGACTCAGCAAAGCAGTCTGAGAGGAGGAAGCTCGGACAGGTTCTTCAAAAACTGTGCGAAATTCCATTAGGAATGCCTGGAGATTAGTAGTGATAGCATCACTGCGATCCCATAGGGGAGTTGCCCAAGTCAAGGCCCTACCAGACAGGAGACTGATGATGAAGGCAACCTTTGCTCGTTCTGTGGAACTGGTCAGCCATGAGTTCTATGTGCATGGAGCACTGCGTCACAAAACCCCGACAAGACTTGGGAATCCCCTCAAACTTCTCAGGAAGCGACAGACGGAGTTTTAAACCGGTGGCAACCGCAGCAGCGGGAGGCTGTACTGTACTGGAGCTGGAGGAGGCTGTGTCTGAGGCGGATTCTGCTGGGCAGATAGCAACTGCTGAATCATGGTGGATAGCTGGTTGAGCTGCTGTGCCTGCTGGGCCAACTGCTGGGACTGAAGCGCCATGACAGATGCAAGATCCAAATCAGGCAGAGGAACCCCAGTTGGATCCATGGCCTGATCTTGCTGTCACGCACCTGGATGCTGGCAGTCTGGAACAGGATGTGGATCCTCCACCTGTGTGGTAGTTGACTTGGACCGCATCGGGGAGCGGAGTCTAAGGTGCAACTGGTCTTCACCAGAGCCCACCGCAAAGCAGGATGGATTTTCTGCGGCAGGCAACACCCAGGTCACTACCCCCAATACGGCTTGACCACACAGGTAACTGGGTAAGGCGAGGTACAGGAGGATGAGACAGGGGCGTAGTCAACGTGGCAGAAGGTCAAGGCAGGCGGCAAAGGTTCATAGTCAAAAAACGTAGCGGGAAGGTTTGGGTACACAGGTATGGCAAACAGGCAATTGCAATTGGGTATGCTTTCTCTCAGGCAAATGGCACTGAAGATCCGGCAGGGGGATGTGGGAGGTGCAGGAACTTATAATTTGTATTCAGGTGCACATACTAATTAAGAGTGCACTGGCCCTTTAAATTACAGAGCACTGCCTCGCGTGCGCCCTAGGAGAGGGAGACGAGCTTGGCAGAGCTGAGTTCCAGAGGCAGCAGAGCGGGGTAAGTGATGGGCTGGGATTCGCATGCGGACGCGACCCGCGATGCAAATCCCAGCCCCGCCGACAGACGGGGACCCCGGGACACTGCGCTCACGGCCGGAGCTAGTGGCTGGAACGCACCGCGTGACAACAATCTCTAATAATAAAAGATGAATTTAGAAATTTCAGTTGAAGATGTATTATAATAGAGGAGGTGACGCCACAAGGGCCCTTCTTGAGAAAGGGATTACCCGAAACACGTGTCGAGGTAGCAAGACAACCACCTGGGAATTGTCAGCATGTCACAATCAGGTAAAGTATTGACCTAAGATATCTTTTCATTAGTGCGCTGACTTGACTTATATTGTATATTTGTACTATTGGCAGTATTGTGATCCTTGTCATATATCCCGGTGGCATCCTGCTTGGCTTTTGTTGGGGGGGAATTTTAAGGGTGGGTTATTTTATGGATGTTTTTCTACCTGATTGTATAGATTAATAAAGATTGAATTTTGGTTACTTTCGGGCTCATTTTTGTAGGTTTTTGTATGATTATAATTAGCCTTTCGGGCTTGTAGGTAATACATGAAGATGTATTGTACCTAGTGCTACCATAAACATTTATAGGTAATAACCTAGACCCAGAAGTACACAAGAGTAGTTCACAACCCCAAACATTAAAAGGTGAATGTTGAAATCTCTATTGAAAATGCATGTTAGGTAGTGCTACAATCCAAAAATGTAAGGCCCAAGCCCAGCAGCATCACTGAACCATGTAGTTGCTGAATGACACAGACAGGAGCAGTCAGCAGCAGGAGTACACAAGAGGGTTTCATTGAAAGATAAACATTGAAATCTCTATTAAGCATGTATGTAAGCTAGTGCTAACATTCAAAAATTTAAGGCCCAAGCCCAACAGCATCAGTAAGCCAAGTAGTTCCTGAAACACACAGTCAGGAGCAGGCATCAGCAGTACACAAGAGGGTTTCATAACCCCTTACATTGAAAGCTCAATGTTGAAATCTCAATGAAACATGTATGTAAGCTAGTGTTAAATTTAAGGCCCAAGCAGTGGCGTACTAAGGGGGGGCGGCCCGCCCCGAGTGCCGCTCACAAGGGGGGTGCCAGGGGCGGACTGGCCCGCCGCAGCCGCCGCCACTACTACTGAGGTCCGGGACACTCGTCCCAGATCCCCAGCAGACAGCGGTGCCTTCTCCTGTATGCGCGATACGCGCACATACAGGAGAAGGCGTCCCCTCTGTGTGAGCCGCATCTGCAGCTACACAGAGGAGATGTGAGCTCCGCCCCCACGCAGCACGCAGTACAGGTGCCGGTGACGTCACTCATCGGCGCCTGTACTGTGGAGGGCAGAAGACGCGGCCCTGCAGCTGAGGAGATAGCTGCGTGGGATATTAGGTGAGCATCCTTTTTTAATTTATTTTTCTCAACTCTGCATACACCTATGGGGAAGGGGAGAGGGGGGGGGGGGTTACTCTACATATACCTATGGGGGAGGGGGGGTTACTCTACATATACCTATGGGGGAGGGGGGGGTTACTCTACATATATACCTTTAGGGGAGGAGGGGGGGTTACTCTACATATACCTATAGGGGAGGGGGGGGGGGTTACTCTACATATACCTATGGGGGAGGGGGGGTTACTCTACATATATACCTAAAGGGGAGGAGGGGGGGGGTTACTCTACATATACCTATAGGGGAGGAGGGCGGGTTACTCTACATATACCTATGGGGGAGGAGGGGGGGTTACTCTACATATACCTATGGGGAGGGGGGGGGGTTACTCTACATATATACCTATAGGGGAGGAGGGGGGGGTACTCTACATATACCTATGGGGAAGGGGAGGGCGGGGTAACTCTACATATACCTAAGGGGAGGGGGGTTACTCTACATATACTTATGGGGAAGAGGAGGGGGTTACTCTACATATACCTACAGGGGAGGGGGGTTACTCTCTACATATACCTATGGGGAGGGGGGGTTACTCTACATATACCTATGGGGAGGGTGGGTTACTCTACATATACCTATGGGGAAGGGGAGGGGGGTTACTCTACATGTACCTATGGGGAAGGGGAGGGGGGGTTACTCTACATAGACCTATGGGGAAGGGGAGGGGGGGTTACTCTACATATACCAATGGGAAGGGGGGGTTACTCTACATATACCTATAGGGGAGGGGGTTACTCTACATATACCTATGGGGAAGGGGACGGGGGGGTTACTCTACATAGACCTATGGAGAAGGGGAGGGGGGGGTTACTCAACATATACCAATGGGGAGGGGGGGGGTTACTCTACATATACCCATAGGGGAGGGGGGTTACTCTACATATAACTATGGGGAAGGGGAGGGGGGTTACTCAACATATACCTATGGGGAAGGGGGGTGTAGCTGCATATACATATGGGAAAGAGGGGGGTGTAACTGCATATACCTATGGGAAAGGGGGGTGTAACTGCATATACCTATGGGAAAGGGGGGGTGTAACTTCATATACCTATGGGGAAGAGGGGGGTGTAGCTGCATATACATATGGGAAAGAGGTGGTGCAACTGGATATACCTACGGGAAAGAGGGGGAGTTTAACTGCATATACCTATGGCAAAAGGGGGGGGGTGTAACTGCATATACCTATGGTAAAGGGGGGGTGTAACTGCATATACCTATGGGAATGAGGGGGGAGGGGTGTAACTGCATATACCTATGGGAATGAGGGGGGAGGGGTGTAATTGCATATACCTATGGGGAAGGGGGGGATGTAACTGCATATACCTATGGGAATGAGGGGGGGTGTAACTGCATATACGTATGGGAAAGAGGGGGGGTGTAACTGCATATACCTATGGAAAAGAGGGGGGTGTAACTGCATATACCTATGGGAAAGAGGGGGGGTGTACCTGCTTATACCTATGGGAAAGAGGGCGGGGGATGGTAACTCTGCCTATACCTATGGGGAAAGGGGGGGGGGTAACTGCCTATACCAATGGGAAGAGGGGGGTAACTCTACCTATACCAATGGGGAAGAGGGGGGTAACTCTGCCTATACCAATTGGGAAGAGGGGGGGGGGTGGAATCTGCATATACCTGTGAAAAAAAATGGTTTAACTCTGCCTATGCCCATGGGAGTCAGGGGGAGTTTTTTTTTTTAACTCTGCCTATACCTATTGGGAAGGGGGTTTAACTCTGCTGCCTATACCTACAGGGAAGGGGGGGCTACCTAACTTTATACCTGGATGCCTAACTACTTACCTACATACCCAGCTACCTAACTATGTACATACCTGGCCTTCAACACGGCTGCCTAACTACCTAGCTAGCCCCGTACCTACCTACATATCTGGCTTCCTGATCTACCTACCTAGTTACCTATTTACCTGGCTACCTACCTACCTGCCCGTTTACTGTGCAGGACACCAAGGAGGGCATTATTACAGTTTGTGGGCCTATAGATGGAAAGATTGTGCAGAGGAGCGCACTGGAAAAATGCAGAGTCTGACATGTTTTTCCTGCAGATGTTAAGAGATCCACATGGCGGTCTTATCCAGACGGAGAAGAAAAGGAAAGAGGACGCCGCTGATCAGAAAATACGTAATTGTGAGTCCCAAAATGTAACTGTAATCACTTATATGGTATATACATCCTGTGTACAGCTGATATCTATCGCCATATGGTCCTATATATAATCACTTATACAGATCCTTTATTGTATACTGGTCTGTGTATAATGGTTTTATTCAGTACAGTATGGCGGTATTATCCAGTTATTGTGTGGTGGTATATATTTACTCCTTGCATACCAGTATTATTGGTCATGGAAATTTACCTATGTTAAAGTGTTTCTTATATATATAAATTTTTGTTTATTGTGTGTGGGATTTAGGTGGAATAGGGGCGTGGCAGAAGATTGACAAGCTGCAGAGCCTAGTAGGGGCCCTTGCATTTTTTTGGTCCGTGGGCCCTGAGTGTTGTCAGTCCGCTCCTGGGAGGGGGTGTAATTAAGGGGGTGGGGTGGAGGAGGGGGTAAATAAGGGGGGGGGAGGGAGGGGGGTGCAATTAAGGGGGGTGGGGTGCCAAACAAAGGCTCCGCCCCGGGTGCCAAATGCTCTAGGTACGCCCCTGGGCCCAAGCCCAGCAGCATCACTAAGCACAATAGTTCCTGAAACACGCAGCCTGGAGCAGACATCAGCATGAGTTTACAAGAGGGTTTCCCAACCCCTAAAATTAAAATGTTAATGTTGAAATCTGTATAGAAGATCAAAAAATTTTAGGCACTAAACCATATAGTTGCTGAAACACAAAGCCTGGACTCAGGTAGCAGCAGAAGTACACAAGGGGCCTAATAACCCCTAACATTAACCCCTACAGGACCCATGACGTAACGGTACGTCCCGACACCCTGGGTCTTAAGGACCAGGGACGTACATTTACGTCATGGGCAGTTTTAGTCCCCGCCGTGCGCCGGGCGGGGATCGGAGCGGGATGGCTGCTGAAATCATTCAGCAGGCATCCCGTGCAAATGCCCAGGGGGGTCATCAGACCCCCCCATGTCGGCGATCGCGGCAAATCGCAAGTGAATTCACACTTGCGATTTGCGCGATTCCGGGTCATTACGGGTCTATAGTGACCCGGTGACCCGGAATGTAAGGGGGATCGCGGGTGTCTAAGACACCCACGATCCCCCTGAAGCGATAGGAGTGAGGTGGCACGGGTGCCACCCCTCCTATCCCTGCTATTGGTGGTCTAGACGCGACCACCAATAGCAGATCGGGGGCGGGGGGGTTTACTTTCGTTTTCCCCGTCCTGCTCTCCCACAATAGGCAGGGCAGGATAGGGAAACGACGGGGACCGGCGCCGAAGATCCACTTACCGATCCGGGAGGGCGTCGGAGGCTGCAGGCGACGGAGATCGGCGGGCGGCGATGACGTGCGGCTGGATCCGACGGAAGCCGGTGAGTTGCCTAGCAACATCTGGAGGGTACAGTTTGAGACCATTATACAGTGGTCTCTAACTGTAGCCCTCCAGATGTTGCAAAACTACAACTCCCAGCATGCCCAGACTGCTGTTTGGGCATGCTGGAATATGTAGTTTTGCAACAGCTGGAGAGCTACAGTTTGAGACCACTATATAGTGGTCCCTAAACTGTAGCCCTCCAGATCTTGCAAAACTACAACTCCTAGCATGCTCAAACAACTGTTTGCTGTCAGGGCATGCTGGGAATTGTAGTTTTGCAACAGCTGGAGGTCCACAGTTTGGAGATCACTTTGCAGTGGTCTCTAAAACTGTAGCCCTCCAGATGCAAAACTGCAAATCCCAGCATGCCCAAACAGCAATCAGCTGTCTCGGCATGCTGGGAGTTGTAGTTGCGTACCTCCAGCTATTGCATAACTACATCTCCCAGCATGCCCTTCGGCGATCAGTACATGCTGGGAGTTGTAGTTTTGCAACAGCTGGAGGCACACTGGTTAGAAAATACTGAGTTTGGTAACAGAACCTAACTGAAGGTTTTCCAACCATGGTGCCTCCAGCTGTTGCAAAAGTACAACTCCCAGCATGCACGGTCTGTCAGTACATGCTGGGAGTTGTAGTTTTAAAACAGCTGGAGGTTTGCCCCCCCCCCCCCATGTGAACGTACAGGGTACATTCACACGGGCAGGCTTACAGTAAGTTTCCTGCTTCAAGTTTGGGCTGCGGCAAATTTTTTGCCGTAGCTCAAACTTCTAGCGAGAAACTCACCGTAACCCGCCAGTGTGAATGTACATTAAAAACACTACACTAACACCTAATAAAGAGTAAAACACTACATATACACCCCCTTACACTGTCCCCCCAATAAAAATGAAAAACGTATTGTATGGCAGTGTTTCCAAAACGGAGCCTCCAGCTGTTGCAAAACAACAACTCCCAGCATTTCCGGACAGCCACTGACTGTCCAGGCATGCTGGGAATTTAGCAACAGCTGGAGGCACCCTGTTTGGGAATCACTGGCGTATAATACCCCTATGTCCACCCCTGTGCAATCCCTAATTTAGTCCTCAAATGCGCATGGCGCTCTCTCACTTTGGAGCCCTGTCGTATTTCAAGGCAACAGTTTAGGGCCACAAATGGGGTATCTCCGTACTCGGGAGAAATTGCACTACTAATTTTGGGGGGCTTTTTCTCCTTTTACCCCTTAGGAAAAGGAAAAGTTGGGGCTACACCAGCTTGTTAGTGTAAAAAAATAAAAAAAATTACACTAACATGCCGGTGTTGCCCTTTACTTTTTATTTTCACAAGCGTTAAAAGGAAAAAAAGACCCCCAAAATTTGTAACGCTATTTCTCCTGAGTACGGACATACCCCATATGTGGGTGTAAAATGCTCTGTGGGTGCACAACAAGGCTCAGGAGTGAGAGTGCACCATGTATATTTGAGGTCTAAATTGGTGATTTGCACAGGGGTGGCTGATTTTACAGCGGTTCTGACATAAACCCCCCCAAAAAAATACCCACATGTGACCCCATTTTGGAAACTACACCCCTCATGGAATGTAATAAGGGGTACAGTGAGCATTTACGCCCCACAGGTGTTTGACAGATTTTTGGAACAGTGGTCCGTGAAAATGAAAAATTGTATTTTTCATTTGCACAGCCCACTGTTCCAAAGATCTGTCAAACGCCAGTGGGGTGTAAATACTCACTGCACCCCTTATTAAATTCTGTGAGGGGTGTAGTTTCCAAAATAGGGTCACATGTGGGGGGTTCCACTGTTCTGGCACCACGGGGGGCTTTGTAAACGCACATGGCCCCTGACTTCCATTCCAAACAATTTTTTTTCCCAAAAGCTCAACGGCGCTCCTTCTCTTCTCAGCATTGTAGTGCGCCAGCAGAGCACTTGACGTCCACACATGGGGTATTTCCATACTCAGAAGAGATAAGGTTACAAATTTTGGGGGGTCTTTTCTGCTATTAACCCTTGCAAAAATTTGAAATTTGGGGGGAAACACACATTTTAGTGAGAAAAACATTTTTTTTTTTACATATGCAAAAGTCGTGAAACACCTGTGGGGTATTAAGGCTCACTTAATTTCTTGTTACGTTCCTCAAGGGGTCTAGTTTCCAAAATGGTATGCCATGTGAGGGTTTTTTGCTGTTCTGGCACCATAGGGGCTTCCTAAATGCAACATGCACCCCAAAAATTATTTCAGAAAAACGTACTCTCCAAAATCCCCTTGTCGTTCCTTCGCTTCTGAGCCCTCTACTGCGCCCACCGAACACTTTACATAGACATATGAGGTATGTGCTTACTCGAGAGAAATTGGGCTACAAATACAAGTATACATTTTCTCCTTTTACCCCTTGTAAAAATAAAAAAAATTGGGTCTACAAGAACATGCGAGTGTAAAAAATGAAGATTGTGAATTTTCTCCTTCACTTTGTTGCTATTCCTGTGAAACACCTAAAGGGTTAAAACGCTGGCTGAATGTCATTTTGAATACTTTGGGGGGTGAAGTTTTTATAATGGGGTCATTTGTGGGGTATTTCTAATGGGAAGACCCTTCAAATCCACTTCAAACCTGAACTGGTCCCTGAAAAATAGTGAGTTTGAAAATTTTGTGAAAAATTGGAAAATTGCTGCTGAACTTTGAAGCCCTCTGGTGTCTTCCAAAAGTAAAAACTCATCAATTTTATGATGCAAACATAAAGTAGACATATTGTATATGTGAATCAAATTTTTTTTTATTTGGAATATCCATTTTCCTTACAAGCAGAGAGCTTCAAAGTTAGAAAAATGCTAATTTTTCTAATTTTTCAGCAAATTTGGGGATTTTTCACCAAGAAAGAATGCAAGTTACCATAAAATTTTACCGCTATGTTAAAGTAGAATATGTCACGAAAAAACAATCTCGGAATCAGAATGATAACTAAAAGCATCCCAGAGTTATTAATGTTTAAAGTGACAGTGGTCAGATGTGCAAAAAACGCTCTGGTCCTGAGGTGTAAAATGGCCTGGTCCTTAAGGGGTTAAAAGGTGAATATTGAAATCTGTATAGAAGATGTATGTTAGCCTATGATAACATAAAAAAAAAAAAAATTGCCACAGGCCCAGCAGCATCAGTAAGCCAAGTAGTTCCTGAAAAACACAGCCTGGATCAGGTGGCAGGATAAGTACTTAAGAGGGCTTCACAACCCCTAACATTAACCCCTTAAAGACCAGGCCAATTTTTACTGTAGGACTAGAGCGTTTTTTGCACATCTGACCACTGTCACTTTAAGCATTAATAACTCTGGGATGATTTTACTTTTCATTCTGATTCCGAGATAGTTTTTTTGTGACATATTCTACTTTATGTTAGTGGTAAATTTTGGCCGATACTTGCATCATTTCCAAAATTGCAAAATTTGATGAAAAAATTTTAAATTTTAAATTTTTTATCTGCTTTTAAGGAAAATGGACATTCCAAATAAATGATATATCGATTCACATATACAACATGTCTACTTTATGATTACATCATAAAGTTGACATGTTATACTTTTGGAAGACATCAGAGGGCTTCAAATTTCAGCAGCAATTTTCCAATTTTTCACAACATTTTCAAAATCTGAATTTTTCAGGGACCAGTTCAGTTTTGAAGTGGATTTGAATGGCATTCATATTAGAAATACCCCACAAATAACCCTATTATAAAAACTGCACCCCTCAAAGTATTCAAAATGACATTCAGTAAGTTTGTTAACCCTTTAGGTGTTTCACAGGAATAGCAGCATAGAGAAAATTCTAAATCTTCTTTTTTTACACTCGCATGTTCTTGTACACCCAGATTTGAAGGTGTAAAATGAGAAAAATCCTCAAAAAATTTGTAACCCAATTTATTTCGAGTAAGGAAATACCTCATATTTATATGTCAAGTGTTCGGCGGGTGCAGTTGAGGGCTCAGAAGGGAAGGAGTGACAATGGGATGTTCGAGAGTGAGTTTTTCTGAAATGGTTTTTGGGGGGCATGTCACATCATAATGGTGCCAGAACAGCAGAAAACCCCAAACATGGCATGCCATTTTGGAAACTACAACTCTCAAGGCATGTAACAAGGGGTCCAGTTAGCCTTAACACCTCACAGGTGTTTGACAACTTTTCATTAAAGTCAGATATGTAAATGAAAAAAAAAAAAAGGATAATAGGACAAAATGCCAGCCAAAATTTGCAACCCCATCTCTTCTGAGTATGGAAATACCCCATGTTAGGACGTAAAATGCTCTTTGGGCAAACTAAAATGTTCAGAAGAGAAGGAGTCACATTGGGCTTTTGGAAAGCAAATTTAGCTGAAATGGTTTTTGGGGGCCATGTCACATTTTGGAAGCCCCTATGGTACCAGGACAGCAAAAAAATAAAAATAAAATAAAACTCATGGCATACTTTTTTGGAAACTACACCCCTCAAGTAACGTAATAAGGGGTAAAGTGAGCCTTATCACCTCACAGGTTTTTGATGACATTTTGCTTAATTTGGATGTGTAAATAATTTTTTTTTACAAGGGGTAATAGGAGAAAATTACCCCCAAAATTTGTAACCCCATTTCTTCTGAATATGGAAATACCCCATGTGTGGATGTCAAGTGCTCTGCTGGCCCACTACAATGCTTAGAAGAGGAGGAGCGCCATTGAGCTTTTGGAAAGATAATTTGTAAGAAGTCAGGGGCCATGTGCTTTTACAAAGCCTCCCGTGGTGCAAAAACAGTGGACCCCCCACATGTGACCCTATTTTTTAAACTAAACCCCTCAAAGAATTTAATAAAGAGTGAAGTGAGCATTTACACCCCACTGGCATTTAACAAATCTTTGGAACAGTGGGCTGAGCAAATGAAAAATTAAATTTTTTATTTTCACGGACCACTCTTCCAAAAATCTTCAGACACCTGTGGGGCGTAAATGCTCACTGTACCCCTTATTACATTACACGAGGGGTGTCATTTCCAAAATGGGTAACATGTGGGGGGGGGTCCATTGTTCTGGCACTATGGGGGCTTTGTAAAAACGTGGCGTTCAATTCCGGACATATTTTCTCTTCAAAAGCCCAATGGCGCTCCCTCTCTGATAAGGTTTATGAAGTTGATGCAGCTTGTTGAAATGTATGAGGCAACACACAACTATCTGCCCCTCTCTGTAATACTGTGCCGAAGAAAGTGACTGGGAGGTTAATGCTTGCCGCTGCAGTAAAAATCCTTTTCAGTGAAAAAAACAATGCTCTCTGTCTACGAGAACGCTGACGTGACTGGAAGGATGTTAAATGTGCTTTTCTCTGCTGAAACGCACACACACAGGCTGTCCATCCTATCTCTATGCAGTGTAATGAATGGAGTGGCTGGCCGCAATATGGCTGCAGATTATATAGTGCTGTGACATCACAGGGGTGACTGGCTGCTGATAGGCTGCATCCTGCATGTGATTCAGGGTCATCCCGCCTACCTCCTTCCCGCCTTGCCTTCCCACCTTCCCAGCATCCCCTGCCCCTGTTACAGTGGTGCCCAAATGGTAGCCCTCCAGATGTTGCCAAACTACAACTCTCAGCATGCCTCGACTGCCCAGGCATGCTGGAAGTTGTAGTTCTGTAACCACTGTCCCTTCAGATTTAGCAATTTTCATGACATTTTTGAAAATTGCTGCTCTACTTTGAAGCCCTCTAATTTTTTCAAAAAGCAAAAATATGTCCATTTTATGATGCCAACATAAAGTGGACTTATTGTATTTGTGAAGAAAAATAAAATTTATTTGGAATATCCATTTTCCTTACAAGTAGAGAGCTTCAAAGTTAGAAAAATGCAAAACGTTCAAAATTTTCATGAAATTTTGGGATTTTTCACAAAAAAAGGTTGCAATTAACGCCAAAAATTTACCACCAAAATAAAGTAGAATATGTCACGAAAAAACAATCTCAGAATCAGAATATTCGGTAAAAGCGTTTTCACGTTATTAATTCGTAAAGTGACGGTGGTCAGAATTGCTGAAAAAGGGCTCAGTCCTTAAGGTGAAAAAGGTCTGCATCCTTAAGGGGTTAAGGACGCAGCCCATTTGTGCCTTAAGGACGCAGATAATTTAATTTTAACTTTTTCGTTTTTTCCTCCTCGCCTTCAAAAAATCATAACTCTTTTATATTTTCATCCACAGACTAGTATGAGGACTTGTTTTTTGCGCCACCAGTTGTCCGTTGTAATGCCATCACTCACTTTACCTTTAAATGTATGGCGCAACCAAAAAAATACTCTTTGTGTGTTGAAATTAAAAAGAAAACTGCAGTTTTGCTAATTTTTGAAGGTTTTCTTTTCCCGCCGTACAATTTACGGTAAAAAATGACATGTGTTCTTTATTCTTTGGGTCAATAAAATTAAAATGATACCCATGTAAACGTACTTTTCTATTTCTGTTGTGCTTAAAAAAAAATCGCAAACTTTTTAACCAAATTAGTATGTTTAAATTCCCCCTATTTTGAAGACCTATAACTTTTTCATTTTTCCGTATAAGCGGCGGTATGAGGGCTCATTTTTTGTGCCATGATCTGTACTTTTTATTGATACCATATTTGCTTATATTGAACTTTTAATACATTTTTTATAAATTTTTGGGGGGAATAAAATGTTATAAAAAAGCATCTATTTTGAACTTTATTCATTTTTACGTTCACGCTGTTCACCGTACGGTGTCATTAACATTTTATTTTAATATTTCAGATATTTACTCATGTGGCGATACCAAATATGTATATAAAAAAAAAATTAACACATTTTGGGGGTGAAATAGGGAAAATGGGACAATTTACGTTTTTATTGGGGTAGGGTTTTTTTCACAATTTTTTTTACTTTTATTTTTACACTTTAATAGTCCCTATAGGGACTATTTATAGCAATCACTCGATTGCTAATCCTGTTCAGTTCACAGCGAGTTTCCCGCTGGGAGTTTGAGCTACAGCGGAAAATCTCAAACTTGCAGCATGAGACTCATTGTAAACCCACCCATGTGAATGTATCCTGTGTAAACCTGTTGCAAATCTACAACTCCCACCATGCCACTTGGCTGTCCGTGCATGCATGGAGTTGTAGTTTTGCAACATCTGGAGGGCCGCAGTTTGGGGACCACTGTGCAGTGGTCTTCAATCTGTGCTATTCCAGATGTTGCAAAACTACAACTCCCAGCATGCCCAGACTGTCCAGGAATGCTGGGAGTTGTAGTTTTGTAACATCTGGGCCTTCAGATGTTGCCCAGCATGCCTGGGCAGTCTGGGCATGCTTAGAGTTTAAGTTTTGCAACATCTGGAGGTCTACAGTTTGGACACCACTACTTAGCGGTCTCCCAACTCTTCTCCTCCAGTTGTTGAAAAACTACAACTACTAGCATGCCCTTCGGCTGTCTGGACATGCTGGGAGTTGTAGTTTTGCAACAACTGGTGGCACACTGGTTGAGAAACATTGTTTCCTAACTCAGTGTTTCCCAACCCGTGTGCCTCCAGCTGTTGCAAAACTTCAACTACAAGCATACCCAGACTGCCCAGGCATGCTAGGAGTTGTAGTTTGGCAACATCTGAAGGGCCAGATGTTACAGAACTACAACTCCCAGCATGCCTGGACTGTCTGGGCATGCTGAGAGTTGTAGTTTTGCAACATCTGGAAGAGCAAAGATTGGAGTCCACTGCACAGTGGTCTCCAAACTGCGGCCCTCCAGATGTTGCAAAACTACAACTCCCAGCATGCCCAGACAGCCAAAGGCTGTCTGGGCATGCCGAGAGTTGTAGTTATGAAACTCCTAGAAGCAGCAGGGAATATCACTTTATGGCGATCTTCTCTGCTGCTCCCACTTGCCTGCCGCCGCTGCCTTCTAGACGTGCCTGCAGCCGCCACCTCCACGTGTGCCTGTCGTCGGTCCCAGGTCCTTACTGCTGCTCCGTCCCCGCCAGTCCCTCCGGAGGTATGTGCCGCGGCCCCCCCGCAGCTCCCAGGATCCTCTTCCCCTGCTCTGTCTGACTTCTAGGGGCAGGCAGAGTGGGGGGATCTAAACCCCCCCAGTCAGCGAGTCCACAGGGACCAATCACAGTGATTGCTAACCAGATCCACAGATGGTCCTGGGGGGGCTTGCAGAAGTTGTCCCCCGCTGGTAACAGTGGGACTTCTGCCAGAAGTTGTCCTCTGCTGGTAACAGCGGGACTTCAGCGGGACTTATGCAGCCGCATAAATCGTCAAATTAGAGAGCCGCCTCTGCGTCTGGATGTGGATGCAGGTAGACCATATGGCGTCAAAATTGAAGAGATTAAAGAGATTTTTTTATGTAATTTTTATTTAATTTAATTTAAATTCATTTTTATTTTTTGAGCACCAATTCTGGTGAGCATCGAGCTGTCAGTCCACCGCGAGGCGAGCTACCACCTGTTCCTATCCGTGCCTCTCAGTGCCTTTGCCCCCCCCCCCTCTGACTGTCTTACTCTGTGTGAAACTGCAAATGTTTCATTTAATCAGTTATGGCTCAACCTGCTTCATTGGATTCTTGTGGTAATTCCAGAGGTAATATATGATGACGACTAGAGAGGAGTGATTTTTTTTTTTGATTAGTTCGATTTGATACGCTCATCTCTATTGAGGACCCATTGGTGTAAAATTTTCTGCTGTGTATAAGTTGCTGCAGTGAAAAAGCTCATGCTTGTATCTTAAAATCGAGCTGGCAATCCGCTGTGAGGCCATCTACTGCCTTTCCCAGCCCCTGCCTCTCAGCGCACATTCATGCTCATGACTGAGTGTCCACTTCAAAAGGGAGGGACTGCAGCCCCAGCAACTTGGACAGGAGCACACTCAGCTTCTGTGCCGTTGGATAAGTGGGCACATAAAGCTAGAAGTGGCTGCAGTGAAAAAGCTTGTACTTGTATCTTATGGTGCTTTCACACTGTAAAATACTCCCGTTAATAAACGCCGTTATAAAATCCACGGAGATCGGCAGTTAAACAGCCGTTAGAAAATCCCATTATAGTGAATGGGATTTTTCTAAGAGCCGTTTTAATCCGTTATCGCCCGTTATTAATAACAGCTGTTATTTTGTGACTGGCCATAAGAACGTGAGAAATAGTGCATGCAATAGACTGTGAAAGTGCGAATGTTTCATTTAATCAGCTATGGTTCATTGTTATCGCTCCAACCTGTTTGATTGGTTTATTGGATTCTTGTGGTAATTCCACAGGAAATGTATGACGTTGACAACCATATGGCCTCAGACTTGAAAAGATTACATCAATTTATTTAAATTTAATTTTTTGATTAGATTCACAAGTTTAATGTCCCGAGTGCTCAAAGCATTTACTTGAACTAATACTGTATGACCACAAAAACCAATATAACAATGAGTCACATGGTGGCACAATGACAGAGTCTAGAGATGGCAGCAGCCCGACGAGACTATAGGGCCTCACAATAGAAAAGATTAAATATATTTTTGAATATTTAAATTGAAGATTTTAGATAGATTAACATTTTAAAAGTTAAATTTATGGTGCCAACAGCATAAGGAGACCATTTGGTGGCACAATGACACAGCCTGGAGGTGGCGGCAACATGAGGAGACCATAATCTGGCAGAATGACATGCCTGGAATTGGCACCAGCAAGAGGAGACCATATAGTGGCAGAACGACCCAGCCTGGAGGAAACCACAGCCTGACAAGACCATAGGGCCTCACAATTGAAAGGATTAAAGATATTTGGGAAAATTTAATTTGAAAATTTAAAATAGATTAAGTTTCATTTAACGTGCCAGCAGCATGAGGAGACCACATATCCAGTGTCTGTGTCTTCTGTCTCATCTTCCTCATCACCCTATAGATCCACAGCCTGCTTCTGCTCCACCATTCCTGTCAGATGACTATAAAAACCACACATTTCGCAAAACCTTGCCTGTGCTCCACTTTCCCCCTCCTCCAATTCATCCCCCACAGGTCTCATGTGGCCTCGAGATGTAGGCGCCATATTTCCAGTGCCCTGACCAGCCATCGTTTCCAACACATGTTGTAGGATATGAAGCAGTGGAATGATGTCAGTCATCCCCTAATCCTGGCGACTGACTAATAATGTGGCTTCCTCTTTACTTAAGCTCTTTACTCTACCTTCAAGAGAGGATTATCAAGTCATATCAAGGATGTCCTCGCTGCCCGGGAATTGCCATCTAATCTGAATGAATTTATACACTTGGCATCCCGGATTGATATCCCGGAGGAACTACGCCAAGAAAGGGAGTCTGCATGACCTCAGCACCTTCCTCGTCTGGCACCTGTCTTCCAGCACCCACTGCAAACTTCTACGATGCCTCCCACAGTGGAGGCTATGCAAGTGGATCGGTCTTGCCTGACCCAGCGGGAAAGAACTCACCGATGAAATGAGAATCTATGCCTATACTGCCCCAGTGCAGATCATTTCCTCAAGGATTGTCCTCTGTGTCCGCATTGCAACAGTCACTGTATTCATATATGTTTGTCTAAGTTGGAACCATCATTTTCTTGTCCTCTGTCCGTTTTGCCTTCGTTCCTTCAGGACTTTGCTGATGTCTGCCATGAAAAGCAAGCTGAAGTTTTGCCTCCACATTGTCCCTACGATTGTCCTATTGACTTACTGCCTAGCACCACTCCTCCCAGGGGCAGAATTTACCCTTTGTCAGTCCCTGAAACTCTGACCATGTCTAATTATATCTAGGAGAACCTTCAGAAGGGGTTTATCAGGAAGTCCTCTTCCCCTGCCGGAGCAGGGTTCTTCTTCATGGGAAAAAAAGACGGGTCATTGCGACCATGCATTGACTACCGAAGCTTGAATAAAATTACAGTAAAGAACCACTACCCACTTCCTTTAATCTCAGAGTTATTTGATCATCTGCAAGGTGCCAGGATTTTCTTTAATCTAGACCTTCGTGGAGCCTATAATTTGATTTGTATACATGAAGGGGACGAATGGAAGACTGCGTTTAATACTCATTATGGACATTTTGAATATCTTCATTCGGACTTTGTAATGCTCCAGAAGTTTTCCCAGGAGATGGTCAAAGATATTTTCCATGACTTCCTGTACTCTTGTGTCGTTGTCTATTTGGATGGCATACTCATCTACTCGCCCAATGTCCAGTCTCATCGCTCTTATCCTCAACCAAGTGTTACAGAGTCTCCGCGAAAATCCTCTCTATGCTAAACTGGAGAAATGTACTTTTGAAAAGACTAGCCTCCCTTTTCTGGGCTATATTGTTACCAGTCAAGGTCTTCAAATGGATACCAACAAGTTATCCTCAGTTCTTGACTGGCCACAACCTACTGGTCTGAAAGTGATTCAGCTCTTCCTCGGCTTTGCTTCTATCGGCAATTCATTCCTCACTACTCCTCTCTGGTAGCTCCCATTGTTTCGCTTACCAAGAATACTGCTAATCCTAAAGTCTCCGGAGGCCAAAGAAGCTTTCAAACAATTAAAGTCCACCTTCGCTTCAGCTCCTGTGTTATCAAGACCCGATCCAGGCAAGCCATTTATTCTGGAAGTGGATGCATCTTCAGTTGGCGCAGGTGCAGTTTTGACACATAAGTCCTCCAAAGGTATAACTGTAACTTGCGTTTTTTTTTCTCTAAGACCTTCTCTACTGCGGAGAGAAATTATACCATAGGAGATCATGAGCTCTTGCCTATAAAGTTGGCTTTGGAAGAATGGCGTCATCTCTTGGAGGGCTCTGTACACCCAATCACTCTTTATACAGATCACAGAACTTGCTCTAGCTACAGACTGCTCATCGTCTCAACCCTCGTCAGGCTCGCTGGTCTATGTTCTTCTCCATATTTGACTTTTTTATTCACTTCTGTCAAGCAGAGAAGAATCTTTGGGCAGATGCTGCCATCACTCACTTTACCATAAAAAGTATGGCACAACCAAAAAAATAATATTTGTGTGGGGAAATTAAAAAGAAAACCGCAATTTTGCAAATTTGGAATGTTTCGTTTTCACGCCGTACAATTTACGATAAAAAATGACATGTGACATGTGTAACCAAAGTAGTACGTTTAAAATCCCTCTATAAGACATAACTTTTTCATTTTTCCGTATAAGTAGCAGTATGAGGGCTAACTTTTTGTGCCGTGATCTCTACTTTTTATTGATGCCATATTTGTTTGTATAAAACTTTTAATACATTTTTTATCAATTTTTTGGGAATAAAATGTTATTAAAAAAAAAACAGCGGCAAGATAAAATATGTATAGTAATTTTTTTACACTTTTGGGGGCGAAATAGGGAAAATGGGACAATTTACGTTTTTATTGGGGGAGATTTTATTTCTAATTTTTTTAAAACTTTTTTTTCTTTCGCTTTTTTGTAACATTTATTTTTACACTTTAATTGTCCCCATAGGGGACTATTTATTGCAATCATTTGATTGCTAATGCTGTTCAGTGCTATGCATAGGGCATAGCACTGATCATTGTTATTGGCTATCTTCTGCTCTGGTCTGCTCGATCACAGACCAGAGCAGAAGACGCCTGATGGGCTAATTGCTGCGACTGTTGAGCCATGACGGTGGAAAAATCCGAGACATCTGGCAAAGACACCTCAGCGGGATCCATGGCCGGCTCTTACTGTAAGGGTCACGGCAGGTGGTGGACCCTCTGGGCCTGTGTGGATGATGACGTGATCCGTGCCAGGGAGCAGAGTCTAAGGTGCCGCTGGTTTTCACCAGAGGTTGCTACCCTGGCACGACTCATCCACGCAGGTTTCTTGGATGTGGCATGGCACAAAAGGAAACTGCCAAGATGAGGTCAAGGTAGCAGTAGGTCAGAGAAGGCGGCACAGGTACAGGGTCACGGAACAGAACAAGGATCAGGAACACAGATATCAGGAACACAGGAACAGAGTTTGCTTTCACTAGGGCACAAGGCAACAAAGATCTGGCAGGGATAAAAGGGAGGAGCAAGTACTTTTAACTAGATCACAGGTGAAAACACTAATTAGGGATGTACTGGCCCTTTAAATGAAAGAGCTCCAGCGCACGCGCGCCCTAGGAGGCGGGGGCACTCGCGCCAGGGCTGCGAGACCAGGAAGACCAGGGAGGTGAGTGACGTGATAGGATTTGCATGCAGGCGCATCCCGCAATGTGAATCCCAGCACCGGTGGCAGTGGGGGCATCTCAATAGAGTGCTCACGGCCAGTGTGTCTGGCTGGAGCACTGATGTTACAGGCAGGTTTTGTTCCAGCAGGAGTAAATCATTTTTTTGGAGGGCTCTGGGTCCTCCATATGTCAATAAGGCCCATTTCAGGGCAAAGTTTTCCCAAAGGCGTTTGGCCTTTAACCTGGAGCTGCCCTTTTTACCTTATTCTGTCCATTTCCTCATCCTTGACACAGTTCATTACCCCTTAAACAAAAACCGGACACTCATCCCTTTGCATACAGTATTCAAATAACTTCTTGAGGACCCTGGATGAATATGGTGGTGTAATATAAACAAAAGCCATAATACAGATTATGTCCCACAATTTTCCGTGTAAAAAAACATATCTACCTTCTTCGTCTAATATCTTATCGTATAGTTCCCATTTAACAGTTTTGTGCATTAGTACAGATACCCCCCTTGAATAAGATGTGTGGAACGAGTGGTAGTAATGTAACCACCCATTTCTCTTAAAGGGATACTCCGCTGTCCTGTGTCGGAAGCTCCGCTCGCAGCGTCCGGAAGTTTATTGTTGATGGCTGTCACGCCCCCTTCCCATAGACTTTCACTGAGGGGGCGGGCGTGACGTCACGAAAGGGGCGGGCGTGACGTCACGAGAGGTGGCCCTGAACACGGAAGCCCGCACACAGCGTTCGGAACAATAAACTTCCGGACGCTGCCAGCGGAGCTTCCGACACAGGGCAGCGGAGTACCCCTTTAAGTAAATAAGAGTTTTCCCTAATAAAGTGTGTTTCCAACAACCCCTCTATCCCTGCTGCGTAGTGCCTCAAAAACCCTGACATTGCTAATCGCTTAACTTTATCTCCCAACCCTCTAATATTCCATACCACTACTTTAGTATTCATCCAAGGTCCTCATCAAACCGTACTATCCGTGACCACATATACCTCCGTTCTGTTTGGATGAAGTCATTTTTTTTTAAACTCACACAATAACCCTCCCCCCTATTTCCAACCCCTTCCCAATATGTCCTCTAATTAATTTACAATACATCATTTCTAAAGCCCTGACTGTCCATCCACTCTGACGCTTCAGCTGCACTGGCAAAAAAAATTGCCTGCTCATTATATACCACCCTCAGTCCAGTGGGGAACAAGAAGGAGAACTTAGTTCCATTCATGTTTAATCTTTTTTAACTTACTTAAAGGCAACCCTCTTCTTTTACATTTTAGTGGCATAATCTGGGAAGATCATAATCTTGCTACCATTTCATGTAACAGTCTTTTTATCCCGCATAATTCGAATGACATTGTCCTGATCTTTATCATTTAACATTTTCGCGATGATTGCTCTTGGGTTACTATCGGAGGGTGGGGGCCAGGCTGGGATCCTATGAGCTCTCACTACACTGAAAAAAGCTGAGAGATTTTTTTCCCCCACATTGAGTATCCATGAATGCAAAAATGCAACCGGGTCCTTGCCATCCACCCCTTCAGGGAAGCCGACAAGTCTCAGGTTCCCCCTTCTTGATTGGTCCTCCAAGTCAGTGACTTTTTGGTTTAATGAGCTGTTTTCTGCTAGTATCTTTTTCATATCCTTTCTAACTACTTGCATGTCATCCTCCACTGCTGAGATTCTATTCTCCATTTCTAAACACCTTTCTCTGGTTTTCTTTAAGTCATCTCTAATAAGAGCCATTTCTCCCTCAATGCATCCAACTTGGTTAGCTAAAGTTTCAATGGAGGAGTTACACCTACTAATCGCCTCTAGAATTGTTTCCAGGGCACATGAGGAGACCTCACCACCCTGCACTGAATCCAGCTCCCCTCTTATAGACTCAGTCGCGCAATTCTTGCCCTGTCTGTGATTTTTGGGGGTGAGGCCAGGGGAAGCTAGGTATTTGTCCATTTTACCAGAGTTTTTCTGATCTTTCACGGGGCTGTTAGATTTCCTCGCTCTAGGGCCCATCTCTGACCCCAAGTACAGTTACACCAGTATTACGCCACTATTTTGGTGTTGGTGTGTTTTAAACCAATGTTAATCAATTGTTGGTGCAATTCTTCAAAACCACAGGTGTTAATAGCGGCCTTAAGCAATATTAATAGATAAGCTCAAACAGTACTGGTCATTCGGTAATGCAGATGTCCTGCCTGCGGTTATCCGTCACTCGCCAACAGTTCCTTGTGCACTTTTAACCAGAGTTAGTAAAATAATCGCTCACTCCAATCACATTAAATGTTATTAGTCACTATGTCCATCAGGCACACAGTGTTAGTAGTGTTAATGGTTAAGCAACTCAGTCTTTAGGGGAGAGCCAAGCATCGAGCAGTATTTGCTATATTGTCTGCCTCACATCAGGCAATGGTCAGACAGTTTTATTAGTATTGACAGATTAGCGGGATACCAACTCGCCTCGGGCAGTGTTAATAGTGTTAGTAAGTTAGCAGCTCAGACTGTAAGGGCAAGCAAACCTCAATCCACACAGACTATCTCATGTTAGTCCAGCAGCAATTCTTAAGCAGAGTATGAGCCAGAGAGATCTTCGTTTTCACTGTACACTTTATGGTAAAAATTATTTGTTTTCTTTATTCTCTGGGTCAATACAATTAAAATGATGCCCATGGTTACATACATTTCTATGATTGTACTGCTTATAAAAAATCTCAAACTTTTTTTTCACAAAAACAGTACATTTAAATTTGCCCTAATTTGACCACCTCTAACATTCTTATTTTTCCATATACAGGAATGTGTGAGGCTTGTTTTTTGCACCATGACCTGTAGCTTTTTTTAAGTACCACTTTTGCGTATATGGGTCTTTTTGATCACTTTTCATAATTTTTTGCAATGTGACCACAAAGCTGATTTTTTTTTATTTTTACGTTCACGCCGTTTACTATAAGGGATCAGTAACATTATATTTTTATAGTTTTGGACATTTACGCATGTGGTGATACCAAATATGTTTATTATTGATCATTTTTTACACTTTTTTTTGTAAAAAGGTGGAAAAGGGGTGATTTAAAACTTTATTGGGGGAGGGGCTTTTTACACTTTTTTTTTTAAACTTCTTTTTACATGTTTTTACTCTTTTTTAGCCCCCATAGGGGACCATTGATAGCAATCATTAGGTTGCTTATACTGTTCAAAGGCATAGCACTGATCAGTATTATCAGCGCTCTTCTGCTCTGGTCTGCTGGAAGGCAGATCAGTGCAGGTGAGGGGACCTCCGGCCACCATCTTGGCTGATCTGATCCCCGTGGCAGTGCCACGGGCGATCAGATTAGCCATTTTTAGTGCCACACTGCCGTAGATGCCATGCTCTGTATTGATCACGGCATCTGAGAGGTTAATGGCAGACATCTGCGCGATCGCTGATGTCCGCCATTACCGGCGGCTCTGTGGCTGCTGACAGCCGCCGGCACCCGCCTTGCTTGAAGCAAGTGCAGCTCCTGTGCTCGTGTCACAGCCAAGCCGTAAATGTATGACGCTGTGCAAGAAGCGTCTCGCTGCACCGCCATACATTTACGTCACGTGTCCTTAA
This sequence comes from Hyla sarda, assembly GCF_029499605.1. Taxonomy (NCBI): domain Eukaryota; kingdom Metazoa; phylum Chordata; class Amphibia; order Anura; family Hylidae; genus Hyla; species Hyla sarda. The sequence continues at coordinate 107,876,695 of NC_079191.1, read as the reverse complement.
GGGGTTAAATATAATGTTGTTTTTATGTTTTCACAATTCCCAGCTGATTATTATGGAGCTTTGTTTTTCCAATGCAGAACATGAAATTTACCAGCAGCCACCACTTGTTGGGGCATAGTGGCTCAGTAGTGACTTGACGCAAGTTATTTAACTTAATTGTCATAGACTAATGTCAGGAGCGTAACTAGAAAAGGCTGAGCCTTTTGTGTTTCATTGAATCCATATACTTCTTACTCTCCTTTTACAAACTGAGTTTTGTACAAGAGTTATATATATATATATATATATATATATATATATATATATATATATAAGCTAAAAAGTACAGCAGCACTCCAGTTAGAAAAGATTAAAGTGCAGGGTGCAGGCCACTCCTAAGAATCAAGTTCATCGATTCCTGAATGTCCATAGAAATAGATTTCAGTGCATACTGGTTATGAAAAAAGTGATATTTTATTCCATAAAAAAAAGGGAATACAACAGCAATGTTTCGATCATCTTTCTCAAGCAACTAACAACAGATCTTTGGTGCATTTTATACACCGCAAACTCGTAACTTTCAATTAATCAGTGCAATAAAGTGCATTAAGTGCAATTAAGGTACAGTATAAAGATATTGTACAATCTAATGTGACTACATACATGAACAATACATAAAGTGTACAATAGTGTGTTCTGATATCAATTAATAAAAGATAATAAAGTGTCACACAGTTAAAAACAGTATTAAAAACAATAACCAACCAGAGGAGCCAATTAATTAAAATATAATGAAATTACATTACTTGTGAACATGTGCGGCATCATATGCGGGCATCTTGGCGCTCCGGAAGCTCAGTCCGCAATAGTGCCACCCCTGGTATAACATATCTCCAATCTGAGACTGAAGAACAGATCACATGTGTAATACGTCATTGTGATCATTAATGCGCATACAAATAAAGCTGCGTGCAGGCGCATATGTGCATGAAGGCAACCTCCGCCATCTTACTAAGGGGCGCCCTCTTACTAATAATAAAACATTATTTATTATTTTGTTAATTTTGATTAATTTTGATTATTTTCTACCTGAGGCATATTGGACTAGGTCGAGACCACCTACGCTCCAGGGCGGGAACCTGATGGTGCATCCATAGATTAGAAATATATTTAAATGTCAGCACATTAAGTACATTACATTGAGTACATTAGAGTACATTACGCTTGATATCACTTTAATAATATGGCAGAATTGCCTTTTTTTATGTATTCGCATACAGGTAGCCTCTCTGTATGCACCCTTTAGTAAGATGGCGGAGGTTGCCTTTATGCACATATGCGCATGCGCGCAGCTTTATTTGTATGTGCTCGAATGATTACGATGACGTATTACACATGTGATCTGTTCTTCAGTCTCGGATTGGAGATATGTTATACCAGGGGCGGCACTATTGTGGACTGAGCTTCCGGAACGCCAAGATGGCCGCATATGATGCCGCACATGTTCACAAGTAATGTAATTTTACTATATTTCAATTAATTGGCTCCTCTGGTTGGTTATTGTTTTTTATTCTGTTTTTAACTGTGTGACACTTTATTATCTTTTATTAATTGATATCAGAACACACTATTGTACACTTTATGTATTGTTCATGTATGTAGTCACATTAGATTGTACAATATCTTTATACTGTACCTTAATTGCACATAATGCACTTTATTGCACTGATAAATGGAAAGTTATGAGTTTGCCGTGTATAAAATGCACCAAAGATCTGTTGTTAGTTGCTTGAGAAAGATCCTGGAGAGGATCGAAACGTCGCTGTTGTATTCACTTTTTCTGATGGAATAAAATATAACTTTTTTCATAACCATGGAGTGCTGCACTGAAATCTATTTCTACACACACACACACACACACACACATACATATATATATATATATATATATATATATATATACATATATGTATATATATATACATATATATATATATATATATATATATATATATATATATATATATATACATATATATACATATGTATATATAAAAAGATTTTGAAGTTATTTTTAACTTTTTGGTGTGATTTGTCTCTTACCTATTAGTCAACCTTCACTATCAATGATTTAAGATGCATTGTTCTGTTACACCCAGATAGAAATACTGACGGTGTGATTAAACCAAGAAAATATACTGGATCTGCTGAATATTTTTATGAATATTTTCTGCAGCTGATTTTGCTACCAATTAACTTCAATGGGTAGCAAAATTAGCTGCAAAAAATATGCAGCAGATCCCGTATGTGTGAATGTATGTGTGAAGGGATCATTCACACATTTCTGCTGCAGATTTGTTGTAGCAGATTTTTCTACCCATTGTAGTCAATGGGCAGCAAATCTGCAGCAAAAATATTCACATGTGAACGTAACCTATGGTAGGCTTCATTCATGCATATTTTCTAATGCAGATTTGCTTAAGCAGAAGTCAATAGGCAGAAAAATCTGCAGCAGATCTGCAGCAAATATAAGCACATGTGACCGTACCCTGAGGGTATGTTCAGATGAGTGGATCCACAGCATATTTTACACTCCGGATCCGCCGCCAAATGACACTTACATGGTGCCTCAGATGTGCCTGCTCGGAGCGGCAAACCGCTGCTATTAGCAGAAACGCTGCGACGTGCGATTCGCCGCGTGCATGCACAGTATACTCGCACATCACGGCTGCTCTCGGCCTAGCTCAGGGAGCAAGGGGAGTGGCCTCAATGTGTGCATGTACACCGTGCATGCGCTGCGACTCGTACATCGCAGCAGTGTGCCTGCTCATAGTGGCGTATTGCTGCTCTAAGCAGGCACATCTGAGGCAGCACTGTAGGGTCCATCATCGTCGGATCCACAGAGTAAAATACGCTGTGGATCAATTCATCTGAACATCCCCTAAGGGTACGTTCACACGTTCAGGATCTGCTGCATATTTTTGCTGCATATTTTGCACAGCTGATTTTGCTATCCATTGAAGTTAATGGGTAGCAAAATCAGCTGCACAAAATATGCAGCAAAAATATGCAGAAGATCCTGTATGTGTGAATGTACCCATTCACAGTTTTTTTTTTTTTTTTTTTTTTAGTGGTAGCAAATTTTTTTAAAGTAATTTAGACTCTTTCAAAAAAAAAAAAAAAAAAAAAACTTAAATGCCATGGGACATGAAGTGCTGAAAGCAAAAAAAAATATTGCAAAAAGAAGGATATTATTAATGAGAGTGACCTTGAGATAGGTAAATTACTGGGTCAAAGCAACTCAAAAATAACAGGTCTTGTGGGTGTTTCTGGTACTTGGTGGTTAGGGTACTGTTAACAAACAGTGGTTTAGGAGATGAAAATGTGCGAACTGGTTACAGCGCCAATTGACAAGTCATCCCCAAAACAACTCCCAAATATCCCATTTTGGACACAGTTTGTATAAACAGTACCTCTTTTGTGATTTGCTGCACAAGATTGTCCCTCCACTTTAGGCAAATGTATCATACAAGTGCCAGGTAGGGAAGCAGCTATAAACAGCCACACAGTGCCCCTAATACTATGCCTATTCATAAAAGAAGCAGTTAGGAGGGTCTGGCATTACTATTAGAAAAACATTTTTTTGTGCCGAATACAATATAGCATGTTAAGCCTGCAAAATCATTTTTTAAAGGAACATTTTACTGCAAAAACTTCTTCAGAGCCCAAAAATATAGTGCTTTGCACTGAAGAATTATTATGTGCATTAACTCTCTGTTATTGATGACTTTCCAAATGCCTATGTGGCAATTGCCAGTTGGCAATATCCTTACTGCTACCTGAATAGTTACTTTAGTTTTCCATCAGCCTCAAGACTACAACACCTTCAGGCGAATCAAACCTGTTACAATTTGTGCAAGAATAATAATAATACCATTTCTGTGCGGCTGCTAATGCATAAAAATACCTTCGCTATATTTTTTTTAGGTTTTTCAAAGTGCCAGTTTGCATGAGGGAGCAAGCAATGGTAATTATATACTTATGTAGGACTATTTTGCTTATATAGTTCAACTAAATGACATTTCTGCATTTTCTTTTTTTACCTCCCTTTGCTAAAAATAACCTAATGCAAAGTCTTTATGGAAAAATCGGTGGCTGATTGCTCAGAATTGTATGTGATTATTCTTTGATTCTGAAATTAGCTGTAAGCTTCACTGCCGTGCTAAAATATACAGACAGTCTCTCCAGTCTTTTTCTTTTCCTCTTTCTCCCCCTTGATCCCCCCCCCCCTCAAACTTTTCTTTCCCTTATTCGAGATACAAAAGGCATGTATTTTCTAATAAAGCAAAGAAAGCGAGTAGGAGTAAAAAGCTCAAGATTTATTTTTAATTGGTAACAATAGATGGAAATGTATAATACTGCAGGGAGTATTCATCAATAAATCAATAGCAAGATTGTATCACTAAAAGCTGTACAGAAAGCGCTACAAAAATAATCATTAGCCTTTTTATGACCTAAATTCTGCAATGTAAATGTAAATAAAATCATTATTTGCTAAAAAAAAAAAAAAAAAAAAGATGAAATAAGACAATAAGACATTTTTTTAAAGTGGACCTGTCATCCATAATAAAACCTGATCATCTGATAGAAAATAGTGTTAAAGTGGACCAGTCAGCAGCTTAACAAGGGTTCAAATAAGTCCATGACTACATAGGGCTTCCCATCTGGATTCCAGGGATTCCATTTTTATCTGTATCGTTCTTTTCAGTGGCCAAAATATAAGCTGCTTTCTAAACATGTTAATGGAGTTAAAGTGCCCAGAGGGGTCGTCACAAACATGGCAAGAACCCATGGTTCTATTATTTACCATCCCCTTTACCACTTGCATACATCAACCCCCCTTTGCAAGCAGATAACAGGAGGCTTGAAACATGTCTCAAACAGTGGGATGTGTACAGTACTGCTGTGAAAAGGTACCCAGAGGGACCCTGGCAGAAGCAGAAATAAATAGGGGTTAAACTTGTCACCTACTTGAACTACAGTATTTTGTTGTACGTATGCAGCAGCAGTAGTAGTTTGGCTATGTTTATTATTATAGACAGTAAATAAGATATGAAAATCCTGCACTCACCATGTCCATCACTAATTCAATGAAGGCAAATGGGAAGGAAGGGGGTGGAGGAGGTAGACGGGGGCTCAGAGGCAACAAAACGGTGGTTTTGTGCTATATATTTACTATATTTGTATATAGTAAATAATATGATAAATAATATTCTAGCGAATAATAAAATGTGTTGATTATAGGCATAGAAGGAATGTGGGAAAGGGAAAGAAAAATGTTTAACAGAAAAGGGGCCAGGTGGATGGTATAAAAACTGGTCCACATTGTAAATTCCAGGGTAGAGCTAAAACAATATAAAGAAAATATGGAATATTACAGCCACGGTCAAAACCAAAAAAACCTAGATAAAGGGAACACGCTTGGAGAGGATAAAATAATTAACAAATTCACAAAGACACTGACAACACTAACAGGGAGAGGTCGGAGTTGTGTCTTACATTAAAATGCTTCGGGAAGGTCTTCAGTTTGAATGTTCTCTTATTCGTCGACGGAGTTCTCAAGATGTCAGGCTCACATAGATAAGGCCTGAAGGGCAGATTGAAAAATAGATTATTCCAGATGTTGTACATGTAATTGCATGCATGATTTTGAATTCTTTTAAGCCTGTGGAATAAAAAAATGTGGCGGTAGTTTCTATATTCCAGCAAGCAACACAGTTTCCACAGGGATGACTACCCCATTTGGCCCCTTTTGAGCCACAGATGTGGCCCAGTTTCTGACCCGAATGGTTACTATGTAACCTCATGTATTTTCATCATTTAGCAGAGAAGGGATTGCGGACACAATCCATAGGGAACAGGGAGTTGGGCATGTCGCCCTATCCCCGCATCGGAGCTGGAGAAAAAGAAAAAAGAGTTTTCCCTTGCTGGGAAAAATAGCAGAAGAAAATATTAAGCCAAACAAGGATGGAAGTATTGAAGAAATCATGTGCATAAGTGAGAATGATTTAAGTAACATGGGAGAGGAACGGCCTTGTTACTCAAAGCTTTCTGTGAAAAACCAGGAGCTAAATTATGTGAATTCTGCATCTTTAAGTATCAAGAACTTAAAAGGAACAAAAGCAAAGTATAAAAGCTTAAACAGAAAGAATGAGATGAGTAGGGAGAGTGTTATTGTCACAAATAAGAACAAACTTCTATGACAACACTAATTATAACAAAGGTGATGAAGAGTTAGAGAATGTCCCACGTGCTGTAAATGAGACCACATCAGATCACAGTGCATCAGACAGGGCTCCAGTCTTTCATGAACTAGATGATAATGCCAGGGAAATTAACACAGATGAAGAACTAGCTTTTGAAAGTGAAGATGACAGTGAATCCTAAAGTTCTTCTTTGGGTCATGAATCGTATGATGAATTTGACTTCACTGCACTTGACAGTGGAAATTAATGCAGTTACTCCCCTCCTCAACAAGTCTGTGAAGATCACAGTGCATCAGACAAGGCTCTGTTCTACAGTGAACCAGATGATAAAGTCAGTGAAATTAACACAAATGAAGAACCCAGTTGCTCGTCCCCTGAACTGGTCCTTGAAGGTGAAGATAACCGTGAATCTATAAGTTCTTATTCAGGTCATGAATCGTATGTTGCCTTTGACTATACTGCACTTGACATTGAAAATGAATGCAGTTACTCACCTCCTCAACAAGTCTGTGAAGAAGATTCACGAGTCTGTCTGAGAAAACTGTATTTGGTCAGGAAATACTTGGCAATAGAATTTTTTTCTCATATGGAGATCAGCAGGGCACAAGCAGTATATTTCTAATATTAGTCCTATTGAGGAAGACTGTGTTACTCAATCAGACACACGTAATTTGGATCAGAAGAAAGCTTTTGATCCAACTTCTATTTTTGTACCAGGTTTCATAAGACAAGTGACATGCCCAAAAGAAAGCATAAGAACAAGTAGTCCATCTAAACAAGTTCAGAAGGCCTGTCCTTTACCTTCTACTTTGATATCAGGAAAACAGTTGTATGAAGTTAGGAAGGATGACACGAATGGCCAAGACCACACAAATCTTGGACCGTGCGGTAGCACAGCACCAACAATAAAGTACCTGGTTTCTGATTCACCCTTGAGATTCCTCTTATTAGAGCAACTTACAGTTTATACCCCAGGAGCAAAGTATCCTGACAGTAAAACAGTGGGAAGCCTTAATCCCTGAGAACCCGACAATAGCCACGTTCTACCTATTACCAAAGATTCACAAAAACCCGATGGTACATCCAGGGAGACCAATTGTCTCCCGGGTAGGTAACCTGTGTAAACTAATGTATTATGTACTGTGGCCCATGGATGAATCCTTACCTGCGTATTTAAAGGATACGAATGATATATCACAGAAATTGGATAACATCCAAATGGAATCTGATATGTACTTGGTGACCTGTGACATTGAGGCACTTTACACTTCAATCAAACACACCAATGGACTGCAGGTCCATGACCAAGTATTTCCTCTCGATGTCAGAATATGATAGTGAGTTTAATGAGTTCATTGTTACTCTATTAAGCTTTGTCCTGACCCACAATTTCTTTATCTTCCAGGAAGTTTTTTACCTACAGCTCCAGGGAACAGCTTTGGGGGTGCCTGTGGGTCATCATATGCTAATTTGTTCCTGGGGCTGTGGGAAAGGAAGATATTCTTAATTGACCCACCACCACTCATCGAGAAAGTACATTACTGGGGCAGGTATATTGATGACATTCTGTTTATTTGGCAGGGCTCCCTGGAAGACTTGGAGACATTCATGAACCATCAAAAATACAATCAAAGGAACATCAGACTAACTTACAAAGCAGGGAGGAAAGACGTGGACTTTCTTGATATCCTATTCCATGTGGATGACTCAGGATACATTCAAACTGATTTATTTAGAAAACAGACCGCCACAAATTCACTCCTTCATGCTAACTCTTCTCACCCACGTAATATAATTAACAGTATACCAATTGGCCAATTCCTCAGTATGCAGAGAATATGCTCAACAGAAGAGTCCTTTAGACAATGTTCTTCAGAACTTAGCACAAGATTCCATTTCCAAGAAAGGAAATACTCCAAAGGCTCCATCAGACAAGGCTACAAGAGGGCTGCAGAAGTGCAAAAGGACTAAGTAAATAGTTCCACTTGTTATCCCTCACTGAAATTCTATCAAACTTAACTTTTATTGTAACAATTCATAATAGTGAACTGTTAGTGAATTAAAAACCCAGCATAATCCACACTGAGTCATCATTTGTGTACACTGTCGTCACACAGGTTGAAAACTATAATACTAGTACAGCACACCTGCAGTTTGTGCCAAAAACAGTGCTGCTGCTGTTATTAAAATCCTTCACAGAGCCCCCCTAACATGTTTCGACACAGATGTGACATTCTCAGAGGTTATGGGGCATTGACAGTAAGACAGGCAGCACAGGGGGTTTAATAACTTCCCTCATTGACATCATAGACCACTACCTCAGATTTTACCCTATTAGCGTGTATCCTTAAGTTACAAGCTAATAAGTTACAAGCTAATAGGGTAATATCTGAGGGTGTGGCCTATGATGTCAATGAGGGAAGTTATAAAACCCCTGTGTGGCGTGTCTCACTGTCATTGCCCCATAACCTCTGAGGACCTCACATCTGTGACAAAACATGTTAGGTGAGCTCTGTGAAGGATTTTATTTGCATTGTTTTCGGCACACACTGCAGGTGCGCCGTACTAGTATTATAGTGTTCGTCTTGTGTGACTACAGTACACAAGTGATGACTCAGTGCAGATGATGATGGGTTTTTAATTCACTAATAGCTCACTAATTGGATCTATTTACTCAGTCCCAATGCACTGAGTTGCAGTTAACATTAATGTCTGTTAAATCCACCCCTCACTTGGGTCACAGATCCTTTGGATTCTTTATTTTGAGCAGAAGTGCAAAGACACAACCTATTACATCAAAGGAAGAATGAGAGGAAAGAGGAAAAACTGGTGAGATTTATGTCTGAATATAACTCGGGTTGGTGGCACATGAGGGAAAGACTAAGAAAGTATGGGAATGTTCTTACTAATGACCCTGTCTTAAAACAATACCTCCCAACTAATCCCTCAATTACATATCGGAGAACAAAAAACCTGAGGGACATTCTTGTACGTAGCCACCATTCGGGTCAGAAAGTGGGCCACATTTTTGGCTCAAAAGGGTCTTTGTGGAAATTATGTTTCTTTCTGCAATATGGAAACTATCAACCACATTTTTTGATTCCACAGGTTTAAAAGAATTTAAAATCATGCATTCAATTACATGTATGACATCTGGAGTAATCTATTTTGCAACCTGCCCTTGCGGCCTTATCTATGTGAGCCTGACATCACGAGAACTCAGTCAACGAATAAGAGAAAATGCACTGGGAATTCAATCGGCAAGTTCTGAGGAAGATTTGTTCAAACTGAAGACCTTCCCAAAGCACTTAAAGGGGTTATCCAGGGGAAAACTTTTTTTTATATATCAACTGGCTCCAGAAAGTTAAACAGATGTGTAAATTACTTCTATTAAAAAATCTTAATCCTTTCAAAAATTATCAGGTGCTGAAGTTGAATTGTTCTTTTCTGTCTAAGTGCTCTCTGATGACACGTGTCTCGGGAGCTGTCCAGGGTAGAAGCAAATTCCCATAGGAACTGCACAGAGCAGAATAGGTTTGCTATGGGAATTTGCTTCTAAGCTGGACAGCTCCCGAGACACGTGTCATCAGAGGGCACTTAGACAGAAAATAACAACTCAACTTCAGCAGCTGATAACTATTGGAAGGATTTAGACTTTTTAATAGAAGTAATTTACAAATCTGCTGCAGGTATACAGGCTCTGGGGGAGTTCCTGAAGAGTACTGATAAATCTGAGAAATTTATAGAGTGTGTGACAGAGTCCACTAAATTCGTATTGTCCCACAATAGTTTCCAGTTCGATACACAGTGGTACAATCAAAGATCAGGAACAGCGATGGGGACTCCGATGTCTTGCTCTTTCGCTAATATTTTTTTAGTTATTTTTGAAAGGAATTATATTTTTACATCGCTCAACCCTTTTAATCGTCACATTAAGTTGTTACTGCGGTTTGTTGACAATTTGTTAATCGTCTGGGATGGCTCGGACAGGGAGTTCCAGGAATTTGTCTCCTATTTAAATTATGTCAATGACGTCAACATGAAGTTCACATTTGTGTTTGGAGGCGATTCCCTGGAATTCCTTGACATCAGTATCGAAGTAAAGGATGGGCAAATAGTTACGTCATGCTATCGTAAGCCTACATCTAAAAATGCCCTGTTACATTATGGATCTTCCCATCCCTCCCAAGTTAGGGATAGCATCCCATACGGACAGCTAGTCCGCCTTAAACAAATTAATAATACTGAAAAGAAGTTTGAGGAGCAAGCCGGTGAATTAATATCAAGATAAAAAAATAGAAGTTACCCTAAATTAGTCTGAGATCAAGCCAAAAAGAGAATTGACAAAATACCTAGATGAGATTTACTAACAGGCGTCAATAACAAAAGAGATGAGAATAAAGAACGTGCAGTTTTTTTCTTTTAAAAACACTAATATGAATGAAACTGTAAAAAAAGCTATAGTCAGCAATTGGCACATTCTTCAAGCTGACGAAGACCTCATCCCTGTAACGGAAAAACCTCCTATAATCACGTATAGAAAAAATCTTACAATACATGATTATATAAAACGGTGTGCTAGGAAGATTACTGTAAGAACCGATTGGTTAACAGATACCCGGCCGTTAGGTAATCATAAGTGCGGCACATGCCTCTACTGTAAATATAATAATGAAGCTAAATCCGTAATTCTAGGGGGCTATAAAATAGAAGTAAGACAATTTGTCACATGCAGGACAGACCATATAGTTTATGCCTTAATATGTGAATGTGGCTTTTATATGTAGGCAAAATGATCCATCCCCTATTCCACAGAGTTAGGGAGCATCTCCACTCCTTGAAAACAAGAAAGGGATCTACCCGGTTTATTGAGCATATGTTGAATGTACATAATGGAGACCCCAAATCTGTGAAGTTTGCTGGTCTGGAGAGAGTGGAACGAGTGCATTCGGGAAAAAGCAAAGCTCAAATTTTACTTAATAAAGAAGCCAGGTGGATCATACGCTGTAATGCTACAGGTCCCCTGGGCTTGAATGATTATAATGAATTAAATGCATTGCTTTAAAGTAATTTTTCCCACATGCATGACTTCCCTCTTTATTACATCTTGAATTTACCCCTTATTTTATTGGAGAGAGAAAAACGAAATCATGTTGTAACATATTCAGGTTGGTTTTAAAGACACACACATTTTTGTTTGGCACTTATAGGGTTAATGTGTGCACAAAGTTTGTGTCTTTTTTTTTGTTCTGACCCCTCCCTATGTCTTGTGCAATAAACCTACCTGATGCACACCTGCCTGAAGGGGCCTGACGAAGCGCAAGAGCGCGATAACGGACCGTCGCCCACCGGCTGAATCCACCTGCTCCTGTTCCATCTTACCACCTCCCTGCTATGTACCTGCTATTGTAATCACAAATAAAGAATCTTCTGCACGTTAAATCGGTGTCTGAGGTGAGTGCTCCAAAATTGTTCCTTTCTCAATGAGGGACATTTATCATGTTTGCTTATGTATTCCTTTTTTTAGTACTTTTTTCTTAACTTTTTTTTTTTGCTTATGTGTGACTTATTTATCAACTGGTTTCAGCCTGTTGATAATTTTCTTTCACGTAAGCAATTTTTTCTTTTTTACTTTGGTAGTAGCTTTTTCTGCTCCATGTTTGAGCTGGAGTAAATTTAGTAAATTTTTAACCTTGTTGTGACTTTTTTTTGCGCAGTTGCGACTGTCGCAGTTAATAAATACCAGACTACCCGTAGTCCATTTTAAAATTATTACTTCGTAGTTACGTTTTGGAAAACTTGCTTTTCTCGCTTTCCAGTCAAAATGTCGCACAAAAAATCGCGTAGTCGCAGGTGCGACATTTTTGCGACATTTTTAGTAAAAAAATTAACTAAATCGCTTGATAAATGCCTGTCAATATGGATATGGTTTTGAAGGCTCTGCTTTATTCGAGAAGCACCATACTGAGGCATACATATAGATAAAGCAGCTAGCCCCCTGTTTGCCAACAGGAGAGCACTCTGTAATTGAACATTATCGTGACAGTGCCAGGTCAAATACCTTGTGTTAAATAGTTTAATTTACAAATTTGGAAAAAATAAATGGGGCTCAAGGGTCAAAGATATCTGGTTTAAATTGATTGGTATTTATTAATATAAAATGCAAAAAAAAGACTAAATAGGGATGTACAGGGCCCTTGTACCTCCCTAATTAATTAAATAACAATAAAATATGATAATCCCAATATAAAAACTAAAAATAATAACAACTATAAAATTGATATGCAATTTGAGCCTGTGATATCAATATAGTGATCTTCTGATCTTGAGGAACAGCACAGTATAAATGTTCATTCAAAAACTCTTGTTTCCAGAGATCTTCAATATAGAAAAGATAAAATGTAGCCGCTACAAATAATCAATTGATGCGGTGGTGCTTGTTACGCCGAGCGCTCCGGGTCCCCGCTCCTCCCCGGAGCGCTCGCTACACTTCCCTCACTGCAGCGCCCCGGTCGGTTCCACGGACCCGGGGCGCTGCGTTACTACCTCCGGCCGGGATGCGATTCGCGATGCGGGTAGCGCCCGCTCGCGATGCGCACCCCGGCTCCCGTACCTTACTCGCTCCCCGTCAGTTCTGTCCCGGCGCGCGCGGCCCCGCTCCCTAGGGCGCGCGCGCGCCGGGTCTTTGCGATTTAAAGGGCCACTGCACCGCTGATTGGTGCAGTGGTTCCAATTAGTGTTTACACCTGTGCACTTCCCTATATCACCTCACTTCCCCTTCACTCCCTCGCCGGATCTTGTTGCCCTAGTGCCAGTGAAAGCGTTCCTTGTGTGTTCCTTGCCTGTGATTCCAGACCTTCTGCCGTTGCCCCTGACTACGATCCTTGCTGCCTGCCCCGACCTTCTGCTACGTCCGACCTTGCTTCTGTCTACTCCCTTGTACCGCGCCTATCTTCAGCAGCCAGAGAGGTTGAGCCGTTGCTAGGGGATACGACCTGGTCACTACCGCCGCAGCAAGACCATCCCGCTTTGCGGCGGGCTCTGGTGAAAACCAGTAGTGACTTAGAACCGATCCTCTAGCACGGTCCACGCCAATCCCTCTCTGGCACAGAGGATCCACTACCTGCCAGCCGGCATCGTGACAGTAGATCCGGCCATGGATCCCGCTGAAGTTCCTCTGCCAGTTGTCGCTGACCTCACCACGGTGGTCGCCCAGCAGTCACAACAGATTGCGCAACAAGGCCAACAGCTGTCTCAACTGACTGTTATGCTACAACAGTTACTACCACAGCTCCAGCAATCATCTCCTCCGCCAGCTCCTGTACCTCCTCCGCAGCGAGTGGCCGCTTCTGGAATACGACTATCCTTGCCGGATAAATTTGATGGGGACTCTAAGTTTTGCCGTGGCTTTCTTTCCCAATGTTCATTACACTTGGAGATGATGTCGGACCAGTTCCCCACTGAAAGGTCTAAGGTGGCTTTCGTAGTCAGCCTGCTGTCTGGAAAAGCCCTGGCTTGGGCCACACCGCTCTGGGACCGCAATGACCCCGTCACTGCCTCTGTACACTCCTTCTTCTCGGAAATTCGAAGTGTCTTTGAGGAACCTGCCCGAGCCTCTTCTGCTGAGACTGCCCTGTTGAACCTGGTCCAGGGTAATTCTTCCGTTGGCGAGTATGCCGTACAGTTCCGTACCCTTGCTTCAGAATTATCCTGGAATAATGAGGCACTCTGCGCGACCTTTAAAAAAGGCCTATCCAGCAACATTAAAGATGTTCTGGCCGCACGAGAAATCCCTGCTAACCTACATGAACTCATCCATCTTGCCACTCGCATTGACATGCGTTTTTCCGAACGGCGTCAGGAGCTCCGCCAGGATATGGACTCTGTTCGCACGAGGCGTTTTTTCTCCCCGGCTCCTCTCTCCTCTGGTCCCCTGCAATCTGTTCCTGTGCCTCCCGCCGTGGAGGCTATGCAGGTCGACCGGTCTCGCCTGACACCCCAAGAGAGGACACGACGCCGCATGGAGAATCTCTGCCTGTACTGTGCTAGTACCGAACACTTCCTGAAGGATTGTCCTATCCGTCCTCCCCGCCTGGAAAGACGTCCGCTGACTCCGCACAAAGGTGAGACAGTCCTTGATGTCTACTCTGCTTCTCCACGTCTTACTGTGCCTGTGCGGATGTCTGCCTCTGCCTTCTCCTTCTCTGCTGTGGCCTTCCTGGACTCTGGATCTGCAGGAAATTTCATCTTAGCCTCTCTAGTCAACAGGTTCAACATCCCGGTGACCAGTCTCGCCAGACCCCTCTACATCAATTGTGTAAACAATGAAAGATTGGACTGTACTATACGTTTCCGCACGGAGCCCCTTCTAATGTGCATCGGATCTCATCACGAGAGGATTGAACTGTTGGTCCTCCCCAATTGCACTTCTGAAATCCTTCTTGGACTTCCCTGGCTTCAACTCCATTCCCCAATCCTGGATTGGTCCACTGGGGAGATCAAGAGTTGGGGGCCCTCTTGTTCCAAGGACTGCTTAAAACCGGTTCCCAGTAAACCTTGCCGTGTCCCTGTGCTTCCTCATGTAACCGGTCTCCCTAAGGCCTATATGGACTTTGCGGACGTTTTTTGCAAAAAACAAGCTGAGACTCTACCTCCTCACAGGCCTTATGATTGTCCCATTGACCTCCTCCCGGGCACTACTCCACCCCGGGGCAGAATCTATCCTCTGTCCGTCCCAGAGACTCTTGCCATGTCTGAATACGTCCAAGAAAATTTAAAAAAGGGCTTTATCCGTAAATCCTCCTCTCCTGCCGGAGCCGGATTTTTCTTTGTGTCCAAAAAAGATGGCTCTCTACGTCCTTGCATTGACTACCGCGGTCTTAATAAAATCACGGTTAAGAACCGCTACCCCCTACCCCTCATCTCTGAACTCTTTGATCGTCTCCAAGGTGCCCATATTTTTACCAAACTGGACTTAAGAGGTGCTTATAATCTCATCCGCATCAGAGAGGGGGATGAATGGAAAACGGCATTTAACACCAGAGATGGACACTTTGAGTATCTGGTCATGCCCTTTGGTCTATGCAACGCCCCTGCCGTCTTCCAAGACTTTGTTAATGAAATTTTTCGTGATCTACTATACTCCTGTGTTGTTGTATATCTGGACGATATCCTGATTTTTTCTGCCAATCTTGAAGAACACCGCCAGCATGTCCGTATGGTTCTTCAGAGACTTCGTGATAATCAACTCTATGCCAAAATAGAGAAATGTCTGTTTGAATGCCAATCTCTTCCTTTTCTAGGATACTTGGTCTCTGGCCAGGGACTACAAATGGACCCAGATAAACTCTCTGCCGTCTTAGATTGGCCACGCCCCTCCGGACTCCGTGCCATCCAACGTTTTTTGGGGTTCGCCAATTATTACAGGCAATTTATTCCACATTTTTCTACCATTGTGGCTCCTATTGTGGCTTTAACAAAAAAAAATGCCGATCCCAAGTCTTGGCCTCCTCAAGCGGAAGACGCCTTTAAACGACTCAAGTCTGCCTTTTCTTCGGCTCCCGTGCTCTCCAGACCTGACCCATCTAAACCCTTCCTATTGGAGGTTGATGCCTCCTCAGTGGGAGCTGGAGCTGTCCTTCTACAAAAAAACTCTTCCGGGCATGCTGTTACTTGTGGTTTTTTTTCCAGGACCTTCTCTCCGGCGGAGAGGAACTACTCCATCGGGGATCGAGAGCTTCTAGCCATTAAATTAGCACTTGAGGAATGGAGGCATCTGCTGGAGGGATCAAGATTTCCAGTTATTATTTACACCGATCACAAGAACCTCTCCTACCTCCAGTCTGCCCAACGGCTGAATCCTCGTCAGGCCAGGTGGTCTCTGTTCTTTGCCCGATTTAATTTTGAAATTCACTTTCGGCCTGCTGATAAAAACATTAGGGCCGATGCTCTCTCTCGTTCCTCAGATGCCTCTGAAATTGAACTCTCTCCTCAACACATCATTCCTCCTGACTGCCTGATTTCCACTTCTCCAGCCTCCATCAGGCAAACTCCTCCAGGAAAGACCTTTGTTTCTCCACGCCAACGCCTTGGGATCCTCAAATGGGGTCACTCCTCCCATCTCGCAGGTCATGCGGGCATCAAGAAATCTGTGCAACTCATCTCTCGCTTCTATTGGTGGCCGACTCTAGAGACTGATGTGGTGGACTTTGTGCGAGCCTGCACTATCTGTGCCCGGGATAAGACTCCTCGCCAGAAGCCCGCTGGTTTTCTTCATCCTCTACCTGTCCCCGAACAACCTTGGTCTCTGATTGGTATGGATTTTATTACTGACTTACCCCCATCCCATGGCAACACTGTTATTTGGGTGGTCGTTGATCGATTCTCCAAAATGGCACATTTCATCCCTCTTCCTGGTCTTCCTTCAGCGCCTCAGTTGGCTAAACAATTTTTTGTACACATTTTTCGTCTTCACGGGTTGCCTACACAGATCGTCTCGGATAGAGGCGTCCAATTTGTGTCTAAATTCTGGAGGGCTCTCTGTAAACAACTCAAGATTAAATTAAATTTTTCTTCTGCATACCATCCTCAATCCAATGGACAAGTAGAGAGAATTAACCAGATCTTGGGTGACTATTTACGACATTTTGTTTCCTCCCGCCAGGATGACTGGGCAGATCTTCTACCTTGGGCCGAATTCTCGTATAATTTCAGAATCTCTGAATCTTCCTCCAAATCTCCGTTTTTCGTGGTGTACGGCCGTCACCCTCTTCCCCCCCTCCCTACCCCCTTGCCCTCTGGTCTGCCCGCTGTGGATGAAATTTCTCGTGATCTTTCCACCATATGGAAAGAGACCCAAAATTCTCTCTTACAGGCTTCTTCTCGCATGAAGAGATTCGCAGATAAGAAAAGAAGAGCTCCTCCCATTTTTTCCCCTGGAGACAAGGTATGGCTCTCCGCTAAATATGTCCGTTTCCGTGTCCCGAGCTATAAGTTGGGACCACGCTATCTTGGTCCTTTTAAAGTTTTGTGTCAAATTAATCCTGTCTCTTACAAACTTCTTCTTCCTCCTTCTCTTCGTATCCCTAATGCCTTTCACGTCTCTCTTCTTAAACCTCTCATCCTCAACCGTTTTTCTCCTAAATCTGTTCCTCCCACTCCTGTTTCCGGCTCCTCGGACATCTTCTCTGTCAAAGAGATTTTGGCCTCTAAAAAGGTCAGGGGAAGAACTTTTTTTTTAGTGGATTGGGAGGGTTGTGGTCCAGAAGAGAGGTCCTGGGAACCTGAGGACAATATCCTGGACAAAAGTCTGATCCTCAGGTTCTCAGGCCCCAAGAAGAGGGGGAGACCCAAGGGGGGGGGTACTGTTACGCCGAGCGCTCCGGGTCCCCGCTCCTCCCCGGAGCGCTCGCTACACTTCCCTCACTGCAGCGCCCCGGTCGGTTCCACGGACCCGGGGCGCTGCGTTACTACCTCCGGCCGGGATGCGATTCGCGATGCGGGTAGCGCCCGCTCGCGATGCGCACCCCGGCTCCCGTACCTTACTCGCTCCCCGTCAGTTCTGTCCCGGCGCGCGCGGCCCCGCTCCCTAGGGCGCGCGCGCGCCGGGTCTTTGCGATTTAAAGGGCCACTGCACCGCTGATTGGTGCAGTGGTTCCAATTAGTGTTTACACCTGTGCACTTCCCTATATCACCTCACTTCCCCTTCACTCCCTCGCCGGATCTTGTTGCCCTAGTGCCAGTGAAAGCGTTCCTTGTGTGTTCCTTGCCTGTGATTCCAGACCTTCTGCCGTTGCCCCTGACTACGATCCTTGCTGCCTGCCCCGACCTTCTGCTACGTCCGACCTTGCTTCTGTCTACTCCCTTGTACCGCGCCTATCTTCAGCAGCCAGAGAGGTTGAGCCGTTGCTAGGGGATACGACCTGGTCACTACCGCCGCAGCAAGACCATCCCGCTTTGCGGCGGGCTCTGGTGAAAACCAGTAGTGACTTAGAACCGATCCTCTAGCACGGTCCACGCCAATCCCTCTCTGGCACAGAGGATCCACTACCTGCCAGCCGGCATCGTGACAGTGCTGTATCTGTCCAAACCTTGGCAACTAGATCTCACCGACACAGTGATACAATGTGGCACTTTGTGAGCAGTGAACAGTCACTTGGAATCACTCTTTAAGCATTTCTGCGTATGTCATACATCAAAGAAGCCAGTTTGCAATACATTTCATATAATGCTCACCACTCCGAGATGTCACGGATCTCCCTTCAGTATAGTCCTGGGGGCCGGCTGTATAGCGTCTTATGGCCGGTGCCTTGCCTCTGTCAGGGATCGTGCTGCTGGAGTCTCGGCCAACTCCTAAAAGCGCAGCACTCGGTGGTGGGCACCGTTTGGGGGACTGCAGCGCTGTCAAGCGGAGTCCCTTGGTCTGACCAACTTGGAATGATGGTGGTCTGTAGACCTCAAGTCCTTATTGTAGATGGCCCAATTGGCTTCTCACTGGTAGTTGTTATAACGGCTGTATGCGATAAGCAGAGTGAGTAAACCGGCGGCGTTCCGCGTGCAAAGGTCGCGCGCTCGGGAGATGGTTCACTGTGATGAATGCCTTGGATCTGGCGAATGATCGCTATTCTCTCAGAAGAGTGTTCTTTAATAACAAATTCTTTAATTTACAAATTTGTTTAACTTTCTGGAGCCAGTTGATCTAAAAAAAAAAAGTTTTTTCATGGAATACCCCTTTAAAAGTAAGACACAACTCCGACCCCTCACTGTTACGGGTGAGGGGTATTGACAGGGTGATTGTCACACAAAGGGGTGACAATTGGAAACGTATACTGGTCAAGAAAGAGGTCAGATGGATTTTTACCTTGAATACGATAGCCCCGTTTGGCCTCAATGAGGGCATCAGCTATGCCCCCTTCTTGTAATACACGTCATATATAGTTACCTTCATAATATATCCAATTCACTTGGGATGAGTGCAATTTTTACTTATAATTCGTCTCCCCAGTAGTTCACTATATCTGCTCTGTTCCGATTGTACTATGTCGAGATACAGCTAGGACACCATATTAGCACCTCATTGCTGGTGATTTACTTAATAAATTGAGTGAAAGACATGTACCTGAAGGAGCCATTTTGGCCTCCTTCGATGTCGTCAGCCTGTACACCTCCATACCCCACGATGGGGGTGTACAGGCTGTATCCTCCACCATCTCTGCAGATTTTTCACCTGAGAGGAGGACATTTCTCACTGAACTTCTACATATTGTACCAAAAATCACTTCATGTTTAACCCCTTAAGGACCGTTTTTTTTTTCCGTTTTTGCATTTTCGTTTTTTGCTCCTTGCCTTTAAAAAATCATAACTCTTTCAATTTTGCACCTAAAAATCCATATGATTGTTTATTTTTTGCACCACCAATTCTACTTTGTAATGACGTCAGTCATTTTGCCCAAAAATCTACGGTGAAATGGAAAAAAAAATCATTGTGAGACAAAATGGAAAAAAAAACGCTGTTTTGTAACTTTGGGGGGATTCCGTTTCTACGTAGTTTTTTTTACAATTGAAATGATACCCTACTTATATAGGTTTGATTTTGTCGTACTTCTGGAAAAAATCATAACTTCATGCAGGAAAATTAATACGTTTAAAATTGTCATCTTTTGACCCCTATAACTTTTTTATTTTTCCGCGTATGGGGCGGTATGAGGGCTAATTTTTTGCGCCGTGATCTGAAGTTTTTAACGGTACCATGTTTTGCATTGTTAGGACTTATTGATCGCTTTTTATTCATTTTTTCATGATATAAAAAGTGACCAAAAATGCACTATTTTGGACTTTGGAATTTTTTTGCGCGTACGCTATTGACCGTGCGGTTTAATTAACGATATATTTTTATAATGCGGACATTTACGCACGCAGCAATACCATATATGTTTATTTTTTTTATTTACACTGTTTTTTTTATGGGAAAAGGGGGGTGATTCAAACTTTTAATAGGGGAGGGGTTAAATGATCTTTATTCCCTTTTTTTTGCAGTGTTATAGCTCCCATAGGGACCTATAACACTGAACACACTGATCTTTTACATTGATCACTGGTTTCTCATAGGAAACCAGTGATTGATGATTCTGCCGCTTGACTGCTCATGCCCTGATCTCAGGCACTGAGCAGTCATTCGGCGATCGGACAGCGAGGAGGCAGGTAGGGACCCTCCGGCTGTCCTGTAAGCTGTTCAGGATGCCGCAATTTCACCGTGGCTATCCCGAACAGCTCCCTGAGCTTACCGGCATGCTTTCACTTTCACTTTAGACACGGCGTTCAACTTTGAACACCGCGTCTAAAGGCTTATTAGTGCGGGGCACCGCAATCAATGCCGCGCGCTATTAGCCACGGGTCCCGGCCATTGTTAGAGGGCGGGCCCGAACCGCTATGATGCCGTGGCCCCGCGTTATAGATCGGGAGCAGACACATGACGTTCCAGTACGTCATGTGTCCTTAAGGGTTTAACGATACTCATTACATACAATGTATGGGTACGGCTATGGGGACCAATGTGGCGCCAACATACGCCAACATCTATATGGCACACATTGAGGAAAGCATCGTCTATGTATGCTACCACTTCAGCCATGTGCTGAGGTGGTGGCGGTACATAGACGACGTTTTCTTGATATGCACAGGATCAGTCAACCAACTACAGGCTTTTCATGAGTTTCTAAATTCTATGATTGACAGCATTAAATTCACCCTGACCTTCTCTTCCATCACAGTTAACTTTCTGGACACTCAAGTGACGATTTCGGGACATCAACTGGATACAGACATTTAGATAAAGCCAACTGACTGTAACTCGACACTTAGCTTTGACAGTAATCATCACAGAAGTATGGTACGCTCACTGCTTATTAGCCAGATGACTAGAGCTAAACGTATCATAAGTAGTCAACAACATGTAGATCGGGCATTAGATACTATGGCACAGAATTTTGTTCATAGGGGTTATCCTAGAAAACTGGTAGACGGTTGAAGGACGAAAGTATATAGTATTGAGAGACGGGAGCTACTCAGGAACCGTGACACCAAATCCGGTCAACGGGTGGCCTTTGTCTGCACATACTCTGAGACATCACAAAGACTCACCAATATTATAAGGAGACACTGGCACATTCTCAAGAAAGGACACAATGATATCCCTGAGTTTTATTGCACACTCCTGATGTCATACAGGAGGGGCAGCAATCTCAGGGATAAACTGGTAAAAACCGACGTAGCATTGGCTAAATCCCACCAGACATATTTATTCAGCATCAACAAAAGTTCTTTCTCTTGTCGCTGCTGTGTAAACTGTTCCTACATGCAGAAAGGCCAAGAATTTGTACATCTAGTGACTGGTAAGAGATATGCGATCAAGAGTTATTTGACATGTACATCGGACCATGTAATTTATGTTTTGTGGTGTCCCTGCCATCTACTTTATATACGGGAAACCACCTGGAATGCAAAAACCAGGATAAATCAACATTGATATACAATCCGCAAAGGCCGCACTGATTTACCAGTACCAAAGCACTTTATAGAGGCAGGGCACAAAGAGAGTGAGTTGAAGCTTATGTTGTTGGACCAGATAGTTAAATCTAAAAGAGGAGGCAATCGTATTGCAACATTAAAAAAGAGGGAACTCTGGTGGATTTTTTGAATTGAATTCATTGAAGCCGCATGGTCTGAATGTGGATTTTAAAATAACCCACGACATATGTGATACATAAACTTATAGCGTATAAATTCCGTATAAGGTAAAAAGAAAAAATATATATATGTTTTTTTATATATTTTTTTGTTTTGTGTGTATTCATGATTTTAATATTATGTTGTTTGTTTGCCTTATAGCACAGGCTGTTCTAACTGTGGGAGACAGTGACAGCTACAAGACACTCTCCATACAAGAAAAGATCAGGGATTCATGGCAGTAACATAAGGTCGGCACTACATGCTGTATATCTCAGGTGGCAGGAGGGTCATCTCCCAAGACAACTGATCTGTGCACCCTCGTTGCCCGGGACAACTGCTGTCCGGTGGAGGTCCGAGAGGACGAGGAGGGGTTAACTGGGTGGATTGCGATCTCCGCAGCTACCCTGATTGGCCAGTGTGTTGGAAGCACCAGGACCCTTTGCCCTACACAAAGATGGCTGCGACGGGATTCAAAGCTTCAGCTTCAGCTTGCACAGGCAGAAGCTTTCTCTCAGCCTAGTAACTGTAAACCTTTGACCGACTATGACGCCACTTATGTGCCGCGAGAAGCGACGTTCTGAAAGCATAGGACATATGCCTTTGTTTACATGCTGTCTCCCATGCCAACCCGGTGAGCGCCCGTGCCCCCGCCCAGGTAAATAAGCAACGTCACACACACCTGGATGCAGTTATGCACTTTTTATTGTATATGACTACTGTATTCTATATTTGTATGATCGCACTTTTGCTTTCTGTTTATGGAAGCCTTACTAGTGTTTACCAAGGCACTAATCACTTTAACACTTGTATGAATATTGTTTATTCTGTCTTATCACGTTTGTGATGTCACTAATTGATGGGCCCTGCGTGGCCATATATACTCTGTTGTTTGCACATTTCATTGCTTGATAATGGCTGGGTGAGCCACCATGTCTATGTGAATAAAGACAGTTTATTTGCACCTTATGGGAGTGCTGTCGGCTATTCGTTTGATTGAGATATATATATATATATATATATATATATATATATATATATATATATAAATTAACTGTTGCCAGTGTCTTTGTGTATTTGTTAATTATTCTATCCTCTCCAAACGTGTTCCCTTCGTCTAGGTTTGTTTGGTTTTGATAGTGTGACCTTGGTTCTAACATTACATATTTTGTGTATACTGTTTTAGCTCTGGCAAGATCTGTTGGACTTCCATCTTTTTTCAGCTCGCGGATATCATCATGGGCATCTAACCCTGGAATGTATAATGTGCACCAGCTTTTATTCCATCTACCTGGCCCCTCTTCTGTTTTAAATTTTTCTTTCCCTTTCCCACATTCCCTCTATGACTATAACCTACACGTTTTATTATTCACTAGTATAATATTTATCATATTATTTATGCATTTATTATCACACCATATTATATTTTTTTTCTTGCACTGAATTGTTTTGTAAATTTTTTTTCACTGTTTGTATTGCACTCATATGTTTAAGATTATACAGTCTCACCTCTAACTGTATTTCTTTATTATTCACATATGACCAGTATAGTAAGTATGTACGGTATTTACCATTTCTTATGTACTGGGTAGTCATAAATTGACACCCACACATATGAAATATTGAGTGTAATTATTTTTTTTACCTAAGATTTGAGATGTATTGGTTTCACAATAATTATTTTATGTAAGGATGCGATTCTACTTGTCACTAGATATTTTTCCTACACTGTCACTTTCTTACCTTTTTTATATAGGGGTCTGTATACCCCCCCCCCCCCACCCCCACCCTGCCACCAGACCTTTTCTCCCCCTTCCCGTTCTTCTGCACTATATACCCTTTACTAATCTACACTTTATGTCTGGCACTTATGCAATAGATGTTATATATGCAGGACACAACCTCCCCAGTTTTTGGATACACTGGGCACCTTATCTAGATTAATAATACTAATGTATAGGAAAGGATTGGTTTTTATAAGTGGGTCCATTACTAATATGCTCACACTATTATCACCTATGTATTAAATCTATTATGGATATATAGTCTCTTTATTGGGTTTTGATTACTTCCCCTTTTTTTTTCTTTTTAACACATATTATTTAAAAAAATTTCCAATACATAACATACAAAAATAGAAAAGGTGAACATAAATACGATCATACAAAAAATGTACAGTGACGTGCTTTACAGGAGATCAGACAAATACAGTCAGAGGCAGGATGTACAATTCAGCAGTGCTACATGTGATGACAATGATGGCTGGAGTAAGGGCATCTGGAAATCAGATATAGAGCTACTGTGGCAATTGTTAGGCTCCCACTGTGTTCCCAATCACCCCCAGACAGTAGCATTTAGTAGAACTAATAGGACTCACAATATCAGCAATTTCACTGTCAGTGTAATGAGAAAGAATAAACACCTTCCATTTATCAAAGAACTTTTCGGTGTGAGTCTGTCTATCACAAAGTTTTTTAAGATGTGTTATCACCATAGGCAAGGTATGGGTAGAGGGCATGAGCCAGGAGACAAATACACAACTTAAGGCTACTAAAAGGACAATATGTACCATTTGGGGCACTTTAGAGGAGGCCTGCTGGTCTGGACCTGGTGTTCGGAATTGGTGGAAGAGCAGAGCCCTTGGGGTAAAGGATAAAGTCACATCCCACATTCCTTTAAAGGTGTTATCCAGGGAAAAACTTTTTTTTTATATATCAACTGGCTCCAGAAAGTTAAACAGAGTTGTAAATTACTTCTATTAAAAAATCTTAATCCTTTCAGTACTTATGAGCTTCTGAAGTTATGATTGTTCTTTTCTGTCTAAGTGCTCTCTGATGACATGTGTCTTGGGAACCGCCCAGTTTAGAAGAGGTTTACTGGAGCCAGTTGATATATATATAAAAAAAAGTTTTTTTCCTGGAATACCCCTTTAACAGAAGTCAAGACAAGTTGCCAATAAGCAGCAGTATGAGAGCAAGTCCACACACCGTGCCATAGATTAGTCGGGGGGGTGGGACATTTAGGGCAGGCAGTGATTCTGTCAGGGAAATCTGGTAACAGGAGAATATTAAAAAAATTATGGGCCAATTTATAGTATGTTTCCCTCCACCTCTCATTTATGATACACCTGCATATTATATTCCATCCCCGCAACACACAGTCAGAGATATCATCACCCGGCACCCAAGCAGACCACGAGGTGTAGAGGGTGGTAGGATCAATTTTCAGGAGGACTCTCTTGATGGTGGAATAAATTATGGAAATTAAGAGCTTATGGGGCCCTGAGTCAGTTAGATAGTCCAACCCATGATCCAGTGATTCTTTATCAAGATTTCTCAGACAAGTACTAAAAAAGAAGTATAATGGATTTAGAGGGAACATGTGGGAGGGTGGCAAGTCAAATGTGGAACACAGGGACGCTGGAGAGAGCCAACACTTATTAGGGTTATCAACAAAATGTTGAACTGTGGTCAGTCCGTTGGCCGCCCATACTGTGTACACCTGAGGAGGAACACCAATCGGAAGCTCTGGATAATTTATCAAGGGATGGTGCTTAGAAACCAGAAAAGGGAGTTGGAATAATTTACTAACTTCCTTCCATGTTGCCACGGTATCTCTGAATAGTACAGAGCGCTTCACCAAGGGTGGCAGTTTAGAGTAGGAAGTGTGGAGAAGAGCTGAGAGATCCTATGGGCCAGCCAATGCCATTTAGAGGTCATGGCCGGCATGGAAGGAGGTTCTATGGATCCAGTCTACCACGAACCGAAACAGGCAGGATAAGTTATAACCTCTCAAATTAGGGAAGTTCAGAACCCAGCATGAGTTTAGAAAGGGCTATCCTAGGTCATACACCTGCCCAAATTAATTTAGTAAAAGCTGAGTTCAAGGACTTAACGCCAGAGTGTTTTAACAATAAGGGAAAGGTCTGCAAAGGATAAAGGAGTCGAGCAAAGCTGATCATTTTGATCAACTGACATCTGCCCATATAGGTAAGCGGAAGACTACCCCACCTCAGTAATTCAGCTCGAATTTTGGAGAAGAGGGGGAGTAATTCAGGGTGTATATCGTGCAAGGAATTTTACCCACTTTGATCCGTAAGTAGGGGACAGAGGAGGAGGCAACATGAATACCTAGGCCATCTATTTCTGGGGCCAGCGGGGCAGGGAAGGTCTTATGGGAAGTAATTCTAATTTAGTCATATTCACTTTATACCCTGAAAATTCCCCAAAATGTCGTAGATGGGTCAGGACATCTCGAACGGGGGATCCCGGGTCATCTAGGAAAATAAAACGTCATCTACAAACATAGTTAATTTCACCTCCTTCTCCCCCACTCGAGTAGATGTCTGAAGACAGTAAAGATATGGCCAATGGTTCGAGAGCCAGGTCAAAGTGGAGGAGTGAAAGGGGGCACCCCTGTCTCGTCCCATTAAATAAAGGAAAAGGGGCCGAAAGGATACCTGGTGTGTAGATTCTATCCATAGGTGTGCTATAAACCAGATAATCACGGAAGGCACCCTGTAAGCCCATACAGTTCAGCACCATCCCTGGCCAGTCCCAGCGCACGTTGTCGAAGGCTTTTCCGGCGTCTAGAGCCAGCAGTGCCGGCTGTTCTCCCGGCAGGGGATGGTGCTGCAGCCGGTCTAAAACCACAAGGACAGTCCTCCGATTAAGAGTAGCAGATCGGTTTCTGATAAACCGCACTTGATGGGCCCCGATCAATTCTGGCATAAACCTAGACAAGCGATAAGCTAGAACAAGATCATTGCCGGATCTTGTTGCCTTGTGCCTAGTGAAAGGGTTCCTGTGATTGCCTTACCAGTGTTACCAGACCTTCTGCCGTTACCCTTGACTACGAACCTTGCCACCTGCCTTGACCTTCTGCTACGTCTGACCTTGTCTCTGTCTAGTCCTCCTGTCCCATGCCACTCTCAGCAGTCAGCGAGGTTGAGCCGTTACCGGAGGATACGACCTGGTTGCTACCGCCGCAGCAAGACCATCATGCTTTGCGGCGGGCTCTGGTGAATACCAGTAGCAACTTAGAACCGGTCCACCTGTACGGTCCACGCCAATCCCTCGCTGACACTGAGGATCCACCTCCAGCCTGCCGAATCCTAACAGTCTTATGAGTCTTGCATGTATATTGTTTCTGTTACTTCTATTTACCTTCCTGGGGTTACATTGGGGTCAGTGTATAGTTCTCTCTGCCCCTCCCCCCTTCTTTCTTTTCTACTTGCTTGACCCTACTAAAGTTTTGGTGTAATAATATTTTCGAGTTTATTATTAGGTTGCATTATATCTTTGGGCTATCCCCTCTTTACTTTGGATAGTATTATAATATATACTAAGAATAGTTCATCGATATTTAAAGGAGTTATTTGGCAAATAAAATGTATCCCCTATCCACAGAATAGGAAATAAGTGTCTGATCGCAGGGAGTATGACCACTGGGACCCCTGCTTGATCTCCAGGACAGGGTCTGTCTCTTAACTCGAGATGATCTGGCCCACACCTTCCAAAAGGAACAGGTCTAGGGAGTGACGGCCCACTCTGCCAATCATCGGCTGATGTGTGACATTGCTGCGAACGATAATTGGCGGAGCAGGCCATCTCTACTCTACTAAGAACAGTTTGTTTCAGAAGACATGGGGAGAGCACTCCGAGGTAAGAGATGAGCCTTATTCTAGAGATTGCAGGGGATACCAGCGGTGAACCCTCTCTGTGATCAGACACATTTTATTTACTGGATAACCCCTTTAGGCCTCAAAAAAACCCACTATAATAGCCATATATAATTTCCCAAAATATGCATAAAAAGTAGATATCAACATTCTTGTCTGATAGTTTTTCCAGACCTTCTGTACATATTCTTCTCTTTAATTCAAATAGATATTAAATGAACTATATTTAGTGAACATTTTCCACCAATTTACTTGGTAACCGCTTAGCCAGCAGCCCTTCATAACTATATTATACATGGTGATATATTCAATACTTCTTTCTTTATTTCTGGCATCAACACCTGTCAAACAAAAGTCATACAGAATAAATCCCTGAAGCACACATATTAATTTGTGTAATTTTAAATCCATTTTGTATAATTTTAAAGTGATTACTTTTAAATATTAGAATTCCCACCAGCTGAAGTACTTTGCCTGTAGCTCAAATTATATCCTGGCATTGCCATCTGCAAAGATGTCCACCCATATCACTCTTTTTTAAACCTGGCAAGACAAGTAAAAATAATTTTATGTTTGCTTTCTTGAAAATGACTACTGCGGCAAATTCCCTCTTCTTCATTTTGATGTTAGTAAATAAATTATAGGATTTGAAACAGTGCTAAGTAGACAGCCTGGTTTTTGGCATAGAAGGCATCATAAATGTCAGTAGAGTTTGTTACATAAAAAATGAGAATACATATCTCTGTATTTATATGAACACTTTATGGATGTGTTCATGGGACTGTCTACCAAAAACCATTGCCCAATAACCTAATTTTATGGAATTAAAGTACAGTAAAAGCTCCCTTAGCGGACACCCCCCAATAGAAGATCGTTTTTTATTTCCTGGCATAGTCCCATAAGACTTAATGTATTTGCAATGTATGTGACATTCCCAATAGTGGATGCGTACACAACAGTGCGGATGTGTTAACTTCCCAATAGTGGACAACCAGGCTTCTCTTCCAGTCCAACCAGGCCTTACCTTGCACCGTACTACACTAAAATGGACTTGCCCGTACATGGAAATGGACTAGCCTGCTAAAGGGGTGTTGGGCAGCTGGAGACCACATTAGAGGGGAGGGGATGCAGTAAGCATGGGATGGTAGGAAAGAGGAGAGATGTGGAGGAAGGCAAGTGATGCTGAAAGCTCAGTTTGAATGCAAATGCTGTTTTGCTTGCAGTTGAATTTACGCTAATGGTTGAGGGAGAAAAACAAGGGTCAACCATGTTCCCCAAGCAAAAGTGATTAACCCTAAAGGAGAAGATGGACATTATTCTAGAAAATTAAGGTGCAAGCATAATAAATATTTATTATAAGTAATTAAGAAGACTTTAAAAAGCTGCACTCACCCACGGATGTAGTTGCCAGAAGACAATCTTCATTGTAGTGTCAAACAGCCAGGCAAGTGAATGCTGAGACATGCAGGGAGCAAGAGACACAACTCTCGGGTGCGGGGGGCGTACCACAGGATGACGACTAGTTTCACGTCATTACAGACGCTTCTTCCGGTCAGCAGTACGTCATTCTGTCGTAGTGTTGGTGCTTATATACAGGTGAGTAATAATTAAACCTCAGAAAAAGAGGAAACATATATACAAAAGGAATATATATATATATATATATATATATATATATATATATATTGCAAAAAATTTAAAGCACATTATTAAATTGTCGGCCCATTAGAAAAGAGGGGGGGGGGAGACAAATAGACAGAATCTTTCTGTGAAATCAAAGAAAAGAAGAGAGGACGTTTCTTTCATTTAACCCTAGCGGGCCCAGGGCCTGCAAATGCATAATCCAAAATGCTTCTTTGCAAAGCAAGTGGGTATGACGAATTTCTCCTAATGGAACGTTTTTTATTCTTTCCAGGCCGGCAAACTTCAAATGGTTAATATTGTTTTCATGATGTTCTCTCATGTGTGTAATAAAGTGTGTTGCACCTTTGTCAGTCTGGAGCGAATAGAGATGTTCACATATGCGTGTACATGCTTTTCTTTTTGTTTTTCCAATATAATAAAAGTTACATGAACAAATTTGTGAGTACACCACATATGTCGTTTGACAAGAAATAAATTGGCTTAAAAAATGTTTTCACTTCCAAGAATAAAATTTTGTTTTGCTAAAATCAGTTTGCAGTATTTGCAA
This sequence comes from Hyla sarda, assembly GCF_029499605.1. NCBI lineage: Eukaryota > Metazoa > Chordata > Amphibia > Anura > Hylidae > Hyla > Hyla sarda. Next base: position 107,846,856 of record NC_079191.1, on the reverse strand, counting down.
TTTTTGCATGTTTTTCCAATATAATAAAAGTTACATGAACAAATTAGTGAGTACACCACATATGTCGTTTGACAAGAAATAAATTGGCTTCAAAAATGTTTTCACTTCCAAGAATAAAATTTCGTTTTGCTAAAATCAGTTTGCAGTATTTGCAATTTTTGCATGGAAAATTCCCTTTTGGGGTGGATATTGCAAGCCAATTTTCTTTTGAGCTTGATGTTTTGCATTTTTTGTCATATTGCCTATTGTTTTTGTTTGCCGAAATGTGATGATGGGTCTTTCCTTTGCATATTCATGTAAATCGGGATCATGTTAAAAAATGAGCCAGTTGTTCAGAATGCTTTTCTTTATTTTTTCATTCATAAATGTGTTTGCAAAGGAAAAAATGCATCTATTATTTTTTGCTCGGTTTTTATATGTTTTTGTAGTAAATCTCTTCTGTTCTTTTTTTTCAATTCTTTTTAAAGCTTGGTTGACAATTCTTTCGGGTAAGTCGCGTTCGGATAATCTGTCGCAGATATCTTTTAATTGGTGTTTCAAAGTTTCTGGGTTGCTGTTTACTCTTTTTTAATCTTAACATTTGGCTGTAAGGGATGTTATCTTTTACATATTTTAAATGAGAGCTCTCATAATGTAGAAAAGAGTGTTTTGCTAAGGCCTTACGATACCCAGATGTTATCAAGATGTTGTCCTTTATTTCCAACCTTACATCAAGAAAATTGAGACATTTGCCTTCGTAGCAACTGGTACATGCTGTACATGCTGTTAATATTATTTAGATATAGTACAAACATGTCAAACTCTGTTTTTATGCCTTCCCAAATCAATACATCTTCCACATATCGAAGATTATATTTGATATGTCGAACATATGTGTGGTAGCTTGGGGGTGTAGGGTGAACAGGGGTGATGCTGAGTGGTGAATGTCGTGATGCTAGGGTGTGGGTTCCTCTGTATATATATACATAAATATCCTACCGCGACCCATCCCAGGAACGATAGGGAGGAATAAAGGATTGTCCACAGCCGGAATTGTAATAAACTTGAAATAACTGTACTGCAGATTTTATGCAGTATGCAATTAACAACAGTCTTTACAAGAGGACCGGGATTTAGGCTCCTCACAGGTTGGCTTGGACGTTGTAGGAAATAAGCTTTGATTCCTTTCTATACGCTGTTCTACTGGATTTAGGGGTATGTTTAGGTCCAGTAGTCACGTAGGATTAGCAGGATGGAGTTGGATTAAACTCCCAGTTTAGAAAGGTGCTGAATTAGTAGGCTACAGGCCTAGGTTCTCTTGCAGAATTGTACGGAGCTGTCACTGCTTTCTCAGCGCAGGAACAAGAGAGAGATCATTGGCTAACAGCGCCCTTATATCTCAAGGGGCAGGATCAAAGCTTATTGGCTCCCCAAACCTGTCAGTTCTAGTACAAAGGATTCTGGTTACATCACATGACCTCATCATATGACCCAAAAGGTCCTTAACCTTAGCATAACAGAATTATTAAATATCACATGACCTAAGGTCCTGTACATTACTTATACCATTAGAAAATATATTAATTATATACATTTTTAAAGGCATTATGAGGCGACTAGGGGTTAACCCACCAAGAGAGCCCACGACTAAGGTATGGAACCAGGTCCCATACCTGGGCACCACAAACCCCCTTACTAAAGATGAATCGGCCTCGACGATTGTCCCCTAAGACAGAGGGATGAAGTGCTGAGAGTCCTTAAACAGTCCTGGGCATACTGATAATGTCCTTTCAGTCAGGCTGTAGAAAACACATAACATAGAGTCCTTGCGCATGATAAGAATGTCCTTGCAAGCTCCAAAAATAAAACATATTAAATTTTCTTTTTTCTTTAATTTTTTTTGTTATACATACATTAACAAGATTATTTTGCATGAATTCACAAGATTGAAAGTACTAGTGAACTCACGAACAGGATTGTGATATCCATGAATTCATGAACAGGATGATATTACCTTAATTTGATAACAGGATTAGCAGAATCCTATGAGCAGGATTATAGAGAGTTGTGACTATGCATGAAATAGATTTTATTATTTATTCACCTTTACTAACTATTTTTCTTTTGACTGACAAAAGCTACAACTAGAAGTATGTATATTGAGTTTAGGTTTCTACATACTAGAACAGCAATAATCTCACTTATATTTTATTTATACCACATTAGATTACCTGTTTAATACACTGGTGGAGTATTGACTTGCCTGAGGCTGTCTGACCAATACCTAGCTACTAGGGTCTATTGGTTACACACTCCCTAGAACTCTTCCTAGATAACTCTGGCATAGGGTTACCTTACTGAATACGTGCTCTAACTTAGGCTTATAGGAGCATCTTCTGGCCAGGAAGAGCATCCTGAACACGTAGGAAAGAAAAAAACAAGTTAGTGTACAAACATTGGTATTGAACTGAGTAATGACATGATACAGTCCCTAAAGCTTTTTGTTGAGTTTGGAAGTGTGAAATATTTACTTGCATTACGTGTACTGAATTTAGCATGAGGTAAGTACACTGAAGAATTATGAAATGTACTATGTGTACATGAAACTATATGAGATCAGTCTTGGTATCCTAGAGGAATGTTTCCCTGAAGGTGCCAGTGAGGGGTGACACCAATGTTACTTCCAGAGGAGCTGGGAGAGCCACCTAAAGCCAACTACTACAACACCCACAAATATTTGTGTACAGGTGTACAGAGGTTGAAATTCCTGTACAATAACCATTTACATTGGGTGCACCTTTTAGCATAACTTTTATTGAAGAACACAAAAATTGCAGGTGCATTCACCTGACATATGTGCACATTGGCTGCACAAGACGACAATATATTACTTTAGAGATATATTTTCATGCAAACAGTCGCACAAGGATCAATAGTCCACCCATGCTAAGAGTCCATAAACATGGCTACCACCTATGCCGGGCACACACTTACGAATCTCCTAAGAACCAGGAGTCTCTTGGCCATAGGCCAGGCACAAGCTTGATGGTTTCATTGCAAAACAAGAACTGTCATGGCATAATCCTGCCAGGCACCAGCTGGAACATGTTGCAGAACAGTCTGAGAAAGAAAAACAACTGAACCAAAGGAATTAGTGCAAGCTTCACTTGAATCCCCTTCTGACGCCCCATCCTCTCCTGATTGAACTCTTGCCCCTTTGAGATTTAGGACGGGATGAGGACCACTTTACAGGATTGATGGTCGTATCCCAGGCAACGTTGGTGAGCCTAGACTGGGATACAGAAGGGTTCACATTGACCATGAAATTAACGGCCACTGCTGTAGAAGCCGGAGGAACAACCATTGGTGTTGGTTGATTCGGCCCCACCTCCTTGGTAGGAGTGGGCAGCGGCACAGTGGTTGGTGCCCGCAGTTTAGGCCTCACCTCCTTGGTAGGAGTAGGCCTGGGCACGTTGTTGGGCTTGAAGACATCTTGGCGGGACTCTGGTTGACACTGGAGGAAATCCCGTTCACAGAACTTGACGTTGGAGGCAATAGGGAAAGACCTTTTCGGCCTCAGTCCAAATGGATCCACCTCCCAGTCATCAAAGGGGAAGTATTTGAATGGAAGCTGTGTGGGGTTTTTCGGCCTTGTAACCGCTGCAGCCCACTCACCCCACAGACTTTGTACTGGGGTGTATTCCACAATTTCTCCCTCTTCCAGGGAGTGATACTTCTTTGGTAAATAGTCCCTCCGGACAGCCCTCTGTTTCACCAGGATGGTACCCCTGTGCCTGCAATCTAGGAGGGTACCATATCCCCTGGTTTTATCAAATTTTGGCCACTGTAGCGCGACGGCACTTCAGCGGTATTTCACCCTCTCGGGGGTAGTCCCACATCCGGATGAAAAGGGCCTTCAGCTGTTTCGTGTCCTGCTGTTGTCTGATCCTTTAATCATAAGGGAGATGGATAGACTTAGGGCCATAGAGCTTCCTATGTCGGGCTTTCAAGCTCTCCATGATCTTTGCTATTTCGGCCTCCCTGCGTGCCCTCTCTCTTTGTGCTGTGGGGACCGGTGGATGTGGCTTCCCGGGCTGAGGGAGGACAGTGTCATGCATAAACTGGATCAGCTCAGGTTCGTCCCCACACACCCACTTAGGCAGAGGGGGAGAATGCGGTCGTGCACTCAGAAGGGTTAGGTGGGACAGGGGAACTTCTGGCTCTGGGCTGGAGGAGGAGGAGAATGCGGCTTCCGCCGGGGTACTCACAGAAGACTCCCCTGTCGGGATCTCTGCCCAGGATCCACATGTCCAGTGGTGAGGGGACAGTCTCACCCGTGATGCCGCCTTGGATGTCCCTGGAGATTCCCCTGTCGGCGTGGCCGGCCAGTTGTCGTCATCGGGTAATAGAAGTAGATTGCAGGTCCCCTCAGTGCTGAGCGACAACCGCTGCAGGCGGTACTCTCCTCTTCCTCGAGCAGACTGAAGAGGTCGCTCTGCAGTGCTCCTTTTATATTGGGCTTCTCCAAAATGGCTGCCGACCGGAAGGACATCATCGATGCAGCCCCGACTTCCGGTCCCCCGGCAAACAACAGTAAGGAATTTAAGTTCCCTTTCGTTATGTTCCCAATTTGAAGACGAATGTATGGAGGGTGGAGAATTAGACCACAATACTTATAGGTTGCCCGTGGTTAACCCCCCAAAAAAACTATTATTTTCACATACACCCTATTCTTTTGGTTTATTTTTGTATTTAAAAGTGCAATCTTCAATATTTATATTTCGCACAATACACTTGGTTTAAAAATATCATCCGCCTATTCATGTCCTTATTGAGGATATGTAAATTGACCAGGGCTCGCCAGAACTTAGAGACAAACTGCACACCTTGATCCGAAATAATAGGCTGAAGAAGACCACGTAAACGAAAGACATGCAACAAGCACTTTGCCAGCTGTGGGGCAGAAGGAAGACCTGGTAGAGGAATGAAATGAGCCATCTTGGAAAACCGATCTGCAACGACCCAGATGACAGTGTAATACTGAGATGGTGGCAAATCGGTGAGGAAATCCATGGCAAAATGGGACCAGGGAGTCTCTGAAATGGATAAAGGCTGTAAGAGTCCTGCAGGTCTCTGTCGCTGAGTTTTTTAACGGGCACAAGTTTCACAGGAACGAACAAAATCAGAAACATCACGTTCAAGATGGGGCCACCAGTAGTGTCGGTAGATAAGAAATAGAGTCTTGCGTATTCCAGGATGTCCTGCTGTCAAGGAAGAATGACCCCATTTCAGGACCTTGCATCTCAATCTGGCGGGCACAAAGGATTTTCCGGGAGGAACTTGTTGAATCTCGGTAGAAGCTGCAGAAATCAAACAGTCAGGAGGAATAATATGCCTAGGCGTGGAGTCCAAACCAATGATGACAGAGGACCTGGAGAGAGCATCAGCCCTGATGTTCATGTCTGCTGGATGGAAATGAATGAAGAAATTGAATCTGGAAAAGAACAGTGACCACCTTGCCTGGCGGGGTTTAAACACTGAGCAGACTGAAGGTATAGAATTCTTATGGTCGGAGTAGATATGAAGAACCTTCCAATACATGTCGCCATTCCTCCAAAGCTAGCTTGACAGTGAGGAGTTTACGATCTCCAATGAAGTAATTCCTCTCAACAGGAGAGAAGGTCTTGGTGAAGAACCCACAAGTAACAGTCTTGCCATTGGCGTTTTTCTGAGTAAGAACGGCCCGAGCTCAAACAGATGAGGCATCAGCCTCCAAAGCAAAGGGCCTCTCCGGATCAGGTCTTGTAAGCACGGGAGCAGAGGAAAACACAGACTTTAAATGGGAGAAGGCCTCTTCAGCCTCTTGAGGCCAAGATTTAGGATTAGATTCCTTCTTAGTGAGAGCCCCAATTGGAGCAACCAAGGATGAAAAATTTGTCATTTTTTGAATGTGGCACACAAGGCCTCATCATTCCATGCTACTTCTAAGGCTAGAGTGTGGAATTGAACCGCGTAGTCACCAATAGAAGAATTCCCTTGCCATAGGTTCAGCAAAGCCATCTCAGCAGAAGAGGCACGTTCAGGTTCCTCAAAGACACAGTGAAATTCTGACAGAAAAGCCGTCAAGTTGGAAATTACTGGATCCCCACGGTCCCAAAGGGTTGTAGCCCAGGCCAGGGCTTTTTCAGACAGTAGACTAATGACAAAGGCCACCTTTGCACGTTCCGTCGGAAACAGTTCAGACATGAGCTCCAAGTGCATGGAGGGCTGTGTAACGAAGCCTCTGCATGACTTGGAATCCCCATCATACTTGGAATGTAGAGACAGACGTAGGTGGGAGCCAGAAGACACTGCAGCTGGAGGTGGGAGTGGGTCAGGTTGCGGTACCTGCTACTGTTTCAAGGCCAAAAGCCGTTGCAACATAGCTGAAGGTTGAGAAAGTGCTGTGACTGACGTACCACAAGGGAAGATCCGCAACTTCAGGCAGGGTTATCTCAGCGGGATCCATGGCCATATCTTACTGTAACACTCACGTTTCAGAAGACAGGAACTCCGGTGGATGTGGATCCACTGGACCTGCGTGGCAGATGACTCGGACCGTACCAGGGAGCTAAGTCTAAGGTGCCGCTGCTTTTCACCAGAGCCCACGGCAAAGCGGGATGGACTTGCTGCAGCCGGCTGCCCCAGGTTGCTACCCCTGGCACGGCTCAACCCCAGAGGCGGCTGGGGAGATGTGAGGCACAGGAGGGTTAAGGCAGCTTATAGTCAGGATAGCAGAAGGTCAAGGAAGGCAGCAAAGTAGCGTAGTCTGGACGTAGCAGGAGGTCAGTAGGCAGGCGGCAGAGGAGCAAGGTCAAGTCACAAAGCAAAGGATCAGATACACGGTAGGGCAACTCTCAGTAATGCTTTCTCTCAGGCACAAGGCAACAAAGATTCGGCAGGGAAGTGAGGAGGGTGGACAAATATATCAATGAGCCACTGGTGAATTACACTAATGAGGCCTTTTAAATCTTAAAGCTCTGGCGCGCACGGGCCCTAGGGGATGGGGACACGTGTGCCAGAACAGAGAGGCAGAGGCTTGGTCAGGAGAAGCACCAGGTGAGTGACGGACTGGGGCTCGCATGCGGTCCCAGCCCCACCGGCAGCAGCAGGTAATGGGACCATGCACTCACGGCCAGCGTGTGCGGCCGGAGCGCATAACGTAGCTCAATGGCCATTGTAACTTGAGTGTCTATTCAACTTACATTTATTCTGTAAGCTACTATAATCAGGACATACAATTTGCTGAAACATCTTTTAGCCAGAAAATGCTCATAATTGGCTGAAATCAGCGCATGTGATTGGTAGAAACCACACACCCAAATCTTGGTATAGGTCCTTTGCCTCTACAAGTCTCTACAAGTAGATGTCCCCACAAGTAGAAGTAGCCATCAGTTTTGAAGGCTTGTATCTCCTTTCAACAGACATCTGTCCACAGTAGCCTTCCACTGGTGGAGGTAGATATGGGGCTGTTAGAGTTAGTTGTCTACTCCAGGTTGAGGAGTCTGCAACTGGCTTTTCATTTGCACTAGCTGGTAATAAAAGGGGGAGTAGTCTGTATATAGGATCCAGGACTGTGGCAATGTCACGAAAAAAAAAAAAACAGCATAGTATCTGTGGGTGTCTGGAATAAATGCTTGCACTGTGTAAGTAAGAGCAGGATGTTAAAGAGGTTATACAGCGGAAGGTTCTTTTTTGTATTTTACAATCAGTGCCTATTCTACAGTGTATAAAAATGAACCTCTATTTACTTCCAATGCTCCCACGGTGCCTCAGGTATTTCCATCTCTGGTCCCCAGCTGTGATCCTCTTCACAAGAAAAAGTGTGATGCTAGGGTCCAGATTAACATCGGGGCTCAGAGTGTTATACTGATTCTCAACTAATCACTGACTGATGTGGTACATCGCTGCAGCCAATGATAGGTTGAGCGGCAGTATGATACTCTGGGCCCCGACATCATGCATAGTGGGGTATGACACTGCCAGGCTTGGCTGTCCAGTGCCTCCAGATTGGCTGAGTGAACTCAATAGAAAATCTTTGGAGGAAGCTGAAAGTCTTGCTCAGTGACAGCCCCGAAACCTGAAGGATCTGGAGAAGGTCTGTATGGAGGAGTGGGCCAAAATCTGTGCTGCAGTGTATGTAAACCTGGTCAAGAACTACAGGAAATGTTCAATCTCTGCAATTGCAAACAAAGGTTTCTGTAGCAAATATTAAGTTTTGCTTTTCTGATGTATCAAATACTTATGTCATGCAATAAAATGCTAATTTATTCCGTCTCTCACAGTTGAAGAGTACCTATGATAAAAATGACATGCTTTGTAAGTAGGAAAACCTGCAAAATCGGCAGTGTATCAAATACTAGTTTTCTCCACTGTATGTATTGAGCTTCAGTCCCGGTCTTTATCCTGTGCCCGGACCCAATATGTCATATTGCCACCCAGCCAATCACTGGCTGAGTTGGGACAATGCTGTGGCCAGTAATTCGCTGAGCTGCAGGAAGAGGGTCATACTGACGGCCAGGGCAGCAATCGTATGTTAAATTCTGACTTTACAGCAGTGTATCAAAGCATATTACTCTACTGTATATGTGATACAGCCTGCTGGGCTGACACAACACAGGAAACAAGCAAATAGGGTAATGGCTTGTTTAATTTCCTGCAGTTCTCCCTGCACAAGTGCCTGGATTTTCATAAGCTGTTTATGGAGGATGCCTTATGGAGTCATGGTGAGTATATATATATATATATATATATATATATATATATATATATTTACATATATTAATGGAATCAAAAACTCATACCCATATGTAATAGGCAAACCCATATAGTTTCACCCATATGTAATAGTAATGTTTAACTTCTCTTTTTCAAGCTAAAAAGACTTCATAAAGAGGTTGAAATGTCCTTGTTATATACGAATGGGCATTTTATTTCTTTGGAATTTGCATCGAGTGCCACCTCCTAACACTCACTATTGTTTGAACTTCAGCCCTAGGAGTGGGGTTGATGGAGTGAGAATCCAATCTTTATTACACTGTGCTATTCCCTTTTGGTGTACTCAGTCATTATAAAGTATAGCAGCACTCTGGCAATATTAACTTACTGATTTTTTTAAACTTATTTTTTATCTTATTTTTGTTTTTGTGTTCTCACACAAAGGCCCTGATATACTAAGAGTGGAGTGTGTATTCTGGAGTGATTTCAATATCACTCGTCTTTTTTTCAGGCTTATTTACTATTCTGTCGCACATGTCGGTTATTTTTCTGCCGCACGTTTTTTTGTGTCGCACTAGTCAATTGTGCCGCACAAACTCCGAGCTAAAGAAATTAGTTGTGTGAGTCAAAATGGTTTAGACTTGTTTGCTTAAAAATGTTTCCATGAATCAAAAGTATTCATGTGTTATAATTTTTCAAACACTACAACAATTCTCCTTGTTTATCAGCTTGGGTGTTAAATTGATTTAAACCTAATATTGCAAATGTGTTTAAAGGAAAAAATATATATAAACATTAACTATCACATAAGCATTCTATATTTTATTCATAAAAGTGTTGAACTGTACAAAATGTTTTCAGGTTATAAAACAAGTTACTTTCACAAAAAACACAATCACAAATAGTCCCTTGTTAGAAATCACTCCATTTTTGGAATTTCACTCGGCCTCTTGGCTGTCGGTTATTGTGTGAAGCAAACTCACACTTTTTCTTGAGTGATTTTGGAAGTACTCCGAGTATTTTTTGTTTGTTGTCGGTAAAACGCCCATTTTTGCATAAAACACGCCCATTTCAGAGTGAAAAAAAAACACTCCGAGTGTTTTCTAAAGTGTCGGTGGTGTGACTAAAATTTGGTTGCATAAATTGTCGCAATAACCAAGAAAAAGAGTCTGTTGGACTTAAGTAAATGAGGGCCAAAGTGTTTTCAGTATTTTTTTTTACCTTGGCCTTTTAAGCTATTAACAGCTCCAAATGAGGTTTATTAATAATAATAATAATAATAATAATAATAATAATAATAATATAAATAATACATAAAAGAAAAATGGTATGTTTGTGAATCCTGTGGTCTCTTGAATATCACTATACCAAAGGGGTGGTTAATATCCTTTATTAATAATGACTGACCATATTAAGTATGTATAACATAAAAGAGTTGTCATTCCGGCATGGATGCCCATGTTTCTGTATAAAACCGTATCTTCATATACATGTTGGTAGTAATCTGCAGGTTTACAGCAACTTTTTAAAACTATTTAGTTTTGTTCTTAGCTTAAATTCATCTTTATTCTTCATTTTTTGGCTCAGAAGGAATGACTATCATAGCTCTTCCCTCGTCTTTGATATTGGGATTGATCATAATGCAGGTGTAGAGCACCATCTACTTTCTTTCTCCTTTATAACACTTGAATGAAGCGGAGTGAATGCGAGTGGTCGGCAGATTCTTCAGTATCCAGAAGAAAGCATTTCTGTGTAGGGTTTGTTAACTGCTGTCCTCTGATAGCAGTAACCCATGTTATGTAGGGCACAGTCCTGACATCCTCAAAAGATCTCCCTGAAGGAAAGCGGAATATTGACTCTGAAGTTTCCAAACTTCCCTGAACTATATCTACAGTCTCACTCCAGGAGGGGAGAAGGGAGCTTTGAAAAAAAAAAAAAACCTTTGTTATTCCAAGTGTTAGAGATGAAGCAAAGTTTGCAGATGGCCTCAAGGATTTTGCACCCTTCACCAAACACAGATGGAAAGTAGACTCTTTGAACTGCTCTGAAAATCTGTTACCAAGCAATGCAACAGACTTATGAAACAACCATTTTTTTAGTCCACCCTGTTTTAGATTTTATTACTAAGTAACAAGAAAAATCCTGGTGGTTTGATGTTGTCACCCTTTGAGATCTGTGTGGCATTAAATGCTTAAAATAAGTAAACTGAAATGTATGTCAGACCCTCCACACACAGAATGTACAGTTCATTTGCAATGGAGTTAAAGCATATTTCCAGCAACACTGAGGCAAACCAAAGCTTTACTGTACTATATTATGTGCAAAACTCCTACATGAGCATAATATGTACATGAGCATACTACCTACATGAGCATAATATGTACATGAGCATACTACCTACATGAGCATAATATGTACATGAGCATACTACCTACATGAGCATAATATGCACATGAGCATACTACCTACATGAGCATAATATGTACATGAGCATACTACCTACATGAGCATAATATGTACATGAGCATACTACCTACATGAGCATAATATGTACATGAGCATACTACCTACATGAGCATAATATGCACATGAGCATACTATCTACATGAGAACACTACCTACATGAGCATACTATATACATGAGCATACTATCTACATGAGAACACTACCTACATGAGCATACTATATACATGAGAATACTACCTACATGAGCATACTATGTACATGAGCATACTATCTACATGAGAACACTACCTACATGAGCATACTGACTACATGAGCATGTTACCTACATGAGCATACTATATACATGAGCATACTATCTACATGAGCATAATACCTACATGAGAATACTACCTACATGAGCATACTATCTACATGAGCATACTATCTACATGAGCATACTACCTACATGAGAATACTGACTACATGAGCATATTACCTACATGAGGATACTATCTACATGAGCACACTATCTACATGAGAATACTATCTACATGAGCATACTGTCTACATGAGCATACTATATACACGAGCATACTATCTACATGAGCATACTATCTACATGAGCATAATACCTACTTGAGAATACTACCTACATGAGCATACTATCTACATGAGCATACTACCTACATGAGAATACTGACTACATGAGCATATTACCTACATGAGGATACTATCTACATGAGCATACTATCTACATGAGCATACTATCTACATGAGAATACTGACTACATGAGCATACTACCTACATGAGCATACAACCTATATGGCTATACTATCTACATGAGCATACTATCTACATAAACATACTATCTACATGAGCATATTACCTACACGAGCATAATATCTAAATGAGCATACTATATACATGACAATACTACCTACATGAGCATACTATATACATGAGAATACTCTCTATAAGGGCTTGTATCTACATGAGCATACGATCTCCATGAGCATACTATGTAAATGAGCATAATGGCCCTTATTTACTAAGAGTGGAGTGTAGGTTTCTTTTTGGGTTTTAATTCTCTGCAATTTATTTTCCACGGTATTTACTAAGGTTTCCCTACATTTTCCACTTTCCCTACACTTTGCTTTTTTAACCCATGCTCTGATCTGTAGGGTTTTCCTCAGCTGAAATCCACCACATTTTCTGTGGAAACTTTAGTAAATATGTTCGGATTTTGTGAAAATGCCGGAAACACGCCCCTTTTCTGTGACCACACCCCTTTTTCCCTACGGTCACGCCCCCTTTTCTGATTTTCTTAGCAAAATGGAGAGTTAGTTGGGGTTTTTTCAATTCAGGCACATTTTCAGGCGCAAATTCAGGCGCAGACAGAATTTCATGCGCATATTCTGGCGCAGACAGAATTTCAGGCGCAATAAGCCCAAAACTGGCGCACAACCCGAAAAAAAATGTTGAGTTTGCAATAGTAAATGAGGGCCAACATCTACGTGAGTATACTATCTACATGAGCATACTACCTACATGAGAACACTACCTACATGAGTATCCTATCTACATTAGCATACTACCTACATGAGAATACTCTCTATATGAGAATAGTATCTACATGAGCATACTATCTACATGAGCATGCTACCTACATGAGCATACTATCTACATGAGCATACTACCTACATGAGAATACTACCTACATGAGCATAATACCGACATGAGCATACTACCTACATGAGAATACTATCTACATGAGCATACTACCTATATGAGAATACTACCTACATGAGCATACTACCGCCATGAGAATACTATCTACATGAGCATTCTATATATATGAGCATACTATCTACATGAGTATAATACCTACATGAGAATACTACCTACCTGAACATTCTATCTACATGAGCATACCACCTACATGAGAATACTCTCTATATGAGAATAGTATCTACATGAGCATACCATCTACATGAGCATACTATCTACGTGAGTATACTATCTACATGAGCATACTACTTACATGAGCATACTATCTACATGAGCATACTGACTACATGAGCATACTACCTACATGAGCATACTACCTACATGAGCATACTATATACATTAGCATACTATTTACTAGTGTTGATCGCGAATATTCGCAATTCGAATATTATTCGCGAATATCGCATATTCGCGAATTCGCGAATTTCGTGAATATAGCGCTATATATTCGTAATTACGAATATTCGTTTTTTTTTTTTTTTTTTCTTCACAGTACACAGTGATCACCCCTCTCTGCTTCCAGCTTGTGTGGTGTAAAGAAGGCTGTAAAACTACTGTGTGAGACTGGTGTGCAAGAATTCGCATATGCGAAAATTAGCATATGCTAATTTTCGCATATGCGAATTGTCGCGTATGTTAATTTTGTATATGTTAATTTTCACATATGTTAATTTTCGCATATGCTAATTTTCGCATATGCGAAAATAAAACAAGAATATAACGAATATGCGAATATTCGTGAATATATGACGAATATTCGTCCATATATTTGTGAATATTCGCGAATTCGAATATGGCCTATGCCGCTCAACACTACTATTTACATGAGCATACTATATGCATGAGCATACTATATACATGAGCACACTATATACATGAGCATACTACCTACATGAACATACTATATACATGAGCATACTATTTACATGAGCATACTATCTAAATGAGCATATTATATACATGGACATACTATCTACATGAGCATACTATATACATGAGCATACTATCTACATGAGCATACTATATATACATGAGCATACTATCTACACGAACATACTATATACATGAGCATACTATCTACATGAGCATACTATATATACATGAGCATACTATCTACACGAACATACTATATACATGAGCATACTATTTAAATGAGCATACTATCTACATGAGAATACTATATACTTGAGCATACTATCTACGTGAGTATACTATCTACATGAGAATACTGTCTAAATGAGTATACTACCTATATGAGCATACTATCTACATGAGCATAGTATCTACATGAGCATACTACATACATGAGAATACTACCTACATGAGCATACTATGTACTTGAGCATACTATCTACGTGAGAATACTTACTACATGAGTATACTACCTACATGAGCATACTACCTACAGGAGCATACTATCTACATGAGCATACTATGTACATGAGCATACTACCTACATGAGCATACTATCTACATGAGCGCACTATCTTCATGAGCATACTATATACATGAGCATACTACCTACATGAGCATACTATATACATGAGCATACTATTGACATGAGCATACTATTTATTTGAGCATACTATCTACGTGAGTATACTATCTACATGAGCATACTACCTACATGAGAATACTGACTACATGAGCATACTACCTACATTAGCATACTATCTACATGAGCATACAATCTAAATGAGCATACTATATACATGAGCATACTACCTACATGAGCATACTATATACTTGAGCATACTATCTACGTGAGTATACTATCTACATGAGCATACTACCTACATGAGCATACTACCTACATGAGCATACTACCAACATGAGAATACTATCTACATGAGCATACTATCTACATGAGAATACTCTCTATAAGAGCATAGTATCTATATGAGCATAGTATCTACATGAACATACTATCTACATGAGCATACTATGTACATGAGCATACTATGTACATGAGCATACTATCTATGTGAGTATACTATCTACATGACAATTCTATCTACAGGAGCATACTATCTACATGAGCATACTATCTACATGAGCATACTACCTACATGAGAATACTACCTACATAAGCATACTACCTACATGAGAATACTACCTACATGAGAATACTACCTACATGAGCATACTATCTACATGAGCATACTACCTACATGAGCATACTATCTACATGAGCATATTACCTACATGAGCATACTCTCTAAATGAGAATAGTATCTTCATGAACATACCATCTACGTGAGCATACCATCTACATGAGCATACTATCTACATGAACATACCATCTACATGAGCATACCATCTACATGAGCATACCATCTACATGAGCATACTATCTACGTGAGTATACTATCTACATGAGAATACTGACTACATGAGCATACTACCTACATGAGCATACTATCTACATAAGCATACTACCTATATGAGCATACTATCTACATGAGCATACTATTTACATGATCATTCTATATACATGAGCATACTATCTACATGAGCATACTATCTACATGAGCATACTATATACATGAACATACTATATATATGAGCATACTATATACATGTGCATACTATCTACATGAGCATACTATATACATGAACATACTATCTACATGAGCATACTATATACATGAACATCCTATATACATGAGCATACTATGTACATGAGCATATTATCTACATGATCATACTATATACATGAGCATACTATCAACATGAGCATACTAAATACATGTGCATACTATCTACATGAGCATACTATATACATGAGCATATTACCTACATGAGCATACTATATACATGAGCATACTATTGACATGAGCATATTATCTACTTGAGCATACTATCTACGTGAGTATACTATCTACATGAGCATACTACCTACTTGAGAATACTGACTACATGAGCATACTACCTACATTAGCATACTATCTACATGAGCATACAATCTAAATGAGCATACTATATACATGAGCATACTACCTACATGAGCATACTATATACTTGAGCATACTATCTACGTGAGTATACTATCTACATGAGCATACTACCTACATGAGCATACTACCTACATGAGAATACTACCTACATGAGCATACTGCCAACATGAGAATACTATCTACATGAGCATACTATCTACATGAGAATACTCTCTATAAGAGCATAGTATCTATATGAGCATAGTATCTACATGAGCATACTATCTACATGAGCATACTATGTACATGAGCATACTATCTACGTAAGTATACTATCTACATGACAATTCTATCTACATGAGCATACTATCTACATGAGCATACTATCTACATGAGCATACTACCTACATGAGAATACTACCTACATGAGCTTACTACCTACATGAGAATACTATCTACATGAGAATACTACCTACATGAGCATACTATTTACATGAGCATACTACCTACATGAGCATACTATCTACATGAGCATTCTACCTACATGAGCATACTCTCTAAATGAGAATAGTATCTTCATGAACATACCATCTACATGAGCACACCATCTACATGAGCATACTACCTACATGAACATACCATCTACATGAGCATACTATCTACATGAGCATACCATCTACATGAGCATACTATCTACGTGAGTATACTATCTACATGAGAATACTGACTACATGAGCATACTACCTACATGAGCATACTATCTACATAAGCATAGTACCTATATGAGCATACTATCTACATGAGCATACTATTTACATGATCATACTATATACATGAGCATACAATCTACATGAGCATACTATCTACATGAGCATACTATATACATGAACATACTATATACATGAGCATACTATATACATGAGCATACTATTTACATGAGCATACTATATACATGAACATACTATCTACATGAGCATACTATATACATGAACATACTATATACATGAGCATACTATGTACATGAGCATACTATCTACATGTTCATACTATGTACATGAGCATACTATCTACATGAGCATACTAAATACATGAGCATACTATCTACATGAGCATACTATATACTTGAGCATACTATCTACGTGAGCATACTATCTACATGAGAATACTGACTACATGAGTATACTACCTTCATGAGCATACTATCTACATGAGCATACTATCTACATGAGAATACTATATACATGAGCCTACTACCTACATGAGCATACTGTCTACTTGAGCATACTATCTATATGAGTATACTATCTACATGAGAATACTATCTACATGAGCATATTATCTACATGAGAATACTTACTACATGAGCATACTACCTACATGAGCATACTACCTACATGAGAATACTGACTACATGAGAATACTACCTACATGAGCATACTTTCTACATGAGCATACTATCTTCATGAACATACTACCTACATGAGCATACTATATACATAAGCATACTATTGACATGAGCATACTATCTACTTGAGCATTCTATCTACGTGAGTATACTATCTACATGAGCATACTACCTACATGAGAATGCTGACTACATGAGCATACTATATACATGAGCATACTATCTACATGAGCATACTATATACATGAGCATACTATTTACATGAGCATACTATCTACATGAGCATACTGTCTACATGAGCATACTATCTACATGAGCATACTGTCTACATGAGCATACTGTCTACATGAGCATACTACCTATATGAGCATACTATCTACATGAGCATACTATTTACATGATCATACTATATACATGAGCATACAATCTACATGAGCATACTATCTACATGAGCATACTATATACATGAACATACTATATACATGAGCATACTATATACATGAGCATACTATTTACATGAGCATACTATATACATGAACATACTATCTACATGAGCATACTATATACATGAACATACTATATACATGAGCATACTATGTACATGAGCATACTATCTACATGTTCATACTATGTACATGAGCATACTATCTACATGAGCATACTAAATACATGAGCATACTATCTACATGAGCATACTATATACTTGAGCATACTATCTACGTGAGCATACTATCTACATGAGAATACTGACTACATGAGTATACTACCTTCATGAGCATACTATCTACATGAGCATACTATCTACATGAGAATACTATATACATGAGCCTACTACCTACATGAGCATACTATCTACTTGAGCATACTATCTATATGAGTATACTATCTACATGAGAATACTATCTACATGAGCATATTATCTACATGAGAATACTTACTACATGAGCATACTACCTACATGAGCATACTACCTACATGAGAATACTGACTACATGAGAATACTACCTACATGAGCATACTTTCTACATGAGCATACTATCTTCATGAACATACTACCTACATGAGCATACTATATACATGAGCATACTATTGACATGAACATACTATCTACTTGAGCATTCTATCTACGTGAGTATACTATCTACATGAGCATACTACCTACATGAGAATGCTGACTGCATGAGCATACTATATACATGAGCATACTATCTACATGAGCATACTATATACATGAGCATACTATTTACATGAGCATACTATCTACATGAGCATACTGTCTACATGAGCATACTATCTACATGAGCATACTGTCTACATGAGCATACTGTCTACATGAGCATACAATCTACTTGAGAGTTCTATGTATATGAGCATACTACCATATGGCATCACAATTGAAGCGATTAAAGAGTTTTTTGAGATTTCAAGTTAAGATTTTGAAGAGATTAAATGGTGGAAAACACACACACACACATATTATATATATATATATATATATATATATATATATATATATATATGTATATATATATACATATATATATATATATATATATATATACATATATATATATATATATATATATATATATATATATATATTATAATTTTTTTTTTTTTTTTTTTTTTTTTTATGAACTGGTGCCAGAAAGTTAAACAGATTTGTAAATTACTTCCATTAAAAAATCTTAAAGGGCTACTCCACTGGAAAACATTTTCTTTAAAATCAACTGGTATCAGAAAGTTAAACATATTTGTAAAGTACTTCTATTAAAAAAAAAAATCCCAGTCCTTCCAGTAGTTATAATACACAGGAAATTATTTTCATTTTTGAATTTTCTTTCTGGCTGACCACAGTGCTCTCTGCTGACACCTCTGTCAATTTTAGGAACTGTCCAGAGTAGGAGCAAATCCCCATAGCAAACCTTTCTTGCTCTGCACCGTTCCTGACATAGACAGAGGTGTCAGCAGAGAGCACTTGTGGTCAGGCAGAAAGGAAATTCAAAAATAAAATAACTTCCTGTGGAGCATATAGCAGCTGATAAGTGCTGGAAGAATTGGGATTTTTTTTTTTATAGAGGTAATTTACAAATCTGTTTAACTTTCTGGCACCAGTTATTTAGAAGAAAATGTTTTCCAGTGGAGTACCGCTTTAATCCTTCCAGTACAAATTAGCAGCTGTATCCTACATAAGAAATTCTTTTCTTTGTTAATTTCTTTTTAGTCTGACCATAGTGCTCTCTGCTGACACCTCTGTCCGTATCAGGAACTGTCCAGAGCAACATGGGTTTGCTATGAGGATTTTCTCCTGCTCTGGACAGTTCCTGGAAAGAGGTGTCAGCAGAGAGCACTGTGAAAAAAAGAAAATTATTTCCTCTTTATAGTATACAGCAGCTGATAAGTACTGGAAGGATTAAGATTTTTTTAATAGAAGTAATTTACAAATCTGTTTAACTTTCCGGCACCAGTTGACTTAAAAAGTAAAAAATGTTTTCCATCAGAGTACCCCTTTAACACGTTTAATGTGCCAGCAGCATGAGGAGATGACATGGCGGCACAATGACACAGCCTGGAGGTGGTGGCAGCCTTTGTAGGCCACAGAGCGGCACAATGACAGAGCCTGGAGGTGGCATCAGCATGAGGAGACCATATGGCAGCACAATGAGAGACCCCATGTTGTAACTATTTGAACTCCATTTTCGGAGTCATTTTAACTAATTGGATGCTTCTGGAGCGCTACCTATTTCTTTGTGCTGGTTACCATAGAACGTATTTTTTGACAAAGAGTGCATGAGCTCGAAACGTGTCAGGATTGCTCAGACCATGTGAAGTGTATCTTGTCATACTGTTTTTAAAGATGATTTAACAAAGCTGGGAATTTCTTCAGTGCTGGATCATTTTGTTATTTTCTTCATTATTGAACACACAGAGCCTGGGTGAGGATCCGTGCACGAATTCAAGCAGGTGAGCTGGACTTTCCTTCATTTTCTTGCATGTTGAGCATGACATAGTCTCCACCGAGCTCCCTTCTAAAACAGCATTTCCTCTTACTTACCACAGTTCAGCTGGCAATTGCACTTTCCGGTCTGATCACATTCAAGCAATTGTATTTCCCTCCGACATGTCTCAAACTGGGCAGAATAGGTCTTATAAAACAGCACAATTATTTTCCAGTTCGGGACATGTAACAAACACATCAGTGGACTTTAAAGTACTGCTACATGACCTAGAGAAATTGTTAAACCAGGAGACACGGATTTGGTGGGATCAGGAAACAATCAAAAATTATCTCGAAAAACATGTGATTCCGTGGGTTAAGAATCAAAAAAATACCCACCACCATCTTTTGCCAAGAGATGATTGATGAATGTAATGAAGCTCTTACTACATGTTCTTTCAGACTGATGAATATCATACAAAAATATGAAATGAATAAACTACAAGAAATAGGAACAGCTATTGCTAAGTTACAAGAAGAAGCTTTACTGTTCAAAGATTTAACTGATTATGAAGAATTAATGCAAAAAACTAATGATAATATCGATAAGTTGGAAGAATATATTATGCAAACAAAGGAAATCAAATTCAAATGTGATTTAAATGACTATGCACTGAACCAGGTATATAAATGGGGACACTGGGAAAAACTTGATACAACCCCAAAATCTATCCTAAAAAGAAAAAAGAAAAACCAACAACCAAAAACACAATCTGTTGAAAAACCGTATGTGATATTCAGCTCATCTGAACATAAATCTGATGTGGGAGCAAGTTCGGAATCTGAAAACCCCTCTCCACACCAAGATAGTAGGATTTCTTTTTTTTCGGAAAGCCAAGAAACCCCATGTCAAACCAAAACCAAAAAGAAAATAAGAAGAGGTGGTCGTAAACATTCTAGATCCATCAGATCCATGGAACATCTTGGAACTGATTTGCTGGACAATTTTCCAGTTTTGAAATCTAGGGGTGTATTAAATTTGTCCTCAAAAAATCTTACTGAACACCAAATTTCTGTGTTAGAATGTGGCTTAAATTTTTCTCTCTCTAATACTCTTGATGTTTATTAAACTTTGTGTGATATAAATAGATTTGTGCGCATACTAACTGTCAAATTAATTTTTTTTTATTCGTAATCTGTTAATATGGAATCCCCTTTGGAGGAATCCAATGAGCATAAGGGTATGGATTTTCATGAGCAACAAGCTTTGGTGGCATTGTAGGATTTGGCGGAGGTGGGAGACACATCTCCGTTAGTATCCCGCAATAGCAATTACATTACAAAAAATCCATACTTCTATCCCATACAGTCTAGAACTGAGGGTATGGATGAATTCCAAAATCAAGTTGAGAAGGATTTAGTGGATTAGATTAGAGATTAGATTAGATTAGATTCACAACCCAAGTACAGACATCATTTAAATGTTCAGGAGTGTGCTTCTCTAAAGGAATTACAGTCCTTTAATGACATAACCATTATGATGTTTGACAAGGGGGGTCTGGTAACTGTTATGGACAAGAAGGAGTATATATCCTCCATACACAAATTATTATCAGATAACAATGTTTATCACAATCTGAAAAATTATCCCACCAAGTCCTTCCAACAGGAATTGAAAGGTTTACTCACAGAGGGAGTAGCATATGGAATTTTGAAGGACAAAGAGGCTGAATATTTGTTTGTTGAACATCCTAAAACTCCTATAATGCATGCATTACTAAAAACCCACAAGGGCCTGGAGACCCATAGTCTCTAGCATAGGATCCATGTCTGACCGATTGTCCTCATGGCTAGATCTATTGCTCCAACCTCTAGTCAAGAGAGTTCCTG
Source organism: Hyla sarda (assembly GCF_029499605.1). Taxonomy (NCBI): domain Eukaryota; kingdom Metazoa; phylum Chordata; class Amphibia; order Anura; family Hylidae; genus Hyla; species Hyla sarda. Next base: position 107,824,717 of record NC_079191.1, on the reverse strand, counting down.
GATATCTCCAGGACTCTAAGGACGTCCTTGGCAATCTCCATGAACTCGTTGTGCACGAGTATTCCATGGGAGATTGCAATGGGTGCCCTAAAATTTCATCTATGTAAATATAGTCATTATACCTCGGATTTGATTTGTTATATCCTGAAAGTAACCTGGTTTCTGATCACACACAATTTTTTTTACATTTGATTCCACATTTTTCTTACAATCCAGTGGAGTTTCGACATTCCCCTTTACTTGCAAATCTAACAATGTCGCACTGGGAGGAGTTGCACATCTATACGGTATCCAATCCGTTTTCTAGTCACATAAAGTGGTATGGGAGGTACATAGATGACCTCCTCCTGATTTGGAGGGGGGACTTCTCTCCCGTACCACCTTTTGTGGACTATCTAAACTCCAATTCATTCAATTTGAAATTCACCTTTGAGCTCCATTCTGACAGTGCAGCATTTATGGACTTGCAAGTAAGGGGCATTGTCGGTCACGTCATTGTTTCTTCCACTTATTGCAAACCTCTTTCAGGCAACACTATATTACGATTCCAATCATCCCCCACACACAGTGAAAGCCATCCCAACGGGAGAACTAACTAGACTCAGACACAATTGTTCTGACATCAATGAATTTAAACAGGAAGCCATGCAGCTGAATTCTAAACTACAGTTATGCGGTTATACAACCAAACATTTACATACTGCATATCAACGAAGGAATGATCTATTAAGTAGAAATTTATATTCAAATCTTCACCGCAACCAAAACTGCAAGCCTCGTTATATGCCCATCCCAGGTTTGAGTGTCACTTACATGCCTCCATTTAAAGAAGTCAAACAAATGATTTACCACAATTTACATCTTCTAAAGGATGATCATTACATGATGGAGATACTCAAAACGGGATGTCGTGTAGTCTTAAAAAGAGCCCCTACTTTGGGCGACTTACTTTCTCCCAGCATAGTTACATCCCAATCACAGGGAACTTCTAATTGGTTATGCATCACAGGCTTTTATCATTGCGGCTCTACTGCATGCCACACTTGTAAATTTGTCAAAGTGTACAAAAATGTTCACAATGCTGATGGGACAAAATTGTATGTAATCAAAAATCTTTTGAACTGCAATACCACCAACTGTATCTATGTTATTGAATGTCAAGCATGTTCCAAAAAATATGTTGGTTGTACTACACGCAAATTAAAAACCCGATTTTTGGAACTTGTAAATGACATTAATAACACAACCATAAGAAATCTTTCCAGCGCCTCATTACATTTTATACAAGAACATAACAGAAACATACACTTGATTCGAGTGTTTGCTATAGAAAAGGTATACATGAATGTTAGAAGCGGAAATATACAATGAAAACTCATGGACTGTGAGGCATTTTGGCAATTCACATTGAATTCCAGAATGCCTCACGGTCTCAATTTAAGGAGATAATTTCTTTCTCTATCGGCTCCATTGGGGGACACAGACCGTGGGTGTATGCTGCTGTCTCTAGGAGTATGACACTATGGCAACAAAGAAGTCGGCTCCTCCCAGCAGGATATACCCGCCTCCAGGGCCTGAGCTAATCAGTTTAAGCTTAGTGTCTGAAGGAAGTGGACATGGTCTGGATTTCTCCAGACCAGGTCTTATGTTTTATTATTTTCCTAGTTAGGGAATGTGTTAGTTTTTTATTCCATTTTCTTTCATGTTTTCAGGTGGGGACTCAGGAACTGCGGCTCACTGTTTCCCCATTGTGAGTAAGGGGGCACAGACATTGCGTATATGCGCTGTTCACCCCCTCTCACCAACGGTCAGCGCCTGGGGTTGTACCTCATGGGTCCGTGTCACCCTATCTCCTTGCTCGCCTCGCTCGCACATGGTAGCCCAGCATGATGCAGGTGATAAAAGCTTTCTGAAGACTTCATAGGAAGACTTCATGAGGTAAGTTCTTCTGACTGAGTTGAGTACATTTCCCTTTCTCCTTAGATGCAGATTTGCCACAGCTGGAGACCCTCAGTTTTTGGCCCACTTTTCTCATGGGTCCAATGAGGCTGGCCTGGACAGGGGGTCCTTTATTACTGTGGGGAGCAGTGGCAGTTTGGATGGGGCACAACTCTCTACACTTTATTCATATATATGTGTGTGTGTGTGTGTGTGTGTGGAATGTCTGTGTGTGTGTTTTTACATTGAAGCAGCTGACAGCCGCGGCATTCTCTATGCGGGCACTCTGAGCACTGGTTTACTTTCACTTTCGGCAGTGGCTGCTGCCGGTGGCATCTAGTCCGCTCAGTTCCCCGCGAGCGCACATGCATTCGCATGTGCACTCGGGGCAAGGAGCGGGCTCCATTACAGACTTCTTGTTAATGCTTTGGCGGCCCTGAGCGCTTTAGCTCCGCACACCCAGGGCTGCTGAAGCTTCTCTGGGCACGAACTGTACACCAATCAGCGCTGTGCGCGCGATTGGTGGCAGGGGCCAATCAGCGGTGCCCCCTGCTCCTAACACGCCCCTCACTTGCAGTTGGCCGGCATTTCTCCTCTTTGACAGCCTGAAGACCACCACGGGTTTGAGTCCCAGGTGGGACAGAGTGTTACAGTGTTGTAGTTTAATTTTTTTAAATAGGCCCATTGTGGTCTATGGGGATCTCAAGGCATGTGAAACAGTAAGATAAGCAGACTGTATCAGCAACACAGTGAAATGGAACACAGTCTTGGGTGAGAGAGGCCGAGAACGGCCTCCCTCTAAACAGTTAACTGAAGTGTTAGCCACTCCTTTACTTTGTTAATACTGTAACTCTAAACTGTCTGGTTCTGCTGAACCACTTGTTCTGCCTGCTCCCCTGCTCCCCCAGACCCCTCTGCTACTCTACCCCGGTTGTTCTTCCCGACCCGGTGGGTTCGGCAGCCCCTCCAGCCTTGGTTCCCTCCCTCTCCCAGTCTATATCCGACTTGGCTCAGGTCTCCCGTTATGTGGTGACTGCCTTGGAGAGGCCCTCCCTACACCGGCCCTCCGGAGGGTCCTGCTCCCCCTATTCTGACGCTCTTGCAGCGTCATAGGGGTGTGTCATCTGACTCATCCCCCGAGTCTTCTGGCAGGCATGCGGGCACCCCTCGCAGGCATCGCCCCGTTGTAGCAAGCGTCACTCCTTTAGAGAAGGCTCCCAGGGTCACCGCTCTGGCTCTCCAGACCCGCATACCAGGTCAGTCTCTCTCTCTCTTCCAGGGCTGCCTCACACGTTCTCATTCACCTGGAGAACTTGTGGAAGAAGTTTCTGATTCGGCCTCCGAGGACCGCACGGATGTGCCTAATGTGGTGTACTCATTGGTTGCGGCCATAATAGACACCTTCCAACTAAAGGACCCAGCAACTTCGGACATGGTCCAGAAGTTTCCTTTCATCGTGCCCAACCTCTTCCAGGGCTGCCTCACCTCGTTCCCATTCACCTGAAGAACTTGTGGATGAGGTTTCTGATTCGGCCTCCCACTCAGAGGACTGCACGGATGTGCCTGATGTGGTGTACTCAGTGGTGGCGGCCATAAGAGACGCCTTCCATCTAAAGGACCCAGGAACTTCGGACGTGGCTCCAGAAGTCTCCTTTCTTTGTGCCCGACCGGCACTCAAGACTTTCAGCTCTCATACTGAATTTTACGCCTTGCTGGTATCCGCCTGAAGTCATCCTGACAAGAAGTTTCAGGAAACGAAGAAGGTTCAAGTGCGGTATTCCTTCGCCAAGGACGTCATTGCTCTGTGGACCTCCTCTCCAACTGTGGATCCACCAGTCTCCTGCCACTCTAAGGCGCCTACCCGGCCATTGGCTGATGTGGCGCCCTTCAAGGATCCAGCGGACATGAAGGTGGATACTTTGGCAATCTCTGCCCTTGAGGCAGCAGGTTCTTCCTGCTTTTGCTTCTGCCTGGGTGTCAACGTCTCTTTTAGGATGGTCTTCCAACTCCGCCAGGGTAGTCTTCAAGATCCCTCCAGAGGATTTATTTAATCTAGCTCTCCGATGCTCCGCAGCTGGAGATTTTTTTCTGTGTTCTGCTTCCATGTGCAGCCACTGTGCTGCCTTTACCACAAGCTACCTAGTAGCCACCGTCCCTGCATGTGGCTTTAAGCCTGGAATGCGGATGCCACCTTCAAGAAGTGAGGCGACGGGTGGAAAAAGAGTTCTTTATTACCTCTGGTAAGACTCACAGAACCACTTCCGTCGTAAGTCCTCCTTCCGATTTTGCGGACCTTTGGTACCAACAAAGGGTACCAAGAAAGGGTCCAGCCAGGCGCCTTCATGGGAAAAGGGCTCCTCTTTCCGATCCCATTCCTCCCGGAGGTCGGCTGTCCATTCTGGCCGTTTGACAGCCCCATCAGGCACCCGTAGGTCTTCCTCGGCCTGAAGGGTCCCCCCCAACCGTCGACCTCTCTCGGGTGGTTGGTTGCCTATTACCCGCCGGGATGCCTGGACATGCAGCTTCAGGGGAATGTTTTCCAGGTTTATTCCAACCTCTCTGTGGTCTCCAAGAAAGGCGTTTCTGTCCGCCCAGTCTTGGTTCTCGAGTATCTCAGCCAGCATCTTGCGTTCCCATCCCGAATGGAGTCTCTCCATTCGGTGCTGGCGTCCATGGTTCAAGGGGAGTTTTTATTCCTCGGTGGACATCAGGATGCCTGCCTCCACATATCTTTGGTTCCCGGTCATCAGCGGTACCTCTGCTCTACAGTTCCGGACGGTCATTTTCTACTGTGGCTATCCATTTCGGTCTGGCCACTTCTCCGCGGACCTTTACCAAAGTCCTGGCGCCTGTGATAGCCTTTTTTATGGACAACAGTTGTTTCCGTGATTCCTTATTTGGACTACCTCCTGATCTGAGCTCCAGCAGGACCCAGATCCTGGAGAGTCTTAGTCTCAACCTCCAGACCTCTTCTCACTTCGGTTGGATGGTCATTTGGGACAAGCCCAACCGCTCTCCTGGGGCTCCAGTTCGATGCGGCCTCTGCCCGCTTTCGACTCCGCCGATTCTTTTCAAGAGTCTGATGCCTTCGGCTCCCTGCTCCAGTTTCCATTCGCTTTTGCAAGGATGTCCTGGGTCGATTGGCGGCGGCCGTGGAGGCCATGCCATTTGCCCTGTTTCATCACCAACCTCTTCAACTGGTGATTTTCTTCCAGTGTGACAGGTCTCCATTGTCTCTCGGCTGAAAGATTGTTCTCTCTCGTCAGTCTTGTTGGTCCCTTCTATGGTGGCTTCGTTTTCCCCCTCATTTTTTTCAGGGGTGTCCCTTCCTTTCCATCCCTGCCTGTCTGTCAGGCTGGGGAGGTGTTTTCAGGGACCACCCAGTCTGGGGTCTTGGCCCCCCTAGAAACTTTTTCCCCTTCAACATTTTGGGGCCTAGGGCAATTCTTTCTTTGCTTGCTTCTTTGGAATTTCCCTCCTGGGCGGAACTCAGGTTTCCGGCCATCTCAGTTATCTTCAGTCTGGCCGTCCCTGGGATGTGATCTTCTGGGCCGGTCCTCAGTCGTCCAAGGCCACTGGTCCCTACATCCAGGGGTGTTTGCTGTGATCTGCAACACCTGGGGCGCTCCAGGCGTGGATCTCTGCTTGTCCCGCCACAACCGAAGCATTCCTCTCTCTTGGTCAAACCTTGCCCTACCTTGTCTATTTGGTGGTCGGGCTTTGCCCTACCTTATCTGTTTCCTCCCTTTCTTTCCTTTCGGGGGCCTGAGGAAACTCTCAGTGGGACGTTTCAGCCATTCTAGTGACCCAGCCTGGGCCCGGCGGGCGTGGTAAGTCGTCATGGTCAAGCTCCTGAATGACTTAACATTGCGCCTTCCCTATCGTCCAGACCTCCTATCTCAGGTCTCCTGTGCCACCCCTATTACCGTCTCTGCTTTGACGGCGTGGCGGACGAGACCGCGGTTTTGAGAGCCGCTGTTTCTCTTCCCAAGTCATTCGCACCATGCTCAGGGCTCGTTAGTCCTCCTTCGGTTTCCCGACTTCTCTCTTTCTTGCAGTCGGGATTGGAACTGGGGTTGTCTCTCAGTTTCCTTAAGGGTCAGGTTTTGACCCTTTCTTTTCTTTTCCAACATCCTCTAGCTTCTAATTCTCATGTCTGGACCTTCCTTCAAGGAGTGGTGCATGCCTCCTTATCGGTCCCCTTCTCCCCCTTGGGACTTGAATCTGGTTATGGGGGTACTCCAAGGTGAACCTTTTGAACTCCTTGGGGAGGTGTCCCTGAGCCTCCTTTCTTGGAAAGTGGCGTTTTCTTGTTGTTATCACCTCCATTCGGAGAGTGTCTGAATTGGCAGCTCTCTCCTGCCTTTCTCCGTTTCTGGTGCTTCACCAGGACAAGGTTGTCTTCCGGCCAGATCCTTCCTTTTTGCCTAAGGTTGTTTCGGCCTTTCAGCTCAATGAGGACATTGTTCTTCCTTCCTTTTCTCCCGCTCCTTCTCATTAGGGAGCATTTACTCCACAAACTGGATGTGGTTTGGGCTGTTAGGTATTACCTCTCTACCTCTTCTTCGTCTTGTCAGTGCGATTCCTTTTTCGTCCTTACGGAGGGTCGTTGTAAGGGACAACCTGCTTCCAAAGCCACCACTTCTCTGTGGATCAGGTTTGCCATTTCGGAAACCTATCACTGTGGGGGGAAGACTCCTCCCTTCATGGTTGTGGCTCATTCTGCCTGTTTCTGTTGGGGTATCCTGGGCTCTCCAGAACAAGCCTCGGCCTCGCAGATTGCAAGGTGGCTACTTGGTCGTCTTTGCACACTTTCTGGGTTCATACCTTCGCATCGGCTGTGCTAGTCTGGGCCGTAAACTGCTGCAGGTGGCAGTGGAACAGCCGTCTGCCTGACTTATTATCTGCCCACCCAAGGCACGGCCATTTCTTCTTGTTGTCCATCTCTTTATGGTCATTTATTGTTCACAAGGTCTCTACAAGATGTGTTTATATTTGCTCAACGAAACCAGGTTGCTTGAATAGAATTGGAAGTTCTATATTTTGTTTTTAACCCCATGTTGTAACTATTTGAACTCCGTTTTCTGAGTCATTTTAACTAATTGGATGCATCTGGAGCACTGCCTATTTCTTTATGTTGGTTACCATACAACGTATCTTTTGACAAAGAGCGTATGCGCTCGAAACGCGTCAAGATTGCTCAGACCATGTGAAGTGTATCTTGCCAAGCTGTTTTTAAAGAGGATTTAAAAAAGCTGGGAATTTCTTCAGTGCTGGATCATTTTGTTATTTTCTTCAGCACAATGAGAGAGTCTGGAGGTGGCAGCATCAGCATGAGGAGACCAATGGTGGCACAATGAGAGAGCCTGAAGGTTGCAGAATCTGCATGAAGAGACCATATGGCAGCACATTGAGAGAGTCAGAAGGTGGCATCATCAGCATGAGGAGACCATATGGCGGCACAATGAGAGAGCCTGGAGGTGGCAGCATCAGCATGAGGAGACCATATTTTGGCACAATGACAGAACCTGGAGGTGGCAGCAGCAGCATGAGGACCATGCCAATTCAGGGTTGAGTCTGAGGAACCTACTGACTGTTGACTGGGGTGTCGGATGTCACTTGGGATGAAGTGGATGACCAAATGAACCAATCAATCACGGCTGCTGGGTTGCCGGTAGAGACATGACTGCTAGCTGACACTGGGAGCTCAGACCTCTCACTGCGACTCTTGCTGCCACTTGCCCCTACTCTGCTGCAGCCTCTGCCTGCGCCTGTTGAATTTAGGTCTCTGCCACTCGATGTGCACAGCCTGAAGCCACAAAAAAAAAATAAAAAAAAAGGCTCAGTACATTACCCACCCCAAAATGTGTATGAAGCTGCATTACTATGGATGTTTTTTGTTTTTTTAAGGAAAAATTTTAGTGCCACATATGGGTTATTTACATAGTCTGTAAAAATTCTTACACAATTATTTTGTGCCTTATTCTATTATAATACAACAATAATTTTAAAATGTTGTGGGTATACCAGCATGTACATGTCCTAAAATTGGCTCCAACAGCAAAGTGTGGACGAGACACACAGCAAGAGGTTGCAAACGCTGTGTGTGAACAGTTAGTAGAAGTGTAACAATCTAGTGAGTTAGTCTTTTAGGACTTTTACACTAAATGCTCCCTAGTAGCTTCAACCCCTTAAGGACTCAGCCCATTTGGGCTATTATTTTTATGTTTTTGTTTTTTCCCCCTCGCCTTCAAAAAATCAGATCTCTTTTATATTTTCATCCACAGACTAGTATGAGGGCTTGTTTGTATGGTGCAACCAAAAAATACTATTTGTGTGGGGAAATTATAAAGAAAACCTCAATTTTGCAAATTTTTTAAGGTTTCGTTTTCACACCGTACAATTTACGGTAAAAATGATGTGTTCTTTATTCTTTGGGTCAATACGATTAAAATGATACCCATGATACTATACTTTTCTATTACTGTTGCGCAAAAAAAAAAAACGCAAACTTTTTAACCAAATTAGTATGTTTAAAATCCATCTGTTTTGAAGACCTATAACTTTTTCATTTTTCAGTATAAGTGGCGGTATGAGGGCTAATTTTTTGTGCCGTGATCTGTGCTTTTTATTTATATCATATTTGCTTATATAAAACTTTTAATACATTTTTAATAATTTTTTTGGGAATAAAATGTTATAAAAAAGCAACTATTTTGGACTTTTTTTTATGTTCACGCCGTTCACTGTACGGTATCATTAACATTATATTTTAATAATTCGGATATTTACGCATGCGGGGATACCTAATATGTATATAAAATAATTTTTTTTACTACGTTTTTATTGGGGGAGGGGTTTTTTCACATTTAGTTTACTTTTATTTTTACACTTTAATAGTCACCATAGGGGACTATTTATAGCAATCATTTGATTGCTAATACTGTTCAGTGCTATGCATAGGACATAGCACTGATCGGTTTTAACGGTCATCTTCTGCTCTGGTCTGCTCGATCGCAGACCAGAACAAAAGACCCGTGGAAGGCAGCAGAGGCAGGTGAGGGACCTCCATCTGCCATTCTGGATGATCGAATCACCACGGCAGCTGCGGGCGATCCGATCATCCATTTTTGTGACCGCAATGCTGCAGATGCCGTGATCTGTATTGATCACGGCATCTGAGGGCTTAATGGCGGACATCCGCACGATCGTGGATGTCCGCCATTACCTGTGGGTCCCTGGCTGCTATCACCAGCTGGGACCTGCCACGCATGACCCGAGCATCGCTCCGATGCTCGCGGTTATGTATAGGATGTAATGTACGTCCTGGTGTATTAAGTACCAACTCATCAGGACGCACATTTACATCCAGTGTTGTTAAGGGGTTAACCAGAAAAAATGTAGAACTGCTGAGTGCATATATATTTCACTTATTTTAGGATAATACGCCCCAGTACAGTTGCACCAGAAATAAGTGTACTCTCTCTTTCTGCGAACTGTCCCTGCCTGTCTGCCTACCTGCAGTGATTCAGGCTTGAGGTGAATGGAGTCACCACTGTAAATATCTGATTCTGTATTGTCAGTAACATACAGTGTCTGCTCTCTCTGCAAAAAGTCCCAGAAATGCCTGTCTTCAGCAATGGCTGCCGAATATATAGGGCTGTGACATCACAGGGATGTCTGGCTGCTGATAGGCTGCATGTCACCATGTGATTCAGAGTGATCCCTCCTACCCATCTTCCCAGAATTCCTTGCTCCATGTCCTCCCTCATGTAGCCACCATTTTAGCTCCCCGGCCTGCACAAAATGGATTGAATGAAGCGATTTGTTATAATTTGGAACAAATTAGAATTAATTCGATTCGCCCATCTCTAGTTTTAAACTGTGTTCTCAATGCTGCTAAGCAATAGTTTTAATGGCACCAAAACACCCCTATGATAAATATGAAAGAATTAAGCATACACATTTTAACTACAGTGAGCACTCATGTTACAATGGCCTCAGGTTCCAAAATGTTTAACATACAATGGTCTTTCTTCGACTCATTATACATCATATGTCAGAAATAGTCAGAATCCACATCTCCTATGAATGCCTGGGGATCCAACAATAATAATGGGCATTTCACAGGTAAAACCCCTGTATTATTTAAGTACATACATTGATTGTCTGTCTAGTAGTGCCTCCCTACAGTATAGTTCAGTACTGCACAACTCTTTACCTGTGCTGACACTAGCTGCTCCATTGGACCCTAGGTGAGGGTATTTCTTTTTCCTTGTATCTCCGGTACACTGTGTACTGTACAGGACCCTGACTAAGCACCTGCTCTCTATATAGTGATTTAACCTCTTAAGGACGGTGGGCATATCCATATGCCCCCATTTTAAAGTCCTTAAGGACTAAGGGCGTATGGATACAGACTGGCTGGCGGCGGGGACCGGACTGGGATGCCAGCTGATTCAGCAGGCATCCCGGTACATCGCCCAGGGGCGTCCAGAGACCCCCCCATTTGGCGATCGTAGGAAATCGCATGTCAATTTAGACATGCGATTTTCTGCTATTCCGGGCTGATCGGGTCTCTGGTGACCCGATCGCCCGGAAAACCGAGATGATCGGAGCTGTCAGTGACAGCCCCGATCATCCTAAGGGATAGGAGCGAGGTTGCCGCGATGCCACCTCCTCCTATCCCCTGCCATTAGTCAGCAATGAGTACTGACCAATGGCAGTTGAAGACGGGGGTTACCATGGAAACCCCCCGCTCTGCCCACCCCTGGATGTCGGGCAGAACGGGGGGGAGAAGATGGCGGCCAGTACCTGTGAAGAAGATGCGGTGGGGACCGGCGATCATCAGTGGCATCAGCGGAGATCAGTGCCGCAGGTAGGGAGGCGACGGCGCAGAGCATCAAGGAAGGTGGCAGTAAAGTGATCTTTACTGCTGCCTTCCTAGTGGTTGCCAAACTGCAACTCCCAGCCAAAGGCTGTCTGGGTATGCTGGGAGTTGTAGTTTTGCAACATCTGGAGGGTCACAGTTTGGAGACCACTATTACAGTGGTGCCCAAATGGTAGCCCTCCAGATATTGCAACTCTCAGCATGCCTAGACTGCCCAGGCATACTGGGAGTTGTAGTTCTGTAACATCTGTCCCTTTTGAAAATTGCTGCTATACTTTGAAGCTCTCTAATGTTTTCAAAAAGTAAAAATATGTCCATTTTATGATTCCAACATAAAGTAGACATATTGCATTTGTGAATCAATATAAAATGTATTTGAAATATCCATTTTCCTTACAAGCAGAGAGTTTCAAAGTTAGAAAAATGCAAAATTTTCTACATTTTCATGAAATTTGGGGATTTTTCACCAAGAAAGGATGCAAGTAAAGACGAAAATTTACCTCTAAAATAAAGTAGAATGTGTCCCGAAAAAACTATCTCAGAATCAGAATAATCGGTAAAAACATCTTAGAGTTATTAATGCACTAGCTGAGTACCCGGCGTTGCCCGGTTTTTCCTTCCTAATCCTTGTTGAGGAGGAAAATAAACAAAGGAGGAAGCTTTTGACTTCATATCCCGTCCTCATATATTGTTGTCATATCCCAACCCCATATCCAGTCCTCATATCCAGACCTCCTATCCCGTCATCATATCCCAACCTCATATCCCATCCTCACATCTCGTCCTCATATCCCGACCTCCTATCCCGAACTCTTATTCCAACCTCCTCTCTCATCCTCCTATCCCGACCTCCTATCCCATTCTCCTATCCCGACCTTCTATCCCGTCCTCCTATCCTGTCTTCATATCCCGTCCTCATATCCCGACCTCCTATCCCGTCCTCCTATCCCATCCTCCTATCTCGACCTCCTATCCCGACCTCCTATCCCAACCTCTTATCCTGTCCTCCTATCCCGTCCTCCTATCCCGACCTCCTATCTCGGCCTCCTATCCCGTCCTCCTATCCCGACCTCCTATCTCGACCTCCTATCCTGACCTCCTATCCCGACCTCCGATCCCGTCCTCCTATCCCGACCTCCTATCTCAACCTCCTATCCCGACCTCCTATCTCAACCCCTTATCCCGTCCTCCTATCTCCACCTCTTATCCCGACCTCCTATCTCGACCTCTTATCCCGTCCTCCACTCCCGTCCTCCTATGTTGACCTCTTATTTTGACCTCCTATCTCGATCTCCTATCCCATCCTTCTATCTCAACCTCCTATCCCGACCTCCTATCCCGTCCTCCTTTCTCAACCCCCTATACCGTCCTCCTATCTTCACCTCTTATCCCGACCTCCTATCTCGACCTCTTATCCCGTCCTCCTATCCTGTCCTCCTATGTTGACCTCCTATTTCGACCTCCTATCTAGACCTCCTATCCCGACCTCCTATCCCGTCCTCCTATCTCAACCCCCTATCCCGTCCTCCTATCTCCACCTCTTATCCCGACCTCCTATCCCGACCTCCTATCTCAACCTCCTATCCCGTCCTCCTATCTTGTCCTCCTATCTCGACCTCCTATCCCAACCTCCTATCTCAACCTCTTATCCCGTCCTCCTATCTCCACCTCATATCCCGACCTCCTATCCCGACCATCCCGTCCTCCTATCTTGACCTCCTATCCTGACCTCCTATCTTGACCTCCCATCCCGTCCTCATATCCCGACCTGTAATATGTGTACCAGTTATTGAAATATCTCCAGCCGTACGGAAGTTATGTGAGAACTAGAGATGAGCGAACTTAGAGTAAATTCGATTTGTCACAAACTTCTCGGCTCGGCAGTTGATGACTTATCCTGCGTAAATTAGTTCAGCCTTCAGGTGCTCCGGTGGGCTGGAAAAGGTGGATACATTCCTAGGAAAGAGTCTCCTAAGACTGTATCCCCCTTTTCCAGCCCATCGGAGCACCTGAAAGCTGAACTAATTTATGCAGGAAAAGTCATCAACTGCCGAGCCGAGAAGTTTGTGACAAATCGAATTTACTGTAAGTTCGCTCATCTCTAGTGAGAACAAACATTTCCCATTGATTTGCAATGGACTTTGAACAAAACCCCCGACCTTCACAAATGGGGGGGGGGGTAGTTAAGGGTTAAATTAACTATCCTATATTTTAAGTGGGCATATAAGTAACATGTGACCAAGTATTATCGAAATATCTCCAGCCGTTTGGAAGTTATGCAGTAACATATATTTCCCATAGACTTGTATAGGACTTTAAACATAAACCCCGCCCCTGGCAAATGGGGGGGAGTAAGGGTTAATACATACACACACACGTTGAGATTTATAAGTATAAAGCCTGATGGGCTGTATTTGTGTGAGGGGCAGAAGTAATTATCGCTCCCTGCACTTCCAGGTGGGGCTTATTGGGAACAGGTGGGGGCGTGTGTATATAACTTCCCCGTCTCCTACAGGGGCGGAGCATGTGTCGTTTGTGGAATCTCTGCTTCCTGTGGCAGGCTGGTGTTTGAATCTCCCACAAAAATCTTCAGAGCTGCTGCTCATGGTGCGGAGGCCTCGCTGATCATGAGTCTGGGGGGTGCAGGCGCGGCATTCTGGCAGCTCCGCTGGCTGTCTTATCTGGGGATGCTGTGTCTCACTCTGATTATAAGGTAATATTGGGCAGGTATGGTTCTGTCTGGCTCTGTCTGCAGAGGTAGTGGGGGCCAGGAGCGGCAAGCAGGTGAGTTAAATCGGTGCTGGGGGTGGTGCGGCCTCAGCATTTCTCGCAGCCCGCTAGCTGCCTCATGGCGACATGTGGACTGCCTGCCACCAGCACAGCTACAATTGTCTATGCCCTTGGGACAGGTTGCGGCAGCTGCCCAGTCCTCGTTAAGCAGTCCTGTCAGCTGGTCTGCAATCGTTAATCTAAAGTTTAGTGCAATGCTCTGCGGAGGGTTGTTTCAATATAATGTTTGCTGTATACAGTGTGGTGCAATACTCTGCAAAGAGTCGCTTCAATATAACTTTTGTTGTGTGCTGCGGTGCTTTGCGGGGTACACGGTGCCCTTGCAGTATACGGTACAGTGTAATGCTCTGCAAAGGGTCTCGTTACAATATAACATGTACTGTATAACGGTATAGTGCAGGGCTCTGCAGATGGTTTTGTTACAATATAGTATACATGATATACAGTTATGGTGCAATAATCTGCAGATGGTCTCGTTACAATATAGTATACATGATATACAGCTATGGTGATATGCTCTGCAGATGGTCTCGTTACAATATAGTATACATGATATACAGCTTTGGTGCTATGCTCTGCAGATGGTCTTGTTACAATATAATATGTACTATATACAGTATAGTGCTATACTCTGCAGATGGTCTCATTATAAACAATCTTTATACAGTTAGTGCAATGCTCTGCAGATGGGATGGTTTAAATATAACATAATAATATATAGGGCATAGTGCAATGCTCTGCAGAGGGTCATTACAGTTAGCATGTGAAGTGTGGTGCAATGCTCTGCGAAGGGTCTCGTTGCAAGACAGGGTGGCATTTACTGTTTGGTGTGGTGCAATACTCTGCAGAGATATCGTTGCAGGGTAGCATATGCTGTGTGGGGTGATGCAGTGTTCTGCAGAGTGTCTTGTTTCAATATAGTATACAGTAGGGTGCAATGCTCTGTAGAGATATAACATAGGCTACATCTAATTAAATCATAGTATACACAGTGTAATACTCGTTATTTGCGCGATCATGGTATCCATACGGTTCATACGCTTGGGTTATAATGGGCATACACGTATTACTGGTACAAGGTGCACACAAGTAGAGCATCTTCACGGTTTGATAACTCTAAGTTTCTTATCGTCCGTACTCTCATGGTTAATTCATACGCTTATGGCACACCACTCGTACGCGCATAGTATGTATACATTTTCATGTGCTAATATCATTATATACGGTACATATACTCACTGACGATACATTCACAGCATTTATACTGTGCAAACTCGTTTATGCTGTTCACCTCATGGTTATTCTCTCACTTGCTGGTGTTTAACACGGTCCACAAACTTGGCTTTTATGCTGTTCACATATTCTTGGCATGTTCATGGTCTTGTGTTCTTTCTACCATGTTACGTTCATGGCAATCAAACACCTCGTAATTATCAGTGGTTCATACGCAGGGGCGGACACAGACAGCAGAGGGCCCCTGTGCAAAGAATGTGCCTGGGCCCCCCCCCCCAGCACTGTGCCCCCTCATGTACCTAGACCCCACCGGAGGGCCTCCACTTACCCCGCGCGTGTAGTGTCGCCACTTGCCTTGTCCACCACAGGTGGATGGAACGACTCCTGAGGTGGGCTCCGGGTGGCCCCTGTCCCTCTCAGTGTGCGGCCCAGTGAGTACTCCCCCAGGTCAGCCTGACCCGTATCTAGCTGGGAGGCAGAGGGCAGTGCTCCCCTTTACATTCGCACCCCTGGACTTAGCACGACACCCCTTGGCACCCCCTGGTTCCTTGGCTTCTTATCCTTAGGGATAGAAGTGACTTACAGGCAGGGCCAGACTGGGACCAAAAATAGGCCCAGGCATTTTTAAATAAACAGCCCATTTTTATGGTGGGGGTCTGACTCATGGGACCCCCACCAATCACCTTGGTTCAAGTGGCTCCCGAGATGTTGGAAAGCTGCAACTCCCATCATGTCTTAAGTGACTACAGCTGATGGGACAGTCAGGAGACTACACAATGATATCAGTGACTACAGCTCTGATGGGACAGTTAGGAAAATACACAATGATATCACTGACCTGAGTGACGTCTTCTCTGTTGTCTTTACTTTTCTTCTTCCTCTGGTCCAGACACCAGGATTTCTTCCATCTTCTCTGCAGAGTCTGACACCTGGACATCATTGGTTCCTTAATTTGTCAGTAGATCCTTATCCTCTGTATGATGACAATAATCATTATAACCTTGCCAAATACTGTACCCCCTGAATATAATACTGCCAACCACTGTACCCCCTGAATATAATACTGCCAACCACTGTACCCCTGAATATAATACTGCCAACCACTGTACCCCTGAATATAATACTGCCAACCACTGTACCCCCTGAATATAATACTGCCAACCACTGTACCCCTGAATATAATACTGCCAACCACTGCACCCCTGAATATAATACTGCCAACCACTGTACCCCCTGAATACTGCCAACCACTGTACCCCTGAATATAATACTGCCAACCACTGTACTCCCTAAATACTGCCAACCACTGTACCCCTGAATATAATACTGCCAAATACTGTACCCCTGAATATAATACTGCCAACCACTGTACCCCTGAATATAATACTGCCAACCACTGTACTCTATCAATATAATACTGCCAACCTCCGATACACCACTGAATCACCCCATACACTCCATCCTCAGTCTCCTCATCACCCCATACACCCCACGCACCCCATCCTCAGTCTCATCCCCCCATACAACCCATTCTCAGTCTAATCATCACCCCACGCACCCCATCCTCAGTCTCATCACCCCATACCCCCACACAACTCATCCTCGGTCTCCTCATCACCCCATACACCCCATCCTCAGTCTCCTCATCACCCCATACACCCCACACACCCCATCTTCAGTCTCCTCATCACCCCATACACCCCACGCACTCCATCCTCAGTCTCCTCATCACCCCATCCTCAGTCTCCTCATCACCCCATTCACCCCACGCACCCCATCCTCAGTCTCCTCATCACCCCATGCACTCCATCCTCAGTCTCCTCATCACCCCATGCACTCCATCCTCAGTCTCCTCATCACCCCATACACCCCATGCACTCCATCCTCAGTCTCCTCATCACCCCATGCACTCCATCCTCAGTCTCCTCATCACCCCATAAAGCCCATACACTCCATCCTCAGTCTCCTCATCACCCCATGCACTCCATCCTCAGTCTCCTCATCACCCCATACACCCCATGCACTCCATCCTCAGTCTCCTCATCACCCCATGCACTCCATCCTCAGTCTCCTCATCACCCCATGCACTCCATCCTCAGTCTCCTCATCACCCCATACACCCCATGCACTCCATCCTCAGTCTCCTCATCACCCCATACACCCCATGCACTCCATCCTCAGTCTCCTCATCACCCCATACACCCCATGCACTCCATCCTCAGTCTCCTCATCATCCCATACACCCCATGCACTCCATCCTCAGTCTCCTCATCACCCCATACACCCCATGCACTCCATCCTCAGTCTCCTCATCACCCCATGCACTCCATCCTCAGTCTCCTCATCACCCCATGCACTCCATCCTCAGTCTCCTCATCACCCCATGCACTCCATCTTCAGTCTCCTCATCACCCCATGCACTCCATCCTCAGTCTCCTCATCACCCCATGCACTCCATCCTCAGTCTCCTCATCACCCCATGCACTCCATCTTCAGTCTCCTCATCACCCTATGCACTCCATCCTCAGTCTCCTCATCACCCCATGCACTCCATCTTCAGTCTCCTCATCCCCCCATGCACTCCATCCTCAGTCTCCTCATCATCCCATATACCTTAAGCACCTCATCAGTATTACACAGCTGACACCCCCCCCCCCGATCCTTCTCTTCAACATTAAACCCCCTAATCATTACCCCCCTGACCCCCCCTCTGGTCCTCCTTATCAACACTACGCTCTCCCAGACCCCCAATCTTTCTTATCATTACACCACCAATCTCTTCAACACCCCTCCTGTCCTCTTCTTCATCATTACAATCCCCTCCCCACCCCTCCCCGCCCTGCACCCGACCGTCGCTCTCCTCACCTTATCTGCTCAGCGATGCGGCCGTGTGAGGCGGGAGGGTTTGCTGCTCCTGTCGCTTCTGCCGGGGTCAGAGGCCATGACATGTGACGTCAGGGGCTTGGAACAGACGTGCGTGCCTGCGCGGGGCACGTCTGTTCCCATCAGCCCCTGGCCTGTCCTCTCGCCCGGCCGAGGTAAATTACTGCTGTCAGCGGCAGGTCCGGGACCTGTTGCTGCAGCATTTAGTATGAAGTACTGGCAGGGGGCCCTGCAGGGGCCCAGACTGTGAGGCCCAGGCTGTGACCTGGGCTACTAGGTGGGCCCCCTGACACGCTGGGCCCCTGTGCAGCCGAACCGGCTGAACAAGTGATATGTCCGCCCCTGTTCATACGCTCAAAGTATCATTCGGTTCATATGTTAATGGTATTTCATACTGGTTACGGCAGTATACTGCCTATAGCAATTATACGGTTCATACACTCATGGCAGTTATAGTGGTCACACTCTCACGGTTCTTAAGTTGTTCACATGTTCACCGCATTCATACACGCAGGTTTCATACACTCATGGCAGTTATAGTGGTCACACGCTCACGGTTCTTAAGTTGTTCACATGTTCACCGCATTCATACATGCAGGTTTCATATGCTCATGGAAGTTATATTGGTCACACGGTCATGGTTTTTGTTGTTCATCGCATTCATACACGCAGGGTTCATACGCTCCTGGCAGTTATATTGGTTACACGGTCATGGTTTTGTTGTTCACACGTTCCCCGCATTCATACACGCAGGTTTCATAGGCTCATGGCAGTTATATTGGTCACACGGTCATGGTTTTTGTTGTTCACACGTTCATCGCATTCATACACGCAGGGTTCATATGCTCATGGCAGTTATATTGGTTACATGGTCATGGTTTTGTTGTTCACACGTTCACCGCATTCATACACGCAGGGTTCATACGCTCATGGCAGTTATATTGGTTACACGGTCATGGTTTTGTTGTTCACACGTTCATCGCATTCATACACGCAGGGTTTCATACGCTCATGGCAGTTATATTGGTTACTGTTATGGTTTTGTTGTTCACACGTTCACCGCATTCATACACGCAGGTTCATACGGTTCTCACACATAGTGTCATGCTGTTTCGTGCGGTTGTGGCCACACGCTCATAGCATGTTCACAGCATTATTCTGCTCATAGTACTCATACCTCATAGCATCATACCACATATTAATTCGTAGCACATATGCTCGACACTTATACTGCACAAGTACTTGTAGCATTTATACTGCACATACTCATGGCCTACATCAGGCACATACGCTCTTAGCATTGATACCACAAGTATACTCAAAGCATTATACTGCTGATAGTATCATACCACTATACACTCATAGCATTTATACCACATATACACTCGTTGTCTTTATACCACAGACATGTTCACATCATGTATATTTCACATATAATTGTAGCAATACACTACACGGATATTCGTAGCTTTCATTCTGTACATACGATGGTAGTAATTATTATGCTGACATGTCGTAGTACTTATTCTGCGTACATGTAGCATTCATTCTGTTATGTTCTCTGCATTAACATCCATAGCGTTTACTGTACATGGGTAATGGTATGTATTCTGCATGTTCATCCATAGCGTCTACACTACACACATGCTCCGGTAGCTTTTACTGTACGTATGTTCATAGCATTCATTCTGTGTATTCGTTCATAGTCTTTTATACGGAAAGTTCACTCAGGTTTGTCAGGATGTTGCCCTATTGCCTGACGCCTCTTCAGGTTAAGGGGTAAATGTTGGTTGCTACTGACTCGTTCAGAGCAATGGCATTGTTTATTGTCATGACCTGACACGTTCTCAGGTCCGATACAACCGCCTCTGTTGTATTTCACAACTACGTTATCAGTTAGTTATAGTACACATATTCAACTATCCGGCACAGGTACTCGTTCAAAGGGTGGTCATCATTTTAGTGGCACTAATCGGCTGTTCAATACCCGGTCACCTGACTCGTTCCATCAGGATTAGGGGTTGAATCGAATTGAATTTCAGGAATAGTCACAATGTTAACCTGTTGCCTGACTCCTCTTCAGGTTAAGGGGTAATGTCGGTTGCTACTGATTCGTATTCAGAGCAATTTTGTCGTTTGTGTATTTGTTATGACCTGACACGTTTTCAGGTCCGATACAACCTCGTCTGTTGTATTTCTCGATTACGTTATCATTTCGTTATAGTGCACAGATTCAACTATCTGGCATAGTTTCACGTTACGCTCATAGTCTGGTTACGTTCATAGCTTTATTTTGTTGTACTGCACATGGGTAATAGTTTTTCTGCATTTCCATCCTTAGAGTCCACACTACACATGCTCCCGTAGCTTTACTGTACTCATGCTCATAGCTTCCATACTGCATATTCGTGCATAGTGTTTATACGGAAAGCTTATACAGCTTTGTTAGACGTTGCCCTATTTGCCTGACTCCTTCAGCTTAAGGGGTTAATGTCGGTTGCTACCGACAAATTTTCAGAGCAATTACATTGTGGTTTGTTGTCATGACCTGAGACGTTCTCTGGACAGATACAGCCTCCTCCGTGGTATTTCATGACCACGTTATCAGTTACTTATAGTAGACATATTTAACTATCCGGTATAGTTGCACGTTGTCTTATCTTTTTAGAGATATGTTGTTTACACTTTATTTCTAGGCATGTATGCTGTACTCATAATGGTGTTAGAGCATAAATTCATAACATTCCTTACATTTTCACGGTACTTACGCTCCCAGCTGGTGTATGATACATGCACCAGTACACAGCATTTGTTGCATACTACCATAGTTGTATGCGGGTAGGTTATTTTGTGCATTCATTCCTAGTGTTGAATAGCAGTTGCACTCCTGGCTGTACATATATTTACAATACACGATTACAGTATTCATATTGTGCTTGCATTCATTGCAGATATATCGAGCACATATTCTTAAACATCCAACGTTTGCAGGGGGGGATGCAACATATAGGTTATTGTTACAGACATGTCTCAGAGCAATAACATATTGAGTAGCGACTTGTAGTTGGGTATACTGTTAGCAGGTTATGCTGCACATACGGTTAACATGTTTCATGCGGTGCACACAGTGGGTGTAGATCATTTGGTTAGGGTATTGGACAAAATTGGTCATTTTTGTTACTGCCTTCAGAACACGCCAGCTTCATACAGGTTTTTGTCAGGAATACTCAAGATGTTAACCTGTTGCCTGACTCCTCTTCAGGTTAAAGGGGTTATGCCAGTTGCTACTGACTCGTTTTCAGAGCAATTTTGTCTGTTATATTTGTTATGACCTGACACGTTTTCAGGTCAGATACAACCTCGTCTGTTGTATTTCTCGATTACGTTATCATTTCGTTATAGTACACAGATTCAACTATCCGACATAGTTGCATGTTCTCTTTTAAGGAGGGCTGGCATTTAGTTGCAGATATATTGTGCATTTAATACACAGTTACATGACTCATTTCTTTAGGATCGGGGATTGAATCGTGGTTGCTGCTGTCTCATTTCAGAGCAATTGATTTGACATGGTTATGTAGGTAATCTGACACGTTTCAGATAGCATACAATCTCAATATGGCATTACACACTTACGTATTTGAAAAAAAAAAAAAAAAAAGTGGTTTACAAAGACCTGTGATGTTTACAGGCTTGATGGTTTCGCGGGGACCTGTGACTGGTTCAGGCACGACTGTGTCACAAAGACCTGTCAGGTCTACAGGCATGATGGTTCACCTAAACACTGGTCACGTCTACAGGCACGTTGCTCACGCAGGGAGCTGGCATCTGCAACGGGTCATCACTTCCAAGTCCAGTTGGGTCAGTACAGTGGCTAGTTAGGTTTGTCTGTTGTTACTGTCTCAATCAGGTAAGGTGCCTTTGTGAACCTTGTCAGGCGACATGACCGACACGGTCTATCAGGTAGATAGGTATTTCTTGTCATTTACCTGTCAGTTTAGTTTTTGCCTCTTAAATAGCAAGGGATTGGTGCTTTTCAAACCTGCCATGAAGTTAGCCTTTCCGTGTCCATTTGAAGTAATGTCACAAGTAGGGATGGTAATAGGTATAGTTCAGTTAGTATATTTGGCAGGGAATGTTATTCTCAGGTTGATTCTTTACAGATGGACATTACTACCACGGTTTCAAAGGTATGGTTACCACCTCTAGTAGTCACTAGTTGGTCAGGGCTACTCTTTCAGCACATTAGGTATAGTCTACTTCGGGTAGGTGAAGACTGATGTTGGGTGTAGGATGTGTTATTTCAGGAATTGTATTCATCCTAGCATGGTTGCTTTTTGCCCTCTATAGGCGTGCCCTCATTACGCGGTTATGGCACAACTCAGACCGCTATGCTAGGGTAAGATCTTGTATAGGTATGTAGGCAATCTTTCCTGTCACTAGTACACGTATGGAGCCCCGAACACAAATATAGATAAAGTGACAGTGGTCAGAATTGAAAAAAAGGGCTCAGTCCTTAAAGGGGTACTCCATTGCTTAGACATCTTATTCCCTATCAAAAGGATAGGGGATAAGATGCCTGATTACGGGGGTCCCTCCCATAGGCTTGCATTGAGGGGGGCGGGGCGTGACATCACACAGGGCAGAGCCTTGACGTCACAACGCTCCGGCTTCGTGATCGACAGTAATCAGACCCGGATTGAACATGTCTCGGGGACTGATTTTAAACGGGGTGCGGCGTGCAAGATCAGGGGATAAGATGACGGGATAAGGTGTCTTAGCGCCGGAGTACCCCTTTAAGGTGAAAAGGGCTCATTCCTTAAAGGGTTAAAGCTTCTAGCAGCTATTTCTCACTTTTATATGTAAGGGATTGCTTTATCTGTTTAACTTAACTTTTTTTTTATCATACTTTTTTCATATTTTGGTTGACATTTCGGAGACTATGGTATCAGTTTCTCATTTTTCATAGACATTTTGTCTCATGATATAATGCTTTCAATTTTTCCTGAAACCAATTAAGAGTGTAACTTAAGGGACCACTATACATGAATCTGTCGGCTACAGATCATGTTACTATTTACAAACACATTTCTTCCTTTCTTTGTTATTTTTCTCATCTGTGGCTGCCTGTGCACCACAGACATCTATAGCAGCTAGGAGATGGAGAAAGTTTTTCCTACAATTTATGACAGTTTTCTGTCAGGCTTTGAAGGCCCTATCCTGACTTTTTGTATGTCAGGAGACTGGCACTAGTGGCTTGTTGATAAATTAACCAATAATGGTGTATTGTTTTCTTGTGAAGGTATCCCATTACACATGCTAGGGGAACCTTGAGGTGTGACCTTTTTTTATTACCCGTTAGTGTGTAAATAACGTAAAGCCCTGTTCACACTTCATTGAGGATTAAATTCTACACATTTACATATCTATGTTCCTATACAAGTACCTAAATTAGCCATGACTCCCATTGTTTAAGCCCTTAAGGACGCAGCCCATTTTGACCTTAACCCCTTAAGGACCAGGCCATTTTATCCCTTAGGACCAGAGCGTTTTTTGAACATCTGACCACTGTCACTTTAAACATTAATAACTCTGGGATGCTTTTACCTATCATTCTGATTCCGAGATTGTTTTTTTGTGACATATTCTACTTTATGTTATTGGTAAAATTTTGTCGATACTTGCATGGTTTCTTAGTGAAAAAATCCAAAATTTGATGAAAAAATTGAAAATTTAGCATTTTCTAACTTTGAAGCTCTCTGCTTGTAAGGAAAATGGATATTCCAAATAATTTTTTTTATTCACATATACAATATGTCTACTTTATGTTTGCATCATAAAATGTACGTGTTTTTACTTTTGGAAGACACCAGAGGGCTTCAAAGTTCAGCAGCAATTTTCCAATTTTTCACAAAATTTCCAAAATCACAATTTTTCAGGGACCAGTTTAGGTTTGAAGTGGATTTGAAGGGTCTTCATATTAGAAATACCCCACAAATGACCCCATTATAAAAACTGCAGCCACCAAAGTATTCAAAATGACATTCAGTCAGCATTTTAACCCTTTAGGTGTTTCACAGAAATAGCAGCAAAGTGAAGGAGAAAATTCACAATCTTCATTTTTTACCCTCGCATGTTCTTGTAGACCCAATTTTTGAATTTTTACAAGGGGTAAAAGGAGAACATTTTATATTTATATTTGTAGCCCAATGTGTCTCGAGTAAGGACATACCTCATATGTCTATGTAAAGTGTTCGGCGGGCCAGAACAGGGGAAAAAAAACACATGGCATGCCATTTTGGAAACTAGACCCCTTGAGGAACGTAACAAGGAAAAAAGTGAGCCTTAATACCCGACAGGTGTTTCACGACTTTTGCATATGTAAAAAAAAGAAAAAAAAATTTCACTAAAATGTGTGTTTCCCCCCAAATTTCACATTTATGCAAGGATTAATAGCAGAAAATACCCCCTAAAATTTGTAACCCCATCTCTTCTGAGTACGAAGGTACCCCATAAGTTGACCTGAAGTGCACTATGGGCGAACTACAATGCTCAGAAGAGAAGGAGTCATATTTGGCTTTTTGAGCGCAAATTTTGCTCGGGGGCATGTCGCAATTAGGAAGCCCCTATGGTGCCAGGACAGCAAAAAATACCCACATGGCATACCATTTTGGAAACTAGACCCCTTGAGGAACGTTACAAGGAATAAAGTGAGCCTTAATACCCCACAGGTGTTTCACGACTTTTGCATATGTAAAAAAAATTTAAAAAAATGTCACTAAAATGTGTTTCCTCCCAAATTTCACATTTATGCAAGGGTTATTAGCAGAAAATACCCCCCCCAAAATTTGTAACCCCATCTCTTCTGAGTATGGAGGTACCCCACAAGTTGACCTGAAGTGCACTATGGGCGAACTACAATGCTCAGAAGAGAAGGAGTCATATTTGGCTTTTTGAGAGCAAATTTTGCTCGGGGGGGCATGTCACATTTAGGAAGCCCCTATGGTGCCAGGACAGCAAAATAACCCCCACATGGCATATCATTTTGGAAACTAGACCCCTTGAGGAAGGTAACAAGGGGTACGGTGAGCATTTACCCCCCACTGGTGTCTGTCAGATCTTTGGAACAGTGGGCTGTACAACATTTTTAATTTGCACAGCCCACTGTTCCAAAGATCTGTCAGACACCAGTGGGGGGTAAATTCTCACTGCACCCCTCATTACATTCCCTGAGGGGTGTAGTTTCCGAAATGGGGTCACATGTGGGTTGTTGTTTTTTTTGCGTTTGTCAAAACCGCTGTAACAATCAGCCACCCCTGTGAAAATCACCTCAAATTTACATGGCGCACTCTCCCTTCTGGGCCTTGTTGTGCGGCCACATATGGGCTATCGCCATAATCGGGAGAAACTGCATTACAATTTTTTTCCCTTTTACCTCTTGTCAAAATGAAAAGTATGGGGCAACACAGCATGTTAGTGTAAAAAAATAATTTTTTTACACTAACATGCTGGTGTAGACCCCAACTTCACCTTTTCATAAGGGGTGAAAGGAGAAAAAGCCCCCCAAAATTTGTTAGGCAATTTCTCCCGAGTACAGCGATACCCCATATGTGTCCCTAAACTGTTGCCTTGAAATACGACAGGGCTCCAAAGTGAGAGAGCGCCATGCGCATTTGAGGTCTGAATTAGGGATTTGCATAGGGGTATTCTACGCCAGTGATTCCCAAACAGGGTGCCTCCAGCTGTTGCAAAACTCCCAGCATGCTTGGACAGTCAACGGCTGTCCGGCAATACTGGGAGTTGTTGTTTTGCAACAGCTGGAGGCTCCATTTTGAAAACAGTGGCGTACCAGACGTTTTTCATTTTTATTGGGGAGGGGGGCTGTGTAGGGGTATGTGTATATGTAGTGTTTTTTTTATTTTATTTTGTGTTAGTGTAGTGTTTTTAGGGTACAGTCACATAGGCAGGGGGGGTTACAGCAAGTTTCCCGCTGCGAGTTTGAGCTGCCGCGCAAAATTTACTGCATCGCAAACTTGCAGCCTGATACTCACTGTAAGCCCCCTGTCCATGTGAATGTATCCTGTACATTCACAGGGGGGGGGGGGGGACCTCTAGCTGTTGCAAAACTACAACTCCCAGCATGCACAGTCTATCAGTGCATGCTGGTAGTTATAGTTTTGCAACAGCTGGAGGAACACGGGTTGGGAAACACTGAGTTAGGAAACAGACAATGTTTCCCAACCAGTGTGCCTCCTGTTGTTGCAAAACTACAACTCCCAGCATTCTCAGGCATGCTGGAAGTAGTACGGCAACATCTTTAGAGCCAGATGTTGCCGAACTACAACTCCCAGCATGCTTGGAGTTGTAGTTTTGCAAGATCTGGAGGACTACAGTTTGCAGACCACTAATACAGTGGTTCCCAATCTGTGCCCTTCCAGATGTTGCAAAACTACAACTCCCAGTATGCCCAAACTGTCCAGGCATGCTGGGAGTTGTAGTTCTGCAACATCTGAAGGGCCAGATGTTACAGAACTACAACTCCCAGCATGCCTGGACAGTAAGGGCATGCTGAGGATGTGTAGTTTTGCAACATCTGGAAGGGCACAGTGGTCTCCAAACTGTGGACCTCCAGATGTTGCAAAACTACAACTCCCAGCATGCCCAGACGCCAAGGGCTTTCTGGGCATGCTGGGAGTTGTAGTTTACAAGGTCCCATTACAGCAATGCATGTCGCTTTACGGCGACGTGCATTGCTGTAAAGGGCCCGACCGCGGCTGAAGATCTACTCACCTGTCGCCGCCTCCGCCGTCTTCCTCGCTGGGATCCGGGTCTTCAGGGACGAGGTAAGTACCGGGGCCGGTCCCCAGCACTCCCCCGTCCCCCGCCGCGTCCTCCCGTCCTCTCCGGACTTTCAGGGGCCGGGCAGGACGGGAGGAAGCAACCGCCCCCCCCCCCCCCCCCTAACCGATGGATCGCAGGGGATCAGAGGAGGTGGCAGGCTTGCCACCTCGCTCCGATACTTCAGCATGGCCCTGGCTGTCTGCGACAGCCGGGATCATGCGAAATTACCGGGCGGTCGGGTCCCAGAGACCCGATCAGCCCGGTATCGCCGAAGATCGCAAGGGCGATTTCCCTTGCGATTTGCGGCGATCGCCGACATGGGGGGCCTACATGGCCCCCATCGGCGTTTGCCCTGGATGCCTGCTGAAGGATTTCAGCAGGCATCCAGTTCCGATCTCTGCCCGGCGAGCGGCAGGGACCGGAAAAGGCCATGACGTCGTGGGACGTCATTGGTCCTTAAGGCCCAGGGTGCCATGACGTCCCACGACGTCATTGGTCCTTAAGAGGTTAAAGGGGTACTCCACCCCTAGACATCTTATCCCTTATCTAAAGGATAGGGGATAAGATGTCAGATCGCGGGGGTCCTGCCGCTGGGGACCCCAAGGATCGCAGCTTTGATTTCCGCTTTAATTACTTCACAAAGCAAACTCGCTCTGTGTGTAATGAGAGGCGATATAGGGGCCATAGTATCGTTATGTCACGGCTCCGTCCCTCGTGACGTCACAGCCCACCCCTTAATGCAAGTCTATGGGGGTGGACATGACGGCCACCACGCCCCCTCCTATAGACTTGTATTGAGGGGGCGGGCCGTGACGTCACAAGGAGGCAGAGCCATGATGTAACGATGCTCCGGACAGAGCGAGTTTGCTCTGTGCAGTAATGAAAGCGTGGCTGCTGCAGCCGAGATTTTGCAAATCTGACCACTGTCACTTTATGCATTAATAACTCTGGGTTGCTTTTACTTATCATTCTGTTTCCGAGAATGTTTTTTCGTGACATATTCTACTTTATGTAAGTGGTAAATTTTCAGTAATACTTGATTTTTCTAACTAATAAACTTTGAAACAAAATTATATTTAAAACGTTTTTTAACCCTTTAGGTGTTTCATAGGAATAGCCGCAAAATGGGGGGGGGGGGGGAGCCTAGCCGCGGACAGATATGGACGTGTGAGCTCGCAGCTCTCCCGTCTGCCTAGCGGAATAACACCCTTAACTACCACTTTTCATGCCGAACATGGTCAAATATGGCAAACAAACAAAGGGGGACCCAGGTGAGTCGCCCAAACCCGGAAAAAGCCAGGTGGAGATGTCTAAATTCTTTAAGAAGAAAGGCGGCATCTCCACCGCCAGGCATCTCAAGATGGTGCCGGACATAATCCCGCTGGAGGCCTCGGGAGATGAAGACTATCTAGACAGCGGAGGTGAGGACAGGACTCCGACTATACTCACGCCACATTTCCTGAAAACTTTTATGAAAAAAAGCCCTAGCCCAGGCAGTGAAACCAGTGATGTCTGAGCTTGCGGAGATAAAATCGGACGTCCAAGCAATCGACTATAGAACAGAAGCACTGGAGTCCGCGTGTGCAGCCTTAGTGGCTCATTCCTCCGCTGCAGCTGACCGGGGTGGAACTGATGGAATCTCACCTGAATTCAGTCTACACACAAATAGAATATCAGGAGAACCGCAGTCGGCGCAAAAATGTCCGGTTCAAAGGTTTGCCAGAGTCGTGGGCTGCCGATACGCTCCATGGAATAGCCTGCGAGATTTTCTCAGGTCTATTGGGCCAAGAGCGCGCGACAAAAGTAGTTATCAAGAGGATTCACAGAGCCCTCAGACCAAAACCTAAACCGAATGAGCCACCCCGAGATGTAATTTGTGGACTGCTATCATTTGAGGACACCGCGGAAATTCTACGTGCAGCGCGGGAGAAACGGCCTATTTCCTACGGGGATGTTGAAATTGCTCTCTATCAGAACATTGCGCCATCTACTCTTGCGAAGAGACGCCTGCTGAGACCATTGCTGGAGAAACTTAGGGAAAGGAACCTACAATATGCATGGTTGTTCCCATTTGGCCTCTCAGTTACAAATGGAGGCCGCAGGATCTCCATCCGCACACCGCTGGACCTTGAAAAAGCGTAGTCGGCACTGGACATCTCACCTGTGGAAGTCCCCTTGTGGCTTCCAGTATCGGATCTTGCACCATTGTCGTCACTTCCAAGACCGGAGGATTGGAGGATCGTCTCTCGCACCAAAGCGGGCAAAATCCGGAAGACCCCGGTGAAGGATGGTCCACCCCCACGCTGACCTCCCAGGGACTCCGTGAGTACTTATTCATGGGATTATGATCCCTCAACCCTGATGGACCCATAGAAGCCACAGACCGGCTTATCTTACCAATGTTCCAGTCCCATATCCCGGTAGACTGTATACCGCTGATTACCCCCCCCCCCCCCCAGTGACTTGTTGCTTCAATCAAGATTGCCCCCCCCTCCACCAGTAACTTGTTGCTTCACTTACTATTGCCCCCCCCGTCACCTCCTGAAGTCCTTGTTTACCTCTGTACGCCCCTGAGCTCTGCACTCCGATTCCGCCTGCACTCTGCAGTGATGGCTACTCACACTGGACTGCATTGAGTTGGTTCCCCCCCCCCCCCCCCCGTCCCTCCCTGATTTTCCCCTTTCTCCTCACTTCCCTCTCCCTAACATCAGCCCCTGTTGGAATTGCTGGACATGTCTACGTTTCCACCTTTGCCCCTATGATGGAGGACGTCGAAGCACCAAGGAGAGCCCTACCCATCAAACAATATGATTTTGTTTATTGTTTCATTTTCCACATATATTTTATAAGTGATATTCTCCTCGCATGTGTACGTTCTCAGCTCTTTGAATAGGGGTCGGGTTGTGACTCATGCTTTAAGTTTTACTTCCCTCTCCCACTTACCCCTTTATTATGCTATTACTTCCTCTCTCCTCGCTCTCCGTTCTCCCCTTGCCTCTCTCCCTACCTTCTGCCCTACCCTTTTTTCCTTCCTTCCTCCTTCCCCTCCTCCCCTCCTATTTCTCCCCCCCCCTTTTTTTTTTCCTTTTTTTTTCGTTTCACCTCTCTCCTTCTTCTTCTTTGCCCTTCTTTCTTTCTTCCTCCTTCCCTTCCTTCCCTTCCTCCCTCCTACCCCTCCCCCCTCCTACCCCTCCCCCTTAGTACGCATCCCCTGATTTTCTGCCCTCATATTTTGGCAGTCTACCCCGGGACAAATTGTTTATTTGTTCACACGTGTTGCCGGAAGCTGTGTTCGCACTTGTCAACGTTTCTTTTCTATTTGCTTACCTTACCGTGTTTGACCTCACCTCTAGGGTGTTACCCTCTATGACACTCAGACTAGGACTTGTTCTTTGAACCCCCCCCCCTGTGCTATTTGTACAGTGCTTCTCTACCACTACTACTACTTCTAACCCTTCTTATTTTCTATACCCCTCTCATTTTCTCTATTCTTCTCTGACCTTTCCTCTCCCCCCTCCTAATTGCCTGCTTCTTTCTTTCTTTCCCCTCTCTACACCCCCCTTCTCTTTATTCGCTCCCTCCTTTTCTTTTCTCCCCTCTCCCTCTTTATTTCTACTGCTGCCTTACCGCTGAACCTGTTTAATTCAGTGATATGATATGTCGATTGTGAATGTAGTTACATTTAACACGCCAGAAAAAAGACATCATGTTGTTGACCACCTCAGACGACTTAAAACTACAATTGCCTTCTTGCAAGAGACCCATTTCAGACAAGATAAGGTCCCCAATATGCCTACCAAATATTTTTCTCAATGGTTTTACTCATGTTATGGCTCCTCGGCGTCGAAGGGTGTTTCTATAGGCATTCATTGCTCCCTTCCATTAGTGGTTACGTAACAATACATGGATTCTGAGGGGAGAGCGTTAATCCTAAGGGTTAAACTGTTTAACAACATTTACACGCTAGCCAACATCTACGCTCCCAATTGCGCCCAGGTGCCATGGCTTCTCACCACACTGTCTGCCCTACGGGCGTTCGCTGAGGGTCCCATCATCCTAGGTACAGACCTGAATGCCACACTGAACCCTTGTCTTGACTCCACATCTAGGTCCTCTGGAATTTAGCAAAAACTGTTGTCTAAGCTTCATTCTAAACACTCTGATCTCTCTCTCGTAGATCCATGGAGAATACAGAACCCTTCCGTCCATGACTACTCACATTACTCCTCGCCTCACAACTCATATCATCGCATAGATTACTTGCTTGTCCATAGTTCGCTTCTACCAATGGTGACCGATACAGGTATTGGTGTGATTGCGATCTCCGACCATCCTCCTGTCTCTCTATCTCTGTCTTTTTCTGTCTCTTCCACTCCTATTCCCACTTGGCGATTGAATGAAAGGCTATTAGAGAACCCCTTGACCCTTTTAGACATCACTGAACATCTCAAGCTCTATTTCAACACCAATTGTACACCAGAAGTATCTTCTCCTGTGACGTGGGATGCCCACAAGGCATACATTAGGGGTATATTTATTTCATGGGGGACTAAACTAAAAAAAGGAATATAGGAAGAAGATGGATGAGCTACTCTCTGCTATCTCAGCTCTTGAGAGGCTCCATAAGAGAACGCAGGTTGAGGCCACTCTTTCAGATCTTAAGAGACTGAGAGAGCAACTTCTATCTCATCTCCACGACCGATCCTCCAAAGCATACTTACACCACAAACAGAAAATGTATGCGCACGGTGACAAGGGTGGGAGACTGATGTCAGCCCTTCTTAAGAAACGGAGAGCCAAACAACACATTCACCACATTAAGAGCAAGATGGGCTCCATACTTAGTGACACTCCTCAGATAGATAACGCTTTTCAATCATTCTACTCTGAACTATACAATCTTAGACTGACTGATGATTCTGACCTGTCTACTCCCCTCTCTGTAGTCCAAACAGCCTTCCTTCAGTCTTTAAATCTCCCCACACTTGATCCCTCCATGGCCTCGTCCCTGCTTTCCCCGGTGACTAAGGAGGAGGTGCAAAAAGTTATCAAGTCCTTTCCACCTGGGAAGAGCCCGGGACCTGATGGTCTGCCCCTGAAATAGTACACCACATTTTTAGTTACTCACACCTCACCTTACTGATTCCTGCAACTCTCTATTAACCGGTACCCCACTCCCCCGTCAGTCGCAAGAGGCTCATATTATGTTGATAGCTAAAGAGGGGAAGAATCCGTCAGAGTGTGGCAGCTACCGACCAATATCCTTATTAAATATGGACTTGAAAATCTGGGCTAAGCTGTTATCCATACGGATCAAGAAACTTTTACCCCATTTAATTGCCCCAAACCAGTCGGGATTTGTCCCGGGTAGGGAGGGGAAGACTAATACACTCAAACTGCTGTCGTCCATACATTATGCACAGTCTCGGAAAATGCCATTGGTCCTCCTCGGTGTAGACGCCGAGAAGGCCTTTGACAGAGTTAGCTGGTCCTTCATGAAAGCGACTCTTCTCTGTTTTGGCTTCCCTGGGGAGTTTGTCGCAGCTATTTTCTCTCTCTATGCCTGCCCTTATGCCTCCCTGCAGATCAATGATACTCTGTCCACACCCTTTCACATCACCAACGGCACCCGGCAGGGATGCCCCCTATCTCCCACATTATTTGTTCTTGTGATGGAGTCTTTACTCCAAAAGGTAAGACAAGTGCCTGAGATTGAGGGTTTTCAGACCCCAGAAGGAGAGATTAAAGCACTTGCTTTCGCAGATGATTTGCTTTCTTTGCTCTCTGCCCTGGAGGGGGGTATCCCGAGCCTGGTGTCGTTGTTTGAGGAATTTGGTCATCTCTCTAATTTTAAACTTAATGTCCACAAATCTGAACTATTAAATATCACATTGCCCTGTAGTAGATCACGCCACCTTAAACAGTTATCCCCCTTCCCTTGGGCCCATTCCTCCCTAAAATACCTAGGCGTGCATATTACTCCTTCCATCCCGCAACTTCATTCAGCCAATTTTAAACCCCTAATTGCGGAAATACAGCAAATTTTGGTAGACTATGATAATCCTCTCATTTCATGGATTGGAAGACGTAATGTTTTACAAACTTATGTGGTCCCCAAGATCCTGTATAAGCTTAATATGTTGCCGATTGCACTTCCATCCTCCTTCTTCCTCTCAGTCCGTAGAATCTTCTCACGTTATCTGTGGAGGAACAAGAGACCTAGAATGGCGCACACACTTTTGACCAGGCCTTCTCATAGAGGAGGCATAGGGGTCCCCGACATTCAAGCAATCTACAAAATGATACAGGTTAGAAGGGGGATCCTCTGTGGTTCTGCCCCTCTCTATCCGCACCCTCATTAGAGCATTGGGAGGCGACTTGGGCACGTTGGGCATATGGAGAGGATTTTCTAAAAGACCTCTGGCTTCCTAAGAAACGTAAATACTCCTTTTCCCATCCTTCTCTTCTCTTCTTGGGTCTTTTCACTGTCTGATCTTCCTCTGCTCCTATTCTCTCCCCTTCACTTTCCTCTCTTCTCCCAGCTGCCCTCATTCTTGATGTCGTGGGTCAGACCTCGCTGTCCGTGCATGCTGGAAGTTGTGGTTATGCAAGAGCTAGTGGCACTTTTTTTCACTAGCTTTTGCATAACTAGAATGCACGGACAGGGAAAGGGCTTATGGAGAATTGTAGCATTCAACTGTTGTATAACTACAACAATCAGCCTGCCTTTTGACTGTTAGGGTATGCTGGGAATTGTAGTTATGCAAAAGCTGGAGGCACACTTTTTGAAAGAAAAAAGTGCCTCCAGCTTTTGCATAACTACAACTCTCAGCATGCATGGAAAGTCAAAAGGCATGCTGGGCATTGTAGTTATGCAACAGCTGAATGACACATAACTAAAACTCCGTGCATGCTGGGAGTTGTAGTCATGCAAGAGCTAATAGCACTTTTTTATTAGCTCTTGCATAACTTCTCCCAGCATGCTCAGACAGCAAAAGGGCATGTGGAGAGTTGTAGTTATGTGCATTCAACTGTTGCATAACTACAACGCCCAGTACGCTTTTTGACTGTTCGGCTGTCCATACATGCTGGGAGTTGGGGTTATGCAAAAGCTGGAGGCACTTTTTTCTATCATAAAGTGTGCCTCCAGCTGTTGCATAACTACGACTCACAGCATGCATGGACAGCCGAAGGGCATGCTGGTAGTTGTAGTTATGCACCAACAGGAGGCACATGACTATAACTCCCAGCATGCCCTTTGGCTGTCTGTGCATGCTGGGAGTTGTAGTTATGCAAGAACTAGTGAAAAAAGTGCCACAAGCTCTTCCATAACTACAACTCCCAGCATGCACAGCCAAACAGCATGCTCGGAGTTGTAGTTGTGTGCCTCCAGCTGTTCCTACGACTCCCACCATGCCATTTTGGCTGTGCATGCTGGGAGTCGCACTTATGCAACCGCAGGAGGCACATATAACTCGCCTATGCTCTCGGCGCTGGCAAGGACCGTACACCGCCATGAGTCTCTGCGCCATTGAGTCTTTGCTGCCAAGTCCCTGCCACCGATCCTGGTGAGTCCCGCCGCTGATCCGGTCTTCTGTGCACCCTCTCTTGCCCTCCGAACTAGATGCAGAGTGGGTGCACCTCTCAGCGGGTGCAGTGATTGGGTCAGCCAGTCCTGGCTGACCAATCATGGGCATTGTGGGGTGGCACCAGTGCCAGCTAACTCCTGCTGCTGCCTATTTACCAGGCCACCGGATCACCAGAGACCTGATTGGCCCTGAAATGCTTTGATTCGCCGGTCAGATTTGACTGGCGAATCACAGCGATCACCAACAAGGGGGCGCTTCAGGACCCCCTGGGCGATATACCAGGGTAGTTGCTGTTGCTGTGAGACACTCTGATCACGGTCATGTATGGCGCTGTGCGCTAAGTAACCTATAGCAGTGCCTTACGGCACTCGTCCTTAAAGGATTGGGAAAAAAAACAGTAGTACACAGTAGTGAACTGATATGGGAGCCTTTATTACTGAACAATCACCCTATTAGGTTTCTAGACCAGTTTAAAGCCACGTATCACAGGTGAAATTCAATAGGACTTGTATAACAAACAATAGCAATATTGATATTGGATTGGAGTTTATATGAGAAATATTTAAATTCAACAAATAAGACAAAGGAAACTTAAGTAGCAAACTAAAATAAATAATACTTTTAAGAGTCAAATCAACAACACTCTTACATAACAGAGGATAAGTGTCATTATAAGCCATTCTTTCTTTGAATATAATAACTAAGACGCCAATTAGCATCTTATTCCTGTGATTACGCACCACAATATCACTACTTATAATCAAAGTGAAGCAATTATTAATACAAGTGCAGATATGACATTGAATATTTATTATATGCATTTCAATAGTTTCTATTTCTGGAGTTCTTATTGGTTTGGCAATAGATAAGCTATTTATAAATGTAAATAATCCTACTGAACCTACATGACAAATGTTTATTTTACCTAAAACTTTCCAATTAGTTAGCTAGCATTGACTTCCTACTCCAAGAACATTTGATTAAGCATTGCAAATATTTACTGTACATGGACAATCAGTAATTCCTTAAAGAGAATCTTTAATGATGTTGATCTTTGCACAAAGGGATTTATAAAGAACATTTTTCATGGGGCCAATGGACTTACTAACTTGCTAAAGGCCTGATATTCAGGCAAATGAGTGTTCCCCGAAATGCTTGTTCACGATGATCAGTCTGCGCAAAAGTGCCAGCGATCAGCCGACAAATGAACAAATGCTCCTTCATCTGCTGATTGAATCTTTTATGCGGCCATTTAAATTATTGCTAACAGCCACACATCACCCTGTGTAAACAGGTGATGTGTAGCCAACAGTGATGAATTTATTGGGCCGCCCAAACAATCAAACTATCGTTCGTTCAGCTTGGCCGCACAATTTATTGAGCCTTATGGAGGTGTCAAACAAGTGCCGATCAGCCAGATCCGTGCTCATTGCCTGATACCAGTTGGCCTGTCTAAAAAAGCACTAAGACAGTGGAGCACATGCTAAAACAAAGCCTTCGAGTTATGGCTACACCAATACTGTGCCTCCGATTTTATACAGAAGCACATGACCACTTTTCCACAGAAATCCACACAATTTTCATGACAGGTGGATGCTTATAAAATGTGCGGTAAGAACCTCAAATTTGTATACACAAGAATAGTAAATATAGAGGTAATGCCACTCAGAATGGTAAATATATTGTGTTTCTTAGCTCTTGAAGGGTACTGTTCTGCTGGTTGTACAGGAGCATCACTGTGCTTGTTTGCTTTTACATTTCAGTAATGGCAACACTGTCCTTTCATTTTACTTTGGACGTGCTAAAATTGCTTTTTGCATAAGAAAAATGGCATGTTTCAATTCAAGTTATATTACGGAAACATTTTGCTCTAGAAGCCATGCCTCTGTCATAGAATAGATTGGCTTATGGAGCCATATACAGCAGCACACAGAGCTCTGTAATATAGAACTTTAATGACCCAATTCACAATGTGGTTATCAGAAAGGTACATGTGATCTTTTCCAGTTTAGGGCCAGGTTTAACTTGTTGCAAGCTCCAAATTTATGTAAAGCATTCATAATTTAAAGTTGGGATATCCAAATTTACTTTTCATTTTTAGAGAGTAGCCGGTGACTGTAATTTACACTACTGGAGTTCTGGGTGACTGAGAATTCTTTATACACAGAATTCCCTATATACAAATCACAGTGTATATTCATTAGATCACCATTAAATTAGTAGCGGCATAATGCATGTAGAAAACTTTAAGGAGACACACATTCCTTCCCCGCCATGCCCCTCTGCTGCATCAATAACTTTGCAAATTTCCATCTGTCTGAATGCAGAAGCTACTGTTTCAACACTTAGAAACACAACACTCAAACTGAGTGCTGTGTCTAGAGATTCATCTGATCTTTTTCTCACTTTACTGTCACATCACAGGGATTAAGCTGTCATTGTGGCAGACTTATCCAGTTGATGGCAGCACACATGGGAATGTGTCTTGTCATCAAAGCATGTAAATTAACTTACTTAAAGGACAAGCCTAACTAGATCCTTAAAGAGCTATCAGCATCTCTAATGATTATATTTCCGAGAACATGGATATGAACCTTCAACACCATTATGTCAGGTTCCAAGTGGGGGTGGAGCTTGGTGTGGTTTGGAGCAAGTGGTTTATTGAACAGAGGAAAATAACAAGAACTAAGTAAGGAAACTACGGTCTCTAGAACCCAGGAACCAATGAAGCAAGTAATACATATTATAAAGTGTAGCCCTTGGTTGTCTGGATACATAATCCCTGGCTGCCACATAATGAAACATGATTCATAATGTCTTCTCTAAATGTACTATGATTCACTCTTTTTACCCTTTTAATAGTACATTTTTATTCAATTTTCCATCATATGCATTAGAAGAGTTCTGCATGCCTTAAAACTTTGACGCATCCGAAATGCACCAAGGGAGCCAAAGTTTTTAACCTCTCTGTTGAACGTGAAAAATCACAGCCTGAAAAGATGCCTATAACACACATTTTGGAAAATAAATCGAAGATTGGTTGACATGTTTGTTAATAAATAAATTGTAAAGATTTTTCCCATGCTTTTTTTTTCTTTTTAACTTAAATTTAAAGGTAAACACAATAGTAAAAGAGACCAAGGCTGTTACTTCATGAAAAAATATGGAGACCTATGAAGAAAATGTTTGAATTTTATTGCATAGCCCATAAGGTATGTTAGCACTACATAAATTTAGAAATCTCCTTGCTGAATTTTCAAAGTGGATCCTTGCTGTTTACAATGCTCTGAAATCATTGCTTATGTATGTGGCAGTCTGGTTCAGACATAAGTGCCACCTCATCGAAATATGAACGTCTCTGGTGGATTCTGTCATATTCCGCCAATAGATTGAACATGTTCACTCTTCTGGTGGAATCCAGTTCCTCTCTGGAAGTTCTGCTATAAAAATTTCTGACATCTCATTTTGATCAATGATAGGCTATCATACGTCAAATCTGTGAATAATTTCCTTGAGAAAACTCCATGCGAAAACACCTCGGTGTAAACAGGGCCTTCGTTTGTTAAACAAGATAAAACACTGCTGGGGACACAGGGAAGAGAGCTCTGAATGCCCTTTGTTAAAAGGATCCATATTTTGAAGATAGGATGGGCATGTCTATTAAATGTTGCAATGGGTACAATCTCAAAGATATGGGGAGCAAGAGTGTTGAGGCTCTTGAGGGGGCAGAAATCTGACAATATCTTTGTAGCAATTCTTACATGCTGTAAATTTATACGCACATGACATGACATGAAAAAAGGAGCTTCCAGACTGGGTGTTGAGGCTAAATGTGATTGGGTATAAAACTATTATATGATAAATATTCAGTTATATGACTTCAGCATTTAACATCTGGATTGCAACTAATTTGGACTCTTCACTTTACCGAAAATCAGAATTTGGTCATAGAATACAAAATCATATTGAAACTGAAAATTCTTCTGTAACCCATACCCATAGTTATAGCTACATTTTATTTATAGAAATACATAATTAATAAAGTACATCAAATTCAGC
This sequence comes from Hyla sarda, assembly GCF_029499605.1. NCBI lineage: Eukaryota > Metazoa > Chordata > Amphibia > Anura > Hylidae > Hyla > Hyla sarda. Next base: position 107,786,494 of record NC_079191.1, on the reverse strand, counting down.
AATTGTTTTACCAAACAGATACTTGTATCTGCTTGGTTTTCATAAAAGTTAAAAGTATCAATATAATGAAGTCACCTATTTGTAGACTGCACCAGAAATGATAACTTGTACTCTACACCATCCAATCTCAATCTACTCTATAGTGGAAGCATTTGCACTTGATGACAGTAATCTGTTTTCCTGGCTGATTCTCACAAACAAGGCAGTTAAATCCCCATTACAAATGGCTAAACTGGGGCACATTAAACTGCTCATTCAAATAGCCCCTGAAACATTTATAAAGGGCAGTGTTAAAAATTTACAAAATCTTTCTATAACCACAGCACATTATACTGCTAAATCCAGTGTGTCTGAAAGCATTTGGAAGCACTGTTCACATGTTCACATTTTCTAATGAGTGTAAGAGAAGAGTAACTCTTTATAAATATATATAGTTTTAAGTACATGCATCATTCTCCAGATAGGTATAAGTGACAGAACGCATTGTACAGAAAATCCGATCTGATATTTTAATTTAAATAAAACGTAGTTCTCACTGAGAAACAAATCACCTCTTAACTACACAAAGAACTATGATATTTCATAAGCTGCTGATAGACAACAGATACTCCTGTGGTGTCCCGTTACCGGATTGCATCCGTTACCTTGTGGTGAGGTCCCTAGGTACCGGTGAGTTCCTCATCAATAGTTAGCCCCTTGTCACCCCTTTAATAGTTAAAATTATTCAAATTCAATGTGTAAATATGTAAATAAAGTGTACTTACCTTGTTGTGGCATTGCACGACCTGCGGGTCACGTGATGCGTTCCAAAACTCTATGTTTTTTTGGTTCAAGGACCTTTGGAGGAAGTCAGGTGATCGCCCACCATGCATTGTAACGGTGAGTGGCAGCTGACACGGACCAATCCAAAACGGCCCTGCCCCTGCCCATATAAGGGAGCGGCGGCCATTACTCTGTCTCTCTTTCCTCGTGGGCTGATGATGGAGGATCTGCGCAGCTGTCATCAGCAGTGACTAGGCCCAAGCCTTGCGGCAACGGCCATCTTTACAAAACTGTGAGTTATCTCAATCCCTGTTAACTCCTCAAGATCACTGGACCTAAATAGACCCCTAAATCCGGACGGATCTCTGCACCAATCCTAATTCTAATAATCCTTTGGATAAGTCAATGGTCCTCAGCATCTGTCAATCACTGCCGTGCTGTATAGAGACTGTATTGCTAAGACTGTTGCTGTTAATTGGATGTACCGCAAGTACCTCAGTAAAGTTTATGCAAGTTCAAGTTCATCTCTATTGTGGACCTTCATTCATTTTAACACGCACCTATCGTTTCTGGGAAGGGTGACGATAGGCCGAAGATTTACTTCAGCGTATTAACCCTCACCCTGGTGTCACGCGTGACAAGGGGGATATTAACCCCTCATATACCGAAGCAACACCCCAACTACACTACACCCCAAGGCAGTTAACACACTGCATATATGGGTAGAATCAGATATCTTCTTAAAAATCACTGGAGCTGCCAGACCTTCACCTAAGGGCTGATGTTTTGACCCTACAGATTTTTGGTTTACTATTATTATTTGCTCCAAGATGTATCTCCACCACTCATGTTAGATTTATTTTTAGTCTTGAAAAGGTCATGTCTATTTGGTAGCCCTGAAGAAAGCACTGCCTGCTCCTCAGGGTCAGGAAGGTTTATAAACATTCATGGATTATCCATTACATTTACATTACTGACAGATGATCAGAACATATTATTTTGTGCCAATGTCATCTGCCAATGGTGTAGGATATATCTGGCAGCAAATAAACAGTTGGTTCTCAAAGTTGCACTGTTAGAAGCAAGATAGTCAAGGGTAAGGATCTGAGCAGGTTTAACAAAGACACAATTGTGTTGTTATTAAGAGTATCTACAACCTGTCTTGTGGGTTATCCTTGGTGTGAACTGGTTAGTCTCTACCAAAAGTAGTAACTAAATTGGAGTGAACAGCAGGGCAAAGAGATTAAAGTGTTGACTTGGCCTCCAAATAATTCAGTTCTCAATCAGATAAGGCATCATAATGGTGTGCTGGTAAAACAAGTTTCACCCATAAGACCTGTGTCAGAACCTATAAGGTTAAAAGGTTCTGACAGGTTGTTTGTTTATTTTGTTGCCAGGTTACACCTAGCTGTCCAGCTGGTAAGCTGACCGCTTGATGAGAGCATTTGTGAGTTGCCTATTTAACCCAGCAGTTGGCTCTCAGTCAGTGCCTGTGTAGTCTATTTGCTCCAGTAACTAGCGTATTTTCCCTTTTTCTCCTGTGACCTCTGGCTTTGATCTCGACTTCTCTCTGGTATTAGCGACTTGGTACTTCTGACTTCCCCTGGCTTTGACGCGGTTAATTGACTCTGGACTATTGTGTGAATGTTTAGTTATATTTTGTTAGCCTGTCTGTTTTCCCACTGATCCCGAACCTAGTCAGTTTCATTGTAGTTTATTGTTTTGACTATTACCCCCTCACGTATACAGGAAAGGACTGTCTTTGTGGTTACGGACCTGTTGTTTAGGGCAGGTACGTAAATAGGCAGGGATAGGGGAGAGGGCGAGATTAGAGTGCACTCCTTCCCTGCCCATACATGACACCTGTCAAGGTGCTTATTATGGCCTGTGTCCAAATGGAAGCATGTGTGTTGCTTATCACAGGTAGAGATAGATGCTCCAGGATACATGATTAGAAGAAAGAAAGGTAATGGAGGCAGCATGATTCTCTGGGCAATGCTGGGGAAGCTCAGAACTTGACATACAAGTGAACATGTAGCATATACCTAACCATTGTTGCAAACCAAGTACACCCTTTTCTGGAAACGACAAACTCTAATGGCAATGGCCTTTTACAGCTGGATAATGCTCCCTGCCACACTGAAAACCTTTTCAGGAATAGTTTGAGGAAATCTAAGAAAATTCTTTTACACCTTTAAAGAGAATGCCACATATATTTGCTTACTAATAAAAGATATTGATATACAGATATTGTTACGCCGAGCGCTCCGGGTCCCTGCTCCTCCCCGGAGCGCTCGCGGCGTTCTACTCTCTGCAGCGCCCCGGTCAGACCCGCTGACCGGGAGCGCTGCACTGACACTGCCGGCGGGGATGCGATTCGCATAGCGGGACGCGCCCACTCGCAGTTCGCATCCCAATCTCCTTACCTGTCCCGGTCCCCGGCTGTCACGTCCTGGCGCGCGCAGCTCCGCTCTCTAGGGCGCGCGCGCCAGCTCTCTAAGCTTTTAAGGGCCAGTGCACCACTAATTGGTGCCTGGCCCAATCAGTGTAATTAGCTCCCACCTGCTCCACGCCTTTATAACCTCACTTCCCCTTCCCAGCATTGCCGGATCTTGTTGCCTCGTGCCAGTGAAAGCGTTTTGTGTATTTCCCAAGCCTGTGTTCCAGACCTTCTGCTGTTGCCCCTGACTACGACCCTTGCTGCCTGCCCTGACCTTCTGCTACGTCCGACCTTGCTCTTGCCTTGTCCTTCTGTACCACGCCTGTCTCAGCAGTCAGAGAGGTTGAGCCATTACCGGTGGATACGACCTGGTTGCTACAGCCGCAGCAAGACCATCCCGCTTTGCGGCGGGCTCTGGTGAATACCAGTAGCAGCTTAGGACCGGTCCACCGGTACGGTCCACGCCAATCCCTCTCTGACACAGAGGACCCACCTCCAGCCTGCCGAATCCTAACAGATATATACCAGATATTGATATTCATTTTATATAGTTACATAGTTTGTAAGGTTCAAAAAAGACAAGAGTATATCAAGTTTTGCCTAAAAGCCTACTGTGTTGATCCAATTGCCCAATACTAGGGGAAATTTTTTTCTGACTCCGAAATGGTATTTTTTACTGTAAGAGCAGTGAGACTATGGTACTCTCTGCTGCATGATGATGTGATGTCTGTCTCACTAAACAAGGGGGGCCTGGATGTTTTTCTAGAAAAATTTAATATTACAGGTAATGGATATTAAAACATTGCTACCATGGCTCGGCACAAGCCATCAGTTCTCTGAAAGGTGCAGAGTCCACCACTTGAAAAGGGAGGGACTGCAGTACCAGCAACTTGGTCAGGAGCACATTCAGCTTCTGTGCCGTCGGATGAGCGGGCGCATACTGGTTTCTCTTGGATATGGCTTCGCCGATGGATTGCTGTCAGAATGACTGACTTGAAGTAGGAGGAGCATGAGCATCTGGAGCAACAGAAGATGGGTATGACATAAAGCTTCCTTCAGCTTAGGGGGTGGAGCTTTGGCTGTCTGAAACAGGGAGTGGCTTGCCACTGGGTGATGCAGCAGGCTGGACCACCACATCAGAGCCACGATTCTCCGGGGCCGCTTTATGCTGACGCTGCGTATGTTGACGCAGAGCCATGGCCCACAATGGGACCCTGGCCATGTTTCACCTTCTGCCGACACATATTGCATGTGGCCAGGTTAACATCCTCCAGATGCTTGAGAAAAAGTGCCACACCGCTGAGTAGCTGATTTTCCCACCAACAGTCCGCACTGATTGACTGCCACTGCCACCGCCACCGACTCCTGCAACCCCTTTTCCACTACCTCCAGGGAAGGTAGGCTGCCGCAAAGCAGGTGATCTACCCCTGGTAACTTTCCACTTCTGCCACCATGCTGACTGCCAACCATGTTGGCCAGAGGACAATGCGCTCCAGTACGCTTAAACCAGCATGTGTGTACTTTTGGCTGGCCTTTTACAGTATCTAGGCCCTTAAGACTTTAACAAGAACAAAATAATACACCACTTAGATGTACGTATGTGGTATGCACTCATGAGGGGAGGACAATGCACTCCAGTATGCTTAAAACAGTATTTGTCTATAACACCAGCAGGTGTGTATTTTTGGCTGGCCCTTCACAGTATCTAGGCCCTTAAGACTTTAACAGGAACAAAATAGTACACCACTTAGATGTACATATGTGGTATGCACTCATGAGGTAGGACAATGCGCTCCAGTACGCTTAAAACAGTATTTGTCTACAACACCAGCAGGTGTGTATTTTTTAGCTGGCCTTTCACAGTATCAAGGCCCTTAAGACTTTTATTGGAACAAAATATTATACCACGTAGATGTACATATGTGGTATGCACTTATGAGGGGAGGACAATGCGCTCCAGTATGCTTAAAACAGTATTTGTCTACAACACCATCAGGTGTGTACTTTTGCCTGGCCTTACACAGTATCTAGGACCTTAAGACTTTAACAGGAACAAAATGGTACACCACTTAGATATACACACAGGTTACACTTAATAGAGGACAATATGCTCTTAGTACTCTGCTCACCCTAACTTGCTGGCTAATAGTAGCTTTTCATTTGTTGTACACACCAGTGCTGCAGCACACAGTCGCTGTGTACTACACCCAAAATTGCACTTTTTCTCTCAATCTCACTCCCTTTGGGCTTGAGGTTAATCGCTGCTGTAAAAAAAAGCTTTTCTGTACAACACACACTGCTCTCTGTCACTCTCTCTGCAAAAGAACGCTGATGTGACTGTGAGGTGAATCGCTGCTGTAAAAATGTTTTTCTGTGCAAAACACACTGCTGTCTCTCTCTCTCTCTTTCTCTCTGCAATAAAATGCTGAAGTGACTGGCCGCAAGATGGCTGCCGATTATATAGAGCTGTGACATCAAAGGGGTGGCTGGCTGCTGATAGGCTGCATGCTGCATGTGATTCAGGGTCATTCCACCTACCCTTGTTCCTGCCTTCCCAGGATTTCTTGTCCCATGTCCTCACGTGCATCTGCCATTTTAGATGCCCTGGAGCCTGGTCTACACTAAATGGAGTTTTATGAAGCGATTCACGTGATCGAAATGTGGCGATATTCACATTCGTTGCAAATTTAAATTTTTGGGATTCGTCAGATTCGATTCGCTCATCCCTACCACAAGTGCCCAAAATTAAACACAATACTGTATATGTGGTTTGACAAGTGATTTATACAGAGGAAATACTAAGTCCTTGTCTCAAGTCTCTACACCTCTCTTGATACATTCCATGACTTTATTAGCATTGACAACCGATGCCTGGCACCTTTTACTTTTTACAGTCCAAGTGCATAACCTTACAGTTATCCACAATAAACTTAATTTGCCATGCCGGTGCCCAAGCCTCCAGCTTTCCCAGATCCCTCTGTTACATTATCTTATCCTTCTCTGTGGTGATCACGTTACCAAGTTTAGTGTAATCGGCAAACATAGAGATTCTATTCTGTAATCCCTCTACAAGGTAAGTAATAAACATTTTGAAAAAGAAGTGGACCGAGTACTGACCCCTATAGTTCCCAGGATTCCTTTTTGACCCCCCTTTGCTAAGTACCAGTACTGTGGAACACTCCCTGTCTTAATATAATCTTAAAATATAAGCAATAAGGGTCTGTCAGGCGCTGTAATTAATTCCTCATCCTAACAGTAGAATATTTTTATTTGTATGTACGTGTGTGTATATATATATATATATATATATATATATATATATATATATATATATATATAGTAAGGATTCCTCCTTGGGGATTAGCTCCGGGATCGTCCTGGACACTGCCACGGGACACGTTTCCACTCAATAAACCCGCAGACAACGATTATTCATGCAAGCCTGGCACCTTGCCAGCTTTATTTAGACAAAACATAACTCAGGAACAAACCAAAGTCCTAGACCGTCTGGTCACTGACTACACATATCAGCATGCCCTGACTACTATCTGGTGAGCTACCCTCAGCCAGCATAAAACATGTGCCCCTGCAACCTGTTACTCACAGTTCACACCACTTCTTCACTTCTTGGACCGCTCACAGTTCGCTGTGTGTTTCCTCAACAGGGTCCGTGTGTCTCCCCCTACAGCGACATGCTGTTCCAGGGAGAGCCCCAACTATTCTGTTTCTTTTCCTTTTAAACACACTTTCCCTTCTTGATACCTCATTAATCAGGCCACAGGTGGAGCATTCTGCAGAGATAGCAAGGGAAATACACCCTTTCCTTGCCACACTGCCACAATATATATATATATATATATATATATATATATATATATATATATATACATACCGTATTTATCGGCGTATAACACGCACTGGCATATAACACGTACCCCCATTTTAACAGGGAAATTTTAGTAAAAAAAAGAAAATGTAAAATAAATGACTTGGACTAAATGCCACATCATCCCCCCAACTTCATTTTCTTCTGCACCTCAGTTTGGTCCTGTCCCCTCCAGTGCCACATCATTCCTTCCCTTTTATCAGTCCCTGTGCCACATTTACCCCTCTCATCACCACCCGCCATGTCTCATCATCTCCCCATGTCTCATCATTTCCCCCTGTCATAGACCACCACTAGCCATACAGACATTAAGCACATAGTGCCTCCCTACCATCATTTCCCCCTGTCTCATCATCCCCATCATTCCCCCTCATCATCCCCCCACCCTGTCTCATCATCCCCCCAAATTCCCCCCTCATCATCCCCCCACCCTGTCTCATCATGTCCCCCATCATTCCCCCTGTCTCATCATCCCCCACCCTATCTCATCATGTCCCCCATCTTTCCCCCTCATCATCCCCCCACCCTGTCTCATCATGTCCCCCATCATTCCCCCTCATCATCCCCTACCCTGTCTCATCATGTCCCCCATCATTCCCCTTCATCATCTTCCACCCTGTCTCATCATGTCCCCCATCATTCCCCCCCTCATCATCCCCCCACCCTGTCTCATCATCCCCCCACCCTGTCTCATCATGTCCCCCCTCATCATCGCCCCACCCTGTCTCATCATGTCCCTCATCATTCCCCCCCTCATTCCCCCCCTCATCATTTCCCCCTGTCTCATCCCCCCTAATCATTTCCCCCTGTCTCACCATCCTCATCATTTCCCCCTGTCTCATCCTCCCATCATTCCCCCTCATCCTCCCCCCACCATGTCTCATTATCTCCCCACCCTGTCTCATCATGTCCCCCCATCATTCCCCCCTCATAATTTCCCCCTGTCTCATCCCCCATTCCCCCCTCATCATTTCCCCCTGTCTCATCCCCCCATCATTCCCCCCTCATCATTTCCCCCTGTCTCATCCTCCCATTATCCCACCCTCATCATTTCCCCCTGTCTCATCCCCCCATCATTCCCCCCCTCATCATTTCCCCCTGTCTCATCATCCCCCCATCATGTTCCTCCTATAGCATCCAGTGGTCTTCAACCTGCGGACCTCCCAGATGTTGCAAAACTACAACTCCCAGCATGCCCGGACAGCCAACTGCTGTCCAGGCATGCTGGGAGTTGTAGTTTTGCAACATCTGGAGGTCCGCAGGTTGAAGGCCACTCTTCCCCTTTCCTTACTTGTCTGCGCTTCGGCTGTCTTGCGGGGTCAGTGAAGCAGATGAGTTACGTCCTCTCCCGGCTTCTCTGTGCGGCATCAGGGATCTCACTTTTCGGCGGCAACTACAGGAAATGAAAAGTGACGTGGGTGATGCCGCACAGAGAAGCCGGCAGAGGACGTAACTCCTCTGCTTCACTGACCCCGCAAGACCCCCCCAGCCTGACCTGACCTGCCGAAGCGCAGACAGGTAAGGAAAATAAATAAAACTATAAAAAGCAGGGAAAGGGGGAATGAAAAGTAAAACTCACTTGTCTCCCGCACAATCCACAAGAACTGGTGGATAGTGCAGGAGACGCTGATTAAAAGGTAGCACAGATCAGGACAAGGTCTCCCGCACTATCCACCACACCAGTACCTGTGGATAGTGCGGGAGAAAATAAGTGACAGTGCAGGGAGGAGACGCCGCTGGTCACTGATTTAAAGTGGCCGCGGCCGTACTGTTAATACTTAACAAGCAGATGCTGCTGCGGCAGCTTTAAATCAGCGACCAGAAGATTTATCAGCGTATAACACGCAGACTTTTTGCCTTAAATTTAAGTTTTAAAAGTGCGTGTTATACGCCGATAAATACGGTATATATAATTTACAGATTTATATTTTTATTGTTTACATAAATCTATATATACATAAAAACTACTGTGTGCGACACAGGAATCATGCACATACAGCATCTCTTCTGCAGGCAGGAAGGGACCAACAGAGGTTCCACTTTCAGCTTCTTTAAGATATATTCACAGGGTGCAAAATGTGCGGAATGTCCACCCGGAAAACATGGGTGGACATTCCGCACATTTGGATGTTCTGCAAGTGCTAGGACCACTCAAAAATGTGCTGTTGCAATAGACGGTGATGCATTTCCAAGCGGAATCCACAAAAACAATGAACCTTTTAATTGTTTCTGCATATTCTGAAATCGGGATTTCCGTGGCAGATAATTATGCCATAGAAATTCTGCAGAGTGCAGCAAAATCCCATTGAAATCAAGCAGCAGAATTTCCAAGCGTCATTTTTCTGGTAGATTTGGCTCGGAAATCATAAAGAGTGAATGTGGTGTTAGAGGGAGAGAAAGTCACATAAACTATTAAAGTTGTGACAATTCATTACAATAACTTGGTCATGTGATCACCAATCTGTTCACCAAAAATATAACTTCCAGCATGCCCAGACAGCCAATCTGGTCATGCTTGAAGCTGTAGTTTTGCAACAACAGGCAACACACTGGTTAGGAAACACTGGATTAATGTACCAGAGAACGTCAGCAGGTCAGCTGACTTCTTGTGAACTACAGGATGACATCATGACCTACCAGATCCCTCCTATTAGCTCTTAGACTCCTCCCCACACACCCCAGCTTTAGCTGCTATCTATATGGGATCAGGAGATATAGTAGTTATACAACGCCCCTGAGCCTGTGTTCACACATAGCATATTTTTTGCTACATTTTTCTTTGTTGTGTTGTTTAATTTTTATTTCCAATAACTGCAAAAATGGTAATATTTTGTCATAAATGGGCAGATAACTTATTATACTGTAATTTTGGACAATCCTTTTTAAGTGACAATTTTTTTTTTACATGCGAACACAGCCCAAAGACATAAAATCTTCATATAACACCTCAGTTGTCATTATAGATTAAATCACTCATGACAATATTTTGCTAAAAAAAAACACTTCCTGAATTAGAAAACCCATTCAAACTGCACATAACATGAACTTACCTGGGTGAGCTCCTACACCAGCTTAATTACATGACCAGGTGCAATGATTAAACACCACACCATCAGCCAGGGAATTCATGGAAAATGTAGGCAGCATACAGTAAACAAGGTATTTTATTGATCCATTTACACTGAACATGTAACAAATCTCATGCCTGCCATGTCAGCTAAAAGAGATAAGCACAAGGCATACACAAGACCCTCTCTCTAATAATAGCCAATGCTGCACTATAGTAGCAAACAAACAAAAAAAAAAATAATAATAATAATAATGAATAAGTTCCAATGCATCTTTAAAGGGTACCTCTCATCAAATAAACTTTTGATATATTTTAGATGAATGAATGTTGAATAACTTTCCAATAGCATGTTAATGAAAAATATGCTTCTTTCTATTGTATTTTTCCCGATCAGTCCTGTCAGCAAGCATTTCTGACTCATGCTGGAGTCCTAAACACTCAGAGCTGCCAGCCTGCTTTGTTCACAGCCAAACAGGCTGTTTACAAAGCAGGCTGGCAGCTCTGAATGTTCTCCTTTGTGAACAAAGCAGACTGGCAGCTCGTAGTGTTTAGGACTCCAGCATGAGTCTGAAATGCTTGCTGCCAGGACTGGTAGGGAGACCCCTAGTGGTCATTTCTTCAAAGTGGAAAATTAAATAGAAAGAAGCATATTTTTTAATAACATGCAATTGTAAAGTTATTCTGCATACATTAATCTATAATATATATATATATATATAAAAATTTTTGATGAGAGGTACCCTTTAAGTCTTGCCAGACATCATTCAAATGCCTACATTTTAAAGCACATTTGTAGCTTCCCTTTTCTGATTTTTCTTTTAAAAAATTAACCTTACAATTTTTTATATAAAAAAAAAAATGCTGCTGAAACCTCTTATAAGATATGGCATTTCAGTATCTATTGAGTTCCAGCAGACAAATAAAATGTTCCCTATACACAACAGTTGTAAATATTATATGTTGTACTTTAATTTAGAAGCAACTGGTGTTTTAGCTATAAGTCTCATTTAACAAACACATGGACTCTGCTAATTCTCAGGAAAAGATAGGAGCCACGCTGGGATACCAAAGAGCCTGTGTTTTGAGAAATAGCAACAGAGTAGCATTAATTCAGTATCATCAAGAGCGGTAACAATTTGTCCCTCTGCTGGAGCTAAAGAACACTGATTTTTTTTTTCTTGTTGTTTGTGAGTATTTACTTAGCGTTCCTAAAATCAATAACAATAAAAAGAAATCTGTAAGAATTTAGGTTTCCTGATAAAAACAAAAAGTATATATAAGTCTCTCAAGGCTGGTGGATGTTTTGAAATTCATGTTGTAAGAATGTCGATAACAAAAAGCGTTTCGTAGGATCTATTTTCCACTTATGTGAGACAAAATATGTGTGTGTGTTTGAAAAACCCAATGGAATTCTGCCTTAATCTATTACAGAGAAGCACAATTTTCTGTAACTTAATTTGCTAAGTTAATGAACCTAGTAAATTCACTTTGATGTCTCTGCAAGTTAATATGTTTAGATCTAATTTATTTAGCAAAAATGGACAAATTTTGTTCCTAATTGTGTTGATTGCAAAACAAATCCAGCTATACTTTGTTATGAAAAGTATGATTTTAACATTTTCCAAGGAAGCTGGGATTGGCCAATAGATAAACCATTGGGAACATGATGCAGAAGCATATATGGACAATATGATATGGATGTGCAGAGCAATTGGAGAGAGAAGCCAGACTGGAAGTGAAATCGATTATGATGAAACAAAGAGAAGTAATAATGCACTGAAAATTCATACACATAAACACAAGATGTTAGCGAAATGTCGACGGGATCTTTCAGGCAGCTTGAGGCTGCTCACGGATAGCAGAATAAATGAATTCATTTAAGGATTTTAATTTTCTCAATGCAATCAGCTAAATTAGCAATAATTATTTTTAAATGTAAGAATAATATTGCTTAAAGTTACATTATCTGTCCTTTAAAGTGTGACTGAGGTTGATTTTCTGCATCACAGTTTTGCCATCAAATCAGGTTGATTCCCCAATAAACCATTACTGAATGATCATTGGATCTAAAGGGAGGAAAGAGCCATAAAATGTGAATGGGAAAGTAATATGCAATAGCACTATGATAAGAATTAAACCCAAATGGGATGTATAGAAACAACATGCCAGCTGTTCTGCCAACCTCTAGGGACTACTGATAACAGATAATAGAAGTGTCCATACATTAAATCAACTTATATATAGTGGTTTGTCCATAGATGCATGATAACAAGATGTACTGTACAAAATAAAATTCATTTGTCTATTATAGAATACATTTCTCTATTACTGGATAATCATAAAGCATAATGTGTTGTATACATTGGGGGAAATAATAAAGCATTAATGAAAACCATATGATGTTTCAATTTAGCTTTACCAGTAAGCGTGGCAAAAGTTAATGGCAACACGGATTAACCCTTTAAGGACCAGGCCCATTTTGGCCTTAAGGACCAGACCAACTTTATTTTTGCATTTTCATTTTTTCCCCCTCGCCTTCTAAAAATCATAACTCTTTTATATTTCCATCCACAGACCTATATAAGGGCTTGTTTTTTTGCGTCAACGATTGTATTTTGTAATTACATCACTTATTTTAACATAAAATGTACTGCGCAACCAAACAAATATTATTTCTGTAAGAAAGTTGAAAAGAAAACCGCAATTTAGCAAATTTTGGAAAGTTTTGCTTTCACACTGTACTCTTTCCGGTAAAAATGACATGTTTTCTTTATTCTGTGGGTCAATACGATTAAAATGATACCCATGTTATATACTTTTCTATAATTGTACTGCTTAAAAAAATCTCAAACCATTTTAACAAAATTAGTATGTTTGAAACCACCTATAACTATCTAATTTTCCGTATATAGGGTGGTATCAGGGCTACTTTTTTGTGCAATGATCTGTAGTTTTTATCAGCACCACATTTGCTTAGGTTTAACATTTCATACATTTTTTATAATTTTTTTTGAGAATAAAATGTGACCAAAAAGCAGCAAATTTTGAATTTTTTTAAATTTTTTTACGTTTACGCCGTTCACCGTACGGGATGATTAACAATATATTTAATAGATCAGCCTTTTACGCATGCGGCGATATCAAATATGTGTATTATTTTTTTTTACGCTTTTTGGGGGGTAAAATGGAAAAACGGATGTTTTACTTTTTTATTGGGGGAGGGGATTTTGCAAATTGTTTTACTTTTTTATTTAAAACATTTTTACAATTTTTTTACACTTTAATAGTCCCCATAGTCCCCATACTCCATAGGGGAGTATTTATAGCAATCATTTGATTGCTAATACTGTTCAGTGCTATGCATAGAGCATAGCATTGATCAGTGTTATCGGTGATCTATTGCTCTGGTCTGCTCGATCTCAGACCAGAGCAGAAGACCCCGGGAGACAGCCGGAGCCAGGTGAGGGGACCTCCGGCTGCCATGCTGGATGATCGGATCCCTGCGACAGCGCTGCAGGCGATCTGATCATCCATTCAAAGTACCGCACTGCCACAGATGCCGTGAACTGTATTGATCACTGCATCTGAAGGGATAATGGTGGACATCCACGCGACCACACTTATTGCTAATAAAGGACCATGTTTTTTTGGTTGTTAAGATAGAATATGCTTGGTGGTACTTTAGCTCGTGCAAAAATTTACACTATATTGGCACCATCCTCCATAGACTTCAGCATGGTAATATTTTGACTGTGAAGCTACTCTACTCTTTATTGTTTAATGAAATAACCATGCATATTAACCCTTCAGAACTGAATGAAACAGAATGAAAGCTAGTGACAGCCCTCATGGGTACTATTATGGTTTATAAAAATTACTTTAATGTAAGATGACCAATTTTTTATTTATTATTTGTAGAATTATTTTCATTATTATGAAACAATAGCTTCTGAGACATTCACATATATAATATTTAACATAAGAACACATTGATTTCTTTTATTATTAAATGTATCCATCAAAGCTCATTGTGGAGGACATGAGCACCCTTTCTACATCTCCTGTCTGACCACCTGTAATAACACTCCCATCCCCGGGTCAGTGGTCAACAGACAAGTTTCCTTCGTTCCAAAGATCTCAGTCCATCTTTCAAGCAGATGAAGCCAAGTTATTTTCCCAAATGGAATACAAAAGCGAAATTAACTAAATGTGTTAAAATATTACTGTTACATCTGTATCTGCAACTCTTTCATCTGTGCATCTGCCTTAGTCATTATATTGAGTGGCATAGCATTTATTTATATTACATTAGCCAAAGTTCTGTAGGTCATGTTTAAAGTACAGTGTTCCTCTGTTTTGAAGAAACATTTTTAGATATAGATTTTTTTTTTGCTTCTATAGTACAGCATAGGCAATTATTAAAGAATAAAGCTGAGGGCCTTGTGTATGCCTTGAGGTTACCTCTTTTAGCTGATGTGGTAGGCATGAGCTCTGTTCCATGTTGGAGGTAAATAGATCACTACCCTTGCTTACTGCAGGCTATATCATTCTTTTCCTTAAAGTTGTCTGGGGACATGACATTTTTTGGATGTAACTAGGGGTGGCATAATATAAAAAAAAAGTCATACCTTCCACAGTCCCCTGCAGCTTCCTGTCTGATGTCTATGGTCCCTTGATCACAACTTCTCTCTTCAGAGTCAAACTGTCTCAGCAGGTACTGACCTCTAACCCAATCACTAAATGAGGTATCAGACTGGCAGCTGCAGTTGAACCGGGATGATTATGACTTGTTTTTATTTTTACAAACTGGGATGATCTTTAAACAATACTGTATATATGGTATGATAACATAAGGTATAACTTTTACCTAATTCTTCAAGTGATGACTGAAAGAGATTTAAAAAACACATAAAATGGCTAGTAAGTAAAGAACTTTAGGATAATGTTAATGATATGAATGGGTTAAAGGGGGTATTTTGCCAAAGGAGATGGCTGATCGTGGGGGTTCGGCCGCGGTACCCCACACAATCTGCGTGCGGGGGGGGGGGGGGCTCGCTACGGCATTATGGTCAAGGTAGCCTGGAGCTACCGTGATCGTGACATCACACCCCCTTCATTCATGTCTAAGGGAGGAGCGTGAACACTAATACACAGCCATCCCACCTCCTCCCATAGACATGAATGGAGGAGGCATGGCAGCTGTATTCGCCTGTCATCCGGCACTGCACGGGGTTCATTCGGATGACTGCGGTGCTGTGGCAGAGGGCACAGGGGCCCCAGCGGCTGGAACCCAACGATCAGACATGTTATCCCCTATCCTTTGGATAAGAGATAACATGTCTAGCAGCGGAGAACTGATCTGAAGAAGGGGATGGCTCCCCCAAAAGCGTAATCCTATCCTGCACTGGTTTTATTGTTTTTTTTTGTTATGCAATAAATCCCCCATCTTTTAAACCTACTCTTCTCTGGATTTGGTTCATCGCACTTATCCACGGAACCAGCAGCGCCACTCAGAGGTTCTTTTGCTTGACCACTACTTGCCTATGTCCAGGAGACATTTTCACCTCACCTGCAACCTCAGGCCTAGCAGCGGTTCCGGCTTCTCTGTAACCCCACACGTGGGTTGATATGCAATTTTAAATTAGCTCTAAGGTGAGCAGCCACTACCTAAGGGGCTAACACACCCCGCATCCTCTTTCCTTCCTAATACTTAAACGGTATCACACGAGTCTCTTGTCTTTTTCTTCTTTTATACAGGTATCTTCATACATGGTCTTTAAGGTTATAAAGTTTAGTGGTTCAAGTACCACAGGACCTTATCATTAGGTTCACATTGTATGTATCCTTTCCTTATGTTGGTTATAATATCGGTATGAGTACAAACTTTTCCCCTCTGCTTTGAGCACTTGTATATGAGCCGACTGCAAACTGTGTCAGGTGTTGCTAATTACGATTTTCTGCTATGTGCATTTATATATTGGCTTTGAATTATGATTATTCATGTCATGTAAAACACTGACAATCTCTCATAATTTATCTTCTGTTACTATGATAAGCAAATCATTCTTAAGAAATTAGCTATTAGCAAGTAATTATCTTCCCTGAAATTGAGCTTAGTGCGTAATGTCTGTTTGTATCACCAATTCCGTTAGAAAGCGCCATTCTAGTATTTTTTGTTCTTTATTTTAAGTATAATAGCTTTAATATGTAGACTATCGATATACTGAACTTGTAAGGTCAACAGTTTTAGCATTAAAATCAATTTGTTTGTGTCACGATGCCGGCTGGCAGGTAGTGGATCCTCTGTGCCAGAGAGGGATTGGCGTGGACCGTGCTAGAGGATCGGTTCTAAGTCACTACTGGTTTTCACCAGAGCCCGCCGCAAAGCGGGATGGTCTTGCTGCGGCGGTAGTGACCAGGTCGTATCCCCTAGCAACGGCTCAACCTCTCTGGCTGCTGAAGATAGGCGCGGTACAAGGGAGTAGACAGAAGCAAGGTCGGACGTAGCAGAAGGTCGGGGCAGGCAGCAAGGATCGTAGTCAGGGGCAACGGCAGAAGGTCTGGAATCACAGGCAAGGAACACACAAGGAACGCTTTCACTGGCACTAGGGCAACAAGATCCGGCGAGGGAGTGAAGGGGAAGTGAGGTGATATAGGGAAGTGCACAGGTGTAAACACTAATTGGAACCACTGCACCAATCAGCGGTGCAGTGGCCCTTTAAATCGCAAAGACCCGGCGCGCGCGCGCCCTAGGGAGCGGGGCCGCGCGCGCCGGGACAGAACTGACGGGGAGCGAGTAAGGTACGGGAGCCGGGGTGCGCATCGCGAGCGGGCGCTACCCGCATCGCGAATCGCATCCCGGCCGGAGGTGGTAACGCAGCGCCCCGGGTCCGTGGAACCGACCGGGGCGCTGCAGTGAGGGAAGTGTAGCGAGCGCTCCGGGGAGGAGCGGGGACCCGGAGCGCTCGGCGTAACAGTACCCCCCCCCTTGGGTCTCCCCCTCTTCTTGGGGCCTGAGAACCTGAGGATCAGACTTTTGTCCAGGATATTGTCCTCAGGTTCCCAGGACCTCTCTTCTGGACCACAACCCTCCCAATCCACTAAAAAAAAAGTTCTTCCCCTGACCTTTTTAGAGGCCAAAATCTCTTTGACAGAGAAGATGTCCGAGGAGCCGGAAACAGGAGTGGGAGGAACAGATTTAGGAGAAAAACGGTTGAGGATGAGAGGTTTAAGAAGAGAGACGTGAAAGGCATTAGGGATACGAAGAGAAGGAGGAAGAAGAAGTTTGTAAGAGACAGGATTAATTTGACACAAAACTTTAAAAGGACCAAGATAGCGTGGTCCCAACTTATAGCTCGGGACACGGAAACGGACATATTTAGCGGAGAGCCATACCTTGTCTCCAGGGGAAAAAATGGGAGGAGCTCTTCTTTTCTTATCTGCGAATCTCTTCATGCGAGAAGAAGCCTGTAAGAGAGAATTTTGGGTCTCTTTCCATATGGTGGAAAGATCACGAGAAATTTCATCCACAGCGGGCAGACCAGAGGGCAAGGGGGTAGGGAGGGGGGGAAGAGGGTGACGGCCGTACACCACGAAAAACGGAGATTTGGAGGAAGATTCAGAGATTCTGAAATTATACGAGAATTCGGCCCAAGGTAGAAGATCTGCCCAGTCATCCTGGCGGGAGGAAACAAAATGTCGTAAATAGTCACCCAAGATCTGGTTAATTCTCTCTACTTGTCCATTGGATTGAGGATGGTATGCAGAAGAAAAATTTAATTTAATCTTGAGTTGTTTACAGAGAGCCCTCCAGAATTTAGACACAAATTGGACGCCTCTATCCGAGACGATCTGTGTAGGCAACCCGTGAAGACGAAAAATGTGTACAAAAAATTGTTTAGCCAACTGAGGCGCTGAAGGAAGGCCAGGAAGAGGGATGAAATGTGCCATTTTGGAGAATCGATCAACGACCACCCAAATAACAGTGTTGCCATGGGATGGGGGTAAGTCAGTAATAAAATCCATACCAATCAGAGACCAAGGTTGTTCGGGGACAGGTAGAGGATGAAGAAAACCAGCGGGCTTCTGGCGAGGAGTCTTATCCCGGGCACAGATAGTGCAGGCTCGCACAAAGTCCACCACATCAGTCTCTAGAGTCGGCCACCAATAGAAGCGAGAGATGAGTTGCACAGATTTCTTGATGCCCGCATGACCTGCGAGATGGGAGGAGTGACCCCATTTGAGGATCCCAAGGCGTTGGCGTGGAGAAACAAAGGTCTTTCCTGGAGGAGTTTGCCTGATGGAGGCTGGAGAAGTGGAAATCAGGCAGTCAGGAGGAATGATGTGTTGAGGAGAGAGTTCAATTTCAGAGGCATCTGAGGAACGAGAGAGAGCATCGGCCCTAATGTTTTTATCAGCAGGCCGAAAGTGAATTTCAAAAATAAATCGGGCAAAGAACAGAGACCACCTGGCCTGACGAGGATTCAGCCGTTGGGCAGACTGGAGGTAGGAGAGGTTCTTGTGATCGGTGTAAATAATAACTGGAAATCTTGATCCCTCCAGCAGATGCCTCCATTCCTCAAGTGCTAATTTAATGGCTAGAAGCTCTCGATCCCCGATGGAGTAGTTCCTCTCCGCCGGAGAGAAGGTCCTGGAAAAAAAACCACAAGTAACAGCATGCCCGGAAGAGTTTTTTTGTAGAAGGACAGCTCCAGCTCCCACTGAGGAGGCATCAACCTCCAATAGGAAGGGTTTAGAAGGGTCAGGTCTGGAGAGCACGGGAGCCGAAGAAAAGGCAGACTTGAGTCGTTTAAAGGCGTCTTCCGCTTGAGGAGGCCAGGACTTGGGATCGGCATTTTTTTTTGTTAAAGCCACAATAGGAGCCACAATGGTAGAAAAATGTGGAATAAATTGCCTGTAATAATTGGCGAACCCCAAAAAACGTTGGATGGCACGGAGTCCGGAGGGGCGTGGCCAATCTAAGACGGCAGAGAGTTTATCTGGGTCCATTTGTAGTCCCTGGCCAGAGACCAAGTATCCTAGAAAAGGAAGAGATTGGCATTCAAACAGACATTTCTCTATTTTGGCATAGAGTTGATTATCACGAAGTCTCTGAAGAACCATACGGACATGCTGGCGGTGTTCTTCTAGATTGGCAGAAAAAATCAGGATATCGTCCAGATATACAACAACACAGGAGTATAGTAGATCACGAAAAATTTCATTAACAAAGTCTTGGAAGACGGCAGGGGCGTTGCATAGACCAAAGGGCATGACCAGATACTCAAAGTGTCCATCTCTGGTGTTAAATGCCGTTTTCCATTCATCCCCCTCTCTGATGCGGATGAGATTATAAGCACCTCTTAAGTCCAGTTTGGTAAAAATATGGGCACCTTGGAGACGATCAAAGAGTTCAGAGATGAGGGGTAGGGGGTAGCGGTTCTTAACCGTGATTTTATTAAGACCGCGGTAGTCAATGCAAGGACGTAGAGAGCCATCTTTTTTGGACACAAAGAAAAATCCGGCTCCGGCAGGAGAGGAGGATTTACGGATAAAGCCCTTTTTTAAATTTTCTTGGACGTATTCAGACATGGCAAGAGTCTCTGGGACGGACAGAGGATAGATTCTGCCCCGGGGTGGAGTAGTGCCCGGGAGGAGGTCAATGGGACAATCATAAGGCCTGTGAGGAGGTAGAGTCTCAGCTTGTTTTTTGCAAAAAACGTCCGCAAAGTCCATATAGGCCTTAGGGAGACCGGTTACATGAGGAAGCACAGGGACACGGCAAGGTTTACTGGGAACCGGTTTTAAGCAGTCCTTGGAACAAGAGGGCCCCCAACTCTTGATCTCCCCAGTGGACCAATCCAGGATTGGGGAATGGAGTTGAAGCCAGGGAAGTCCAAGAAGGATTTCAGAAGTGCAATTGGGGAGGACCAACAGTTCAATCCTCTCGTGATGAGATCCGATGCACATTAGAAGGGGCTCCGTGCGGAAACGTATAGTACAGTCCAATCTTTCATTGTTTACACAATTGATGTAGAGGGGTCTGGCGAGACTGGTCACCGGGATGTTGAACTTGTTGACGAGAGAGGCTAAGATGAAATTTCCTGCAGATCCAGAGTCCAAGAAGGCCACAGCAGAGAAGGAGAAGGCAGAGGCAGACATCCGCACAGGCACAGTAAGACGTGGAGAAGCAGAGTAGACATCAAGGACTGTCTCACCTTTGTGCGGAGTCAGCGGACGTCTTTCCAGGCGGGGAGGACGGATAGGACAATCCTTCAGGAAGTGTTCGGTACTAGCACAGTACAGGCAGAGATTCTCCATGCGGCGTCGTGTCCTCTCTTGGGGTGTCAGGCGAGACCGGTCGACCTGCATAGCCTCCACGGCGGGAGGCACAGGAACAGATTGCAGGGGACCAGAGGAGAGAGGAGCCGGGGAGAAGAAACGCCTCGTGCGAACAGAGTCCATATCCTGGCGGAGCTCCTGACGCCGTTCGGAAAAACGCATGTCAATGCGAGTGGCAAGATGGATGAGTTCATGTAGGTTAGCAGGGATTTCTCGTGCGGCCAGAACATCTTTAATGTTGCTGGATAGGCCTTTTTTAAAGGTCGCGCAGAGTGCCTCATTATTCCAGGATAATTCTGAAGCAAGGGTACGGAACTGTACGGCATACTCGCCAACGGAAGAATTACCCTGGACCAGGTTCAACAGGGCAGTCTCAGCAGAAGAGGCTCGGGCAGGTTCCTCAAAGACACTTCGAATTTCCGAGAAGAAGGAGTGTACAGAGGCAGTGACGGGGTCATTGCGGTCCCAGAGCGGTGTGGCCCAAGCCAGGGCTTTTCCAGACAGCAGGCTGACTACGAAAGCCACCTTAGACCTTTCAGTGGGGAACTGGTCCGACATCATCTCCAAGTGTAATGAACATTGGGAAAGAAAGCCACGGCAAAACTTAGAGTCCCCATCAAATTTATCCGGCAAGGATAGTCGTATTCCAGAAGCGGCCACTCGCTGCGGAGGAGGTACAGGAGCTGGCGGAGGAGATGATTGCTGGAGCTGTGGTAGTAACTGTTGTAGCATAACAGTCAGTTGAGACAGCTGTTGGCCTTGTTGCGCAATCTGTTGTGACTGCTGGGCGACCACCGTGGTGAGGTCAGCGACAACTGGCAGAGGAACTTCAGCGGGATCCATGGCCGGATCTACTGTCACGATGCCGGCTGGCAGGTAGTGGATCCTCTGTGCCAGAGAGGGATTGGCGTGGACCGTGCTAGAGGATCGGTTCTAAGTCACTACTGGTTTTCACCAGAGCCCGCCGCAAAGCGGGATGGTCTTGCTGCGGCGGTAGTGACCAGGTCGTATCCCCTAGCAACGGCTCAACCTCTCTGGCTGCTGAAGATAGGCGCGGTACAAGGGAGTAGACAGAAGCAAGGTCGGACGTAGCAGAAGGTCGGGGCAGGCAGCAAGGATCGTAGTCAGGGGCAACGGCAGAAGGTCTGGAATCACAGGCAAGGAACACACAAGGAACGCTTTCACTGGCACTAGGGCAACAAGATCCGGCGAGGGAGTGAAGGGGAAGTGAGGTGATATAGGGAAGTGCACAGGTGTAAACACTAATTGGAACCACTGCACCAATCAGCGGTGCAGTGGCCCTTTAAATCGCAAAGACCCGGCGCGCGCGCGCCCTAGGGAGCGGGGCCGCGCGCGCCGGGACAGAACTGACGGGGAGCGAGTAAGGTACGGGAGCCGGGGTGCGCATCGCGAGCGGGCGCTACCCGCATCGCGAATCGCATCCCGGCCGGAGGTGGTAACGCAGCGCCCCGGGTCCGTGGAACCGACCGGGGCGCTGCAGTGAGGGAAGTGTAGCGAGCGCTCCGGGGAGGAGCGGGGACCCGGAGCGCTCGGCGTAACAGTTTGCTTGGATTGTACATAAATTCAAAGAGCCATGAAGTATAAACAGAAAGCAAGACTCTTTGGATGCATTCCAATATAATTATAGCTCCTCACCCTTGTGACTCTCTATGTGTGTAGCTCACAGCTATTTGCTTGCCCTAAGATAGCTGTATTTTTGTACAAGTCGGAATCTGATTGAAATGCAAAAAAAAAAAACAAAAAAAAAAAACACCACAAACCTGGAAGGGATTTAAACCAGCCACAGAAATCATAAGTACAAAATATAATAACTGAAGTTGTAGCATTTTGTAGCCTTGGATAGTAACTTGTATGTCTATGGATTTTATAGTACTACATCCCTAAAGGTTTCCTTATAGGTTTTGCCAATATTACAACCATAAAACAAACCGTGGAACACTATTCATCACACTTAATTCAAGCATTTCATAAACTGCAAAGCATTTATGCAGCTGTGAATTTCATGTCTATATGTACAGTAATAAGCATGGATTTGCATATAGGAACAGCAGGCAGCAAATAAGTTTGTTTTGGGCATTTTTAGATGTATAAATTCAGCCTTATCTAATATTTCAGGTTTAATCTACATGGAAATGATGTAGTTTTCTCTTTGTAAATATGACCATTAAAGCAAGAGAAAGCTTTTATGTATCTTTGCTGAAGGATGGCTATTGGCATACCAGTTCACATTGCCAGAACATGAGCTGCCTGACTAAGTTATAAAAACAAAATGAGAGATGCCGAAATTCTGCCTAGCTAGAGGCTTCAAAGCCTCAAATAGCTTTTTAATGGGGCTATTTTATTAGAACATATGGACATGATGGAGGGAGGTCCTCTACTAAGAGCCCAATCTAAGAAGCAGCAGCTCTCACTTTGATATTTACAGTAGTGATATCTTACATGGACGGCCATTTATCTACAGCAAAGAGCCACCATATACATATTCTTTTTCATGAAGGCGGCTTCTAACTAAAAGTTTGTCTATAATTGTAGGTGGTATTCACATTTTCTAGAACCTGTTCCCTGCCTTCTGACAGGCTGCGGCCCACAGCCCCTTTAATGACTGTGAGGAGGAGATACTGTAGTGATGTCGCTATGCTGTCTCCTCCCCTCATTTAACTTGCACCGAAATACCTGCCAGAGAGCTGGGTCTGGTGGTGGGAAACTTTAGAGTGGACCCACTATGCCACAAGTGGCTGCTGGTTAGGCAGGCAGAAGGGGCAAACTTTTTATACACCCAAAATATGTGTGTGTGTGTGTGTTTGTGGGTGTATGTGTATTTGGCAACAGACAGATATGTGTTTTCATAAAACATGCTTTTATTGTGCAAAAATATTAAATCCTAAACATATTTATATTTTGTATTGATGTTATATGCCGATAAAAGTACTTAATCTACAAAAAGCAAGCCCTCACACAGCTATGTTGAAGGAAGGAAGTTGGAGTGCATCAATGAAAAAGCAAAAAATAAATAAATAAATAAATCACTTACCCCTATTTTTTTTTTCTTTTTTTTTTTTTTGGTAGACATCAAATGGTATTTAGCTGATTTCTATTTCAGAGAACATCTTTTGGTCCAGGTATCTATAGTTCCCTGTTTGTTTTGACATGGGCATAGAGCTTCCCCTACACCATCTGGTGTTTGTGTTGGTGATGTTCTTGAAGAGGTCTAGCTGTCTGGCTTATTTTATTAGCTGGTTTAGCTGATAAATTGATTGAGACAGCCACCTCCCTTCATACATGTCACCAAAACATAGAAAAAGGGGACCTTTCTACTACATTGGAATGAAAGAGATAGTGGAAGTGCTCGGACCATGAGCTGGGGTTTAAAATTTAGATATGAGCGTAGTATTCATAATAAAAGTATATAAGAAAAGGATTTCATTCTAAATTTCCCCCCATAAATTGGGTTTATCTGGATCCAAAGTTTTCCGGATTTGCTTTAACCCCTTGGGGATGAAGGGTTTTCCAGTTTTGCACTTTCGTTTTTTTCTCCTTACCTTTTAAAAATCATAAACCCTTTCAATTTTGCAGCTAAAAATCCATATAATGGTTTATTTTTTGAGCCACAAATCATTGTGCGACAAAATTGAAGAAAAAAATGGCATTTGGTAAATTTTGGGGGCTTCCGTTTCTACGCAGTACATTTTTCGGTAAAAATGACATCTTATCTCTATTCTGAAGGTCCATACGACTAAAATGATACCCTACTTATATAGGTTTGATTTTGTCGTATTTCTGGAAAAAATCATAACTACATGCAGGAAAATGTATACGTTTAAAATTGTCATCTTCTGACCCCTATAACTTTTTTATTTTTCTGCGTGTGGGGCGGTTTGAGGACTCATTTTTTGCACCGTGATCTGAAGTTTTTAGTGGTACCATTTATGTATTGATCAGACTTTTTAATGACTTTTTATTCATTTTTTCATGATATAAAAAGTGACCAAAAAGACACTATTTTGGACTTTGTAATTTTTTTGAGCGTACACCATTGACCGTGCGGTTTAATTAATGATATATTTTTATAATTCGGACATTTCCACACACGGCGATACCACATATGTTTATTTTTATTTTTATTTACACAGTTTTTTTTTTATTGGGAAAAGGGGGGTGATTCAAACTTTTATCAGGGAAGGGATTAAATGATCTTTATTCGCTTTTTTTTTGTTCCACTTTTATTTGCAATGTTATAGCTCCCATAGGGGGCTATAACACTGCACACACTGATCTTTTACATTGATCAATGGTTTCTCATAGGAAACTGAGCAGTCATTCGGCGATTGGACAGCATAGAAGAAGGAAGGGACCCTCCTGCTGTCTTTACAGCTGTTCTGGATGTTGCGATTTCATTGTGGCAGTCCTGAACACCCCCCTGAGCTAACTGTCAGTGCTTTACTTTACACCGAGTCTGAAGGGTTAATAGCACGTGGCCCCGCGTTATAGAAAGGGAGTGGGCTGAGGGCGTATAGGTACACCCTCTGTCCCCAAAGAGTTAAATGAATCGCTGGCAGGAGCAGACTCCTGTAGAAGATTAAAGGGGTACTCCAGTGGAAAACTTTTTTTTTTTAAATCAACTGGTGCCAGAAAGTTAAACAGATTTGTAAATGACTTCTATTAAAAAAATATTTACCCTTACAGTACTTTTTAGCAACTGTATGCTACAGAGGAAATTCTTTTCTTTTTGAATTTCTTTTTTGTCTTGTACACAGTGCTCTCTGTTGACACCTCTGTCCCTGTCAGGAACTGTCCAGAGTAGCATAGGTTTGCAATGGGGATTTTCTCTTGCTCTGGACAGTTCCTGATACAGGCATCAGGTGTCAGCGGAGAGCACTGTGGACAAGACAAAAAAAAAGAAATTCAAAAAGAAAAGAATTTCCTCTGTAGCATACAGCTTTAGCTTTCTGGCACCAGTTAATAAAAAAAAAAAAAGGTTTTCCACGGGAGTACCCCTTTAAGCATACACTGTATGCCTGGCTTAGCTTTGCATATCAGTTAATCTTTTCTAAGCAGGATGCTCTGTGTCAGACCACCCTGAGGTAAGCAATGATGCTGTATAGTGTATATTGCCACTTGCAGCCACTATATCCACTGGGCCAAGTGGTTTTCATCCAATCCAATGTATGCCTCACTACTCATTGTACAGAAGCAGGGACTCCTTTCTTTTGAAACCAATCTCTGCTTCTGTATGAATCTTTATTGGCCTTCAAATTTGATTCAAATCTGACATTTTTCCGGAAAATTGTTCTTCTCTATTATATTTTGTATTAATCCACATTTGGGCAATAGTTACATAACTTTACATGTACCCAGACAACCAGATTAAAGGGGTATTACACTGGCCAGCATTCGGAACATTTAGTTCCAAACGCTGTGTGGGTGCTGCGGGGGTCAGTCACGCCCCCTAGTGACATCACGCCCCCTCAAGGCAAGCCTATGTGAGGGTGTGGCATGACGTCACCAGGGGGCATGTGACTTGATCATAACTAGATATACTATTCTGACATTATAACCTTTTATCTCCACACACAATTGCTGAACCAATCATGTAAGGTCATCCCGATCAGGAGACTATAGGCAAGACCAAAATAGTTGGGGAATGGGAGAGTGGGGACTTTAAAATGAAAAAATAAATAAATAAATAAATAAAGAGCACTTTGCATTAACATATCTCTCTCTCTCTCTCTCTACATTACATATAAAGGGAATGAGTATTTGCCTCAGGGCGAGGCCACCACTCCTGGTGTAACGGAGCTTCAGAAGGCCATTAAGCACTCTGCGGGCATTCTAGCTGGGGGAATATGCATATTCCCCTACATTATATATATATATATATATATATATATATATATATATATATATATATATATTAATGGATTGGTATTGAAGACAGTTTATTGAAAGAAGATGCCAAAATCTATGAAAAAAGGGGGCAATATCTCACCATGTTCATCTTGATATAATTTTGGTAGATTGTTTTAAATACCTGAAGGATTTTGCTAAAATCATTGTTTACATATGCTTACAATCTAAATAAAAAATGGTGTTCATGCAGGGAAGTCTGTTTACACACGTGTGCTCATGTACATATACCCTGGTCTTGGTACAAAGCAAAAACTTTAATCCTTACGTTGTTTTACTGTAATATTCCCACTATAAAAATAAACCTATTTTAAGTCTGAATCTGAAAAGAAATCATTTCAAGTTTTACTGACTGTTTATCAAGAATTTTGTCAGCAGTGACAGGGTTAACAATAGAAGTTATGGAAACAGAACAATGCAACGACTGCCGCTGTCTGCAAAATGGAGCTCGGCTCTCAAAGCTTTCCTACATTGCTCAGTGAAAAGAGAGTCAGTGATAGAATTTGCAATTACAGCACTTCAGTAGGGGAAGAGAAGAACAAATAGGGCTGAGTGAATCTGTCCCAAGTAATTTAGAAACAGGTGGCCACCCCATGTGCCAACCAGTTCATTTGAAGTTGGAGTTTTATGGTACATTAAAGGGACCATTTTGGATTGGTGACAGGTGCCTTTTGGACTGAAGGCAGTAGAAATGTATTGTGTGTTTTAGCGTTTATGTTACTAGTGATTCAAAAAAAAAGATAGGTAATGCCAGCAGATGTACAGTATATGATGCTCTTGCTATACCCATCAAATAATTGGCTATAAGACACAAATACAGAAGAAGGACAGAAGCTGGCAGGACTATATTTTGGTTTATATGTATAAAAAATGAGAGAAGTTTCAGGCACCCTCCAGTTTATTCTACCCTATTAATGGGTTGTCATCCAATGAATGCCTGCTCAAAGATGAAGAGCACATCAGCAGGTGTCATGTCTGGCACCCTATAAACATGGCTCTAACAGAATGGTCCAGCTGTGAGATACATCATCATTTACAGTAGCATTGCTGGAAGTCATGACACAATAATATAAGTGGCACTCTTAACTTCACTGCAACCTCTAGGAATAATTCTAAAACAAGGGTGTGTTAATCTGCCACTTAGGAAACCTCTCCTGCGTGCCCTTCTTCTGCTATGTGATAAACCTGCCACCCAGAGGACAAAACAGAGAGCAGCAGGTGTATTGTCTAATCCCTGACAGCTTTCACAAAGACACTGGCGAAAGCCGATTAACATGGAACCTGTCTGTAGTGGTCATTTCTAATAAGGCGCTGTACCTTAAACTTTACTCACACCTTTGCCTGGTGAGGGGCAGTCAGGGTTTAGTGTTACAAAACTATCCTAATCTCAAATATTTACACACAAAGATATACATATCTAATTCTAAAGTTACAAGATTATTGATACCAGTTTCTTCTATGCTTAATATTCTTTTTGATACATCTATTATAGAAACTATGGAAACAATAGCAGCTGACACGCAGTAGAAGGTTTCGCCTAATCCCCTATTGTTATGGTAATGGCTGAGTGGTTATGTCCCATAGTAACTGATTAAATTATAACTTTTCTTAGAACATTTAAAAGTACTCCGAATCCACAAAAATAGCAAACACATTGTTGCACATTAAGTTCAAGAATTACTTATGTCAGGCTCCACAGAGAGATTTTTTATTAATTTATTTTTTTAAATCTCTATATATACACAGAAGACAAAGAGTATGATTAAGTTTCTCTCCGTCACATGAATCATCAGGGGGTATACGGCACATAAAGAAAATTCTCTTTCTTTTCTTTTTCTTGCATCTTGTTTTCGTGTCTGCCTGTGACATAACTAAGTAAATTATTCCGCTTACTAATCTATCTAAAATCAGTTCATTATATTGCTTTCAAGATGGCAGTGTGCATGGCACGTCGTGCAGGATTGTAATAAGGTTGAAACAAAGAAATAGTGTATAACAAACAGCTTTTTCTGCTATTTTTAAAATATTTTTGAAATTCACTAATAAAAGAAAGGTAAACTACTGTTTCTATTGCACACCATTTTTACAGATTTTTAGATGCAGTCAAAGCCAGTGCGAAAGTGACTATAAAGTGATACATTTTAATGGTCACCGTGCAATACTTATATGCATTATATATACTATACTCATATACATTATTAATTATATACTATACTTCTATACCTTTAGTTGGCTTTCAGCTTATCAGGGTGAAATATCTAGCTGCAGGACCCCCCACAGTCAATTATACAAAATAAGGAAACCTCCCATTTAAACAAGTATCTCTAAAAGAGGCAAAGGGTAAAAGAGAATTTGCCATTAGTATCACCTGCACAAGCCTATTGGTACAGGCTTGTAGTGTGAATGACACTGATGAAAATTATATTTACCCTTCCCCAATCCTTGTCTCAGTTCTATCAATATTCTTTTTTATTTTATAATAATAAGGACCTCGGTGCACAGGGGGCGTTCCCAAGCCTCCACATGCACGTTGTCATCTGTCTTAAATTTTTTATAGTAAGCTGTTCCTTCCCTTGTGCTGAGGCTCCTATGCTGCAGAATGGAGCTCTCTTCACATCAGAAAGATTTAAAAGCTGCAGAGTGGAGCTCGTATGAAAATTGAAGGTAGAACAACCCTGTGCACCAAGATCCTCTTAAGCATATCAGGATAAAGTAGAATATCAACAAGGAATGATAGGTAATGCCAGCAGATGTACAGTATATGATGCTCTTGTTATCCCCATCAAATAATTGGCTATAAGCCACAAATACAGAAGAAGGACAGAAGCTGGCGGGTCTATATTTTGGTTTATATGTATAAAAAATTAGAGAAGTTTCAGGCACCCTCAAGTTTATTCTACCCTATTAATGGGTTGTCATCCAATGAATGCCTGCTCAAAGATGAAGAGCACATCAGCAGGTGTCATGTCTGGCACCCTATAAACATGGCTCTAACAGAATGGTCCAGCTGTGAGATACATCATAGCTCTTCCCAAATAGAGTGCGCATGCACTTGAAACACGTATGACAGTGGAGTGATTGTTTTTATTGTGTGATGTCTTTTGATACAGAACCAAATAAAGCTGCAAGTTTTTGTTAAGTGCTGGATCATCTTTCCTTGTTCCTGTTCTTGTTAGCACCTTGCCGAGTGCAGGCCTGTGCACTAAGTTTGGAAGGTAAGCTGAACATTACATTCATTTATACCTGTTAAAGGAGAATATCGCCAGAAAGAACGGACGGCACGGATTGGGGGACACGAAGAAACATTTTCATTAGTCTCAATTGCACTACAAGCCTGTATAAATAGGTAAGTGCAGGTGAGACTGATGACAGATTCCCTTTAACTCTTATACCTATTTTGGAGACACTTGTTCATACTACAGATTTCCTATATTTTTTACAATTGATTGTGGGGGGGGGGGGCTGCAGCTGGGTACTCCTATGATAAGCTAAGAGACAGCTAGTGGATATAATGGGTGTTATTAACTAACATGATCCTGACTCTTTTTTCTCGGGTTTTGCGCCCAAATTGTATTGCACATTATGTGCGACACAATTTGAGACCAAAAATTCCAGAGCCCTCCATTATACAGGAAAAACCCGAGAAGGGGGCATGACCACAGGAGAGGGCAAAAGGGGCATGTCTCCGACAGTTTAAAAAAATCCCAACATATTTACTAAGGTTTCCACATTAAATGTGGTGGATTTGAGCTGGAAAAAACCCGACAGATCAGAACAGTTGTAAAAAAAAAAAAAAAAGCGAAATGTAGGGTAATATTAGTAAATACCTTGGGAAAATACCTGTCAGGAATCAAAACCCACAAGGAAAACTACACTCCACTCTTAGTAAATAACCCAAAGTATTGTGCACTGAGCTACTGAGGAAAGGAGGAGCGTCTAGCCCACACGTCCTGAAACGCGTCGAGCCCACACTTAATCCTCATCATTTAGTTTTACATTGTGGCATATGCTTTCAAAGACTCTGCCGTGATAACGCTTCTCAGCTCAGACGAGGACAGCTTATACAACTTCAACCTCACCCGATGCGTGCCTTTAACAAACACGGCCGTAGAAGATCTCAGGACGCCGCACATCTCCAAGTGCTCGCAGCTAGAGACAGCTTGCCCTAGTGATGGGTTGCCTCGGGCAGCTAGAGCACTGGGGTCGTCAAATCAGACCGGACGGTAGGAAATCGTAATCGGGTGAGCTGATACATAGTCCCCCAATATTTCCTTCCAGGACCATACGGAACTGAACTATTGACTTCCAGTTTTGCATACTAGTCTTTTCCTACACGAGGATTGTGTTAATTCATATACACCAACACATCTTTGCCGTGCAGGAAAATAAACTTGTAGCTACACAGTAGCAAAAAGGTTTTCTTCTTTACAGGAATCTGAGCTTCCAACACATGAAGTTTATAGCGCATAGCGCTGATGAACCTGTGTATAGATATTGTATATTAGCCTGATCACGTGGCACAGGTTGAACTGCACTTGTCAAGTACTCTATATTTATTCATGTCAATAGGATCAACAGAGACTTTATATCCTGTTACATCAGCTATTATACTGCTTGCCACATTTTATATTGACATTTTATATTGACAATTGAATTGCTTTAAGGGGATTCTATTTATTTTTCTATTTATATGTTTATATATATATATATATATATATATATATATTTATATATATATATATATATATATATATAATTAATTGCTAGTCTTTACTGTGTCACCGTCAATAGAGAATCGGCAAAGGCCCTGCGGCATACCACTTTTTTACGGTATCTGACTTATAGTGTGTTTTATTAAATTAAAAAGACATTTAGCCCTACAGTCTAACTATTCCTTTATTTACTCTTTGTATTGTGTCTATGTCCTTTTGACATTCACTCCTCTCCCCCCCCCCCTTTTTTTTTACTCCTCCTTGTTTTCTCCTCCTTTTTCTTTTACTTTTCTTCAGTTGGCTTTATCTACTTGTACTCCCATTTTTCTACTCTATGGGGGAGATTTATCAAAACCTGTGTAGAGGAAGAGCTGTGCAGTTGCCCATAGCAACCAATCTGATTGCTTCTTTCTTTTTTATAGGCCTTTTTAAAAATTAAAGAAGCAAGCTGATTGGTTGCTATGGGCAACTAGGCAAAGTTTCCTCTGGACAGGTTTTGATAAATTTATCCCATATCTCTATCTCTCTTTACCTTGTCTCCAGATTCCCCCAATATAGGAAGTGCTTGTCCCTTTTTGTTCTGTAATTCATTCATACTTTTTTGGCACTTTGGGTTTTCAGTGCTACAGTTAACTTCAGTTTCTCTCCTATCCTAACCCATTGTTGAGCTGAACACCTCTTTCTTCTGTCTATACTTTCAAATGCTACCTACATTTCCCATGAATCATCTGTCTTTGCAGAGAGAAGGAGTTGAGTCTGATCACTGCAGTTCCCCTAATAAGATCATCTGATATTCTAATCACCTGGCTAAACTCCAGCAGCCTAAATTGCTATTTTTTCGAAAAATATTGCCAGTTGGAGAAAGCGATTTGACCTAAAATCACAACTGGGGGTATTTTATGAAGATATGATGTCTTCAGGCTATGTTTACATGTTGAGTTTTTACCGCTTTTTGCTTGGGTTTTCATCATGCTTTGAAGACCTTTTTGCTGTGATTTTCCAAAATTGCCATAGAAATTCGATTTTCAGGAAAATTACATTAAAGTAGTATACAGATAGTGCTGGGTTGGAAGGGGTGATAATATCATACTGTAAATTACAGGTAGCCTGCTGACCCAGAAAGGACCATTTCATTTGACACATCAACCCCTTAGGGACTCTGCCCATTTTCACCTTAAAGGGGTACTCCGGTGGAAAGCTCACCCCCTGAGGAAGGAGACGAAAAAACTGTAGGGGTACGGAGGCACTGGAGCACAGACCCAATATGGGTAAGATATGAATTTGATGGCAATGTAATTTATGCATTATAAGATGTATATGGCAGGATATAATAGAAGGTGTGTTTGCACACCTGCACAAGCACTTTTATATAGATGCTAAAATTGTGATATTTTATATCTCATACACTTGTGTATTATATCACTTTATATAGCACATGCACTTTTGTGAAGATAGTTTACTAGACTCTGTGTATTTGATGCATATGGTATATATGCACATGGTATATGTTACTACATGTAGTTGTCAATAGCGACCATTACATTTGTGCCAATGATATGTAATTATATTTAACTGTGAGCCCGGGAGCCTCAATTTTTTTTGGGTACTTTTGCCTTTTTTAACTTTATATTTATGTGTATTGTATATCATTTATAAAATGTCCTTATTTACCATATTTATCAGTGTATAACACGCACTGGCGCATAACACGCACCCCCATTTTAAAAGGGAAATTTAAGTAAAAAAAATAAAATGTAAAATAAATGACTTGGACTAAATGCCACATCATCCCCCCCAACTTTGTTTTCTTCTGCACCTTAGTTTGGTCCCGTCCCCTCCAGTGCCACATCATTCCTTCCCTTTTATCAGTCCCTGTGCAACATTTACCCCTCTCATCGCCACCCCTCATGTCTCATCATCCCCCCATGTCTCATCATTTCTCCGTCATAGACCACCCCTTGCCATACAGACATTAAGCATTTAGTGCCTCCCCCCACCATCATTTCCCCCTGTCTCATCATCCCCCCACCCTGTCTCATCATGTCCCCCCATCATTCCCCCCTCATCATCCCCCCACCCTGTCTCATCATGTCCCCCATCATTCCCCTCATCACCCCCCACCCTGTCTCATGTCCCCATCATTCCCCCTCATTATCCCCCCACCCTGTCTCATGTCCCCCATCATTCCCCCCTCATCATCCCCCCACCCTGTCTCATCATGTCCCCATCATTTCCCCCTCATCTTCCCCCCACCCTGTCTCATGTCCCCCATCATTCCCCCTCATCATCCCCCCTCATCATCCCCCCCACCCTGTCTCATCATCCCCCCATCATTCCCCCCCCTCATCATTTCCCCCTTCTCATCATCCCCCCATCATGTTCCTCCTATGAGTGGTCTTCAACCTGCGGACCTCCAGATGTTGCAAAACTACAACTCCCAGCATGCCCGGACAGCCAATGGCTGTCCGGGCATGCTGGGAGTTGTAGTTTTGCAACATCTGGAGGTCCGCAGGTTGAAGACCCCTCTTCCCCTTTCCTTACCTGGCTGTGCTTTGGCTGTCTTGCGGGGTCAGTGAAGCAGATGAGTGACGGCCTCTCCCGGCTCCTTGCGCGGCATCAGGGATCAGGGCCGTGCTGCTAATACATAACAAGCAGCTGCTGCTGCGGCCGCTTTAAATCAGTGACCAGAAGATTTATCGGCGTATAACATGCAGGCAGGCTTTTTGCCTTAAATTTAAGTTTTAAAAGTGCGTGTTATACGCCGATAAATATGGTATTTGAATCTTATCTCTAGTAAAGTTTTTCTTGTGCTTTTGTGTAAAACCCTTTCAATTTTGCAGCTAAAAATCGATATGATGGCTTATTTTACCAATTCTACTTTGTAATGACATCAGTCATTTTACCCAAAAATATACGGCGAAATGGAAAAAAAATCATTGTGCGACAAAATTGAAGAAAAAATGCCATTTTGTAACTTTTGGGGGCTTACATTTCTACGCAGTATTTTTTCCGGTAAAAATGACAATTTATCTTTATTCTACTTATATAGGTTTAATTTTGTCGTACTTCTGGAAAAAATCACAACTTTATATGTTTAAAATTGTCATCTTCTGACCCCTATAACTTTATTTTTATTTTTCTGCGTATGGGGTGGTATGAGAGCTCATTTTATGCGCTGTGATCTGAAGTTTTTAGCGGTCCTATTTATGTATTGATTGGACTTTTTGGTGACTTTTTATTCATTTTTTCATGATATAAAAAGTGACCAAAAACATGCTATTTTGGACTTAGGAATTTTTTTGACCGTGCTGTTTAATTAACGATATATTTTCATAATTCGGACATTTCTACACATGGCGATACCACATATGTTTATTTTTATTTTTATTTACACTTTTTTTTTTATTGGGAAAAGGGGGGTGATTCAAACTTTTATTAGGGAAGGGGTTAAATGATCTTTATTCACTTTTTTTTCATACTGGTAAATTTTACATACTGGTAAATGTTTGTCGTTACTTGCATCCTTTCTTGGTGAAAAATCCCATAATTTCATAACCATTTTTAAAATTTAGCATTTTCTAACCTTGAAACTTTCTGCTTGTAAGGGAAATGGATATTCCAAATAAATGATATATTGATTCACAAATACAATATTTCTACTTTTTGTTGATATCATAAAGTTGACATGTTTTTACTTTTTGAAGACATTAGGGGGCTTCAAAGTATAGCAGCAATTTTCAAAATGTTTTGCAGAAATTTCTGCAGAAATTCCACCATGTGAACAGTGCAGCAGATTCCCATTGAAATCATTGGGACTCTGCTGCAGAGAAATGTCTGTGCAGAAGATTCACCACATTCCGCCCTAAAGCTAGGTTTTCACATGGGTTTTTTCTGGCATTTTTTGGAGAATTGCCCCTGCAGTATTTGAGCCAAAGTCAGAAGGGGATCCAATAGAAAGATCTCCTTTCAGATACATGTATACAGAGGGATACGGCAGATTTGTTGGACTATGGCGATGAACTGCATTTTCTTTCCTAGATAAAATGGCTAACGAGGGATGTGGGGGAGTTTTTTTTTATAAAATAATTTTTTCAATGTGTTTTATTTTTTATTTTATTTTTTAATTTTCAGGCTAAGTAGTGGAAGCCATCTTATAGATGGAATCCATTACTAAGCCAGAGCTTAGCGTTAGCCCCCAAAACAACTTACGCTAACCCCCATATATTACCCACTGCCACAGGGGTACCAGGAAGAGCCGGTACCAACAGGCCCGGAGTGTCAAAAATGAAGCTTCTTGGCCTAGGCAGTAATTAAGCCTGGGGAGGGCCAGTAACAATGGTCCTCGCCCACCCTGGTAATGGCAGGCTGTTGCTGCTTGGTTGGTATCTGGCTAATGACATCATTAC
Organism: Hyla sarda; assembly: GCF_029499605.1. Classification (NCBI taxonomy): domain Eukaryota; kingdom Metazoa; phylum Chordata; class Amphibia; order Anura; family Hylidae; genus Hyla; species Hyla sarda. The sequence continues at coordinate 107,750,952 of NC_079191.1, read as the reverse complement.
TAGGGGCAGAGGGACACAAACCCAGCCAGGACAGGAGCGAGGGAGGTAAGTGGAGCTCGTCTTCTGTATACACTATATACAGCTATCTATAAATAGTTGTATATCGTGTATACCGCCCAAGGGGGCTATAGGACCAGGGAGTCCTGTCAGTATAGTGACGAGATTCCCGACTCCTGTGTAGTATACATGGATACACTATGCACATCTGTATATTACATGGCCGGCGGAGGTGAGTAGTGATGCTATTAGATTGATACCCTAAAGTACAAATTGTTTGTTTTCACAACGCAGAAAAATGGCCAGAAAAACTGCCACAAGCCAAGAAAAAGGTGTGGCAGTTTTACTGGGGTTTATTTTGGCATTTTTTCAGGTGTAAAAAAAAAGTGGAAACCTAGCCTAATGCTCCAGATTTACTAAAAATGTCTTATTCATGTTTCAAATGTTCCAGATTTATCAAAGTGCATCACATCGATAAATAAATCTCCTGTATCTGAAGACTGTCTAGTCTAAGTTTAGACCAATTGTTAGTTGGTTAACTTCAAACCAAGATCAAGCGCCAAAATGTTGGCAAATATTTGGGTAAATCAAAACCATGCCCCTTTTTTTTTTTTTTTTTTTTTTTACTAAGGTTGTGTTCCCTTTTACCAAGGGCATGCCCTCTCATTCATCACAAGGTTTGTTCATATTTTAATGATGTGGCCATATAAGTCTGAGTGTCTTGATCACATTACACAGCCAGGGGCGGGAGGCAGGCAGAGAATCGTGCGGCAGTGCAGTCTTCTCCCGGTTTGTTCTCCTGATTAGCGGAGGTCTAAACACAAAAACTACCACCTATCAAAACTTCTGACATGTCGCTAGGACATGTCAAAAGTTTTTACTAATAACAGGTACACTTAAATTTTTATTGTTATCATTATTGTTGTTATTATCTTGTTACATATTTTTTCTCTAAATCTGGACCAGCCTGCTAAAGCCACACCATTCCAAGGAAAACAGGCGTAACTAGTGACAGTTCTTGCTATCAGAGCTGTACTAAGTCTAGTTAGACCCAGGAGCTTGGTCAGGTGACTTGTCTGTCAGTGGTGAAATGCCAGGACTGATGAATTTAGCATTAGTCTGCTACCCTTGTTATATACACATTTAGGCTACAGTGTATCTTTTCGAATCTTACAAACTAAGATATATAAACTGCTCAAAAAAATAAAGGGAACACTTAAACAACACAATGTAACTCCAAGTCAATCACACTTCTGTGAAATCACACTGTCCACTCAGGAAGCAACACTAATTGACAATCAAATGCTGTTGTGCAAATAGAAGAGACAACAGGTGGAAATTATAGTCAATTAGCAAGACACCCCCCAATAAAGGAGTGGTTCTGCAGGTGGTGACCACAGACCACTTCTCAATTCCTATGCTTCCTGGCTGATGTTCTGGTCACTTTTGAATCTTAGCATTGCCTTCACTCTAGTGGTAGCATGAGACGGAGTCTACAACCCACACAAGTGGCTCAGGTAGTGCAGCTCATCCAGGATGGCACATCAATGCAAGCTGTGGCAAGAAGGTTTGCTGTGTCTGTTAACGTAGTGGCCAGAGCATGGAGATGCTACCAGGAGACAGGCCAGTACATCAGTAGAAGTGGAGGAGGCCGTAGGAGGGCAACAACCCAGCAGCAGGACTGCTACCTCCATCTTTTTGCAATGAGGAGCAGGAGGAGCACTGCCAGAGCCCTGCAAAATGACCTCCAGCAGGCCACAAATATGTGTCCACTCAAACGGTCAGAATAAGACTCCATGAGGGTGGTATGAGGGTCCGACATCCACAGGTGGGGGTTGTGCTTACAGCTCAACACCGTGCAGGACTTTTGGCATTTGCCAGAAAACACCAAGATAGGCAAATTCGCCACTGGAACCCTGTCCTCTTCACAGATGAAAGCAGGTTCACACTGTGCACATGTGACAGACATGACAAAGTCTGGAGATGCCGTGGAGAACGTTCTGCTGCCTGCAACATCCTCCAGCATGACCGGTTTGTCGGTGGGTCAGTAAGGGTGTGAGGTGGCATTTCTTTGGGGAGTCGCACAGCCCTCCATGTGCTTGCCAGAGGTAACCTGACTGCCATTAGGTACCGAGATGAGATCTTCAAACCCCTTGTGAAACCATATGCTGGTGCGGTTGGCCCTGGGTTCCTCCTAATGCAAGACAATGCTAGACCTCATGTGGCTGGAGTTTGTCAGCAGTTCCTGTAAGAGGAAGGCATTGATGCTATGGACTGGCCCGCCCGTTCACCAGACCTGAATCTGATTGAGCCCATCTGGGATATCATGTCTCGCTCCATCCACCAACGCCACGTTGCACCACAGACTGTCCAGGAGCCGGTGGATGCTTTAGTCCAGATCCTATAGTCCATCTGCCACCTCATCAGGAGTGTGCCCAAGTGTTGTAGGGAGGTCATACGGGCACGTTGGAGGCCACACAAGCTACTGAGCCTCATTTTGACTTGTTTTAAGGACATTACATCAAAGTTGGATCAGTCTGTAGTGTGGTTTTCCACTTTGATTTTGAGTGTGACTCCATATCCAGACCTGGGTTTTATGTGATTTTGTTGTCAGCACATTCAACTAAGTAAAGATGAAAGTATTTCATACGATTAGTTCATTCATTCAGTTCTAGGATGTGTTGTCTTAGTGTTTTTTGAGCAGTGTATATATCTATAACTTTTTTATCAGTCAGGTACCCAAGACATGAATGCACTATCTTCCATGTAGCTGGTATTCTAAAGCAGTGATATTAACCATATACATCAAGTGTGTCCCAATTCTTCCAGTAGGAAATTTGTATTTTCTAATTCTTCACTTATTGTCTAAAGAATGATTTATGTTATATATTTATCACATCTATTTCTGTAGACTCAAACATCTGTTCAATATAATTATTGTATAAATATTTTACTTAATACCATTAATAATTTAATAAGTATAGGAATACAGAAATAGTAGTAGCTGCAGTACCAGTAGTAGTAGTAATAGTAGTAGCAATATTTATAGTAATACTCTCGTCAGTGTGAACGAGTTGGCTCCCGTTGCCTTGTATCAATAATGTCTTGCTCTGATTGACTGTAACGTTACTGGCTGCTCTTGTGATCTTGCCCAGAGGTGATGTGGAATCAGATCGCCCACTTGGCATGCTTATGATGACATAACCTGCTGCTCATGGTGGCATGAATATCTCAGCTTCTCATTGTTTTCATTATTAGGGAGGGATGCTTTTCTGTTGAAGTATCTTTTATTCATCTATGAGGATTGGTTATATCCATTGCTGTTATTTTACATATGTGTTACATATGTTCTTTTCTTTATGTTGCCATTTTTCTGTAAGTCAACTCTTATTACTGTGACATTTGATATTGATGTTTATTCATTTTTGTACCATTTGGCTTTACCTTTATGCATGTTACTGTGATATGCCTCCTGATTCCACCACCTAATCTTCTGTTTGTTTAGTCCTAATGCCTTTACTCTTTCTATGCTTGTTTTATCTTTTAATGTATGTGTATCAATAAACTTTATGTATTTTTAGATATTTTTTGGTGACTGGTTTTCTTTTTGTTTGGGTCAGTAGTAGTAGCAGTAAAATTAGTGGTAGAAGTAATAGTAGAAGTAGTAATAGTAGTAGTAGCAGCAGAAGTAGCAGCAGCAGTAAAACTAGTAGTAGTAGTAAAGTAATAATAGTAACAGTAGTAGAATAATAGTAGTAATACTAGTAAAGTAGTTGCAGTATTTGAAGTAGTAGCAGTATTATTATTAGTATTATTATTAGTAGTAGTAGTAGTATAAGTAGCAGCAGCGTAGTAGTAATTGCAGTAGTAATAGTAATACTAGTAGTAGCAGTAATAGTAGTAGTAGAAGTAATAGTAGTAGTAGTAATAGTAGTCGTACCAGTAGTAATACTAGTAGCAACAGCAGTAAAAGTAGTAGACTAGAATTAGAAATAGTAGTAGCAATAGTAGTAATAGTAGTAGTAGCAGCAGTAAAAGTACGGTAGTAGTAGAGTAGTAGTAGTAATTGTAGTAGTTACAGTAGAAGTAATGGTAACAGCAACAGTAGTAGTAATTGTAGTAATACTAGTAGTAGCAGTAGTAAAAGATTTAGTAGCAGCAGTAAAAGTAGTAGAAGTTATAGTAGTTGCAGTAGTAGTAATAGCAGCAGCAGTAATTGTAGTAGCAGCAGAAGTAAAAGTAGCAGCACAAGTAGTAGTAATTGCAGTAGTAGTATAAGTTATGGTAGCAGCAATAGTAGTAGTAATTGTAGTAGGGCTAGGTTTCCTAAGTTTTTTTCTGGCATTTTTTTTTTTTTTACAAAAAAACACCAGAAAAACTGTCAGGGAAAACTACCACAGATTTTTCCCTGTGTTTTTTCTGGGGTTTTTTCTGGCATTTTTGCCTTTGAGTGGAAATTGCATTTTTGGCCCCTTTGGTTTAAAAAAAAAATTGTTGTATGCAATAGGGATGGAAAAATATGTATTTAACAAAATTTAAATTTTTTATAATAAATATTTAATTAATTTTTAAACAGGGACCAATTTATGTGGATGGGCAGAGACGTAAAAATGTAGCCGACAATAATAAAAATGTAGAAAGGGGACATTTAAATGTAAAAATAATATATTTTTTTATAAATAATTTTGTTACATTTTGTTAAATGTATTTTAATAATGTGTTTAATACATTGTGTGTGTTTTTAACTTTTTTTGCTTTTTTTCCTTTATTTAAAAAATTATTTTGGTAGTACTACTACTCCCATCATGGAAGTTGTAGAGAAAGCCACTCAGCATCTCGGGGATGAAGGATGATCGCAACGGTTGTCAGGAGTGACACCCGCTGTGATCTGTCCTTCACTACAGGTACTACAGCTCCCAACATGGAGCACACTCTGCTCCATGCTGGGGGCTGTAGCACCTGCATAAATAGACAGATTGCAGTGGGTGTCACTTCTAGCATGTAACATAATAACATAGTTCATAAGGTTGAAAAAAGACCAGAGTCCATCAAGTTCAACCAATAACCCTAATAAGTCCCTACTGAGTTGAGTTTTAAAGTAGTAAAGTATAAAGTAGTAAAGATGTAGTAGCAGCAGTAAAAGTAGTAGTAGAGTAGTTATAGTAGTAGTAGCAGCAACAGTAAAAGTAGTAGAGTAGTTATAGTAGTAGCAGCAGTAGTAATAGTAGTAGCAGTAGTAGAAATAGTAGTAGTAGAATAGTATGTAAAGTAGTAAAGATGTAGTAGCAGCAGTAAAAGTATTAGGCTAGAATTCCACTGAGATTTTTGCCCTGCAATTTTTTTTGCTTAAAAACACCAGAAAAAATGCCAGAAAAACTGCCACAGTTTTTCCCTGCGTTTTGGCGTTTTTTCTGGTGTTTTTTCTTTGTGTGGAATTTGCCTTTATTGGCCCCTTTTGCGTTTTTTTTTACAAAATAGTTGGGTACCAAAAAAAATTAAAAAAGGATGCAGTAGGGATGTAAAAATGTATTTAACTAAATGTTTATTTTTTATAACAAAATTTTAATAAATTTTTTTGTAATGTGTGTGTGTGTTTAACTTTTTTTTCTCTTTTTTTCAAATTTTCTATGTAGTACTACTACTCCCAGCATGGAACACACTGTTCCATGCTGGGAGTAGTAGTACCTGTACTATAGATATATCGCTCCGGGTGTCAGTCTGACACCCGATGCGATCGTCCATTATATAGAGATGGAGCGGCTCGATACAGCGCTCGCACCTCTGCTCTGTACTCTGAGTGATGTTCTATTCACATCACTCATTAATTTTTTCCACCCAGAGCTGTGATTGGCCGGATGGTTGCAGCCAATCACAACTCTGAGGAAAAGATGAATGAATGAGTGGCCGGCCCGGAGTATAGTGCTGAGCAGGGATGCGAGCAATATATACAGCCACTCTGCATCTCTGCTATAGACAGGATGATCGCAGCGGGTGTCTGTAGTGATACCCGCTGTGATCTGTCTATTAATGCAGGTAATCCTACTCCCAACATGGAGCACACTCTGCTCCATGCTGGGAGCTGTAGTACCTGCATTAATAGACAGATCGCAGTGAGTGTAACTTCTGACACCCGCTGCGATATGTCTATTAATGCAGGTACTACAGCTCCCAGCATAGAACAGAGTGTACTCCATGTTGGGAGTAGTAGTACTTGTAGTTAAGGAAATCACTCCTGACACCCGCTGCGATCCTCCGGTATAATGTATATATGCGGCTGCTCTCCTACGGTCCCCTGCACTGACGTATATATACACATTCCGATTTCTCACAGAGAGCTGTGATTGGCTGGAACCATCTGGCCAATCACAGCTCTCTGCTGGAAATATGAATATGTGTATATATACGGCAGTGCAGGGGACCATAGAAGAGCGGCCGCCGCATCTATACATTATACAAGAGAATCGCAAGGGACCCTGGCAATCTGTCAATTAGTACAGGTACAATTACTCCCATCATGGAACAGTGTGTTCCATGCTGGGAGTATTAGTACTTCCTAAAGAAAAGTAAAAAATAAAAAAGTGAAAAACACACACACACTACATTTTTATTATTGTCGGCTACATTTTTAGTGCTTTACCCGCTCACATAAATTGATCCCTGTTTAAAAATTTATAAACATTTCATAATAAAAAAGATTCCTTTTGTTAGATACAATTTTTCCATCACTGTATCTATTTTATAAATGTTTTTATGGTACCCTACGAAATTTTTATAAAAAAGGTATCTCCATAATTTTTTTGGATTGCTAAAGTCCAAAAAAGACTAAAAACCGCCTGCAACAACGCAAAATTTAAAACCAAAATGGCATTTTTCTTGGCGTTTTTGCTCTCCCATAGACTTCTATGGGAGGAAAACGCCACGATTTCAGGGCAAAAAACACCAATCTAGGTTTTGTCGGGCATTTTGAAAATCCAGCTTCTGAGCCCGAAATTGCTGAAAAGCGCCAAAAGGATTTAAAAAACACCAAACTGAAAAACGCCAAGTGAATCTGGCATTTTGCAGTTTTCTATTGACTTGCAGCTAACATCTGGACGCGTTTTTGACAGCGTTTTTGCAAAAAATAAAAATAAATAAACCTCAGTGGAATTCCAGCCTTAGGCAAGGTTTACACTTGTTTTTTTCTGTCACTTTTTGGAAAACTGCCACTGCAGTTTTTGAGCCAAATTCAGAAGTGGATCCATGAGGAAGGAGAAGTGTAAGTCCTTCTTTTATATGTCCTATTCCTTTTGAATACATTTATGGCTTTGGCTCAAAAACTGCAGTGGCAGTATTCCAAAAACTGCCAGAAAAAAAACAAGTGGAAACCTAGCCTTAGAGTAGTTATAGTAGTAGTAGAAGTAGTTATAGTAGAAACAGTAGTAGTAATAATAGCAGTAGTAATAGTAGTAGTAGTGGTAGAATAGTATCATTACAAGGACATCTAACACTTGAGTGATATTAACTTTTACATAACAATGGCATTTCCCAGAAGACATCATAAGTATGAAATCTTCTGCTGGAGGAATACAGTGATGTATATACATTGCTACTGTCTGCCTGGTAATATGTGCTAATCTATTCTAAGAAAAGAGAAATCTTCTCATGGGAACATTTGTATAGGTTTAGTTTAGATCAGAGTGCAGGTGGCTGTACAAAGCAGTTGCTAAAGGGCTATGTGTTTATACAGTTGCTGTTGGGGAATGGAATTGATTGGTTATATAACTATTAAAATAAACAACCATGCTTTTATCTTTTGTGACTATTGTGTTTTAAGAGATTTAAAAAGTGGTTTTAATTAGACTTGATTTATTCATTGTTTTATTCCGTTCTCACCCACAAAAAAAAAATAGAAAAAAAAAAACATACTATTCTGTTTATCCGGAGCTACTTGAAGAGATTTCAGGCAGCTAAAATAAGAATTGGGAGGAAGTTTGACATGATCTGAATAAATCCGCTCTTTCATGTGGTCAGGTGATTATTATTGTATGTGATAATGTCAATTATTCTCTGTTACTAAAAAGGAAAGTATGTCAGTATTAGCCTATACAAAGCTGTAAAGGGTATGTATTCTATAATAGAGAAAACTTGGGCAAAATATAAAAGAAGCAAGCTGATTGGTTGCTAAAGGCAACTGTACCACTCTTTCTCTACACAGGTTCTGATTAATCTCCCCCTTTTTGGAGATGATTTCTCAGAAACCTGACAATTTTAGATGGATCCTACATGGTATGTAAATTACACAATGGTCAGATCAAGGGGTAAATAATCTAAAGCTATCTAACAATGCAAACTAGACTAGAAAGCCTAAAAATATGCCAGATTTTAAATACTGATTCCTGTTATTAAAAAAATCTTGTGCACCTTAAGGCCATGTTCACACAGTGTAAAATAATAGGAAAAATATGGCCAGCAAATATGGATAAAACATGCTTACATTTTTAATCTAAGGCTAAGTATACACTGTGTTTTTTTTTTAAGTCTTATTTAATTAGTAAAAATGTGTTCTCAAAACTGAGGACAGATTGCATCCGCATTTTTTGTGATAGTGGGCTCTATGTAAGTCTATGGGAGAGTGGTTGTCTGTGCACACAATGGCCCTGATTTACTAAAATCCGAGTGATCTTTCTGGAGTGTTTTAGATTTCACTGGGAGTGGATTTATTAATGTGTCGAACGTGTCGGTTCATTTTCTGTCGCATGTTTTTTTTTTGTGTCGCACAGGAAAATGTGTTGCACATACTGTGAGTTAAAAGAAAAAAAAAACTAAAAAACATGAGTATATATAGATGCATAGCATATTTTAAAGTTTTAAATGCACTGCGTATTCTAAAAATCCTTGTGTAGAACTGTAAAACAATGAAAAAAAAATAGTTTAAGCACTCCCACCACGTTAAGCTGTGCCTTTGCCAAAATCACTCGCTTTTGGTAGTTTTTACACATCCTCTTTGCTGTCGGTTATTCTGTGAGCTAAACTCACACTTCTTCAGGAGTGATTTTGGAAGTACTCCGAGTAATTTCAGCTTTTTGTTGGTTAACCATTTTTTTGGTTAACCACGCCCATTTTCTTGTAATAAAAAAAAAACACTGAGTGTTTTCAAAAGTGTAGGTTGTGCTGAGTAAAATTTGGGCACATAATTAGTCGCACATAAACCGAGAAAAAAAAGTCGTTGGACTTTAGTAAATCAGGGCCAATATTTACAGCTGCCTAAATATCTGACATGTCACTTTATTATTTATTTTATTATTTTCCCAAGGTATTTACTAAGGTTTCCCTATATTTTGCACTTTTCCCTATGTTTTGCTTTTTTTCACAACTGTTCTGATCTGTCGGGTTTTCCTCAGCTTAAATCCACCACATTTTCTGTGGAAACCTTAGTAAACATGTTGGAATTTTTCAAAACTGTCGGGGACACGTCCCTTTTGCTGGGCCCCACCCACTTTCTCCAGTGGCCACGCCTTTTCTTGTAAAATGGAGGGTTTGGGTTTTTTGGTCGCAAATTGTGTCACATGGAACATGCGACACAATTTGGGCATAAAACCCAACAAAAAAGAGTCAGGATCACGTTATTAAATAAACCCCAATGTGTCCATATTTTTGCACATTGTGTGCACAGACAGACACTTTCACAGACACTTATATAGGGCAGATTAATGTAAAAACTGTAAACGTAGTCTGTAATAAATTTTGTGGACACATTTTTATAAATAGAATACGGCTGAAAAACACTGACTGTATAGTCTATGTGCCTCTTACAGTTTGGCTTAATTTTACAACAAAAATGTGCACTGCAAGGTGGCACATTTTTGACCCATTTAAACCACGTCCTGTTTGCAAACAAAGTCATGCCCATTTCCTGATAAGTGATGCCCTTTGTCAAGCAAGGTGCAAAATATCTTTCAAAATGTGGTATGTCCTGTATACCAGTTTTTGGCACATATTGCACCAGACTTTTGGCAGAGGCAGTTTTGATTATCTCCCCCAGAGTATTGTTGTCAGAACCCATAGGGTTAATCTGCCCTGATAGTGTTTGTTTATTTTGGTTGCTAGGACTATGCCTCTGGGTCTTGGGTGTGGTTCATTTGCAGCCTATTGGGGTCCTCCTGCTTTATGCACAGGGGTGTATAAGGAAGCCTTTTTCCATTATGCTTCGCCTGTGAAAGAGCTTGTCTCAGAGTAACTAGCATTATTTCCCTGTGTTTCCAGATATTAATATTGATCCCGGCTTGACTTACTGACTCCTCTTCTGTATTAGCGGGTATGCAAGTAGGCAGGGACAGAGGGTAGTTCAGGGCTGCACTCTTTCCCTGCCTTACGTGATAATCATTTATCATGTACACACGCACACATACACACACAGCAGCTTGCTCTAAAGATAAACATGAAATGATGGAGTCCTTTTGATCCCTTTTTAGAACAATGTGTCAAACTTAATAGGATATAACTAATACTTTTGGTAGTTTTATACATTACTACTCTAAACAACTAAGTCTAACAGTAAACTATAAGTGGCACATACACATAAATGCCTTGCTCTCTTTATAAATGTTCGGAATATAAATGGGACATCTGGTAGTCAGTTTCTCATAACTACAAAGAGAACGAAAGTCAAAAAAATAAATAAAAGGGGGCTTCATGAATTATCTGATGGGACGTGCCAGACATCCAGTAGTTGCAAGAATGTCTAAAAATCATTTTTTTAGAGCACATGCCCAAAATGCATTGCCAATATATGATTTTTCAGTTTTTTTTTTTGTTTTTTTTGCCCAGAAGAAAAATAAAGATTTTAGAAATTTTTAGAAAAAATCTATTGGAAGATTGAATTCCATCTTTTATTGTTTTGAATACGTCTTCGCAGTAATTATTTTTCAAATTCATTCAAGTTGAAGGGATAATGTTATCTTGTTGGACCCCCTATGCCATGACAAGACACTTATCCCCTATCCACAGAGATTATCTGAAATGGACTACCCCTTTAAACACTCAGTTACCTTAACTTGTTTTGCAGTTGTCTCTGTGCCAGAAGCCAAGATTTCCTCAGGCAAATCCAGTGACTCCACACTCCAGTAACACCAGGCAAACTCTCACAGGACTACCTCACAACTAATTAAACAGCCTCACTGTCTGTAATAAAGTAGGGATCAACTGGAATAAGCTAATTGGCTAAAAGGTATCATATAACAATGAACTCCAATCATGTGACCTCCCAAGGACCAATTGAAAAAATCAAATTAATTATTTACTTTTGTTTTATGTTTAACAAATGCATTCGTTATCTTACGAATGCATTCATTATTTTACGAATGTATTAGTTAATCTGATGTTCATATTATCAGGGTTATTTGGAAATGTTCCAAATATGTTTTCCTTTGTTCGGATCAATCCGATCGCCCGAAATCGGTAAAATTGGTATAAATTAGCATTCGGGCCGAAATGTCTACTATTTTATCCTTTTGTTTTTACATGTCTACACAGTGCCATACATTTATGGCGCAGCTATGAAGAGAGCGCAGGAGCTGCAATCACTTCATGCACAGCGGGACAGGTGGCTGTCAGCAGCCTTCCAGCAGGCCAGAGATGAAGATCGATGATAATACTGATCAGTGCTATGCCTATAGCTCCTAGGAGCCAATAGCTCCTTGGGTGTGTCTATTTAAATTCAGCCCATTCTAGCCTCTGGGCTGGTGATTGACTTCATTACATCCTGACTTGCTAACATGCTGGACATGCTGTTGGTAGCTCTTGGTGAAACACTCTTTATTTGAGCTTTTAATCTACTATCTCTGTCTTAGCATGCACTTTGTATTTTCTGGTTTTAGCCATGGTTAGGTGGCATGCTTATAGTCTATATTAATCTGTGTTTGTATAGTCGGTTTTAGGATTTGTATATTCTTTCTGCTATGTGTCTGTTCACACTGTGTTTTCTATTATATCCGTTGTTATGAATTTCTGTGTTTTATATTTCTGTTTTCCAACTGGGCCAGCTTCCTGTCCTCACTGGTGAGTGTGCCGCTGGCCAGTAGTCTGGATTTATTATTAAAGGGGTTCTCCCATAGAAAACTTTTTTTAGATCAACTGGTGCCAGAAAGTTGAACAGATTTGTAGATTACTTCTATTAAAAAAAAGCTTAATCCTTCCAGTACTTTTTAGGGGCTGTATACTACAGAGGAAATGTTTTTATTTTTGGATTTCTCTTATGTCATGACCACGGTGCTCTCTGCTGACCTCTGCTGTCCCTTTTAGGAACTGTCCAGAGCAGGAGAAAATCCCCATGGCAAACATATGCTGCTCTGTGGTCGTGACATAAGAGAAATCCAAAAAGAAAAACATTTCCTTCGTAGTATACAGCCCTTAAAAAGTACTGGAAGGATTAAGATTTTTTTTATAGAAGTAATTTACAAATCTGTTTAACTTTCTGGCACCAGTTGATAAAAAACCACGGGAGTACCCCTTTAATGTTACTCCTTAAGTGGAGTGGAGTGTCCAGTTTGTGTGTTCAGTGTGAACAGTGTTCTATATCTATATCCTGATCCTGTGTATTTAGGCATCCATGTTACTTGTCCATGGGGACTCAGAGGGTATTGTTATTCTTGCATCTACTGGAGGTGTCTGAAGGGATTGCGATTATTCCTGTCTTGTGTTCAGTGTGAACAGTGTTCTATAATTATATCCTGTTGTATCCGTTTTTCTGAGTTTTAACTTGCCATCCCTGTTACCTGTCCATGGAGACTCCGTGTCTACTGGAGGTGTTCGGAGGGATTGCGATTATTCCTGATTAGCGATAGATCCCTGTTACTGGTCCGTGGGGACTCAGAGGGTATTGTTATTCCTGTGTCTACCAGAGGTATTTCTAGGGGATTAAGCTTATTCCTGTTTTGTTCTGGAGGATGTTCAGACTTATCCGTTTTCCTGTCTGGTGTTTTGAAAGGGGTACTCCGGTGGAAAACTTTTTTTTTTTTTTTAATCAGCTGGTGCCAGAAAGTTAAGCAGTTTTGTAAATTACTTCTATTAAAAAATCTTAATCCTTCCAGTACTTTAAAATCGCTCTCCCTGTCTACTTGCCAATCCACCCTAAAAGGTGGATTGATACAACTGGGCACCGGTCCCTTCCTGAACTAAAGTGCAGGGGCCTAAAAACAAACAAAAACTAATAAATAGTCGGTCACAAACCAGAAACATAACAGGAACTTAGAACTCTATAGTATAAAGTTCAGAAGACACAGATCAGAGAGATATTACAGAGGACACTATATTAGCGGACATGAACAGACGACTCAGTGGTCGTGAACAGAGGACAATATAGATAAGCGGTCATGAGCAGAACTCCAAAGATCTCAATAAAGAACTAATAAATATATAGAGTTCAAGGGGTACTCTGGTGGAAATTTTTTTTTTTAAATTAACTGGTGCCAGAAAGTTAACAGATTTGTAAATTACTTCTATTTAAAAATCTTAATTCTTCCAGTACTTATTAGCTGCTGAATACTACAGAGGACATTCTTTTCTTTTTGGAACACAGAGCTCTCTGCGACATCATGAGCAATGTGCTCTCTGCTGACATCTCTGTCCATTTTAAGAACTGTCCAGAGTAGGAGAAAATCCCCATAGCAAACTGTTACGCCGAGCGCTCCGGGTCCCCGCTCCTCCCCGGAGCGCTCGCTACACTCTCCTCACTGCAGCGCTCCGGTCAGATCCACTGACCCGGGGCGCTGCGATACCGTCTTCAGCCGGGATGCGATTCGCGATGCGGGTAGCGCCCGCTCGCGATGCGCACCCCGGCTCCCGTACCTGACTCGCTCTCCATCGGTCCTGTCCCGGCGCGCGCGGCCCCGCTCCCTAGGGCGCGCGCGCGCCGGGTCTTTGCGATTTAAAGGGCCACTGCGCCGCTGATTGGCGCAGTGGTTCCAATTAGTGTGATCACCTGTGCACTTCCCTATATCACCTCACTTCCCCTGCACTTCCTTGCCGGATCTTGTTGCCATCGTGCCAGTGAAAGCGTTTCCTTGTGTGTTCCTAGCCTGTGTTCCAGACCTCCTGCCGTTGCCCCTGACTACGATCCTTGCTGCCTGCCCCGACCTTCTGCTACGTCCGACCTTGCTTCTGTCTACTCCCTTGTACCGCGCCTATCTTCAGCAGCCAGAGAGGTTGAGCCGTTGCTAGTGGATACGACCTGGTCACTACCGCCGCAGCAAGACCATCCCGCTTTGCGGCGGGCTCTGGTGAAAACCAGTAGTGACTTAGAACCGATCCACTAGCACGGTCCACGCCAATCCCTCTCTGGCACAGAGGATCCACTACCTGCCAGCCGGCATCGTGACAGTAGATCCGGCCATGGATCCCGCTGAAGTTCCTCTGCCAGTTGTCGCTGACCTCACCACGGTGGTCGCCCAGCAGTCACAACAGATAGCGCAACAAGGCCAACAGCTGTCTCAACTGACCGTTATGCTACAGCAGTTACTACCACAGCTTCAGCAATCATCTCCTCCGCCAGCTCCTGCACCTCCTCCGCAGCGAGTGGCCGCTTCTGGTCTACGACTATCCTTGCCGGATAAATTTGATGGGGACTCTAAGTTTTGCCGTGGCTTTCTTTCCCAATGTTTCCTGCACTTGGAGATGATGTCGGACCAGTTTCCCACTGAAAGGTCTAAGGTGGCTTTCGTAGTCAGCCTTCTGTCTGGAAAAGCCCTGTCTTGGGCCACACCGCTCTGGGACCGCAATGACCCCGTCACTGCCTCTGTACACTCCTTCTTCTCGGAAATTCGAAGTGTCTTTGAGGAACCTGCCCGAGCCTCTTCTGCTGAGACTGCCCTGTTGAACCTGGTCCAGGGTAATTCTTCCGTTGGCGAGTATGCCGTACAATTCCGTACTCTTGCTTCAGAATTATCCTGGAATAATGAGGCCCTCTGCGCGACCTTTAAAAAAGGCCTATCCAGCAACATTAAAGATGTTCTGGCCGCACGAGAAATCCCTGCTAATCTACATGAACTCATTCACCTAGCCACTCGCATTGACATGCGTTTTTCCGAAAGGCGTCAGGAGCTCCGCCAGGATTTGGACTCTGTTCGCACGAGGCGTTTCTTCTCCCCGGCTCCTCTCTCCTCTGGTCCCCTGCAATCTGTTCCTGTGCCTCCCGCCGTGGAGGCTATGCAGGTCGACCGGTCTCGCCTGACACCTCAAGAGAGGACACGACGCCGCATGGAGAATCTTTGCCTGTACTGTGCTAGTACCGAACACTTCCTGAAGGATTGTCCTATCCGTCCTCCTCGCCTGGAAAGACGTACGCTGACTCCGCACAAAGGTGAGACAGTCCTTGATGTCTACTCTGCTTCTCCACGTCTTACTGTGCCTGTGCGGATATCTGCCTCTGCCTTCTCCTTCTCTACTATGGCCTTCTTGGACTCCAGATCTGCAGGAAATTTTATTTTGGCCTCTCTCGTCAACAGGTTCAACATCCCGGTGACCAGTCTCGCCAGACCCCTCTACATCAATTGTGTAAACAATGAAAGATTGGACTGTACCATACGTTTCCGCACGGAGCCCCTTCTAATGTGCATCGGATCTCATCACGAGAAGATTGAACTTTTGGTCCTCCCCAATTGCACTTCTGAAATTCTCCTTGGACTTCCCTGGCTTCAACTTCATTCCCCAACCCTGGATTGGTCCACTGGGGAGATCAAGAGTTGGGGGCCCTCTTGTTCCAAGGACTGCCTAAAACCGGTTCCCAGTAACCCTTGCCGTGACTCTGTGGTTCCTCCTGTAACCGGTCTCCCTAAGGCCTATATGGACTTTGCGGATGTTTTTTGCAAAAAACAAGCTGAGACTCTACCTCCTCACAGGCCTTATGATTGTCCTATCGACCTCCTCCCGGGCACTACTCCACCCCGGGGCAGAATTTATCCTCTGTCCGCCCCAGAGACTCTTGCCATGTCTGAATACGTCCAGGAAAATTTAAAAAAGGGCTTTATCCGTAAATCCTCCTCTCCTGCCGGAGCCGGATTTTTCTTTGTGTCCAAAAAAGATGGCTCTCTACGTCCTTGCATTGACTACCGCGGTCTTAATAAAATCACGGTTAAGAACCGCTACCCCCTACCCCTCATCTCTGAACTCTTTGATCGCCTCCAAGGTGCCCACATCTTTACCAAACTGGACTTAAGAGGTGCTTATAATCTCATCCGCATCAGAGAGGGGGATGAATGGAAAACGGCATTTAACACCAGAGATGGACACTTTGAGTATCTGGTCATGCCCTTTGGCCTGTGCAACGCCCCTGCCGTCTTCCAAGACTTTGTTAATGAAATTTTTCGTGATCTTTTATACTCCTGTGTTGTTGTATATCTGGACGATATCCTGATTTTTTCTGCCAATCTAGAAGAACACCGCCAGCATGTCCGTATGGTTCTTCAGAGACTTCGTGACAATCAACTCTATGCCAAAATAGAGAAATGTCTGTTTGAATGCCAATCTCTTCCTTTCCTAGGATACTTGGTCTCTGGCCAGGGACTACAAATGGATCCAGACAAACTCTCTGCCGTCTTAGATTGGCCACGCCCCTCCGGACTCCGTGCTATCCAACGTTTTTTGGGGTTCGCCAATTATTACAGGCAATTTATTCCACATTTTTCTACCGTTGTGGCTCCTATCGTGGCTTTAACCAAAAAAAATGCCGATCCCAAGTCTTGGCCTCCTCAAGCGGAAGACGCCTTTAAACGGCTCAAGTCTGCCTTTTCTTCGGCTCCCGTGCTCTCCAGACCTGACCCATCTAAACCCTTCCTATTGGAGGTTGATGCCTCCTCAGTGGGAGCTGGAGCTGTCCTTCTACAAAAAAATTATTCCGGGCATGCTGTTACTTGTGGTTTTTTTTCTAGGACCTTCTCTCCGGCGGAGAGGAACTACTCCATCGGGGATCGAGAGCTTCTAGCCATTAAATTAGCACTTGAGGAATGGAGGCATCTGCTGGAGGGATCAAGATTTCCAGTTATTATTTACACCGATCACAAGAACCTCTCCTACCTCCAGTCTGCCCAACGGCTGAATCCTCGCCAGGCCAGGTGGTCTCTGTTCTTTGCCCGATTTAATTTTGAAATTCACTTTCGGCCTGCCGATAAGAACATTAGGGCCGATGCTCTCTCTCGTTCCTCGGATGCTTCTGAAGTTGAACTCTCTCCGCAACACATCATTCCTCCTGACTGCCTGATTTCCACTTCTCCAGCCTCCATCAGGCAAACTCCTCCAGGAAAGACCTTTGTTTCTCCACGCCAACGCCTCGGAATCCTCAAATGGGGTCACTCCTCTCATCTCGCAGGTCATGCGGGCATCAAGAAATCTGTGCAACTCCTCTCTCGCTTCTATTGGTGGCCGACTCTGGAGACGGATGTTGTGGACTTTGTGCGAGCCTGCACTATCTGTGCCCGGGATAAGACTCCTCGCCAGAAGCCCGCTGGTTTTCTTCATCCTCTGCCTGTCCCCGAACAGCCTTGGTCTCTGATTGGTATGGATTTTATTACTGACTTACCCCCTTCCCGTGGCAACACTGTTATTTGGGTGGTCGTTGATCGATTCTCCAAAATGGCACATTTCATCCCTCTTCCTGGTCTTCCTCCAGCGCCTCAGTTGGCTAAACAATTTTTTGTACACATTTTTCGTCTTCACGGGTTGCCTACGCAGATCGTCTCGGATAGAGGCGTCCAATTCGTGTCTAAATTCTGGAGGGCTCTCTGTAAACAACTCAAGATTAAATTAAATTTTTCTTCTGCATATCATCCTCAATCCAATGGACAAGTAGAAAGAATTAACCAGGTCTTGGGTGATTATTTACGACATTTTGTTTCCTCCCGCCAGGATGACTGGGCAGATCTTCTACCATGGGCCGAATTCTCGTATAACTTCAGAGTCTCTGAATCTTCCTCCAAATCCCCATTTTTCGTGGTGTACGGCCGTCACCCTCTTCCCCCCCTCCCTACCCCCTTGCCCTCTGGTCTGCCCGCTGTGGATGAAATTTCTCGTGATCTTTCCATCATATGGAGAGAGACCCAAAATTCTCTCTTACAGGCGTCATCACGCATGAAGAAGTTCGCGGATAAGAAAAGAAGAGCTCCTCCCATTTTTTCCCCTGCAGACAAGGTATGGCTCTCCGCTAAATATGTCCGCTTCCGTGTCCCTAGCTACAAGTTGGGACCACGCTATCTTGGTCCTTTCAAAATTTTGTGCCAGATTAATCCTGTCTCTTACAAACTTCTTCTTCCTCCTTCTCTTCGTATTCCTAATGCCTTTCACGTTTCTCTTCTTAAACCACTTATCATCAACCGTTTCTCTCCCAAATCTGTTCCTCCCACTCCTGTTTCCGGCTCCTCGGACATCTTCTCCGTCAAAGAGATTCTGGCATCCAAAAAGGTCAGAGGGAAAACCTTTTTTTTAGTGGATTGGGAGGGTTGTGGTCCAGAAGAGAGATCCTGGGAACCTGAGGACAATATCCTAGACAAAAGTCTGCTCCTCAGGTTCTCAGGCTCTAAGAAGAGGGGGAGACCCAAGGGGGGGGGCACTGTTACGCCGAGCGCTCCGGGTCCCCGCTCCTCCCCGGAGCGCTCGCTACACTCTCCTCACTGCAGCGCTCCGGTCAGATCCACTGACCCGGGGCGCTGCGATACCGCCTTCAGCCGGGATGCGATTCGCGATGCGGGTAGCGCCCGCTCGCGATGCGCACCCCGGCTCCCGTACCTGACTCGCTCTCCGTCGGTCCTGTCCCGGCGCGCGCGGCCCCGCTCCCTAGGGCGCGCGCGCGCCGGGTCTTTGCGATTTAAAGGGCCACTGCGCCGCTGATTGGCGCAGTGGTTCCAATTAGTGTGATCACCTGTGCACTTCCCTATATCACCTCACTTCCCCTGCACTTCCTTGCCGGATCTTGTTGCCATCGTGCCAGTGAAAGCGTTTCCTTGTGTGTTCCTAGCCTGTGTTCCAGACCTCCTGCCGTTGCCCCTGACTACGATCCTTGCTGCCTGCCCCGACCTTCTGCTACGTCCGACCTTGCTTCTGTCTACTCCCTTGTACCGCGCCTATCTTCAGCAGCCAGAGAGGTTGAGCCGTTGCTAGTGGATACGACCTGGTCACTACCGCCGCAGCAAGACCATCCCGCTTTGCGGCGGGCTCTGGTGAAAACCAGTAGTGACTTAGAACCGATCCACTAGCACGGTCCACGCCAATCCCTCTCTGGCACAGAGGATCCACTACCTGCCAGCCGGCATCGTGACACAAACATATGCTGCTCTGGACAGTTCCTAAAATGGACAGATATGTCAGCAGAGAGCATTGTGCTCGTGATGTCAGTAGAGAGCACCGTGTTCCAAAAAGAAAATAATTTCCTTGGTCTGACGAAGCCCGCATGTGCGGGTGAAACAGCTGTCACACCTTGATTGTCTCCAGCATCCTGCACCCACTCCCTACACGAGCTGCAAGGGTCTTGCCTGTATTTCATCATGAAAAATTAACAATTTCTCTGCTTGCAAAAAACGGGGTGAGTGCATCTTCATTCTACTTTCGTATATTGTATGCGCTATGTGCACTATAAGATTGCACCCCCCAGCATATATCATCACGCACCGTGTTCAAAGCCTGTTCACACTTGGTTACCGATGAACTGTTACGCAATACCGTTAGTGCTCAGCAATACTGTATCTGCTTTCCACTTAATTTACAAATCTATTTAACTTTCTTGCACCAGTTTTCCACCGGAGTACCCTTGGAACTCTATATGTTTATTAGTCCTTTATTCAGATCTTTGGAGTTCTGTTCATGACCGCTTATGTATATTGTCCTCCGTTCACGACCTCCTCTGTACTATCTCTCTGTTCTGTGTCTTCTGAACTTTATATTATAGAGTTCTAAGTTCCTGTTATGTTTCTGGTTTGTGACCGACTATTTATTAGTATTTGTTTTTAGGCCCCTGCACTTTAGTTCAGGAAGGCGACCGGTGCCCAGTTGTCAATCCACCGTTTAGGGTGGATTGGCAAGCAGACAAGGAGAGCGGTTTTAGGGTCAGTTTAGGGCTCACTCTCCCTTTCCCCCGGTCGGTCCCTGACAACAGAATTAGAAATCTAATGATTGCTAGAGATAGTCCCCTATGGGGACTAAAAAAAATAAAACATTTTTAAAAAAGTGAAAAAAATTATCGAAAAAGCCCCTCCCCAATAAAAATTTAAATCACAACTTTTCCCCATTTTAATTAAAAAAAGGTGTAACAAATGATAAATAATAAACATATTTGGTATCACCACGTGTGTAAACTATAAAAATATAATGTAAATGATCCTGTCTGGTGAAAGGCCTAAACATTAACAAAAAAAATAAATAAATAAAAAAAAACAGTCCAAAATTTCAGCTTTTTGGTCACCTCATATTGCAAAAAAATAAATTAATAAAAAGCAATAAAAAAGTCACATATCTGCAAATTTGATACAAAAAAAAACTTTAAAAAAATGAGAAAGTTAGAGGTGGTCAAAAAAAGGGAAATTTTAAACAAACTGATTTTGTAAAAAAAAAGTTTGAGATTTTTTAAAAGCAGTACAATAATAGAAAAGTTTGTAACCATGGTTATCATTTTAATCGTATTGACCCACAGAATAAAGAAAACATGTATTTTTTATTGTAAAGTTTGCAGCATGAAAACGAACCCCCACAAAATTTGCTAAATTGTGATTTTCTTTTAAATTTCCTTACACAAAAGAAATATTTTTTTTGATTTACCATACATTTTAGGGTAAAATGAGTGATGAAATTACAAAATACAACTGTTCACGCAAAAAACAGGCCCTTATATGGGTCTGCGAATGGAAATATAAAAGAGGAAAAAACAAAATGCTAAATAAAATTGGCAGTGACCTTAAGGCCAAAATGGGCTGTTTCCTTAAGGAGTTAAAATTTGTTGCATGAAAGCAGCTAGTGATCAGTCAGAATAATGACTGATCATATATATCAAATATTTAGATTAAATAAATACATTAATTTTGATATGGAATTTTTCATGTCTTTTTAAATAATTCTTACTACTTTGCAGGGGTATTTTTCAATCAAGATGGCAGAAAACTTTGCAGAACCTTACACATTCCATTATACTGTAAGTCAGTGGTAGGTGGTGTCCATCATGCAACAGATACAACATTATATTATGAGTTTATAACGGAAACCATAAGGCTTAGACTGTTGGAGTTACAAGGTCTCCGTAGTGCTGTGATCATGGACAATCCTAATGCTGCTGCAGGACTAGTTAGTGTCCCAGTAGCTATGGGGACCCCAAGTGGTGGGATTTTTAGGAGCCATTTTCTTTATTAAATAATCAAAAACTTTTAAACAACCATATTACAAAAGGTTTTTAATTTTCACCAGTAACAACATAAAGAGTTTTTGGATCTGACAGTGCCCATTTAAAACTTTGCAGAATTGTACTGTTTTCAGGGACATTAATGAAAAAACTTCATTGACTAACATTACAGTTTTCTCTTTTTGAAATAGTTAATGCTATAAAGAGAAAAAAGATGGATAGTACTTTAATATAATTTCTGCAATGCACTGGGGCTATCTGTCTTTGGAGTGGTATAATTAGAGCCAATTATATCATATTACTACTTCAGTCTGAATGTCTATGTGTTCCATGGTATGTCAAGTAACTTGGCTCAAGGGTTAGACAGTACTTAACTAACTTTTAAATGTCACTGCTCATTCTCATGAATGATTTGGAGTTCTATACATTAGATGAATAATATCACAGAAATGAGAATATTTACGCTGACTTTCTCACTGAATGCTAGATTATTTGTTCACTCAGATTATAAACAATAAGCATTCACAATGGGATTTCGCAAGAACAGTAATTGCGCACTTCCTTTTAGCGTGGGTATGTGTAATTTTATATTTGCTGCCTACACTTGTAGATATATAACAAAATGCCGGCGTTGAATCAAAGCAAAATAACACAGGCTGGGAAAAGACAAAATCACATATTATGAATGCAGCTTTTAGCCAAGACATTTTTGAAAAGGTTATTTTCTTGGCACAGCTTGGAGACAATAGCAGGCTTTAAATAGGCAGGTTCTATAATGTACTATAATAGCTATTTAACAAAGATGACTTGTGCCAGTGGCTTTTAGCTTCATTCTGTACATTTCTCCTTCTAAAGCATTTAGACTGTCCCTATATGATCCTTACTACACTGAACTTTTTGGAAATATATTTAAAAGAAATCACAAGGCCAATCAGGCACAGCCTGAACCTGCAAAGGTCTGCACACGAGACCTGTGTTGGAAGGTTCTACTTGGTGGGGGATATGATTGGATGAACCCCTCTATTATGTCTATATGCCTTTTGGTTTTAGTGAAACAACTCTATTAAAAGGGTTGTACTTAAATGAAAACTTTATTTGCTATCCATATAAGACCAGCCCAAGTCATTTCGCTGTCTAGGTCAAAAAGTGTAATGTTGCCCCCCCCCCCCCCCCCCAGTATCCAGGAATGTCCTTAGGTAGTAGTAGCCCTGCCCCAGTAGCCTAGTATGTCCTTAGGTAGTTATATCCTGCCTCCCAGTAGCCAGGCATGTCCTTAAGTAGTACCCTCCAGTAGCCAGGTATTTCCTGAGGTAGTTGCAGCCCCCCCCCCCCCCCAGTAGCCCAGCACTTAGGTAGTGATAGCCTCCATCCCAGTAGCAAGGTGTGTCCTTAGGTAGTAGTATTCCCACCAAGCAACCAGTTATGTCCTTAGATAGTAGCACTTACTCTGACCCTAAGTAGGCAGGAACATCCCCCCTTTATGACCTAAGAACATATTCATCCCCTATTCTATGCAGAGATCTCTCGCAAAACACTCGCCAATGAGTGATGTCAACATGCCTGTACTGTGTCAGGGCAAAGGCCAATGGCAGCTGTCAACTGAATGAACAAATGCACATATAGGTGAACGTGGTACTTGTTCACCTGAGGCCAGTGTTCTGGATTCCCCATTAGCAACCAAACACTGTACCGGATTATAAAGCGAGTAGTAGCCAAGACTGCTTTAATTTTAATCTGTTCCTGCTGTGGCACATAGAAGCAAAAAATATATGGAGTGACACAGTGCCGCCCCAATGAAAGTGCTGTTTGGGTCCAATCGACCCAGCAGGACTCATTGTAGGGCCAGCCCTGTGTCCATGCTATAGTTAATAATTGGCTTACCCAAGTGGATCTCACCTTTTGGACACCCACTGATGATGAGTCTACAGAACTGTCAAGTAGAAGCTGCTTGGCTATCTTCATCAGTCCAGTAGAGTCAAATGGTGCAGCAGAATACATCAATGAGACAGACAATCATGACAAAGGGATTCCTGTTCCAGTGAATAGTGGTGGTCTGGAGGTGGGATCAGACACTTATCCCCTATCCTGTGTATAAATGATAAGTCTTGATTCTGGGACCACTGAATGTCTTAAAGGGGTATTCCAGGAAAAAAACTTATATATATATATATATATATATATATATATATATATATATATCAACTGGTTCCAGAAAGTTAAACAGATTTGTAAATTGCTTCTATTAAAAAATCTTAATCCTTTCAATAATCATCAGCTGCTGAAGTTGAGTTGTTGTTTTCTGTCTGGCAACAGTGCTCTCTGCTGACATCTCTGCTTGTTTTGGGAACTGCACAGATTAGAATAGGTTTGCTATGGGGATTTGCTTCTAAACTGGGCGGTTCCCGAGACACGTGTCATCAGAGAGCAGAAACAGAACAGAAAACAGAAAAGAACAACTCAACTTCAGAAGCTCATAAGTACTGAAAGGATGAAGATTTTTTAATAGAAGTAATTTACAAATCTGTTTAACTTTCTGAAGCCAGTTGATATTTAAAAAAAAAAGTTTTTTCCTTAACACAAATTGTGCAGTTGCTGTATGGGACTGATGGCTGTCAGAGACATCTCAATACCCTGTAGAACAGGTAGAGAAGGTTTATTATCATCTCAACTTTTCTGATCGTTTTACTTGCTCATTGAGGGCAGTGTACACAGTCATGATCCTTCCTGCCTTCCATACTGGCAAGTGCCAGTTAGCTGCAGAAGCCGTTAGCTATGCATTTATAAACATATCAACATCATAGATACAGGAGAAGGGGCACAAAGTATAAAATAGGCAAAAAAATATTAAAATTAAAATTAAAAGTGCAACTGACAGCAAGTATATTCTTATGAAGCTGCACAAACAGTGCAGTAGGACTTCACAAGCATATTCTAGGCATACCGGTGTAAATAAATCATATGTTTTATACTTAGAAAAAAATGGTTTTATAATTCCTCCAGGAGTCAGACTAACAGTCAGAGAGGTGGAGCCTGGGGTCTGCTCTGCTCTGAATGACAGCCTGTGCTCGTAGAAGAGCTACACAGGGCCACCGCAGGCAGGCAAGCCCAGGGTGTTGATCAACTGCCTGGCATAGCCAGAGAGAGGTGGTTCGGCCACAGAGTGAACACCCGACTCTGCCTCTGTGACTGTTGGCCTGACTCCTGGAGGAATTATAAATCATTTTTTATTATTTTTTTATTTTTATTTATAACTGTATGGCTGTATGGCAGTGCCCTAGTGCACTGTGTGTACAGCTTCACATATTCTTGGTGACAGTTGAGCTTTAATGATCAAGAAAAAAAAAACAATAATAATGAACACCCCCATCAGCCCAAACCATAGTTCTTGCCTCTCCCTGATGATATAAAACCCAGAGAAGAAGACCCAGGAAATAATAGAAATAAACTTAAAACATACAAATGTACTGTATTTTTTTTATTTTATGCTTTAATATCACAACATATTACTATATTCTAATATATAGATAAGCCCTCTTTATTGCAGAAAAAGTTGCTCAAGTTATAAAAAAAAGAAAAAAAAAAAAAGAATCATTTTAGTTTTGAAAGCTGCATGCAGTTGAAAAAAAGGTACTTGGTCTGAAACAAGGAAAATTAGCTGGTTTTGAATTGGTTAATACAAAGAGTAGAGTAGAGAAGTTCTGTTAGGCAGTCCAAAGTAAAGTATCTTTACACTTGACTTCCTGCAGGAATATATACCGTATATACTTGAGTATAAGCCAACCTGAATATAACCTAATAGGTACCTAATTTTACCACAAAAACTGGACAAACTTATTGACTCAAGTATAAGCCCAGGGTGGGAAACTCAGCAGCCCCTGTCATCATCTACACTCCGCAGCCATCCCCCCAAGCCCCTCTGTTATCCTCCATAGCCACATATCCATCCCCCCGTCATCCTTCATAGCCACAAATCGCACATATTACACAGCCACCCCAGCCCCCAAAGTGCCCCCTTTGTTCACCTCCGCAGTCTGCACTTTGTAGGTGCAGCAGCTCTCAGTGGCGGATTTTCCTCTTGCGGAGTGCAGCCTGGAAAGGGATGTGTCTATGATGTCAGGGGAGTCCCTGTGTACTGATGTCTGCTGCTCTTATAGCGGCAGCGCCCCTACCCTGGCTGAGTTTACTTAGAACCGCGGCAAGCCCGGATCAGCGCCATCAGAGATGGGGGCCTCCCGGTGAGATGACAGGAGGAGGTGAATAGGGAGGCAGATGGACAGATGAGCAGATGGACGGCCCAGCATGTCCACACTCGAGTATGAGCCAAGGGGCTTTTCAGCATAAATAATGTGCTGAAAAACTCAGCTTATACTCGAGTATACACAGTAGTATATACTGGTGGATTCTGGATAACACTGCAGCTCTGTGCTGGACCATCAGCATTTCTGAATTCTACTGGAATTTGGGAATTTTTGGGATTTTTACTAGAACATTTACTCTGTACAGACATATAGAATAGAAACTGTATAGGGCTAAAACATATAAGAACCATATCAGAATTGTGCAATTGTATAAAAGAAAGCAGCTGTTACAGAGAAAGCATTTCCTTTATACAAAGAACCTACAAATGTAATATGCTTCACTGCCTCCATTCACTGGATAGGAATAAAATCTACACATGCTTTTTGCTGCACATTTCTTTTTGTATTTTCTATGTAACCAATTCAACTTGATTGATAGAATTATGCAGACAATCATACCTACATTTACAGAAAATTTTCACTCAGTTTACGGGATCTGATACTATTTCAGGGCTCTGTTAATAGTGCTGTAGTTGGGGAGATTTATCCAAACTGGAGAAGTTGCCTATAGCAACCGATCAGATTAATGATTATTTCCCACACAGCCTCTAAACATTTGTGGTGAAATCTGATTGTTTCCTATGGGCGATCACTTTATCTGTTTTGACAAATCTTTCCCAATAGAGATGTAGGTCCATTTATGTGACTATATAGCAGCAAATAGGCAGCAGCAACTCCATTAAGGTGCAAAAAGTGGATTTTATTCACACAACGTGAGGTGACTTTCGGTTTGCTCACCATACCATTTTCAAGCCTTGAAAATGGTTTGGTGAGCAAACCGAAATGTCGCCTCACGTTGTGTGAATAAAATCCACTTTTTGCACCTTAATGGAGTTGCTGCTGCCTATTTGCTGCTATTCTACGGACCCCTGAACCTGGGCTCTATGCTGACAGCACCCGTGCACTTGATACTGGGGATGTGCTGCTCTCCTTCTGTCTTTTGTATCCTAATTATACTAATTATTTATATAGATAGATTATATGTAGGCATTTGTGAATTAACTACCATAGACTGGGCTGTTTACAAAACTTGGACCCTCCATCTCCACATCATACCAAACAAAGCTCAGTATACTAATACCAACATTATCAATAATAGCACTACACAAATGACAAATAATACCGCCACATCATTATCATATATTACCACCACACAATGAACAAATAACATACAT
Organism: Hyla sarda; assembly: GCF_029499605.1. Classification (NCBI taxonomy): domain Eukaryota; kingdom Metazoa; phylum Chordata; class Amphibia; order Anura; family Hylidae; genus Hyla; species Hyla sarda. The sequence goes on along the minus strand of NC_079191.1, from coordinate 107,724,076 downwards.
ACAGAAACTGATACTGAATAAAACCCAGTATCACCAAGACCAATCTTTACAATGAAACCTCTATACAGCGGACAAATAATCGGTTACACCAGGATCAAATATTACCATTTTTAATGACTGAATAATGCCACCATACTGTTACTGCATACAAAACACTATATAAGGACCAACATTACTCCCATGCAGTGCCTACAGGGGTGATACATTCAGTCACTCACAGGTGACGTCTTCTCTAATCAGACTTGTTTGCCTTCCATATATTTTCCTTCCAGCCTAGATTATGACTTCTATAAGCTGTGACTTGTTTCTGCAGAATCTGCCAGACAAACATTTAGGCTCTACACTTTTCCTGCATCCTACACTTATACAAACTTTTATCCATAGTGACCCATGCTGTAATAATTCTTCCATTTGTAACCCACACAATTGCCAAGTGTCACGTCTGTATTGGCCTGTGTTCACACACATCTGTTGGTTTGCTTGTGTGTGCAAAGTTTTATGTTCCCTGGCCAGGGAATAGTTGATGTCTCTGGGTTGCTATTCAATTGCTCCTAGGGTGTGTCTAAATAAGGATCAGCTCAGCCTAGCCTCTGGGCTGGTGATACTTCATTATATCCTGACTTGCTAAGATGCTGGACATGCTGCATGGAGCTCTTGGTGGAACACTCTTTGTTTGAGATTTTATCTACTATCTCAGTTTTAGCATGCACTTTGTATTTTCTAGTTTTAGCCATTGTTATGTGGCATGCTCTTAGTAGATTTTAAGCTGTGTTTGTTTAGTCGGTTTTAGGATTTGTATGTTCATATTGCTATGTGTCTTTTCACACTGTTTAGCGATAGATCTCGTTTACCTGTCCGTGGAGGTTTTTCTAGGGGATTAAGCATATTCCTGTTTTGTTCTGGAGTATGTTCAGACTTATCCATTTTTCTGTCTAATGTTTTGAACTCCACATGTTTATTAGTTCTTTATTCAGATCTTTGGAGTTCTGTTCATGACCGCTTATCTATAGTGTCCTCTGTTCACGACCACTGAGTCCTCTGTTCATGTCCCCTGATATAGTGTCCTCTGTACTAACTCTTTGATTTGTGTCCTCTGAACTTTATACTATAGAGTTCTATGTTCCTGTTATGTTTCTGATTTGTAACCGACTATTTCTTAGTATGTGTTTTTATTAGGCCCATGCACTTTAGTTCAGGGAGGGACGCCCAGTTTTCGATCCACCAGTTAGGGTGGATGGGCAAGTAGGCAGGGAGAGATTTTAGGATCAGTTTAGGGCTCACTCTCCCTGTCCCCGGGTTGGTCCCTGACACCAAGACTAAGGGTCCAGTTCACACGAAACACGCATTATCTGTCGTGTACCTTTCATACCTTATTGGAAGAGGTAATAAAAATTCCATTTATAACACACCCAGGAAGCTGGAATATTTTCTTCTCTGCACCACACAATAGTATATCTCAATTAGTGTGCCCCTACACGGTTATACACCTAATAGTGCCCCCATACAGGAGGGGTCCCACACAGAGTATTTTGCCCCATAATAGTGCACTCACACAGTAGTTTCCTCCTTAGCAGTGTCCCCACAGTGACTACCTACTAGTGCCTCCACACAGTAGTTACCCCTAATAGTGCACCCATACCGTACTTACCTTCTAACAGTGCACACCTACTATTTTGATCCCAATATAGTGCCCATCACAATAGATAGTAGGTATGTCCAGATAATATTATCAGTGCCAACATTTGCTTGAGTACTTGGGCAAAGGTCTCCGATACTTAAGGAACCACTGTATATGTTTGCTAAACAACTGATCCACTAATAGTTCCAATTCTATATATAGTACCCATAGTACCCAATAGTATGATTGTGGTCTTAGCTGCTAGGTAAATGGAAGTGTCAGCTCTCCCTAATAGGTTATATGATTTACAATTGCAATAATAGAGGTATGCTATGCATTTTATGGCAAATTAAAAAGTATTTGAATATTTCTCCTATTCAACTTTACCAAACTTAAAGGGGATTTCCAGGTCAATATATTCAGTAAAAGCCATTAACTTTTCTGATTATCAGGAATGCCTAAACTGGCACCACCTAGGTTCACCTGTTTAGTGCATGCACTACATAGTAAATAAGGCTGGAAGAAAATATAATTACCTACAAATGCCTTTAGATATGTGTTATGTTGTTGAGCACTGTATACAAAAATGATACTGTAATGTTGTTAAATTGCAATTTTGTGTATTACCATTTTTAACCATAACATTTCTATACATTTAACACGTGTACAGAAATATAGAAATAAACATTTGTAAGTTAACCAAAATTAACAACATGTAAACCACATTTGTCATAAACGACCAGTTTATAAATAAATGCATTTATTTATTCATTCATTCATTTTCTTCCTAATTACAGATGATCTTTTACAATATTCATAACAAGGTGGATTTTTTTTCCACCCACCGGTCTCATATATTCGAAAGTTTCGACCAGGCTGACTGCATATTAAGCCATTTTTGGTAGATTGCCTGTACATGTTAAGATATATATATATATATATATATATATATATATATATATATTAGTAATAAAGTCAGTTACTATAACAGTATATTTTTTAGCTGATCACTTCCTCTACTTAAAAAATATATATATAGTTTGTGTGTCAGATTTACATCAGAAACTCTAAAAAAGTTATAAACTTGACACACATATATTCCACTTTGCTTTTTAACTAATGAGAATTAAATAGACGTCAAAAGAAAAAATATATTTGCCTTACACTGTATTTGAAAATGCGAAATGGACACCTTTTCCCATTTACAATTTCTGTCTGTTTGTTCCCTTACTATCTCTACTTTCCCCATTGCAAGGGGAGAATAATTATGGGCTGTCATTTCGTATGCACTGATATCAAAATGTTCAGCTCCTTCCTTCACACGTTCACGTTCATTGTAATTATACAGAAGCTTTGTGTCTGCTCTGTAATCAGAAGAAATAATGTTCTTTGGGTTATGTAACCTAAACTGTACATTCTACCAGCCTGACCTACAGTATGAATCAATAAACTAAGGCAGACAAAAGACAAAACAGCGGATCATCAGAAAAGCATAAACAGCCTTTATATATATATATATATATATATATATATATATATATATATATATATATATAATGTTGCAGTATCTTGTAATACCTTTTTATTGGACTAACAACATTTTGTAGAGACAAGCTTTCTACAAAATGCTGTTAGTCCAATAAAAAAGGTATTGCAAGATACTGCAACATTTTATGATTTGCATTTGCATCACTGGACTAATACGGCTACTCAAATTTACTATATATATACATATATATATATATATATACATATATATATATATATATATATATATATATATATATATATATATATATTAATTAGCGGCAGTGGCTACTAGATGCATGCAATATGAATTATATTTTCCTGGTTAGGCCCTTTAATTTGCCTTCTTTTTATACTTCAACATCCTCTTTCATACCATCACAGTTAGTATCATCATAAATAATGTTTATAAGGCTTTATGTTATAAGGCTTTTTGTCTCCTGCCCTATTACAGTGCCCCCACTTAAATTTTACAGTCATTTTAATTACTTTGAAGACATCTCCAGTTGACTATGACTATGTTCACACAGTGGAATTTCTGTGCTTCCACTCAGATTCCTTTATTCCAAGCTGGCAGCAGATTTTTTTGCAGTTGTGCCAATTCTGTACAGAATTTGTGCTGATTTCATGCAGAATTTCTTGTGCCCAACACACAGATTCCGAACAGAATTCAGAGTGGAAAATTTGCCATGTGAATGTGACAGCGGAAATTTCATTCATCTCAATGTTAACTTCATGTAGCAGAATTTCCTAACTTCATTTTTTTTCTCCAGATTCTGCATTGAAATTCTGCCATGTGAACATAGCCATAGGGTTCGTTAACACTACAAAATTCAGTGAGGATAATTTCCTCGCTGAATTCCTCTTAAATCCATGCTCTTTCTGCTGTATGGTACAGGAGCAGAAATGAGGTGAAATCACTGCTTATTTCCATGGCAATGAGTAGCAGGAGGTAGGTAAGAAGACTGCTGGCCACCATCATGCTGCCGATTGCCACTTTCCCATCAAAATTTCTGAGAGAAAAACTGGAGTGAATTGTCTATAACAACCAATCACATCACGGCTTTCCTATCTTACCGCGTGAGTAAATTTTTCCTTCACACTGTATCAAATACTTTTAAATAGTGATTGATGGTTCAAAGAATAATTTAGAAACAGCCTGGCATAAACATGTTCATAGCAGAAAAGTACACACTGTCAGCCCTGTCCCCGGCTGCCGGCTGGGCCAGGATTCGCATCGCGGGATGTGCCCGCATGCGTATCCCAGCCCGTCACTCACCTCTCTCCCCTGCTGCCTCTGCTGTGCCTCAAAAATTTTAAGGGCCAGTATGCCCATAATTATTGTGTACACCTGACACCATTCTAGAAGCCCATCCGCCTCCCACACTTCCTTGCCGGATCTTCAGTGCCCCTAGCCTGAGATTAAGCCACCCTTATAGCCTGTTAGCCTTACCCGTGTTTCCAGACCTTCCGCTAAGTTATAAGACTCCGCACCTTTGCCACCTGCCTGGACCTTCTGCTACATTTGACTACGCTACTGCCTTATCCTTCGGTACCTCGCCTTGCCCAGCTACCTGTGTGGTCGAGCCATGTTGGGGGTAGTGACCTAGATGTCGCCTGCTGCAGCAAGCCCATCCAGCATTGCGGCGGGCTCTGGTGAAGACCAGCGGCACCTTAGACTCCGCTCCCCGATACAGTTTGGGTCATCAGCCACACAGGTTAGAGGATCCACATCCAGCTCTGTTACAGCAAGATCTGGCCATGGATCCCACTGAGGTTCCTCTGCTTGATAGTCTGGATCTCGCTTCCATCGTGGCGCTCCAGTCACAGCAGTTGGCACAGCAGTTGAGCCAGTTATCCGCCATGATGCAGCAGTTGCTAAAAGCTCCGCTACAACCGCAACAACCACAGCCTCCTCCTGCTCTGGTGGCACCTCCCGCTCCTGCAGTCATCTCTCGGATCAAGACTCCGCCTGTCTCTTCCCGAGAAATATGAGGGGGATCCCAAGTCCTGTTGTGGTTTCTTTATTCAGTGCTCCATGCACATTGAACTCATGGTGGATCAATTCCCTACGGAACGAGCAAAGGTGGCCTTCATCCTTAGTCTTTTAACTGGAAGGGCTTTGGCCTGAGCAACTCTGCTTTGGGTTCGCAGTGATGCTCTCACTACCAAACTCCAGGCGGGATGGAATTTCGGGGTGTCTTCGATGAAGCTCTTTGTGCCACCTTCAAGAGAGGATTATCAAGTCAAATCAAGGATGTCCTTGCTGCCTGGGAATTGCCATGTCATCTGAATGAGCTTATACAGTTGGCATCCTGGATTGATCTCCGTTTCTCAGAGCGACGTGAAGAACTATTGCCAAGAAAGTAAGTCTGCACGACTCCGGCGCTTTCCTCGCCACCCGCTGTCTTTCTGCAATCACCGCAACCTCTTTCCTTGCCACCCGCTATGCAGCTGGATCGGTCTCGCCTAACCCCACAGGAAAGGACTCGCCAAGACTGAGAATGCCTATACTGCGCCAGTGCGGATCACTTCCTAAAAGATTGTCCTCTGCGTCCCAGGGAAACACTCGCACCTAGGGTTTGTGGGAGAGGCCTTCCTAGGTGTGAATCACCTTTCCACGCTTAAATATGATGGTCCAGCTTTTCCTACCTTCCAAAGAGATCATCTCCGTTCTTGCCTTTTTGGACTCTGGCTCCGCAGGAAATTTTCTCTGATTCTTCCCTAGTGGAGATGTCACTAATTGTTCGCTGGCGAACAGTTCCCGGCGAACTTAGCATGTCAGCGTTCGCATTGCCGGGCGAACATATGTGAAGTTCGATTCGCCTCCTATACTTCAACATTGGGGTAAACTTTGACCCTGTGAGTCAGAGTCAGCAGACACATTACAGCCAATCAGCAGCAGTCCCTCCCTTCCAGACCCTCCTACCTCCTGCACGGACGCCATTTTACCTTCATTCGGCATGCTGCAGGCTTAGAAAGTGGAGGGACAGAGAAGCTGCTCCTGCTGTAGGGAAAGCGATAGCTAGGTTGCTGCTAGGTGGTGTATTCAGGGTCCACTTTACTCCTAAAGCACTAGTCTAACATCTGCTTTAAGGACAGCACCCAAAAAAGCCCTTTTTAGGGCTCAAATATCAGTCCATGTCTTGCAACAGCTGGAGGCACCCTGGTTGGGAGGGAACCGCTGGTTAAAAGGGGTACTCCGGTGTAAAACGTAATTTCCTTCAAGCAACTAACTCAGTATTAAAAGGGCTATAAGTTCAGTCCATGTGTCTTGCAACTGCTGGAGGCACCCTGGTTGGGGACCTCTGCTTAAAAGGGGAACTCCGCTGGCAACCTTTGCTCATTGTCACACTAGTGCAAATCACATTTGGTGTGACAGTTGTTCAAATAAAAAATACAAAATACCTTTTTTGGCTGTGAAATAAAACCAGTGCTGCCTAAAGGGAGGCTCTAACTATGTGCTGCTTAACATGGGGGAATCTATGTGCTGCCTAAAGGGGGGATCTAACTATGTGATGCCTAAAGGGGGGCTCTATGTGCTGCCTAAAGGGAGGCTCTAACTATGTGCTGCTTAACATGGGGGAATCTATGTGCTGCCTAAAGGGGGGATCTAACTATGTGATGCCTAAAGGGGGGCTCTATGTGCTGCCTAAAGGGAGGCTCTAACTATGTGCTACCTAATATGGGGGAATCTATGTGCTGCCTAAAGGGAGGCTCTAACTATGTGCTGCCTAATATGGGGGAATCTATGTGCTGCCTAAAGGGGAGCTCTATGTGCTGCCTAAAGGGGGGGCTCTAACTATGTGCTGCCTAACATGGGGGAATCTATGTGCTGTCTAAAGGGGGGATCTAACTATGTGATGCCTAAAGGGGGGCTCTATGTGCTGCCTAAAGGGAGGGTCTAACTATGTGCTGCCTAATATGAGGGAATCTATGTGCTGCCTAAAGGGGGGATCTAACTATGTGATGCCTAAAGGGGGATCTAACTATGTGCTGTCTTAAGGGGGCTAAAGCACGTTTTTCCAAAGAATTTAGGAATAATAGGTGATTTATGCCCTTTATGGATTAAAACCAGACTCTGCATCAACTATGTAATTTTCCATGGGAGTTTTGCCATGGATCCCCCTCCGGCACGCCACAGTCCAGGTATTAGTCCCCTTGAAACAACTTTTAAATCACTATTGTGACCAGAAAGAGTCTCTGTGGGTTTTAAAATTTGCCTGCCCATTGAAGTCATCATCCCTACGATTGTCCAATTGACTTGCTACCTGGCACCACACCTCCCAGGGGCAGAATCTACCCTTTGTCTGTTCCTGAAACTCTGGCCATGTCTAATTACATCCAGGAGAACCTTCAGAAGGGATTTATCAGGAAGTCCACTTCCACTGCCGGAGCCGGTTTCTTCTTTGTGGAGAAAAAAGACGGGTCTTTGCGACCTTGCATCGAATACCGAGGTCTGAATAAAATGACAGTAAAGAACCACTACCCACTCCCTTTAATCTCGGAGTTGTTTGTCTGCGAGGTGCCAAAATGTTCTCTCAACTGGATCTTCATGAGGCCTATAATTTGATTTGAATACTCGTGACGGTCATTTTGAGTGTCTAGTGATGCCATTCAGACTCTGTAATGCTCCGGCAGTCCTCCAGAAGTTTGGCAATTATATTTTTCATGACCTCCTATACTCCTGTGTTGTTGTTTATTTGGATGACATACTCATCTACTTGCCAAGTGTTACAGCGTCTCCATGAAAATCATCTCTAGGCTAAACTAGAGAAAAGTACTTTTGAAAAAAAACAGCCTTTCATTTCTGGGGTGTATTATTACCAGTCAAGGTCTTCAAATGGATCCCAACAAGCTGTCCGCAGTACTGGACTGTCCTCAACCCTCGGGCTTGAAAGCAATTCAGCGCTTCCTCGGCTTTGCCAATTACTATCAGCAATTTATTCCTCACTACTCCAGTCTGGCAGCCCCCATCATCTTGCTTACCAAGAAGACTGCTAATCCTAGAGTATGTACTCCTGAGGCTGAAGAAGCTTTCAAACAGTTAAAGTCTGCCTTCCCTTCGGCTCCTGTTCTATCTAGACCCGATCCTAGCAAGCCATTCATCTTGGATGCTTCGTCAGTTGAAGCAGGTGCAGTGTTGACGCAGATGTCTTCGAAGGAAGGATTTTTAATCTGCGGATTTTTCTCCAAAACCTCCTCCCCTGTAGAGATCGGAGATCGCGAGCTCTTGGCCATTAAGTTGGCATTAGAAGAATGGCGTCACCTCTTGGAAGGCTCTGTACATCCGCTTACTATCTATTCCGACCGCAAGAACTTGCTTTATCTCCAGTCTGCCCATCGTCTCAACCCCCGACAGGCTCATTGGTCTCTGTTTTTCTCCAGATTTAACTTCTTAATCCACTTCCGTCCTGCAGAGAAGAATGTTCATGCTGACGCTCTGTCCAGATCCTCTGATGCTCAAGGCCTGGAATCCCATTGTCAACATATTATTTCCCCTGATCATCTCAGCAGTGCCAGCGTGTCTTCAGCACTTGCCACCAGGGAAGACTTATGTACCTCCCCATTTAAGACTCCGAGTCCTGAAATGGGGTCATTGCTCTCTATTGGCTGGTCATGCTGGAATTTGTAAGTCCAGACATCTCATCGCCCGACAGTATTGGTGGTCCACTCTAAAACAGGATGTCATTCATTTTGTCTGATCTTGTTCAGTTTGTGCCCGGGACAAGACCCCCCGTTCCAAGCCTGATGGTCTACTACATCCTTTGTGAGTTCCAGAGCAACCCTGGACCGATATTACAATGGACTTTATTACTGATCTGCCATCTTTTGGTGGAAATACGGTAATTTGGGTTGTTGTGGATCGATTCTCTAAAATGGCTAATTTCGTGCCATTACCAGGATTACCCTCTACAACACAGCTTGCCAAGTTGTTCCTCTGCCATATCTTCTACCTGTATGGATTGCCCTCCCATGTTTTCTCCGACCGAGGAGTCCAATTTGTATCTAAGTTTTTGAGGGCCCTCTGTTCACACATTCAAGTTAAATTAGATTTTTCCTCTGGTTACCACCCTCAATTCAATGGATCGGTCGAAAAGGTAAACCAGGTTTGGAAGACTATCTCCGCCATTTTGTTCCGCTCACCAAGACGACTGGGCCAATCTGCTACCCTGGGCCGAGTTTTACTACAACCATAAGGATTCTGAATCCTCTGGGTCTTCTCCTTTCTTTGTGGTCTATGGACTTCATCCTCGTCCTCCTTTACCCTTGTCCACTTCCTCCGGAGTTCCCATGGCCGATGATCAAGTGCAGATCTCCATCTGGCAAAAGACTTGTGACTCTCTTCAGCATGCCACCACTCATATGAAATTGCAAGCGGACAAGAAAAGACGTCCTCCTCCCGAATTCTCTCCAGGGGACAAAGTGTGGCTGTCTTCCAAGTTCATCCATTTAAAGGTACCATGTTATAAGCTGGGTCCTCGCTATTTGGGTCCTCACAAAGTCAAAAAACTTTTAAACCCTGTAGCTTATTCTCTTCATCTGCCTTCCTCTCTCTGGATCTCAAATTATTTTCATGTATCCCTCTTAAAACCTGTTATCCATAACCGCTTCTCTAAAAAAAGTCATTACTCCTACTCCCATCTGTGGTACCTCCGATGTTTATGTCGTCAAATAAATTTTTGATTCCAAGTTGGTCAAAGGAAAAATGTTTCCTTGTAGAATGGGAAGGATTTGGGAAAAAGTTTTTTCCTTGTAGATTGGGAAGGATTTGGCCCAGAGGAAAGATCTTGGAAGCCTCAGGACAGCATTCTAGACCGTCCAGCATCCACAAGTTTTTGTCCTCTAAAAAGATGGTAAGACCAAATTGGGGGGTGCCGTACTGTCACGCTCCGCACTCCGGCCACCTGCACCAGCCGCAAGCACATTGTTTCCTTGTCCCCAGCTGCTGGCTGCGCCGGGATTCGCGGGACGTGCCCATATGAGAATCCCAGCCCGTCACTCACCTCTCTCCCCTTCTGCCTCTGCTGTGTCTCAGCTCAGGCGCGTGCGTCCCTGTCACTTAAGGCGTGCGCACACCAGAGCACAAAAATTAAAAGGGCCAGTACGCCCAAAATGATTGTGTACGCCTAACACCATTCTATAAGCCCATGCACCTCCCACACTTCCCTGCCAGATCTGCAGTGCCTCTAACCTGAGATTAAGTGACCCTTATAGCCTGTTAGCCTTACCGTGTTTCCAGACCTTCCGCTAAGTTATTAAACTCTGCACCTAGCCTGCCTTGACCTTCTGCTACGTTTGACTACTCCCCAATACGGTCCAAGTCATCAGCCACACAGGTTAGAGGATTCACATCCAGCTCCGTTACACACACTTGTCTATCTATGCATGGTGTAAATTCCTGAATACGTAAAATATGAAATTAAAAAGAGTGAAAAACATTAATACAATTAAAGACAGGGATGTTCAGATGTCATTAGATTCAAACGGAAGCATTACAGACTGAAAAGTGAAATAAAGTTCCAGAAAAAAATTTGTGCACATAAGCTTTTTGCCAGTTATATTCAGAGGGTGCCCGCAGTCAGGTTGTTATTCTTGATATGAAGGGAGCTGAGTTAGCTTAATCATTAGCCACAGGCAGCCTTGCAGGCACCCACCATTTATTCACATGCACTGTAAATTAAAGATTTAAAAAATTTGCAAGTCAAGGTATGAAGTAACTCACAGTCTTAACTTTCCTGGATATGAGGATCGGCTCCACAGATATTATAATTTTGAAGCTTTTTATGCCACATTTCTAATAATCTCCTTCTTAGTGGTCTGGATATATTTTAAAAAGGTGTTTAGGGTTTAATTGCTTGCTATACTAAATTACATCAATAGAATTAAAAGGTCTATATATATATATATATATATATATATATATATATATATATATATAGATATATATATATATATATACACCTGTCAGTCATAACATTTAACCCCTTAAAGACCCAGGCAATTTTCTTTTTTTCCCCCTCCATTCCTCGCCTTCCAGTAGCCATATCACTTTTATTTTTCCATTTACAGGGTCCTAATTTATGTGGACCCAATTGTTTTATGTCAAAATCAAAATAAAGTTATCTGTGTGGTGAAAATAATCAGCAACTTTTGGGTACATTTTTTTTTTAGACTGGGCACTTAGAACTGATTAGTTATGGTTATTCTGTATATCCAGTTTATATAAGTTTGTTTGCCCAGCCCTTGAGATAATAAGCAGTGCTAAAATCTGCCCTAAAATCTGCCCAGGAAGCCCTGTTTTTGTAAGAAGAGATAGGGAATTGGTAGAGAAATGGAAGCAGTATATAGTGAATTAATAGAGGAATGGAAGCACAGTATATAGGGAATTAGTTATGGAATGGAAGCATAGTATATCAGGAATTAGTAGAGAAATAGAAGCACAGTATATAGGGAATTAGTAGAGAAATTGAAGCACAGTATATATAGAATTAATAGAGAAATGGAAGCACAGTATATATAGAATTAATAGAGAAATGAAAGCACAGTATATAAGAGGAATGTAGGCACAATATAAAGGAAATTATTAGAGGAATGGAATCACAGTATGTAGGGAATTAATAGAGAAATGGAAGCACAGTATATAGGGAATTAGTAATGGAATGGAAGCACAGTATATAGGAAATTAATAGAGAAATGGAAGCACAGTATATAGGGAATTAGTAATGGAATGGAAGCACAGTATATAGGGAATTAATCGAGAAATGGAAGCACAGTATATAGGGAATTAGTAGAGGAATGGGTGCACACCATATAGGAAATTAATAGAGAAATGGAAGCACAGTATATAGGGAATTAATCGAGAAATGGAAGCACAGTATATAGGGAATTAGTAGAGGAATGGGTGCACACCATATAGGAAATTAATAGAGGAATGGAAGCACAGTATATAGGAAATTAATAGAGGAATGGAAGCACAATATATAGGAAATTAATAGAGGAATGGAAGCACAGTATGTAGGGAATTAATAGAGGAATGGAAGCACAGTATATAGGAGAATTTATGAAAGCACAGTATATAGGAAATTTATGACTTATTAATTTATTTAAAGGGTAGCTCCCACCATCACTTTTTTGTGTCCCTGCCTATTACCCATCTATCCCTAACCTTAATTTTTTTTTTTACATATTAAAAATGCTTTTTTGTCTGCCTGGTAGCGTGCTCACTACCAGGCAGACTTCCCCAGCAGGCACCACGTCACTGATGCCTGCTGGGGCCGGCACTTCCGCCCGTAGTTCACCTATACAGGGTGCCTCCAGCTGTTTCCCCACTGCAACTCCCAGCTTGCCCTGACATCTAATGGCTGTCAGGGCATGCTGGGAGTTGTAGTGGGGAAACAACAGGAGGCACCCTGTATAGGTGAACACCGGAGCACATACCGCTCCACGCCGCGCAGCCCGCAACCCCCCCACCCCGGCCCCGTCGTGCCGCTCAACACACTCCCCCTCCCCCTTAGTTCACCCAGAGTACCCCCTCCCTGCCGCACAGCCTGCAACCCCCCCACCGGCCCCGCCGCTCCGCTCAACCCACTCCCCCTCAGTTCACCTATTCAGTGTCCCTCCAGGCTTCCCCATTACAACTCCCAGGGCATGCTGGGAGTTGTAGTGGGGAAACTGGAGGCATACTGTATAGATGAACAGTATACATAATACAGTGAACATAATACTTTACCTTGTCCCCGAGCCTGCGCACGTCCTCTTCCTTCAAAGCGCTCGCTCCCGTCTGTCTGATTGACAGGCGGGAGCGAGCACAGCAGTGATTGAATTTCGCCTCGTTGCCTGGCTTCAACGAGTCAAAATTCAGTGGTGACGTCACTGCTGAATGCATTCGACCACTAGGGGTCGCCCTCCTAGTGGCCGAATTTAAAAGTGATTTTAAACTGTTTTAAAATCACTTTTTTTAATTAAACTATATTAGAGATATGTTGTAGTACTTAAGTACTACAACATATCAATTTTTTGTTTTCATGACAGTGCCCATTTAAGTATATATTTCATTAATATTGGCACAGTATATATTCCGTTTATGGTGGCACAGTGTATAGATACTTAATGGTGGTGCAGTTTATAGTTAAATAATGGTGGCACAATATATAGTTCATTAATAGGGGCACAGTATATAATTAAAGGGAAAATGACAGGCTGTTCAATCGCTCTAAACCCAATACACTGGGTTATAGTGCAGATGAACAGGAGTAAAATGACGTTATACTTACTAAAATAGGGCTGGCCATTTTATAGATATTGCCCCATTGCTAGTATGCAAAATCCGTCTTGTGCGGAATGAAGGCAGACCGGGTTTTCCAAGCTTCTCTGCCTCCTTCCTTTATGCTGAGCTATGCTGCCTATCTTCTGTAGTATCATAATTCTTCACTCTCACATCCTAGTTTGTTTGTCAATTTTTATACTGTAGAATAATAAGCATACAGTATATTTGTGAGGTGTCGAACTCTTCAGTGTAAGAACTAGGACTGTGTGGGGCATCCTGTATGGATTGGATGCTGGGTGATTGGTGCTGGGTGAGGCTGTCTACAGTGCATGTTCTGTCATATAGAGGTCAGGCCAGGGCATATAGGGGGAAATTTATCAAAACCTCTGCATAGGAAAAGCCCTCTGCAAAATTTAAGAAAAAGCTATCTAATTGCTTGCTATGGACGATTGCATCGCTCTTCCTCTGCACAGGTTTTGATAAATCTCCTCCATAATACAGTATATTTAGTTGCATCTGTCACATGTGCCGGCGCAACCAAAGTGTATATATATGTATTTATAAGGCATACCTTTATAAAAGCTGTTCTTGACTAGTGATGAGCGGCATAGGCCATATTCGAATTCACGATATTTCGTGAATATATGGCCGAATATTCATCATATATTCGTGAAATTCGCATATTCGTTATATTCGTTTTTTTCGCATATGCGAAAATATATTTGCATATTCGCGAATAATGAGCCCTCCCTTCTTTAATGGTATAGGGAACTGTGACTAGTGCATTAACTCTGTAATTTTTCGCCCATTGAAACCAATAGGCCCATTGTGGTCTATGGGGGAGATTCATCAAAACCAGTGTAGAGGAAGAGTTGTGCAGTTGCCCATAGCAACCAACCAGATTGCTTCTTTCATTTTTGAAAAGGCCTCTGAAAAATGAAGGAAGCAATCTGGTTGCTATGGGCAACCCAGAAACTTCCAGGAAAAGCTGCTGAGTTGCCCATAGCAACCAATCAGATCGCTTCTTTCATTTTACAGAGGCCTTGTGAAAAATTAAAGAAGCAATCTGATTGGTTGCTATGGGCAACTCAGCAGCTTTTCCAGGAAAGTAAAGTTAAACCACAACACTGTAAAACTCTGTCCCACCCTGGGACTTGAACTGGTGGTGGTCTCCCATCCACTGTGCTGCCGAGACGCATATGCGAAAAAAATATGAATATTCGTAATTACGAATATATAGTGCTATATTCGCAATATTCGCGAATTCGCGAATATTCAATATTCGCGAATAAAATTTGAATTGCGAATATTCGCAAGCAACACTATTCTTGACTTTATTTATAGGAATGTGAAAGAGGCCTGGCCAGAAGTCCACTGTGTCCCTGGGTCACAGCACCTCTCCCCTGTGACATCATGCCCGCTCTCTGCAGTGCATACCCATTGAGTCTGTCATTTTTTTTTTTTTTTATTATGAGGAGTGCCCTCTTTTTTACTTAAGCCCCTGCTCTCCAACATGTCTGTCCACATCCCTGGAGACTGGGGCAGCTGGAGGCTGGTGTTATTAGGGTAGAAAGAGACAAAATATTTCACCCTTTCTACCCTGGTAATACTAGACTGCTTAGTTTGTACTGTATGTGGATGGTTATTCAATATGATTTAAAACAAACATATAAATAAAGAGAAAGCAAAGAGTTCCCTTCCAAAGTACATGAGGAGTTATGTGGCAATTATGTGCATAGTCATTTAAATCCTCATTTACTGGACAAAATCCACACAGTTTATGCCTCCTGCCCAGACCAATCAGGGTCCCCAGCTGTATAATTTCTAGCCTGGCTCAGGAGCCGAATGTGTGCCACAAGCAGGGGCACCCTCTGCCCATGAGGAGAAAATACAGTACAGAACAGGGACTCCTGTCATTATAACAGGTGTCCCAGCTCCAAAACCGAAAACTATCGACCATTGTCTACTGTATGATCTGCAGGTGTGCAAGTGTAACTTAACTTCTTACACTCCATGGGCAAGACGCTCTGCACTTGGCCCACGGAGTGTAGAGTCCAAACTGGATTAAAATTGTGTGTAAAAACAAATTTGACAGCCAATTCATGAAAAACCTCACAAAACGAATATTGGGTGTTTTACTCATCACTATTTACTATGTGAACACAGCCTTATAGGTATAGTAAATTATCTAAATAATCTAGATCTGTATATATGTGTTATTTAAAAATGATGTTCTAAATGAAAATGATGGAACATTGACTGAATATTTCAGACACTGGTTCAGAAATGTAGGAACATGATGTCCTTTATCCAAAGCCTCTCCTCTTTCACGATACTGGTCATGTAATGTATGTGCTATCTGTTGTAGACAGAGCAGAGCTGAACATCAATTTCCACCCTCATTGTATAAGTCACAGTCTCAAAGACAAACATATTATCTTCTCTCCTCATGAATCTAATGTAGAGCGGTTATTTTGAACAATAGCATACTTATCTCATTAAACAGCAGGATAATTGTTGCCACGTTTAAAGAAATGTTCTCCTGAATGTACCCTTTGTTGTTATAGTAGATGCTGATGGCTTCTACTATAGAAAAGATAAAGATTGTTATAAACACTTTGAACACCATGTGATACTTACATTCCAGATTGTTCTTTTAAATAACCAATATGTGGACTAAAACCTGACTGTGGCATCTGCTATGTGTGTATCAGTTATCACAAGAGATGCATTAATTAAAACAGTATCCAAGGAAAAAAATGTCCTCGTGAGTTTTCTAAAGGGAACCTGCAAATGTAGGGAACATGTGGGAACAGAGTGTTTTATTGCAGGAAAAGCTAAACAGACTCATATACAGTACAATGGTCCATAAAGTTACAATATCAGTGGTTCCAGAATGACCATTGTAAGGCCCCTTTCACACTATGAAAATACTTCCGTCATGAACGCCCGTTATAAAAAGCCTGGAAATCGGCAGTTATACGGCCGGTACAAAATCACTAACGGACATTAGAAAATCCCATTGTAGTCTATGGGATTTTCCCAGTAGCCGTTTTAACCCATTATCGACCGTTATTAATAACGGCCATTATTTTGTGACAGACGATAGTAACGGGAGAATTAGTCCATGCACTATTTCTCCCGTTCATTCACCCATCACAAAATAACAGCCGTTATTAATAACAGGCGATTTGGGGTTAAAACGACTATTAGAATCCCATAGACTATAATGGGATTTTCTAACAGCCGTTAGTGATTTTGTACTGTCCGTATAACTGGCGATTTCCAGGCTTTTTATAACAAGCGTTCATAACGGAAGTTTTTTTATAGTGTGAAAGGGGCCTAAGATGAAACCATTGTTGAGACCATAACTCTATGGAAACCTGGTAATTGGTTCTAAAGCCACCAAAATGTCATCCAAAAATAGGAAAAAGTAGTTATTAGATAAAAATAAGTAGATGGCTAATACAGAAAATGCAATTCCTTCAATATAAAAGTAAGAAAGAGCTGATGGAAGCTGTAAATCACTGTCTATGTAGAGGACAGGAGCTTCTTCAGGGTCCTGTACAATACACACACAATGGGGGGAGATTTATCTAAAACCATGCAGAGGGAAAGTAGCCCAGTTACTCATAACAACCAATGAGCTTGCTTCTTTCACTTTTGAAAAGGCCTTTGAAAAATGATGAAGCGATCTGATTGGTTGCTTTGGGCAACTGGTCAACAGTTCCTCTACACAGGTTTTGATAAATCTCCCCCAGTGTCCCAAAAAACATAAAATGGATCCACCCTCACTAGGAGCAGCTAACCCTGGCACAGGTAAGAATAGTGCAGAACATGTAATACCTCCCTGTACTGTATGAAGGTGCTGCAAGACAGGGGTTTTACCAGTAAAATGTCCATTCAGATTGGTCAGCTCCTCCAGCCATTAATATGTGTTGCAGATCTGGACTGTCCATAGCATTGTATGTTGAGTCTGGTTTCAAGTTACAATGGTCCAGAAAAGACCATTATATGTTGAAAATATTGTGGCCCTCATTTACTTAGAAAATCGGGTTGTAAGTCTATCATGCTTTCTTACCCGACTGCTTTTTCCCCCAGGTATTTATTATTATGTCGCATCCTGTTTGTCGCACTGGGTTTTGGTTTCCAACTCCTCTGAGTTGTCGGGAAAAAAATCCACAACAATTCAACAAATTCGGGTTGGAAACCTTTATAAATACGTGGGAAAGCTCAGAAATGTCGGGTTACGCCCCTTTTTCGGGTTTGGGAGAATCCACATCGGGTCCGTCGGGAAAAAATGTTGCATTGTGTCGCAGACTGGCGCACGATGTCTGCGACATGGCGCAGACAAAGATGCGCAAAAAAAAACCGACAAAAGAAGTCGTGTTTAGAATAATAAATGAGGGCCTGTATGTTGAGGCCATTGTAAGTTGAGGGACCACAGGGAACACTGTATTGTAGCTGGTGCTAGAAAATTGAACAGATTCTTCTTCTACACATGTTTTGACAAATGTCCCCCAATGTCCTGTGCATATAGCTTCTGTGAATATAGCTTCCGGCTTTTTTCATATGACGGAATATTCCCAATTCCTCCCAATTTCCATTTAGCAAAGCTTGCCCAACAGAGTTACGGAATTGCAGAGGAATTTTGGGGGAATTTCGGTGGAATTTAGGCAGAATTCTGTGTTATTTTAGTTAAATGGGATTCAGCAGTGGAATTCTGTAAAATTAAAGACAGGTTTGCGAAATCCTGAATTTCTGCGGAAGAATTGCTGCAAAGAAAATTTTGCTGTGTGAATGGGACAGTGGAATCCCATTAAAGGAGATCGGTAGTGCTCTGAACTCCAAAGGATAGGGGATCAGTTCTAGATCGCGGGGGGTGCGAGTGCTGGGGCCCCCGCGATCTCCTGTACGGGGCCGCGGCAATGAACAGGAAAGGGGGTTTTCCGTCCCCGCATGAAGCGGCAGCTGGCACGCCCCTCCATGTATCTCTATGGGGTTCAAGGACGGCCGTGCCGGCTGCCGCGTCATGCGGGGACAAAACGCCCCCTTTCCTGTACATTGCCGCGGCCCCGTACAGGAGATCGCGGGGGGCCCCAGCGCTTGGACCCCCCACGAACTAAAATGTATCCCCTATCCTTTGGATAGGGGATAAAGTTCAGAGCACTACAGATCTCCTTTAAAGTCTATGGGCAGTACATTTCGATGGAATTCTTTAATGGAATTCCGCACAGATATTCTGCCATGTCAACTTGGCCTCAAGATGACTTCCCAAGGTGAAAATAAAACACTACTGCAGTTTATTATACAAAATGGGCACCCATGTTAGCCCTTTAAATTTGAAACCTACTTTTATATATATACATATATATATATATATATATATATATATATATATATAAAATCAGCTGAGTACCCGGCGTTGCCCGGTTTTTCCTTCCTAATCCTTTTTGGGGAGGAAAATAAACAAAGGAGGAAGCTTTTGACTTCATATGCAGTCCTCATATATTGTTGTCATATCCCAACCCCACATCCCGACCTCCTATACCGTCCTCCTATCACGTCCTCCTCTCCCGTCCTCCTATCCCGATTTCCTATCCCGACCTCCTATCCCGACCACCTATCCCGACCTCCTATCCCGACTTCCTATCCCGTCCACCTATCCCGTCCTCCTATCCCAACCTCTTATCTCGACCTCCTATCCTGTCCTCCTATCCCATCCTCCTTTCCCGTCCTCCTATCCCGTCCTCCTATCTCAACCTCCTATCCCGACCTCCTATCCTGTCCTCCTATCCCGTCCACCTATCCCGTCCTCCTATCCCATCCTCCTTTCCCGTCCTCCTATCCCGTCCTCCTATCCAGTCCTCCTATCCCGACCTCCTATCCCGACCTCCTATCCCGACCTCCTATCCCGTCCTCCAATCTCGGCCTCCTATTCCGACCTCCTATACTGACCTCCTATCCTGACCTCCTATCCCGACCTCCTATCATGACCTCCTTTCCCGTTGTCATATCTCAATCTCCTATTTTGACCTCCTATCCCATCCTCCTATCTCAACCTCCTATCCTGACCTCCTATCCAGACCTCCTATCCCGTCCTCCTATCCCGCCCTCCTTTCCCGTCCTCATATCTCGACCTCCTATCTTGACCTCCTCTCCCGTCCTCCTATCTGGACCTCCTATCCCAACCTCCTATTCAGACCTCCTATCCCGACCTCATATCCCGTCCTCCTATCCCGACCTCCTATCCCGACCTCCTATCCAGACCTCCTATCCCGACCTCCTATCCCGTCCTCCTATTCCTACCTCCTATCCCGACCTCCTATTCCGACCTCATATCCCGACTAGTAATATGTGTACCAGGTAATGAAATAGCTCCAGCTGTACAGAAATTATATGGGAACATACATTTCCCATTGATTTGCATGGGACTTAAAAAAAAAACCCTGACCCTCACAAATGGGGGTAGTTAAGGGTTAAATTAACTATCCTATATTTTAAGTGGACATATAAGTAACATGTGACCAAGAATTATCGAAATATCTCCAGCCGTTTGGAAGTTAACCCCTTAAGGAGTCAGGGTTTTTCCGTTTTTGCACTTTCGTTTTTTCCTCCTTACCTTTTAAAAATCATAACCCTTTCAATTTCCCACCTAAAAATCCATATTATGGCTTATTTTTGGCGTCGCCAATTCTACTTTGCAGTGACGTTAGTCATTTTACCCAAAAATGCACGGCGAAACGGAAAAAAAAATCATTGTGCGACAAAATCGAAAAAAAAACGCCATTTTGTAACTTTTGGGGGCTTCCGTTTCTACGCAGTGCATATTTCGGTAAAAATTACACCTTATCATTATTCTGTAGGTCCATACGGTTAAAATGATACCCTACTCGAGCTTGAAAATGGTCCTATGGTAGGACAGAAACGTTGCTGCTATGTGAGCCAATAAACCACTATTTTTTTCACGGATTTGAGGAGTGCTGCGCTTTTTCTACATCTATTTTAGGCTGGGTTCACACTACGTTTTCTCCCATACGGGAGCGCATACGGCAGGGGGGGAGCTAAAACCTCACGCTCCCGTATGCCTTCGTATGCGCTCCCGTATGTCATTCATTTCAATGAGCCGGCCGGAGTGAAACGTTCGGTCCGGTCGGCTCATTTTTGCACCGTATGCGCTTTTACGACCGGACCTCAAACCGTGGTTGACCACAGTTTTAGGTCCGGTTGTAAAAGCGCATACGGCGCAAAAATGAGCCGACCGGACCGAACGTTTCACTCCGGCCGGCTCATTGAAATGAATGACATACGGGAGCGCATATGAAGGCATACGGGAGCGCGAGGTTTTAGCTCTCCCCTGCCGTATGCACTCCCGTATGGGAGAAAACGTAGTGTGAACCCACCCTTACATGGACTTTGATCGGGTCTGAAGCGCTGGCACCCGCTGCTATATTGGATAAGTAGTGCTGCAGATCTTTTTCATATATATATATATATATATATATATATATATATATATATATATGTACATTTTTTTTTAACAAAGGTTTAGCTAAAAGTTCAGAATCACAATTGCTTACCCTGGAAGTCCGTGTTTCATTTCTATGAACATAATTAGTGTGCAATTTTTGCACAATTAGGGTTTTGATATTTTTTTTTTTAAGTCAAACATCATAAATACAGTTGGTCTATCTGTGCCAAGCAAACCATGGCCACAATGCTAGTCAAAATGAAAAATTAACCAGGATGGCTCAAGTGCAGAAAAAAAATTATGCTTTCATAAATATGGAAAAATCATCTAAAGGCAGAAAGATGCAAAACACACTAAAAAGCAGGCACAAACACAGTGATGTGTTTTTTTTTTTCCAGGGAAAAATAAATATACCTTACTGGGCACTTAAATAAAAAATAGCCTGCATACTAACCTCCATGGTACCACGCTGCTGTGTCTTCTTTTTTCTCCTTCACATTAACTTTTTTGCCTCAGCCAGGTGGAACAGTTAATTCCTGCCTGAACAACACATTACTGGAAAGGAAAGAGGAGGAAGAAGAGGAATGCAGCGGGGACCTAAAGACTTGACAGCAACGACAATGGGGAGCCAGAAAGGTGAGTATTTTTTTTTTGTTTGTTTGTTTTTATCCTTGCTGCATATAACGTACGTTATTTGCACTGGCCACTGATTGACTGAGCTGCAGTATGACACACTGGGCCCTGAAATCACTCCACGCCCAAGTGTCACGATGCAGCTCAAGAAGAGGATCCAGGAACCAGAGCAGGGCACCAATGCCACGGTAGCACCAGGTATTTTTTATATACTGTAGCATTGGCATTGCTGGATAACCCCTTAAATTTTCCCTACCAAACCCTTTTAAGAAATCATATTTTTTCCTGCAGACTTGTCCAGGATTTCATTGCAAACCAAAGTATATGTCAAATGTTGTTATCTATATGGTTGCAGTCTGATCTACCTTCTCAGATTACAAGTTTGTCTGATGACATCATAGTTTTTCCTATGCTTCCATAACTCCCCCCCCCCATCATATTTCTATTAGTCAGTGGGATTGCCCTTCCCTTCTCATGCCCTTTCTCTTTCCCATTGTATCACTGTACTCCCAAGACATACTGAGAAACTTTCTGCATAATTAGCAAAGTTGTCCATAAAAAAGTTTGGATGCAGAAACTATAACCTTGTGTTGCAAAATTGGGGTCAGTAAACCCTCATTCCCCAATAGGTGGGGTTCAACAGAAAATCACGGCATAGTTTATATATACGTTCTCCACTGCAAGATGTAAAGTCACTCTAGGCAGCTTAAGGTGCCAGTTTCTTTTGTGTATCTCAATGGGTTCTGATGCCAACAGTCAGGCCATGCCCTCAAATAATATAGGTTCATTGGGGGAGATTTATCAAAACCTGTGCAGAGGAAAACTTGCCCAGTTGCCCATAGCAACCAATCAGATTGCTTCTTTCGTTTTTCACAGGCCTTCATGAAAATGAAAGAAGCAAGCTGATTGGTTGCTATGGGCAACTGGGCAAGTTTTCCTCTGCACAGGTTTTGATAAATCTCCCACACTGTGAATAAACAGATAAAGTAAATGACCAGCAGAATCAATCAAGCTATTTGGATGATTATCACCTTGTGTAATAGGGCCATAAGAATTGACAATATTAGTAAGTTCCCCCATTTACATTTTTCCTATTATAATCTGCCGCAGAATCTGCACAATATGTTATCGTTGGGGAAATGTACTTAAAGAGATTGGTTCACAATGATAGCGTTTGGAAGTGAACTTACATGGCCAGTACTCTGTCCACTGAAGAGGGACAGTAATTGTATATAAGCTATTGTGATATATACTATACATTAGTAAGCAACACCATAACAAAAGGGAAATTGTTACCACTGACACATGACATCTGAATATAGAAATAATGGGCTCATATACATGAATATATTATGGTAAGTTGTTCAGAGCTGTACAACTGTTGTCCTAAAAAAAAAAAAAATAATAATAATTATTCTATTGTATTTCTGTATGCCTTCATTTTTTATTTATTTTTTTATGGAGTGCAAAAAAAAGATTTTTATCAACTTAGAGTATTGCAGAAAAATAATTTTTTAGAAGCATTATTTATATTGTAATATAGCGCCATACAGTGACACTATGAATCAGTATTCACAATGTCTTTCTGTTACATGGAAATGCAGGGACTCTTTGTTCCTTTAAAGCTCAGTGGACATGGCTCTGTGTGTGCAAGGAGATTATGTGCACTCATAGAAATATGCCAAAAAATAGCATTGGTAAAATATTAGGACTGGTCAAAGCATTTAAGGGGGCCATGCCCAGCTCCACTATAATACCTTGTAGATGCTGTAATCTCAGGGTTATAAACTGTAAGGATGCTAGGATAAGTGCTGCATCCCAAAAAGTCGAGGCCCCACTGCCCGAATTCCCACTAATGCTATCCTATGACATGCTTCTAGGACATTTCCGGAAATAGAAAATGCAGAGGTGCACATACCCTGTAATATATGCATAACACGCATTGGAAAATATTTTGGTTTTATGCTAAAGAGGCACAACACTGACATAACATAGTATCAACTGTGTTCGGGATGGAGACAATCTAACCATATCAGAATAATTCAGCTGTCTACAGGCACTGCACAACATACATATTTAATACAATATATAACTTGCATTTGGAATTTCTCAATTTTACCATATTAAAGCTAAGATAAACAAAACACAGACTCCTTTTGTATGCAAAACTAGTTCTTACTGGAACACATCTACAGCTCTACGCTTCTTTATTTTAGTTTGCCTTGCAAAAACTTTTATTATTATTGTTATTTGTTTATTTATTTATTTATTTATTTTTACATAGAGATCTACCATGTTACGGTATACTTATTTTACTTAGTGTCTCTATTCATACCACGCTCAGTATGTACGTTTTGTGTGGTGGAAAATGTACCTTGCACATACAGACTTAATAGATGCCAAAGGATTGTCCTTTAAGCTGTGTAGTTCAAATAGTGTATTTTTCCTCTCAGAAATGTTTACCATTAGATACATTGCAGAAATCCAAGAGTAGCCACTAGAGATGAGCGAACTTACAGTAAATTCGATTCATCACAAACTTCTCGGCTCGGCAGTTGATGACTTTTTCTGCATAAATTAGTTCGGCTTTCAGGTCCTCCCGTGGGCTGGAAAAGGTGGATACAGTCCTAGGAGACTCTTTCTTAGGACTGTATCCACCTTTTCCAGCCCACCGGAGCATCTGAAGGCTGAACTAATTTACGAAGGAAAAGTCATCAACAGCCGAGCCGAGAAGTTTGTTACGAATCGAATTTACTGTAAGTTCGCTCATCTCTAGTAGCCACACTAAACATGTCACCTGTGTACTAGGCCATGTTCACACTGTGTGTTTTGAAGCTCAAAAGTATACTTGTTTTACATGTCAAAATTAGTATTTTATGCAATTTTCATTTGTTTTGCAATGCATGTTTTTATTGAGTATTTTAGTGTGCCTAACAGGAATATTATGCAAATTATGTGTTTTCTTGCCATTTTCAAGTGTTTTGAAGCATTACAAAAATGTAATAAAAAAGTGTGTTTTTTTGCTTACAAAATGGATACATTTGTGGTGTGGCACGGAGTGTGAGGGGGAAGTGCAAGGGGCAGATGGTGTTGCCCAGGGTTAGATGGTATTAACCCCTTTGTGTTTGTGATGCCAGGGCGGGGTTTGCCCATGTAACCACCCAAAGGTAGTACCACTAGTCCTAAGTTAGACAGGGGCAAATAATAGCCCAAGGCCAGGTTAAGGTTATTGGTAGCTTTTACTGAGGTAGACAGATGGTAAAGTCTATACAGTTCGGCCAGGATCCCAGAGAGGTGACCAGTAACATGGGGGGACCTTGCAGCTTGCTAGGACTTGCAGTGACTTGACAGACTATAGGTGCAGGCCACACTCACTACAAATGACTTGACTTGACTGAAGATGATCACAGACGATAAAGATGACTTGACTTGTGGCTGCAATTTAGGATGAGGCCTCCAGATGTGCTAGACACTGACCCTGAGATATCTGGACTGGACTGAACCTCAGCAGGAAAAGAAGCACAAGTGAGCGACTGCAGCTCCTCCTTATCTTATTAAGGGAGGCTGTGCAAGGATCCCAGAGGCTACCTGCGGGTCACCTGGTCACCTGGTGCTCTCTGGGTAACAAACATATGACTTCAAAATGTGACAAAAATTATCATGTGACTAACAATCATGTGACCAACATCAAAGGTCCTTTACACTTAATATACAACCTATTCACATTATGGAGGAATACTGCAGGAGAGCCCTGAGGACGTACAAGGACTCAACCTGACAGGACTGTAGGAGCTTATCCCGTACTGAGACACCACATATTATATCCAAAATAAGCATTGTGTATCTTTTTCATGGCTGTAATAACTACATGAACAATTCAGGGATGTAAAATGGACATAATTTAAGGCGTGCAATGACAATTTCTCTCCTCAAACACACTCCAAAAAACTTTAGAGAGGGTGGGGATATTTATCCATGGTGCTTATGACTCTGTTCCTATAGCTTAACCCTTTAAGGACACAGGGCATACAAGTATGCCCTGATGTCCTGGTACTTAAGGACACAGGGTGTACCTGTATGCCCGTGGGAATTTTGGTCCATGCCGCGAACTGGGCGGGGAGCAGATCGGGATGCCTGCTGAAATCATTCAGCAGGCACTCCATGCAAATGCCTGGGGGTTTCAGATCGGCGATGTGCGGCGATTCTGAGTCAATCGGGTCCCCGGTGACCTGGAAAAAAGGGTGATAGGTGCCATCCTGATTCGTTGGCCATTACTGGCCGACGAATCAGGACGCCTGCTGTGGGGGTGTCCCTAACAGCACCCACTCCACCCACTCCCAAGGCCGAGAGTGGATGCCAGGAGTATGTACCTGAAGAGGGGACCACCGGGGCCCCAGGAGCGGAGACAGTGGCAGTAGCAGGCAGGATCTGGTGTGTGCAGCAGCAGGAGGTAAGGCCGTGCCTCCTGCTGTTGCTTAGCAACAACTCCCAGCATGCACAAAAGGGCATGCTGGGAGTTGTTGTTATGCAACAGCAGAAGGCACAACTACAACTCCCAGCATGCCCTTTGGTAGTTTGTGCATGCTGGTGATTGTAGTTATGAAACAGATGGAGGCACATTTTTTCTATTGCATATCTACAACCCCCTGCATGCACAAACTACCAAAGGGCATGCTGGGAGTTACAGTAGTGTGCCTCCAGATGTTGCATAACTACAAATTCCAGCATGCCCTTTGGCTGTAAGTGCATGCTGAGAGTTGTAGTTTTGCAACAGCTGAAGTCACACTGGTTGCGAAATACAGAGTTTGTTACCTAACTCAGTGTTTCGCAACCCATGTGCCTCCAGCTGTTACAAACTACAAAAACCAGCATGCACTGATAGACCGTACATGCTGGGAGTTGTAGTTTTGCAAAAGCTGGAGGCACACTGGTTGCGAAACATTTAGTTAAGTAACAAACTGTGTTTTGAAACCAGTGTGCCTCTAGCTGTTGCATAACTACAAGTCCCAGCATGCACTGACAGACTGTACATGCTGGAAGTTGTAGTTTTGCAACAGCTGGGGGCACACTGGTTGCGAAACTCTCAGTGTTTTGCAACCAATGTGCCTCCAGCTGTTGCATAACTACAACCCCCAGCATGCATGGACAGCCATAGAGCATATTGGGAGTTGTAGTCTTGCAACAGCTGGAGGTTTGCCCCCCCCCCCCAAGTGAATGTACAGGCTACAATAACACAGGCAGTGGGTTACATTTAGTTCCTCGCTGCAAGTTTGAAATGCAGCAAATTCCTGGCTGCAGCTCAAACTCAAACCAGCGGGAAACTTGCTGTGAACCCCCGCCCATGTGAATGTAGCCTAAAAACACTACACTACACCTAAACAAAATAAAGGGTAAAACACTACACATACATATACCCCAACACAGAACCCCCCCCCCCCCAATAAAAATGAAAAACATCTGGTATGGCAGTGTTTCCAAAACAGAGCCCCAGCTGTTGCAAAACAACAACTCCCAGTATTGCCGGACAGCCATTGACTCTCCAGGCATGCTGGGAGTTTTACAACAGTTGGAGGCACCCTGTTTGGGAAACACTGCAGTAGGGTAATTTTGGTATCGGAGGCAAGTGGAATTCTTGCATCTGGGTCCGTCCCTATGCAAATCCCTAATTTAGGCCTCAAATTAGCATGGCACTTTCTCACTTCGGAGCCCTGTTGTATTTCAAGGCAGCAGTTTAGGGCCACATATGAGGTATCTCCGTACTCAGGAGAAATTGCCTAACACATTTTGGGGGGCTTTTTCTCCTTTCATTCCTTATGAAAAGGTAAAGTTGGGGTCTACTCCAGCATGTTATTGTAAAAAAAATTTTTTTACACTAGCATGCTGGTGTTGCCCTATACATTTTCACAAAAGGCAAAAGGAATAAAAGACCCCCAAAATTTGTAACATAATTTCTCCTGAGTATGGAAATACCCCATATGTGGATGTAAAATGCTCTGCGGGCGCACAACAAGGCTCAGAAGTGAGAGCACCATGTATATTTGAGGTCTTTTGCACAGGGGTGGCTGATCCTTACAGTAGTTCTGACATAAATGCAAAAAAAACACCCACATGTGACCCCATTTTGGAAACTACACCCCTCACGGAACGTAACAAGGGGTGTAGTGAGCCTTATCAACCAACAGGTGTTTGAAGATTTTTCGTTAAATTTGAAAGTGAAAATGGGGAAAAAAAATTCACAAAGATGCTGCTATTATCCCAATTTTTTCATTTTCACAAGGGGTAATAGGAAAAATGCCCCCAAAAATGTGTAACCCTATTTCTTCTGAGTATATAAATACCCCATGTGTGGACGTAAAGTGCTCTGTGGTGCACTGCAATGCTTGGAGGAGAAGGAGCACCATTGGGTTTTGGAGAGAGAATGCAGAATTGACAGCCATGTGCATTTACAAAGCCCCCATGGTGCCAGAACAGTGGACTCCCCCCACATGTGACCCCATTTTGGAAACTACACTCCTCAAGCAATGTAACAAGGGGTGCAGTGAGCATTTACACACCACAGGTGTCTGACAGATTTTTTGAACAGTGGTCCATAAAAATCAAAAATAAAATGTTTCATTTGCACAGCCCACTGTTTCAAAGATCTGTCAAACGCCAGTGGGGTATAAATGCTCACTGCACCCCTTATTAAATTCTGTGAGGGGTGTAGTTTCCAAAATGGGGTCACATGTGGGGGGTCCACTCTTCTGGCGCCATGGTGGCTTTGTAAACACACATGGCCCCCGACTTCCATTCCACACAAATTCTCTCTCCCACAGAGCACTTTACATACACATATGGGTATTTCCATACTCAGAAGAAATGGGGTAAAAGTTTTGGAAGGTTTTTTCTCCTATTACCCCTTGTGAAAATGAAAAATTTGGGGTAACATCAGCATTTTAGTGAAAAAAAATCACATTTTTCATTTTCTCCTCCAACTTTAGCGGAAATTTGTCAAATAGTTTGCCATGTGGGGCTGTTTTTTGCTGTTCTGGAACCATAGGGGCTTCCTAAATGGGACATGCCCCCCAAAAACCATTTCAGCAAAATTTGCTTTCCAAAAGCCAAATGTGACTTACAGAGCACTTGATGTCCCACATGGGGTATATCCATACTCAGAAGAGATGGGGATACAAATTTTGGGGGGTATTTTCTCCTATTACCCCTTGTAAAAATGAAGAATTTGGGGGGAAAACAGCATTTTAGTGAAAAAAAAATTATTTTACACATCTGACTTTAACGAAAAGTCGTCAAACACCTGTGCGGTGATAAGGCTCACTGTACCCTTTGTTACGTGCCTTGGGGGATGAAGTTCCCAAAATAATATGCCATGTGTTTATTTCTTTTTTCTTTTTTTTTGCAGTTCTTGCACAATAGGGGCTTCCTAAATGTGACATGCCCCCCCAAAACCATTTCAGCAAAATTTGCTTTCCAAAAGCCAAATGTGACTCCTTCTCTTCTCTTCTGTAGTATGACCGCAGTGCACTTGACGTCAACACATGGGGTATTTCTATACTCAGAAGAGATGGGGTTGCAAATGTTGGGGGGCATTTTCTCCTATTATCCCTTGTAAAAATGTAAAATCTGGGAAAAAAAACTGCATTTTAGTAAAAAAAAAAAAAGAAAATTTCATTTACAAATCCAAATTTAACGACAAGTTGTCAAACACATGTGGGGTGTTAAGGCTCACTGTCCCCCTTGTTACATTCCTTGAGGGGTGTAGTTTCCAAAATAGTATGCTATGTGGGATTTTTTTAGCTGTTCTGGCACTATAGGGGCTTTCTAAATGTTACATGTCCCCCCAAAAACCATTTCAGAAAAGCTCAAAATCCCATTGTCGCTCCTTCCCTTCTGAGCCTTGTCGTGCACACGCAGAGCACTTGACATCCACATATGAGGTATTTCCTTACTCGAGAGAAATTGGGTTACAAATTTTTGGGAGGTTTCTCTTTTTTTTTTTTCTTACCCCTTGTAAAAATTCAAAAACTGGGTCTACAAGAACATTCGAGTGTAAAAAAGGAAGATTTAGAATTTTCACCTTCACGTTGCTCCTATTCCTGTGAAACACCTAAAGGGTTAACACACTTTCTGAATGCCATTTTGAATACTTTAAGGGGTGAAGTTTTTATAATGGGGTCATTTATGGGGTATTTCTAATATAAAGTCCCTTCAAATCCACTTCAAAACTGAACTGGTCCCTTAAAAATTCTGAATTCTGAAACATTGCTGCTGAACTTTGAAGCCCTCTGATGTCTTCCAAAAGTAAAAACATGTCACCTTTATGATGCAAACATAAAGTAGACATATTGTATATGTGAATCAATATATAATTTATTTGGTAATTCCATTTTTATTATAAGCAGAGAGTTTCAAAGTTAAAAAAATGCTACAAGTATTGACGAAAATTTACCACCGACCAACATTTGAATATGTCACGTAAAAACAAACTTAGAATTAGAATGAAAAGTAAAATCCCAGAGTTATAAATGCTTAAATTGACAGTGGTCAGATGTGCAAACAATGCTCTGGTTTTTAAGGTGAAAATGGGCTGTGTCCTTAAAGGGTTAAAAAAAAATAAACCATACATGATGGGATCAATCTGCTCCAGGCTGGAGTCAATCTAATAAAAAGTAATGTTTTTAAAAATCTTGCTTAAATGCTAAGATATACAGAGTGATTCAAAAAGGATGGTGCAAATGTAAGGACTAGAAAGTCGACTAGGCTGACTAGAGTGGAAATGGAGGTGCCACAAACCACAGTAAGGCGTATCTTACAAAAACATCTGTGTTGTAAGCCATACAGATGATATCTTCTGTAGAAGAATTCAAATGATAAACTGAAACACTGTGGCTTGTATTTGACTTGCAGGGTCAGTTGGAAGAGAACAAATTGGCAGACATGCTGGTGTTCAGCGATGGACATGTTAAAGGAATGGCTTATTCCACAAAGAGGGGAAGATTTGCCAAAGGTAGCTCATGAGCAGGATGAGGCACCTCCACATTTCAATTTGGTTCATTAAAGGAGTACTCTGGCCCTAAGACATCTTACCCCCTATCCAACCGCTGGGGACCCCCACATTCTAGCATGCAGCACCCACTTGTGAGCACTGCAGGAAGCATGGGAGGCTCCAAGTCTTATGCCTCCCGACCATGGGGACAGAGTATCGTGACATAACGACTCTGCCCCCGTGTAATTTCACGCCCCTCACCCTCAATGCAAGTCTATGGGAGGGGGCATGATGTCCCATGGGGGCGGAGTCGTGACTTCACGATACTCTTTCCCCGTGGTCAGGAGGCATAAGACTTGGAGCCTCCAGCACTTCCTGCAGTGCTCACAGGTGGGTGCTGCATGCTAGATTGCGGGGGGTCCCCAGCGGCGGGACCCCTGCAATCAGACATCTTATCCTCTATCCTTTGGATAGGGGATAAGATGTCTTAGGGACAGAGTACCCCTTTAATACCTGAATGAAACCCTACCCAGAACATTTAATTGTCCAGACTGGAAACAATGATTCAGCAATGTTGTGCTCGCCTCCATGGTTGTCAGATATAACACCCTGCAACTTCTTTCTGTGAAACTACATCAAGGTTTCAGTGTATCTGCCCCCAGTAGAATCTGAATACCTGAGACAAAGCATCACTAAACAGAGTCGATATCCGAATATTTTCTGCCACAAGTAATGGTGAAACTGGACTAAGGCCTAGACATCTGCTGTGTTACCAGTAAAAATCACTGTTAACATTTGTAGTGTATAGATAAATATAGCGTGGCTAGTGTGTCTTTTTTGATTTTTTTGTTATGTTTTCTCGGTTATGAATACTGAGGCTACCACTATTTACCACTATCCTTTTCTGAATCACCCGGTACTTAACCCCTAGAGGACACACGACGTACATGTATGTTGCTGTGCCCTGGTACTTAGCACACATGTTCATTGCGGGGTTCAGTGTTCACTGTAGGGGAGATTTATTAAACTTGTCCAGAGAAAAAGTTGCCCAGTTGCCCATAGTAATCAGATTGCTACTTTCATTTTGCAGAGGACATGTTAAAAATGAAAGAAGCGATCTGATTGGTTGCTATGAGCAACTGGGCAACTTTTCCTCTGGACAGGTTTTGATGAATCTAACCCTGTGTCTCTTGTCATGGATCAGAAGCTGAGTCCTTTTATCAGCAGCCTGGCCCTCATGCATAATGGCGAACATCAGCGATCAATCTGATGTCCACTATTAACCCTTCAGTAGTAATCACAGCATCTAAAGTATCTGCGGGGCTTAGGGGGACACATCAGACCACCTGAATCATGATTGCGGGGCTCTGATGAATTAAGATGAAAGCTGGATCATCCCGTTCTTACGGGATCCATGCGTATGGTATGCCTTCTTGCTATTAATTCTGCCTGTGTGAACATACCCTTAATGTTATGTGAACAGAGCCTAATCAGAGTATCACAAAATAAGGAAATCATTTTAGAATTCTATTGTCAATGGATTCTATATATTGCAAATTTCCGTGAATCAAAATGAACCTTAAATTAGCGAATTGATTCTTCTGCATCTAGTCCCCTTATTATTGACATATGATTTACATCCTGCGCACATAGGATATATTTAGACAATCAGCACTGGAATTGTCCTTATAGCTTATCCTATTACCGTATATACTCGAGTATAAGCCGAGTTTTTCAGGACGATTTTTCGTGCTGAAAACACCCCCCTAGGCTTATACTCGAGTGAACTCTCCGCCCTCAGTGGTCTTCAACCTGCGGACCTCCAGAGGTTTCAAAACTACAACTCCCAGCAAGCCCGGGCTGCCATCGGCTGTCTGGGCTTGCTGGGAATTGTAGTTTTAAAACCTCTGGAGGTCCGCAGGTTGAAGACCACTGCAGCCTTCGTCATCATCCAGTCCCCCCTCTCACCCCCTTTAGTTCTGTACTCACCTCCGCTCGGCGGGATGTTAAGGTGCGCTGGTCCGGTGCTGCAGGACTGTCCGGTGGGGAGGTCGTCCGGTGGGAAAGTGGTTCCGGCTGCCATCTTCACTGGGGGGCCTCTTCTCCGCGCTTCGGGCCCGGCCCTGGAATAGTCACGTTGCCTTGACAACGACGCAGAGGGACGTTCATTACCAACGTCCCTCTACGTCGTTGTCAAGGCAACGCCTCTATTCCGGGCCCGAAGCGCAGAGAAGAGGCCCCCCGGTGAAGATGGCAGCCCGAAACCACTATCCCATCGGACGGCCTCCCCACCGGACAGTCCTGCAGCACCGTACCAGCGCACCCTAACGTCCCGCCGAGCGGAGGTGAGTACAAAACTAAAGGGGGTGAGAGGGGGCGGGGGCTGGATGATGTCGAAGGCCGCAGTGGTCTTCAACCTGCGGACCTCCAGAGGTTTCAAAACTAAAACTCCCAGCAAGCCCGGACAGCCGATGGCTGCCCGAGCTTGCTGAGAGTTGTAGTTTTGAAACATCTGGAGGTCCGCAGGTTGAAGACCACTGTATCAGACATTGACAAGCGGTGATGATGAAGGGGGGGGCTGATGACATGTGGTGATGATGACAAGGGGATGATGAAAGGGGGATGTGGGGTGATGACAAGGGGATGATGAAGGGGGGGTGGGATTATGACAAGGGGATGATGAAAGGGGGGGTGTGGGATGATAACAGGGGGATGATGAAGGGGGATGTGGGATGATGACAAGGGGATGATGAAGGGGGGTGGGGATGATGACAAGGGGATGATGAAGGGGGGGAGGGGATGATGACAAGGGGATGATGAAGGGGGGGTGGGATCATGACAAGGGGATGATGAAGGGGGGGTGTGGGATGATGACAAGGGGATGATGACAGGCGGTGATGATGAAGGAGCGATGGATGATGACAGGCGGTGATGATGAAGGAGGGATGATGACAGGGTGCTGATGATGAGGATGTTAATGACGGGGGTCTGGATGATGACAGGGGGGATGATGTATTTCCCACCCTAGGCTTATACTCGAGTCAATAGCTTTTCCTG
Organism: Hyla sarda; assembly: GCF_029499605.1. Classification (NCBI taxonomy): domain Eukaryota; kingdom Metazoa; phylum Chordata; class Amphibia; order Anura; family Hylidae; genus Hyla; species Hyla sarda. The sequence continues at coordinate 107,690,517 of NC_079191.1, read as the reverse complement.
GGATTTTGGGGTGAAATTAGGGGCCTCGGCTTATATTTGGGTCGGCTTATACTCGAGTATATACAGTATGTGAATTAATGCTGAGTATTAAAATAATATAAATATAACCAGCTGACAGGTTTAACATGGACCCAATGCAGCTGCATTTGTGCTGATTCTGTAATATTCCCAGACCTCCTGCAGTTTGGAGTATTGTTGCTCTAATTTTTGTTGTAAATATGGCCGCAACTTATTTTGCAGTCTCAATTCCACCCATTGTGGCTGCATTTTCTAGGATAAAGTAGGCTTGTTTGCCTTACAGATTTATTATTGAAACCACCCAAAAATAGTGCTCAGAAAAAATCTAACAAAATTGTGTAGGTATAGAAAGTTTATGTGGGCTTTTTATATTAAAATTTGTATAATTTTCTTTATTTACAAAATTAATATTTTTTTTTAGGCGGAGTTCACTCACACAGCAGAAACATTCTAGCTGTATTTTATTTGATGGCCTGCAAAAATTGCTGCAAAAATATTGAAAAATATTCATGTGAATTAAAATATTACACAGTATGAACCTACCTTATTTTTCGTCGTATAAGATGCACTTTTTCTTCCCCAAAACTGTGGGGGGGGGGGGGGGGGGGTGAGTTGGTGCGTCTTATACGGCAAATACAAATTAAAACCGGCGGTCCCTGCGACCATCAACGGCCGGGACCCGCGGCTAATACAGGACATCACCAATCGCGGTGATGCCCTGTATTAACCCTTCAGATGTGGCGATCAAAGCTGACCGCCGCGTCTGAAGCGAAAGTAACACTAACCCGGCTGCTCAGTCGGGCTGTTCGGGACCGCCGCTGTGAAATTGTGGCATCCCAAACAGCTTACAGGACACCGGCAGGGACCTTACCTGCCTCCTTGGTGTCTGCTCCGTGCCGGGATCCCCTGCATGGCTGGTGCTCTCCTTCGTCGTCATCATGTAGCGTAGCGAAGTGATGCCGGCGAGGGAGAGCGAGGATACCTGGCAGCAGAGATGTTCCGGAGCGACAACATCCAGGGCAGCGGTGATGAGCGGTAACGGGTCCGAGCGGCGGGGATACGTGAGTACTACCTCCTATACCAGTGGTCTTCAACCTGTGGACCTCCAGATGTTGCAAAACTGTAACTCCCAGCATTCCCGGACAGCCGTTGGCTGTCCGGGCATGCTGGGAGTTGTAGTTTTGCAACATCTGAAGGTCCGCAGGTTGAAGATCACTGTCCTATACTTTACATTGTATTTGGTTCAGAATCTTTATTTTCTAGATTTTTATGCTTTAAAATTGGGTGCGTCTTATATGCCGGAGCATCTAATATGATGAAAAATACAGTAAACTTGATTGGAGCACAATGCACCACTTTGCACCACCTTTTTTTTTTTTTTTCTTTTGGTGCGTCACAATTTTCCAGAGATATGCACCAAGTTAGTAAATCTCATGGAATAAAAACACAGTCAGATAAAATCCAAATCATACAGTAAAAACCTACAACACAACTAAATCTGGACTATTGCGTTCAATGGAACCCAATGAAATAACTGCTGGCAATCCACACATTGGCTATTATAAGTTTTTTCTATATTTTGAATTTAACAGACTGTGGATTTTTCCTCCCCATGATTAGGGCCAGGTTTACATATATCAGAAATCCGGAAGGAAACTGATGCTAGAACTGATCCTATTCATTTGAATGGGACAGTTCACAATTATCCAGTGTCTCGATTTTGACGCCAGATGGTTGGACACGCCAGAGGGCACCGGACAGGGGAACGCATCTTGCTTCTTTCCCCTGTCCGCCATTCAGAAACAATGAACTCTGGATTCAATACAACTGATAACAACTTGTCATCACTTGTGGCATCAGTTTCTACGAGATCTGAGCTGAGTTTCCCAATGCCAGATTCTGGTGATGTGAAGAAAACTGTGTCTTGCGGCAAAATGTTACTGTACAGTTGAGAAAAATGCTAAGTCACTGGAGGGTTAGAAACGCGCACACCCGCCCCCTGCTACTGGTTTTTGGGGAGTCAGGTGTGCGCGTGTCAACTGATCCACCGAGCTGTATTAGACATAGTTTTCTTCACAACGCTACATTCTCACAGCGGGAGGAAGCACACTGCCTCCCCGCCGTGAGAGCATGCTGCTGGGGATACAAGTGACATGTTCCCAGCAGCTGCTCCCCAATCTCTGTACTCAGGGATCGGAAAACAGAAGCAGGGATATTGCTGTGGGGGCCGGATGAAGAGCTGCGTGGGACAAGTGACATATTCCCCACTGCTGCTCCCTGATCTCCGCACTCGGGGATGGGAGAGCAGAAGCAGGGATAGCGCTGCAGGGGCCAGATGAAGCTCTGTGGGGGTAACATATTCCCCGCTAGTGCTCCTCAATCTCCACTCGGGATCGGGACCAGAAGCGCTGGACAACTGGGGACAACTGACATGAATCCCCAGCGGGTATGTATCACGCTGGTGGGGACGACTGACATGAATCCCGAGCGGGGATACATTGCGCTGCAGGGGAGACACATTTCTTCATGCTACGGGGGATAACTGATATAAATCCCAAGCAGGGACACAGCGCGCTGCTTGGGGAAACATATCTTCACTTATGATCACCGAGTGTGGAGATCGGGGTGCAGCAGCGGGGTTATTTTTTTGGATTGTTTGGCTTTCTTCTTGTAATATGTTGTAATCGGCTAAAATGTTGGAACAAGGTCATTTAGTTGCAGAAAGATTTTTTTTTGCTTTGTTTCAGAAATTGGTGCGGTCAATCTGCTCTGCGTGAACATGAGATTCCTTATATCTAACAGTGGAGCTAGGCCTGATATTTGTGAGCTTTATATTTTAGATATTTAGAAGGAGTGTTTTTTTAAGGAATTCTTTTCTTATAAATATGGAATTTATAAGACAAATCTGAGCAATATTCTATTAAAGAGAGAGAGAGAGCAAAACATAGCACAAACCTTTATTTATTTTTGTTAACTGACAATCCTTCTTTACTTTACTGTTAGCAATGACAAATGTAACGGTTGTAACATAACAGTGATAGGAAATGTTCTCTGTTTATATATATATATATATAGGGCAACAGTGCCACAAAGTGGACAACATTTTCATTGCATTACCTTTACTAGACACACATCCCCTTTAAAGGGACATTCTAAAAATGAAATCACTTTGTATTTATACAGTATGTGAATCTTATCTTTACATTAAGAAGACTTCGTACTACCTCTTGCTTGCCTTTAGCATATATTTTTCCTATTAGCCATTTTGTTAGTCAGTTCTGATAAATTCTTCCTACACAGGTTAAGTAAAACACTACACACAATTCAGATCCTCCTAATGTGGTAAAAAAAAAGAAATGCATACGAATTAATGGCCCAGATTTATCAACGTGTTTGAGACAAATATGTGCATGATATTAGTCTCAGACAGATAGCAACCAATTACAGCTCAGCTTTCATTTTAATAGATCAATTTGAGAAATGAAGCGAGTTTTGATTGGTGGCAAAATTCAGGAACAGTTTTGTCCAAGACACATTAATAAATATGGGCATATTGCTTTTTCTATGTGACAAACATGAAAAATGATTAATTTAATGTATACATATTTATTCTATACCTTCAGATTTCTGATATGGACTGTAATATTTTTCTGTTTTACCCAGCATTAATATCCATTGACAAGTAGTGACCTAAATCATATTATCCATGCAGTTCTCATACACAAACATTAGCAGTAGAATTGGTGATACTGAAGAGCACAATTACTTTTTATCAGTTCTTCAGATAGCCATCTTTTTAGGCAGTGTTTACACATTGCAGCTAATTTGTGGTACCTGAAATAGTTACTACATACGTTTTGCCAGTATTGATTGGTAAAAATTGGCACATTTTACCACAATTCGTATAATTTCGCAAATTGGCTGCAAAAACACATGCAGTAATTATCTGCAGTACAGCTAATGAGCCACAATGGGTAAACACATCCTTAAGGTGCAATGCTCACGGAAGCTTAAAAATAATTCATATAGATAACCATTCCTTGGCTGTAACACCATAAAACTCTATTCCAAAGGGACATCATCATAAGACAGTGTTTCCTAGCCAGGGTGCCTCCAGGTGTTGCAAAACTACAACTCCCAGAATGCTTGTTCTCATGACTTTGCAGGACCCCAGAGTATTGTATTGATCTTCCAGTGAATGACCCGGACTGATGACCATGAACCACCTGCAATGACTCTCTTGCCAATACCCAACTCTCTTACTTTGCCACCTGCTAGAACTCTCTAGCCAATATCCTGTGCTGCCTGCCCAAGACCCATGCTTGGACCAAGAATCTCCTTTGCCTGATCCCTTAGGTGCACAGGTGCCTTCTGGGCCAGCAACTACTCACACCAGTAGACGTATCCCTCTACTTCTATTTTGTTGAAGAAAGGACCTTCAGCGAGAGAAAAACTGGAGTGATTTTCCAATAACAACCATTCACAGCTCAGCTTTCACTTTTCTAGAGCTTGTTAGGATAGGAATGCTGAGCTGTGATTGGTTGTTATTAGAAAATCTTCTCTTACACAGTCTGATAAATCTGAGCCTATATGTATATTGCCACCTTTTGAAAGATTATATGTTTGCCTTTTCATCATCCAAGCCGCATTGCAGACACCATCTCTCAATCACAAAGTGTGCGCCCAATTGACACGAGATAGCCTGTCTGCATATGTCTGCAATTCCCCCTTTACCCTGCAGGAAGCTTCCTGCTGCAGCCGCTTGTACCTGTGATCACATTGCACACTGAACCGCCTGGTGCGGGAGCATCTGAGAAAACCAGCCGCATAAGATACGAGCAGGCAAGGCAACATCATACAAACTACAGGAGCTGGTGTCTATGTAAAAACTTGCTGTGACTATTTCCACAAAGTATTTATAGATGCCAGGTAAATATTATCACTATACTGCTCTGGAGATTGCATGTGTTACTACTAGATCTGACTATACATTTTTTATATAGATTGCTACAAACGGTTATCTATATGGCAAATCTATCTTTTTTTGTCCCTTCAAAACATGGACTATATTTTTGTATACATTCATACCCAGTTTTATTCATTTCTTATTAAGGTGGTAATGTTATGTATTTCATAATTAATTTTTATTATTATTATTAATATATTTTATAGTTAGTCTAATTAGAGACCACTTTATAAAACTGTATATTTAGACTAGAGGGGATCACAAGGGCCCTGTAACCTGCCTGTAACTTTCTTTATAGTTTACACAGCTTGTATTCAATCAGTATTTGTTATTTTTATAGCTCTATTTGGATCCATATATTCGTGACCCTGAGTGCCAATATTTTTATAATAAAGCTACAATGTACTAAACTGCAAATCACAGAAAGATGGATCCTAATTATTTTATATGACTGTATAGAAAAAAAGGCCATACTGATACAAGAGCTGTTAACATACTAATTCCAAGCAGTCAAGCATCTTGTGACCCTGACGCCTATTACATATTCACTCAATGCTAGAAATGTGGATTTATGTTAAAAGACAGGCCAACCAACTGCAAAAAGCTTTACTCAACTTGTTTTGTATTATAGTGTGATAGCTTTCTATAGGCTTGTTCTGCAGTCACACTGCTGGGATTTGTAGCAACTGGACTCAGTGGAGTGAGTGCACTGCTCACTACTAAGCTTTCTCTCTCCAAAATGGCAACCACATTGCAGTGTATCAGGTTTTATCAGTTTCTTAAACACACTTCTATGCTGTCTCCTGACTGGCCCTGGGAGCTGTAAGCAAACACTGATTGGCTAACCTGTGGTTATGTGATTTGCTGCTAGGTACGAAGTATGCTGGGCTACCCACACATCATCTCAGTGTTCCTTCTTCCTCCTCCTAAACTTACAAACCACCAAAACACCATGTGTTCCTCATCCCTTCTATCATAGCTCAGTTGGCAGCCACACACGAGCCAAGCCTCGCAAAGTTCTAAAATTCAGTGAGCCTTATTTTGCTCAAAGTTCGGCTTGCTCATCTTTAATCCCCATCATACCTGACAGAGGTTGGAAACGTGTGCAGAGAAGAATGAAAGAAAATCCCTAAATAAAGGTTTGTAAACCTTGTGAATGACAGATAATATGGATGAAGGAGATGGGTAAGCTAGCTCCCGGCCTCCACTGCATGCTAACGATTACAGTGCCAGAATTCTGCGTATACTGAATGGATTTAGGTAAGCGACCCCTCTTTTTAACCCCTTAAAAACTCAGGACGTATCTGTACATCCTGAGTCTGCTCCCGTTCTATAACGCAGGGCCACAGTGTGGCCCCGCGTCATGACGGGTCTGGCCCGGCCGCTAACAATGGACCCGTGGATAATAGTGCACGGCACTGATCACGGTGCCACGCGCTATTAACCCTTTAGACGCGGCGTTCAAAGTTGATCGCCGCATCTAAAGTGAAAGTAAACTAATGCCGGTTAGCTCAGGGGGCTGTTCGGAATTGTCGCGGCATCCCTAACCGCTGTAGGACAGAAGTCACTGCATGCGGAAATGTCCGAATTATAAAAATATATCATTAATTAAACCGCACAGTCAATGGCGTACGCGCAAAAAATTATTTATTCACTTTTTATATCATGAAAAATTGAATAAAAAACAATCAATAAGTCCGCTCAATACAAAAATGGTACCGCTAAGAACTTCAGATCATGGCACAAAAAATGAGCCCTCATTAAGACCCATACGCAGAAAAATAAAAAAGTTATAGGGGTCAGAAAATGACAATTTTAACTCCTTAAGGACCTAGGGCGTATGGATACGCCCTGGCTTTCTGGTACTTAAGGACCCAGAACAAACCCATACATCTGTGGGAATTTCGGTCCCCACCGCGCACTGGGCGGGGACCGGACCGGGGCGACTGCTGATAACTATCATCAGACCCCCCAGTGTCGGCGATCGGCGCAAATCGCAGGTGAATTCACAGAGGCGATTTACACTGATTCCGTGTCATACGGGTCTATGGTGACCCGGTGACCGGATTATAAGGGGGATTGCGGTTGTCTAAGACACCCACGATCCCCCTGAAGGGATAGGAGTGAGGTGGCAGGGGTGCCACCCCTTCTATCCCGGCTATGTGTCGCCAGAAGCGACGACCTATAGCAGATCGGGGGCGGGGGGTTAACTTTCGGTTTCCCTGTCCTGCCCACCCACAATAGGCAGGGCAGAACGGGGAAACCGATGGGGACCGGCAGCAGAAGATCCACTGCAGGCTACGCCGATCGGCGGGCGTCGATGTCGTGCGGCTGGCTCCCTGGATCCTACGGAAGCTGGTGATTTGCCTAGCAACATATGGAGTGCTACAGTCTGAGGCCACTATACAGTGGTCTCTAAACTGTAGCCCTCCAGATGTTGCAAAACTACAATTCCCAGCATGCCCTGACCGCTGTTTGCTGTGTGGGCATGCTGGGATTTGTAGTTTTGCAACAACTGGAGGACTGCAGTTTGGAGATCACTTTGCCCCCCCCCCCCCCATGTGAACGTACTGGGTACATTCACACGGGCAGGTTTACAGTAAGTTTCCTGTTTCAAGTTTGGGCTGCGGCAAATTTTTCGCCACAGCGCAAACTCATAGCCGGAGACTCAACGTAACCTGCCAGTGCAAATGTACCCTAAAAACACTACACTACACTACATTAACACATAATAAAGGGTAAAACACTACATAAATACCCCCTTACGCTGCCCCCCCCCCCCCCCCCAATAAAAATGAAAAACTTATTGTGCGGCAGTGTTTCCAAATCGGAGCCTCCAGCTGTTGCATAACAACAATTCCCAGCATTTTGGGACAGCCACTGACTGTCCAGGCATGCTGTGAGTTTAGCACCCTGGGAATCACTGGCGTAGAATACTCCTATGTCCACCTCTATGCAATCCCTAATGTAGTCCTCAAATGCGCATGGCGCATGGAGCCCTGTCGTATTTCAAGGAAACAGTTTAGGGCCACATATGGGGTATTTCCGTATTTGGGAGAAATTGCACAACAAATTTTGCCTTATTTTTCTCCTTTTACCCCTTATGAAAAGAAAAAGTTGGGGGCTACAACAGCCTGTTAGTGTAAAAATGTTAATTTTTACACTAACATGCTGATGTTGCCCCATACTTTTTATTTTCACAAGAGGTAAAAGTAAAAAAAGACCCCCAAAATTTGAAACACAATTTCTCGTGTGCACGGAAATATCCCATATGTGGGCGTAAAATGCTCTGCGGACGCACAACAAGGCTCAGGAGTGAGAGCGCACTATGTACATTTGAGGCCTAAAATGGTGATTTGCACAGGGGTGGCTGATTTTACAGCGGTTCGCAAAAAATAAACGCAAAAAAATAAATACCCACATGTGACCCCATTTTGGAAACTACACCCCTCACGGAACGTAACAAAAAGTCGTCAAACACCTGTGAGGTGTTAAGGCTCGCTGTACCCCTTTTTACGTTCCTTAAGGGGTGCAGTTTTACTGTTCTGGCACCACAGGGGCTTCCTAAGTGTGACATGCCCCCCAAAAACCATTTCAGCAAAATTTTCTTTGCTAAAGCCAAATGTGACTCCTTCTCTTCAGAGCTTGTAGTTCGCCCGCAGAGCATTTTACGTCCTAACATGGGGTATTTCCATACTCAGAAGAGATGGGGTTACAAATTTTCGGGGGGAATTTTCTCCCATTACCCTTTGTAAAAGTGCTGAATTTGGGGAAAAAACTGCACTTTAGTGAAAAAATTTGTTTTTCATTTACTCATCCTACTTTAACGAAAAGTCGTCAAACACCTGTGGGGTGATAAGGCTCATTGGACCCCTTGTTACGTGCCTTGAGGGGTGTAGTTTCCAAAATGGTATGCCATTTGGTGTTTTCTGCTGTTCTGGCCCCATAGGGGCTTCCTAAATGTGACATGCCCCCCAAAAACCATTTCAGCAAAAATTCACTCTCCAAAATCCCATTGTTGCTCCTTCCCTTCTGAGCCCTCTACTGCACCCGCCGAACACTTTACATACACATATGACGTATTTCCTTACTCGAGAGAAATTAGGTTACACATTTTGTGGGCTTTTTCTCCTATTACTACTTGTAAAAATTCAAAAACTGGATCTACAAGAACATGTGAGTGTAAAAAAGGAAAATTTAGAATTTTCTCCTTCACTTTGCTGCTATTCCTGTGAAACACCTAAAATGTTAACACACTTACTGAATGTCATTTTGGATACTTTGAGGGTGCAGTTTTTATAATGAGGTCATTTGTGGGGTATTTATAATATGAAGGCCCTTCAAATCCACTTCAAAACTGAACTGCTCCCTGAAAAATTCCGACTTAAAAAATGTTGTGAAAAATTGGAAAATTGCTGCTTGTCACGATGCCGGCTGGCAGGTAGTGGATCCTCTGTGCCAGAGAGGGATTGGCGTGGACCGTGCTAGTGGACCGGTTCTAAGCCACTACTGGTTTTCACCAGAGCCCGCCGCAAAGCGGGATGGTCTTGCTGCGGCGGTAGTGACCAGGTCGTATCCACTAGCAACGGCTCACCTCTCTGGCTGCTGAAGATAGGCGCGGTACAAGGGAGTAGGCAAAAGCAAGGTCGGACGTAGCAGAAGGTCGGGGCAGGCAGCAAGGATCGTAGTCAGGGGCAACGGCAGAAGGTCTGGAAACACAGGCAAGGAACACACAAGGAACGCTTTCACTGGCACTAAGGCAACAAGATCCGGCAAGGGAGTGCAGGGGAAGTGAGGTGATATAGGGAAGTGCACAGGTGAACACACTAATTGGGACCACTGCGCCAATCAGCGGCGCAGTGGCCCTTTAAATCGCAGAGACCCGGCGCGCGCGCGCCCTAGGGAGCGGGGCCGCGCGCGCCGGGACAGAACAGACGGAGAGCGAGTCAGGTAGGGGAGCCGGGGTGCGCATCGCGAGCGGGCGCTACCCGCATCGCGAATCGCATCCCGGCTGGCAGCGGAATCGCAGCGCCCCGGGTCAGAGGACGTGACCGGAGCGCTGCCGCGGGGAGAGTGAAGCGAGCGCTCCGGGGAGGAGCGGGGACCCGGAGCGCTCGGCGTAACAGTACCCCCCCCCTTGGGTCTCCCCCTCTTCTTGGAGCCTGAGAACCTGAGGAGCAGACTTTTGTCTAGGATGTTGTCCTCAGGTTCCCAGGATCTCTCTTCAGGACCACAACCCTCCCAGTCCACTAAAAAAAAATTTTTCCCTCTGACCTTTTTGGCAGCTAAAATTTCTTTGACCGAGAAGATGTCCGAGGAGCCAGAAACAGGAGTGGGAGGAACAGATTTGGGAGAAAAACGGTTGAGGATGAGTGGTTTGAGAAGAGAGACGTGAAAGGCATTAGGGATACGAAGAGAGGGAGGAAGAAGAAGTTTATAAGAGACAGGATTAATTTGACACAAAATTTTGAAAGGACCAAGATAGCGTGGTCCCAACTTGTAGCTAGGGACACGGAAGCGGACATATTTAGCGGAGAGCCATACCTTGTCTCCAGGGGAAAAAACGGGGGGGGCTCTTCTTTTCTTATCCGCGAACTTCTTCATGCGTGATGAAGCCTGTAAGAGAGATTTTTGGGTCTCTCTCCATATGATGGAAAGGTCACGAGAAATTTCATCCACAGCGGGCAGACCAGAGGGCAAGGGAGTAGGGAGGGGGGGAAGAGGATGACGGCCGTACACCACGAAAAATGGGGATTTGGAGGAAGACTCAGAGACCCTGAAGTTATACGAGAATTCGGCCCATGGGAGGAGATCTGCCCAGTCATCCTGGCGGGAGGAAACAAAATGTCGCAAATAATCACCCAAGATCTGGTTAATCCTTTCTACTTGTCCATTGGACTGGGGATGATATGCAGAAGAAAAATTTAATTTAATCTTGAGTTGTTTACAGAGAGCCCTCCAGAATTTAGACACGAATTGGACGCCTCTATCCGAGACAATCTGCGTAGGCAACCCGTGAAGACGAAAAATGTGTACAAAAAATTGTTTAGCCAACTGAGGCGCAGAAGGAAGACCAGGAAGAGGGATGAAATGTGCCATTTTGGAGAATCGATCAACGACCACCCAAATAACAGTGTTGCCACGGGAAGGGGGTAAATCAGTAATAAAATCCATACCAATCAGAGACCAAGGCTGTTCGGGGACAGGCAGAGGATGAAGAAAACCAGCGGGCTTCTGGCGAGGAGTCTTATCCCGGGCACAGATAGTGCAGGCTCGCACAAAGTCCACAACATCCGTCTCCAGAGTCGGCCACCAATAGAAGCGGGAGATGAGTTGCACAGATTTCTTGATACCCGCATGACCTGCGAGATGGGAGGAGTGACCCCATTTGAGGATTCCGAGGCGTTGGCGAGGAGAAACAAAGGTCTTTCCTGGAGGAGTCTGCCTGATGGAGGCAGGAGAAGTGGAGATCAGGCAGTCAGGTGGAATGATGTGTTGCGGAGAGAGTTCAACTTCTGAGGCATCCGAGGAACGAGAGAGAGCATCGGCCCTAATGTTCTTATCGGCAGGACGAAAGTGAATCTCAAAATTAAATCGGGCAAAGAACAGAGACCACCGGGCCTGGCGAGGATTCAGCCGTTGGGCAGACTGGAGGTAGGAGAGGTTCTTGTGGTCGGTGTAGATAATAACAGGAGAACTTGATCCCTCCAGCAGATGCCTCCATTCCTCAAGTGCTAATTTAATGGCTAGAAGCTCTCGATCCCCGATGGAGTAGTTCCTCTCCGCTGGAGAGAAGGTCCTAGAGAAAAAACCACAAGTGACAGCATGCCCGGAAGAATTTTTTTGTAGAAGAACAGCTCCAGCTCCCACTGAGGAGGCATCAACCTCCAATAGGAAGGGTTTGGAAGGGTCAGGTCTGGAGAGGACGGGAGCCGAAGAAAAGGCAGACTTGAGTCGTTTAAAGGCGTCTTCTGCTTGAGGAGGCCAGGACTTGGGATCAGCATTTTTTTTGGTTAAAGCCACGATAGGAGCCACAATGGTAGAAAAATGTGGAATAAATTGCCTGTAATAATTGGCGAACCCCAAAAAGCGTTGGATAGCACGGAGTCCGGAGGGGCGTGGCCAATCTAAGACGGCAGAGAGTTTGTCTGGATCCATCTGTAGTCCCTGGCCAGAGACCAAATATCCTAGAAAAGGAAGAGATTGGCATTCAAACAGACATTTCTCAATTTTGGCATAGAGTTGGTTGTCACGAAGTCTCTGAAGAACCATACGGACATGCTGGCGGTGTTCTTCTAGATTGGCAGAAAAAATTAGGATATCGTCCAGATATACAACAACACAGGAGTATAACAGATCACGAAAAATTTCATTGACAGTCTTGGAAGACGGCAGGGGCGTTGCAGAGTCCAAAGGGCATGACCAGGTACTCAAAGTGTCCATCTCTGGTGTTAAATGCCGTTTTCCACTCGTCCCCCTCTCTGATGCGGATGAGGTTATAGGCGCCTCTTAAGTCCAATTTAGTGAAGATGTGGGCACCTTGGAGGCGATCAAAGAGTTCAGAGATGAGGGGTAAGGGGTAGCGGTTCTTAACCGTGATTTTATTAAGACCGCGGTAGTCAATGCAAGGACGTAGGGAGCCATCTTTTTTGGACACAAAGAAAAATCCGGCTCCGGCAGGAGAGGAGGATTTACGGATAAAGCCCTTTTTTAGATTCTCCTGGACGTATTCGGACATGGCAAGAGTCTCTGGGGCAGAGAGAGGATAAATTCTGCCCCGGGGTGGAGTAGTACCCGGGAGGAGGTCGATAGGGCAATCATAAGGCCTGTGAGGAGGTAGAGTCTCAGCTTGTTTTTTGCAGAAAACATCCGCGAAGTCCATATAGGCCTTAGGGAGACCGGTTACTGGAGGAACCACAGAGTTACGGCAAGGGTTACTGGGAACCGGTTTTAGACAGTTCTTGGAACAAGAGGACCCCCAACTCTTGATCTCCCCAGTGGACCAATCCAGGGTAGGGGAATGAAGTTGAAGCCAGGGAAGTCCAAGGAGAATCTCCGAGGTGCAATTGGGGAGGACCAAAAGTTCAATCCTCTCATGATGAGATCCGATGCTCATAAGAAGGGGCTCCGTGCGGAAACGTATGGTACAGTCCAATCTTTCATTATTTACACAATTGATGTAGAGGGGTCTGGCGAGACTGGTCACCGGGATGTTGAACCTGTTGACGAGAGAGGCCAAAATAAAATTTCCTGCAGATCCAGAGTCCAAGAAGGCCACTGTAGAGAAGGTGAAGGCAGAGGCAGACATCCGCACAGGCACAGTAAGACGTGGAGAAGCAGAGTAGACATCAAGGACTGTCTCAACTTTGTGCGGAGTCAGCGTACGTCTTTCCAGGCGGGGAGGACGGATAGGACAATCTCTCAGGAAGTGTTCGGTACTAGCACAGTACAGGCAGAGGTTCTCCATACGGCGTCGTGTCCTCTCTTGAGGTGTCAGGCGAGACCGGTCGACCTGCATAGCCTCCACGGCGGGAGGCACAGGAACAGATTGCAGGGGACCAGAGGAGAGAGGAGCCGAGGAGAAGAAACGCCTCGTGCGAACAGAGTCCATATCTTGGCGGAGTTCCTGACGCCTTTCGGAAAAACGCATGTCAATGCGAGTGGCTAGGTGAATAAGTTCATGTAGATTAGCAGGAATTTCTCGTGCGGCCAGAACATCTTTAATGTTGCTGGATAGGCCTTTTTTGAAGGTCGCGCAGAGGGCCTCATTATTCCAGGACAATTCTGAAGCAAGAGTACGGAATTGTACGGCATACTCGCCAACGGAAGAATTACCCTGGACCAGGTTCAACAGGGCAGTCTCAGCAGAAGAGGCTCGGGCAGGTTCCTCAAAGACACTTCGGATTTCCGAGAAGAAGGAGTGTACAGAGGCAGTGACGGGGTCATTGCGGTCCCAGAGCGGTGTGGCCCATGACAGGGCTTTTCCGGACAGAAGGCTGACTACGAAAGCCACCTTAGACCTTTCAGTGGGAAACAGGTCCGACATCATCTCCAGATGCAGGGAACATTGGGAAAGAAAGCCACGGCAAAACTTAGAGTCCCCATCAAATTTATCCGGCAAGGATAAGCGTATCCCAGGAGCGGCCACTCGCTGCGGAGGAGGTGCAGGAGCTGGCGGAGGAGATGACTGCTGAAGCTGTGGTAGTAACTGTTGTAGCATAATGGTCAGTTGAGACAGCTGTTGGCCTTGTTGCGCTATCTGTTGTGACTGCTGGGCGACCACCGTGGTGAGGTCAGCGACAACTGGCAGAGGAACTTCAGCGGGATCCATGGCCGGATCTACTGTCACGATGCCGGCTGGCAGGTAGTGGATCCTCTGTGCCAGAGAGGGATTGGCGTGGACCGTGCTAGTGGACCGGTTCTAAGCCACTACTGGTTTTCACCAGAGCCCGCCGCAAAGCGGGATGGTCTTGCTGCGGCGGTAGTGACCAGGTCGTATCCACTAGCAACGGCTCACCTCTCTGGCTGCTGAAGATAGGCGCGGTACAAGGGAGTAGGCAAAAGCAAGGTCGGACGTAGCAGAAGGTCGGGGCAGGCAGCAAGGATCGTAGTCAGGGGCAACGGCAGAAGGTCTGGAAACACAGGCAAGGAACACACAAGGAACGCTTTCACTGGCACTAAGGCAACAAGATCCGGCAAGGGAGTGCAGGGGAAGTGAGGTGATATAGGGAAGTGCACAGGTGAACACACTAATTGGGACCACTGCGCCAATCAGCGGCGCAGTGGCCCTTTAAATCGC